>NC_072387.2:52903204-53528204 GCF_028885625.2 Pongo pygmaeus
GGGATCTGTTACCCCGTACAGTTAAGTGGAAATCCAGCTGAAGCTTGGAGTTTGGCTGGGAAAGCTTGCAGATTTGATGAATCAATTCCTTTTAGCCAAAGAAACTATACTGGTTTGATTAACTAAGCAAAAAACTAGATCTGTAATCATCACACCAGAATTCTTGCAAAACCAAGCAGTATTATGGCAGAGAAACTCTAGGATCAAACTCAACTCTACTCAGAGCTTTATACACAAGACCTAAGTAATCCTTAAAATTCTCTCATTTAGGAATTAGATCACTTAGTTGTGATTAGGGCAGCAAAATGCCAAGATGCCATCAAATTGGAACCATTTTGTCACATTGATTTATGTTTTCCCTATTTTTACTGAGGAAAAAAAATGGCTGCCCAGGTTGACATTGAGAAGCAACTTATAATTGATGTTAAGGCTTGCAGAGTTTTATATCCCTAAGAGATCAATTCTTCCTTCTCAAGAGATCTTCTCAAGAGACCTGCTAACTGACACAGTGAAAAATAACTAGTCATGTGGCTCTTTTTCATGAACTAAAAAACCAGAGTTCAGTCGTCAGATCTCAGTTGACAGCTCATCTGATTACAAAAGTAAGAAGAAAACAAGAACTAATTTCTAAGGCTGTTTTATCTATTAGGCTCTGTGGACTCAGTGTCTGCCACCTCAAGTTCTTCAAGAAGACTAGAAAATGTTTGAGACCCAAAACAAAAATTATTAGCTCCAAAATAAAAGAAGAAAATGGAAAAATTGGGAAAACACTGTTTAAATACCTAGAAAAGGTACCAGTCACCTGCCATTCAACTCAATGTTCAGAGCTACATCTAAATTATATTTAATGTACAGTATGAGTTCATTTTAATATGCTCTGATATGTCATGGGGTGGCCCCCAAGAAACTCTCATAGTGCCTTGCACCTATAAGAGTTTTTAAATGGCCCGGCTGAATTTGTAATGAAAGGTTTCCAGACTAAGCCACAATCAATGTTTGCTTTGCATTGGTTGGGGGGATTTTGGTTAATGTTATTGTAAATAGATTACTATCCAATAGAAAAATGAAATTTTCTTTCAAAGAGAAACTTGATAAATCCTAAATCTCATGTTCTCAATTACAAGTCAAGTATGATTATACTTTGTTAAAAGTAACTTGCAAAAGATCACTATTCAGGATGAAATTCATTAAATGGGAACAAGTATAGATTCCAACTGAAAATTCAGACTAATTGTTCAGAAATAAACTTCTTTAATTGTATGCAGATGCTTCAGTATTTTATTATTAGCTAATAGCTTACGGATAAATTAATATTATTCTCCCAGATAGCAGACTAATCCAAGAAACAAGGCCGGGCATGGTGGCTCAGCATTTTCAATAATCTCAGCACTTTTGGAGGCCAAGGCAGACGGATCACCTGAGGTCAGGAGTTCGAAACCAGTCTGCCCAACATGGCACAACCCTGTATCTACTAAAAATACAAAAATTAGCCAGGCGTGGTGGTGGGTGCCTGTAATCCCAGCTACTCGGGAGGCTGAGGCATGAGAATCGCTTCAACCCGGGAGGCAGAGGTTGCAGTCAGCCGAGATCATGCCACTGCACTCCAGTCTGGGTGACAGAGCAAGACTCTGTCTTAAAAAAAAAAAAGGAAACAGAGAAATGGAATAATCATTTTGTGATTATACAGTAGTAACTTCTCCAGAATGAAGGGGGAATTTAAATTTCAGAGTTCTGAGTTACCCTACAGGTATCTTAATCACAGGGAAAGCCATTCCCTGAAATTTTTGGAGCTTCAAGAAGTAGCAAACTCATGTTTGGAGTAAACCATGTCATTTGCAGAATCACTACTAGTTTTCCCCACCTTTTCCAGCCATAGAGTCAGGTTTATGTGAATTGTCCCAATGGGATTGTGCTGGGCACCCCTTCTAAAAAGTAGTCACCCAAAGCTGTCAAAAAAAAGATATATGGGTACTATGATCAGCCAAAGTCCCCAAATAATGTTGATTCCCTGGAGAATGTCATCCAAAAGGTTTTTGTGTTATATGCTCCAAGCTCTACATGCTGATCATCTGTTTTTTCTGCATATGAGAAATAAAGGACTCTATTTGGTATCTGTCCTGGGCGAATAATTCATTACAGGCTCCTGAATTCACTTATTAGCTTTGCTGGAAATAGAGATAAAATGAATTTTTTTATATAGCATTAGTGGCACAACAGCAACAGAACTGATTTCTGGGCAACTGTGACAAGTTCCTGGGAAGGTGGTGGAAGAGGGTGGGAAGGGCGAATGTCACACTTTGTTCAGGTAGCTTTATGAATGTTGTTTACCGGATCGGAACTTGGCCTGGCCTTAAGGGCCAAAAAATGGCACAGTTATCTTATGCAGTTATTTAAGACTGATTTTGTCCTCGTCTGATTAAGAGCAGCCACCAATTCCTTTGCAGTGCGACTTGCCGGCATGCAAGTGGTAGGTAGTAGATACAGGCTTAGTCAAGGACAGAGAAGGGAATGTCTTAATCCTTAGTCAAAGTCTACCTGCCATTGACACTTTAATCCATATTTCTCATGTAGGAGAGATACAGGGATAATCTTACACCAATTAGGAATTATTACTAAAAAGATAATATCCTTCCTAGAACCTGTGTTTACTCTGCCTAACCTAAGAAATCTTATTTAATGAAACTTGTATGTTTATTTGTTCTTTGATGAACGTTTATTATCTCCTATGTTTAAGTTCTGTGCCAGGCATTTCTATACATTACTACATGAACAAGACATAGTCCCTGCCCTTGTGGGGTCTGTAGTCTCATAGAGAGACAGATATTAAACACATTATCACAAGAATAAATATAGACCTACAAACTGTGACACATGCTATCAAGAAAAAGTATGTGGCCATACAAGTGACAAGTGGACCTAAGTGAGGTAAAAGAGAAGGGCTCTTTGGTAAGCTGAAAACTAAAGAACTGTTGCCTTATCTATGATAAAATAAATTCCTTTTTTAGATGAGAAGCCAGTTTATATTTACGTTAGCCTAGAACTTAATTTTACATATAAATACAACACACCATAGATTTTACAGTTTTAATATATGATAAATTTTCTAGGAAAGCAACTACAGTGAAAATCAAAGGAATATTATCCTTTTTTAAAGAAGTTTTTGTTAGAAACATTACTAAAACTTGTTCAACATTTCAAAAACTTACATCCTTGATGATAGCACCACTCGTTTTTTTTTGAAACACTATTACATACCTTCAGTCTGAATGTCAAGCTGTGGTATTTGTATGGATATGAACATACTTTTTAGCCCATATTTTACAGTGTTGAATACAATGTTTAAATGTCAACAACATTTAATTGAAATCTGGAATTGGGTTTTATGAGATCAACCACAAATAAATACTTGTGAACAGTCCACTCTACCAACACGTTTTTCTTTGTGTGTTATGCATGTGAATTCTTTAACGTGTGTTGAATGTAGCCTATTTTTCAAGCTAATCAGAAAATAATTAGTGAGTTATTTGGTTTTTTTTTTTTCACTCTCCCATTCTATTTGAGAAATTCACTTCTTTTCTGATGCATCTCTCAGAAAATATTTGTTGTTCTGATTGATTTGGGTTTAAGGACCAAGCCCTACCTGCACATAGACCTGGAGGTGTTGTGGAGGGAAGATCTTATTATGTCTGTGCTTTTGGTTTGAAAAAGCAGGAGGTCTGTGGGGCTTCATCCATGCAGTTTCGACAGTCCCCTTCTGCTTCCCAGAGAATTCAGAGACTTCCCCCAAGTGCAAGCTTTATTAAGGCTTAGGAGCTTTATTACAAAATGCTGCTTCACTCATAACCATTCACAATTGCTGTGGTGCTTCTACTGTTGCAAGGATTTCCACTGTACTGAGTTCCTAATTTAGGGGTATGTAAAAGGTTTTCAGAAAATGTCTGTACTCTCTGATCCTGCTTGGAATTCACAGATGCAGAAACTAAATATTGAATCTGTTAATGGAAAACACCCAGGCTTTGTAATGAGGCAGACCTAAATTCGAATCCCAGCTCTTGCTCAAGTTAACGAACTTTGAGCCTCAGTTTCTCAACTCCAAAATGGAAATAATAATACTTGCCAGAAATAATGAATGCAGACTGCCTAGTATAGTGCCTGGCACAGAGCATACCTCAGCAGAAGGAAAGTTATTATTAATATCATTTTGGTTCCTAAATCGCCGTATTGGTTTTTGTATTCATACCGTATCTGTCCCCAGAATATTTAAGACCACCAAGTTCACTGAGTTACGGGGATGTTAATAAGGTTATTGATGAATTTTTACAAACCTATCTCAATCCTTTTAATGGACTTCATTCATCTATATCTGTCCACTGAGGGACTGAAACCAAGTCTGTCTCATTCGCAGTAGAATCCCCAGCACCTAGCACAATGCCTAGTGATACTCAAATAATTGTTTATTGAGTCAATGAACCTAATCTTACTTTTTCCCATTCCCTTTTAGAGGCCGCAAGAGGAGAAATATCCTGTGGGACCATGGCTGTTGGCACTGTTTGTTTTTGTTGTCTGTGGCTCAGGTATGGGTGTTTCACTGAACTTATATCCCATGTTTTCCCCTGGACTTTGAAAAACACGTGTTTTCTTCACAAAGCAAATAGATGAAAAACATATTGGTGTGGGATTCAAGTTTATCACTGCCTTAAGCCTTAATCTTAATGGGTTTTGATTTAGTTTCTATTCCAAATATAGGTAGAGACAGAATTGATACACTATCAAATCCTAATCATAAAATGATTACACTGAGTAGTTAAAATGGCTGTATACACTGTAGGGTTCAGTAAAGTCTTTTTGTGCAGACATAGCCTTAAAAGGGCATTAGAACAGAAGGTGAAACACCTGTCTGCCTGTGATAAATCCACATTCCGAGAAAGGGAGAGGCCTTATGCCTTACGAGAAAGTTCTGCAGAGCTCCTAGATACAACTTCCTAGATACAACTGAGCCTTTGACCCAAGCCTTAAGGTATGGGTCACCTGATACTGTAAGGTGGCAAGTTGAAAGCTTTACTTACACACATGCAGATACACACATACACACAAATGCAAGGAAGATGGGCAGAAGCATTGTGCCATTGTTTCTAGTAACATGCTGAACTAGCCTTGACATGGTTCCTGATCCCCATATGTTGGGTCTCAGAAATCCTTGTGAGTGGAGGTCACTTCTTCTAACTACACAGCATGCCTTGAGGGATTCCCACCCTCCATCATCTCACTGTTACTGAGGGCAGGGAGGCAGGAGGTCCACATCTTCCTGCTCAGGCTTAGGCCTCCCAGCAAGACAGCCTCTGCCCCAATGACAAGAGAAGCCCATGACTAAAGATGAATCATGCATTCAAAGCTAAAATCATGAAAATTAAAAAAAAAATTTAAGATGGATCAGTTCCTTTTATCTTTAAGAGACTACTCTTCCAAAGAAGCAAAAACTCTTAGGAGGAAGGAAGGATCCAAAGTACTTGGCATTATTGTTGCTTGTGGCTCAAATATTTTAAAGATGATTTGGCATTCCAAGATGAGAAAATCTTACACTCAAAGAAACACAGTTCTACTCTATTCCCAAACAAGTATCTTTAAGGACGTCTTTTAAACAGCTGTTTACCCAATCCCTGTTTGAATACTTCTTCAAAAAGCCTATTCCATGTCTGCTGGAATTCTATTAGAAATGTCTCTCCTGTTTTGAATTACACTATGCTGTCTTCTTAGTTGTTCAGATTTGAACTCCTAGGGTAACACAGAATGGACTCGTTCTCCTCTAAGCACCTTGAATCATCAGATATTTTAAAGATGACTGCCTGGTGGCTCCTTCTGCAAACTAAGCTTCCCTAAATCTCTCGACCTTGCCGCATAAGATGTGGTTTCTAGACTCCTCTTCTGGATCTGCTCAATGACTTTCTTGAAGGGTAGCATTTGGCAGAGCATGCCTGTAATCCCAGCTACTCGGGAGGCTGAGGCAGGAGAATCGCTAGAACCCGGAAGGCGGAGGTTGCCATGAGCCCAAGATCTCGCCATTGCACTCCAGCCTGGGCAACAAGAGCGAAACTCTGTCTCCAAAAAAAAAAAAAAAAAAAAAAAAGCCAAGGGCAGTGGCTCACGCTTGTAATCCCAGCACTTTGGGAGGCCGAGGCGGGGAGGATCACAAGGTCTGGAGTTCGAGACCATCCTGGCCAACATGGTGAAACCCTGTCTCTACTAAAAATACAAAAAATGAGCTGGGCATGGTGGCACGTGCCTGTAGTCCCAGCTACTCAGGAGGCTGAGGCAGGAGAATCACTTGAACCGCAGAGGCGGAGCTTGCAGTGAGCCGAGATCCCGCCACTGCACTCCTTCCTGGGCGACTGAGCGAGACTCTGTCTCAAAAAAAAAAGTATAGCATTTGCAACTGCAGAAGGTGGTCTAGAAGCAGTGCGACCACCACAAAGGCAGTAGGATTGTCACTGCCCTTGATTTTGCTCACCACTCTGCCTCTATTAATGTGACCCAGGCTTGCAGTTACTTTTTAACAGTTGCAGCACATCCTTGACTCACATCTAGCTGATGGCCAGCCAGGTGCCACCCAGCTCTTCCTCACATAAACTTCCTGCAACCCCAGAAACACATCTACATACCCCTTTATCTCTCCTGTCTCCATCACATATTATTTTATTTTACTCATGACCCTCATCGGCAGTTGCAGTTATTTAGTTTACTTACTTATGTTCATTCCCCTCCAGTAGGATATAAGCTCAGGGGAGGCAGTGTTTATTTTTCATTAAATTTGTAGATCCTAGTTTAGTATTTAGCACATAGTTAGTGCTTAGGATGGATGGATGGATGGATGGATGGATGGATGGATAAAGCCAGATGTTCCTCATACTGTAGATATCTAGTTGACCTTTTTTGAGACCTAATATAAAACTTTATGACTTTTTTTTTATTCTCAAAGAAGAATGATTACTTCTGTTAAAATTTTAGGCTGGGCGCAGTGGCTCACGCCTGTAATCCCAGCATTTGGGAGGCCAAGGCGGGCGGATCACGAGGTCAGGAGATCAAGACCATCTTGGCTAACACGATGAAGCCCGGTCTCTACTAAAAACACAAAAAAATTAGCTGGGCCTGGTGGCGGGCGCCTGTAGTCCCAGCTACTCGGGAGGTTGAGGCAGGAGAATGGCATGAACCCGGGAGGCGGAGCTTGCAGTGAGCCAAGATGGCGCCACTGCACTCCAGCCTGGGCCACAGAGCGAGACTCCATCTCAAAAAAAAAAAAAAATTTTATTGTTGGTTATCATTTATCTTTTTATGCCATGTCCATAAAGTTCAGAACATAGATTAACATGTATAATAAATGGCTTACTGATATTACATTATAATATATAATATGGTCAATGACATTACATGAGATATTCATGTATTGTCCTTCATTAGTAATGTGTAAGTCCAGGCACTGTGCAAAATTGCAATGAATATGGTACATTAATGCAGCATTTCCATCAATACCTACATATTCATCTGTGATGCATTGCCTCAGATGATCTGTCTCTGGTTTTCAACCAAGAACAAAATAAAAACAAACAAATAAAAACTATGCCTTTATCATACCACAGGAAAATCAAGATAATAAACCTGTACAAAAAAGTCCGCTATGTTTTCAGGCTGTATGACCAGTCTGTAGATTGTCAGACCTTGAACTTTAAGCCTCTGATCTACCTTACCCTTTTTTCCCAGCGTTATGGTCTCTGAAAGTATATTATTCTTCCAAGTCACTGATAAAAGTCTAGACTTGGAGAAACACACAGAACACAATTAGAGACAACCTCTTTCAGGTTGACTTTGAGCCTCTAAGCAAAACTCATTCAAGCAATCATCATGTCTTGAGGGTCCCCTCTGTGCCTGGCACTGTGCTGGGCTTTGGAAATACAATCCTGTTTGGGTACTTGCAGGCATTGGGAGAGGCAGATAAGGAAGCTGTCAGTTGCAGCCCAGGGAAAGCGCACTGCGATAGTGACAGCAGAGTTTACAGGGTGCTTGGCTGGCATGGATAAGGAACTTCTAAATCATACTCAGCAGAAGAGAAAGTTTCCAAGGGGAGGTGCTGTTTGAGCGGAGTCCTGAAGAACAAACAGCCAGACAAAGGGTGTGAGCAAGGTGACTCTGCATGGGAACACTATGTGGCAGTGGCATGGTGGCTTCAGAGAATGTGCTGGGCTCAAGAATATAAGAGGCTCAGAATGGCCAAAGCCTACTCTCAGGCATCCCTGAGCTCAGTGACTATGCCACCTGTATTGTCAAGGGTCTAAGTAGATAAAGATATACATAGGCTTCAAGATACACAGTAACTGTGGCCTTCTCCAGTCTGCCCCCTTAGGCAGCCTATAAGGGAAAAAGCCAGTAAAGTCATTTGGTGTGCCTTATTTTTCTCAAACCCATGCCAACTCTCAAAACCCTTTTTGAAAGGCTCTTCCTTTTTGAAAGGCTTAAAAAACTATTATACGGCCTAAACTTTTGCCTGGCTTACCAGCCCATACAGCAGGACCTGTATCTTTCCCTCTTGGGTAAATTGGGACATTTCCTAACAAGCATCTTTTGGAATTCTCCCGGTCTCCAGCACTTTCCCAGGGATTAAGTATGTTAGCTCTGCCTCTCTGGAGGTTTGTTTTTGTTTTTTTTGTTTTGTTTTTTTTTTGTTTTTGTTTTTGAGACAGAGTCTCGTTCTGTTGTTGCCAGGCTGGAGTGCAGTGGTGCAATCTCGGCCCACTGCAACCTCCACCTCCCAGGTTCAAGCGATTCTCCTGCCTCAGCCTCCTGAGCAGCTGGAACTGCAGGCACGCACCACCATGCCCACCTAATTTTTTTTTTTTTTTTTTAGTAGAGACGGGGTTTCACCATGTTGGCCAGGATGGTCTTGATCTCTTGACCTCATGATCCGCCCGCCTTGGCCTCCCAAAGTGCTGGGATTACAGGCATGAGCCAATGCGCCCGGCCACCCAGGGCTCTTTTAATGATGCTGATTTAAAGCTTTCTAGTTATAAAGTCATTTTGCTTTCATGGAGAGATTGGACATGAAACGAGAGTTGAGCCATCTTACTTTCTCTGTCTTCTGTTAACATGCTATCATGATCCCTAAGCAATGGGCCTCATCCCTTTTTTAATCATAACTAAAAATGATTCACCACCATCTTTTTTTTTTCTTGCCAACTTTAGCAATTTTTTTGCAAGCCTCAGCTCAAGTCGGGCACGGTTCTCACAGAAATGTGTCACTCTTCTCAGCTTGTCCTTGGTACTGTGCCCTTTCTTCTATCTTTGTACATGTCCTTTTCTAAACAGAACATGTCATGGGAAACACAATAGCTCCTTTAGATCCGTCCCTGTTGCCACCTTTCTGGAATTAGTCATGATTCATTTCTTCTTGCAGAGCCAACTATTCCCTCTTGAGTTTCTCCCGTTTTAGGGTCACAGACCATAAGTGCCTACCCTTCTTTTCTCTACATTTAAACGAATGTGCGGTACTCAAGTCTAGCCCATTTGTCAGCTGCTTTGCTTTAGGTAATGAGCTTTCTGGTAGGTGCTGGGATAGTTGAAGCCCTCATCGGTGGTCTGTCTCACCTCTGTTCCAGCTTTGTAATCTGAAATAGGAAAATCCCCTACATCTCACATCTGCCTGTTTGCAGCATGCACACCTGCACCCGCACACCTGCCCTGACCTGCAACACTCAGGCCAAATACGCTGGAGTGTCTTGTAGGATCTCCACATCTCTGCAGACAGACCCTTTTCCTATGCCTTTCTATTAGCTTTCCTTTGAACAAGATGCACCCCTATGCCAGGCTCAAGTTCCGTTTCACCAAGTTCCAGTGGGACCTTGGAGGTCATATGGCCTTTCTTTGCGTTCATGTAGTTGGTTACTCTTATTTTGTATGTTTTTATACAGATGCTAAGGAAAAAGGCGAAATCTTCTAATATTAATAAAGATGTTGATCATTGATGTGAGTCTCTTGGAAGTCTCACTTGCTTTCATTACCTTACTCTATTAACCCACTTTTCTCATTGGTGATTGGTTGGGCAAAGTGCTCTTTTTAGAAATAGTGCCAGTGTACCTAGGGTAAATAAATATTCAGGTCAGGCAGACAGTAACGAATGCACATTTTATCTGTTTTTCTGGCTGTCTTCTGGGAAAGAGTTAGGACTGGTAAGAAGCTAGCATTTAAGTATGTGCTCACTTATTGGTCACCCTTTCTCTGTTTTATGTGGAAAAACAGGTTAACAAGCCTGTAAAAAGTCTATAGGAGCCCTTTCTTATAGACAGTCGTGGGTCACTGCCATCACTTGCCTCCTGCTTCTCAGCTTCTCTCCTGTGGCTTCCTCCTCCTCTGCATGTGCCTTTCATGCCTGCCATCCTAATAAGAGCAAGATAATGAAAAGGAAGGAATGAGGACTGGGAGAGTAGTGAGGGGACACAGTCCAGGCACCCAGAGACCCCTGGCATAAACACGCACTCAGGGAATGCCACCCCTCACTGCAAAGCCAGATGGGAGCAACAGACCTCCCGGGGCTGCCCCACGTCCCCCAGATCCAAGTGCACCCCAGCCCTGTTCTGTCTTAGGCACTTGGTGGAAACCTCTAATACAGTGCCCTGGTAAGAGGGAGTTTGGGGAGGTTATCTAAATACATCCTCTTCAGAATAAGCAAATTTCCACTTTCCATGATTGCAAAAGTTCTCTTAGGCAAGGGACTGCTTTGAAAACTGACGAACTGGCACTCAGAATAAGAGGCCTCCGAAGGGAGGATAGTTTCAGGATCTGCCAGATGTCAGTTTCGAGCCTAGATTCACTTTTGTCAGCTGAATGACCTTGGACAAGGTATTTACTCTTGGTATTGATTCCCTTATCAAGAAAATGGGGATAATGAGCAGCCCTCCCAAGGTGTCCTGGCATTGAGCAGCTCTAGGGATCTAAGTGCAGGCCCATAGCAAGCTCAAAGCCTGCAGCTACAGTCACCACCACCTCTGTCCTTGTAGCCCTCATGGGAAACAGTGGCACCACGCGACCATCGGTTGTGCTGTGGGGTGCTTCAACTCCCACACGCCTTTCATCCTTCCAGGCTGCATGTTCAGTTGCAGACTCGACCCCTCACATTGGTCTCAATCTATCAGCAAGCCATGGGCCCTGCCTCTTCACTCCACGGATGAGTGGGAGCAGTGTAAGTGATAACACTTTGGAAGCATCAAGTCTTCCCCACAGAGGGAGAAGGAACACCAATATGCAGACCACAATCAATGAACAGCAATTTGTCCTTTAATTTGAATGTCAGGAAAGAAAAAAGGGCGAGTTTCATTTCCTTAAAGCAACCCCAATCCACCATTCTTTTACTGTAAAAGTTATCTTTATGAGATACAAAAGCTTTGGGAATAGCATATTCTTCTAAGACACGGTATTATCCAATTAGAACATCTCAGGGCTGTATCTTGTTTCATTTTGTTTAATTTGATAACCAGTTCTTTTTTTCTTTTTGAGACAGTCTCACTGTTGCCCAGGCTGGAGTGCATTGGCACCATCTTAGCTCACTGCAGCCTCCGCCTCCTGGGTTCAAGTGATTCTCCTGTCTCAGCCTCCCAAGTAGCTGGGATTACAGGCATGCACCACCATGCCCAGCTAATTTTTGTATTTTTAGTAGAGACAGGGTTTCACCCTGTTGTTGAGGCTGGTCTCAAACTCCTGGCCTCAAGTGATCGGCCCTCCTCGGCCTCCCAAAGTGCTGGGATTACAGGCGTGAGCCACCGCACCCAGATGGCTTTGTTAATATATAGAGTATGTAAGAAATCAAAAACCCATTTCTTAATCAATACCTGTTATGGGTCTGCTCAGATTATTAACCCAAATAGGCCAGAAACTTCTTGTCAAACCTTAGCCTGGGATTTTGTTTTGCTTGAGTCTGTTTAACTGGCTGGATTTGCCTCTACTTGATCTACTAGGACCCAGATCCACATCGAAGGCCAAGGGATTTCAGTGCCCTCATAAGAGACTTTGCCCTTTTTTTCTCTCCCCTTTTAATACAAGTATTATCTTCCATTTCTACAGGCAGTGGGGCCTCTTTCCAGATAAGCAGCTCATCCTGGCTCTGCCAGTCCCGGGTTTTGAAACCTGCCTATTTGGAGAGCTGTTTGAAAGCTTCTGAAGAATGCTTGCTTTTATCTCAAGACTCAGAGGCAAGCATTAGCTGGAATGTCTGTCTGAGACTGTTCCCCACAAAGATACTGTCACACAGATAGGTCAACTGCTATCTTCTCAAGGCACTTGCAGACTTGACATGCGTCCCCAGCCCATTCATGGACCTAGTCACTGCTGTTTGTGCCCAGAGCCCTCTCCTCTGGGCATTTTCTTTCCCTTTTGTCCCCAGCTCTTGTATGAGCCTTACTGAGAAGGACTCTCAGGCTATACCAATGCTTAGTGGGAAAGTGGGCTGCAGTTGATTGTTAATGTCTGTCCTGAACACGATATGGCTGGCAGGGCCACGTTCTCATCCTTGCTATCCTTAGCCTAAACTTTTTATAAGGTTATTGCCACGGTATTCACAAGACAGCTGTCTTCGGCATTTCCAGCTTTCCTCTTTGACCAGAATGCCTCCTGGCCTTGGTGAAACGAGGTCTTTTCCTTAATATGCTACCTGTTTGGATAATTTTATTTAGAGTCAGCCTATACATGTTTCTTGTGGTCTCACACACAGTATTATTTACCTTTTCTGAGCTCTGGGTGTGATACCCTACATTGACAGGATGCAGCAATCTGAGATGCCACTCTTTGCAATGCGGTTGTATTTCTCTCTGTCCTGAAGCCTCAGTGATAGTTTCAGACAGCATCAATGGAGTCACCATCTAATTCCCATCATCCTTTGACTCTCAGAGGGAAACTCTTAAATACCAGCCATGCCCCAGTTCCCTCCCTCAGACTATTTCTCCCTCATGTATTCCTAATTTCAATTTTATTTCTCTTTCTCTGGCCAACCCTGATATTCATTTCCTAATTAGAGATTATGAGAATTTTAATGGTGACCAAAGCCTGGCTAGTCTCGAAACTGACAAACGTTTATTCCCATCAAAGGGAAACCTCTGGGGTAACAGGATTAACTAGTGACTGTTATTTTCTTCACTGTTTCCTATAGTTTCCAAATTTGTCAATCAGCATATATTACTTTTATAAGCAGAAAAAAATTTGTTTAAAAAAAATCTAGACTAGTGGTTTTTGGGCTTTTTTTTTTTTTTAAGCTGCAGAACTTTGTTCAAATCTTAGAGGGAAATAAATGAAAGAGCAGCTGTTCTGGTTGAAGTGAAGCCTGTGTAAGTTTCTGTTTGCATTTGTGTGTGTGTGTTTGTATATGTGGGTTTTTTTGTGTGTGTTTGTTTCCATGTGTGTGTATTTGTGAATGTGTATATGTTAGTGTGTTCATGAATGTGTGCATATGTCTATGCATGCATATGCATGCTTGCATGTGTGTGTGTATGTACAGTATATTTCCCTATGTTGCTGGATATTATGACTTTCTCATCACCAGAAGGGAGCACACATCTGGACTCTCTTTGCCCATCAAATAGGAAATTGTGCCTGGCTCCAGGGCTGGCCTCTGTTATTGCAGAGTTAATGCCTTTCAACAAAGAGCCTGTGAGGTTTATCAGGCACCATCCGTTGGGAGTCGCTCCACCGTTTCTGTGCAGGGACATTCCTTTCGTCTGTCAGTTAACAGGCGGCACTTTCTCCCTGTATTCTCCAGGGCCTCTGCCTGCTGCGGGTCGGGGGAGGGGAGAGAGATCATGTCACAGACAGGTCATTTTTCAGGACAGCCTTTTCAGAACAGATGTGAAGAAGTGATTCTCTGAGATGTCCTTGGCAGGGCCTGAATCCTCCCGTTCTCCCAGCCTTGTGTTTTGAATGGTCCAGGTCTCTCCCTGTATGAATGTGCTGGAGGCCTCTCCATTTCTGGAAGGGCCACACCCAAACTTTCCCCAGGACTGACTGTTCTGTTAAGGATGGTGTGGAAGAAGAAAAGTACAAGTCACACACATGCCAGGGACATATGGGAGGCCAAAGAGACACTCTTTTCAGTGCTCTCTCTTCCCACTCCCTGTGTGGCCACCAGTTTTGTGGCAAACTGTCTTTGAGCCCAAAGGTTGAGGAGCCAGAATGGAGTCTTTTGCAACAACTAAGAAACGTTTCTTTGTGAAATGTTAGCTGCTCTCTGAAATCTTTTGGGGACACAAAATTTGAGAAAGGTCTGTATTTTGTGGTGTATTGGGTGAAAGCCACCACATTAGCATGTGCACATGCCATAGGGGGGAAGTTAACATGGTTGCTAAGAGCTACAACTTCAGGGTCAGACTTTGTGTATTTGAAATCACCTAATAGCTATGTGGCCTTGTCTAAGATACTTACACCAACTCTAAGACTCAGTTCTTCTCTTCTTAAAAGAGGATGGTACTGGTTCCTAACTCCTGGGACTCTCAGGACTATTAATCCTGAGGATTAACTGAGGCAATGAATGTGGAATGTTTAGTGGAGTGACAGTATTGGCTTTATAAGTCTTTGCTGTTCTTGTAATTATGTTTATGGTCTTGCTCACACTGCCTTCCCAACTGTCCACCTCCGTGGGAAGGTCCTTACCAAAGCTCTGAATGCTTAAGAAGGAAGAAATAAAATGTTGCCCATTTTGGTAGCTTTGCTTTTTGATGGTGAGAAAATTTGTAGTGGGTGAGCATAGCACTGAGATATTGAGGAACCTCCATGAGCCGAGACCAGCAGCCCCCCTGGATAGATAAAGCATAGGGTTTGTAAATCAGAGAGTCAGTGGTGTCACCTCTGCAGGAATAGCTAGAACTTCTCTAAGGCTAGAAAGAATTCTGTATAAACTAGCCCATGAGGGTGAGCAAGATCTGTTCGTACAACTGTTTTGGCTACTATTTATTGAGGACTGACTACTTGTAATGCCAGGCCCTACACATACATCTTCTCCTCTGGTCACATAGTCCCTGCAAAGATGCCATTACACTCATTTTTCCAGATCACGAAACTGAGGCTCATAGAGGAAATTGGCCAATGTCCCATAGCTAAAAAGTGGGAGAGCTAGTCCCCAGACCTACTTCTTTCAGACTCTAAAACCCATCTGTTTTCCATTACCCTGCATTCCCTCTCTCTTACTGTTTCCCTAGAAGTTCTATGGAGCAAAAGTTTTCCACCAGTTTAGGCCTTTAGCATATGACTGTGTATTGAAAAAAGCTCCTGCTAAAACATCCCCTATTTTTCCTGCCAGAAAAAGTGTGTTTTCCAGAGGTTCCTGATGTGCAGCCATCCTGGGTCTTGCTCCCAGATGGAGAAAGACTTGACCCAGCCACAGGCTGCCTCTTGGTTGGGTCACCGGTGTCCCCACCCACCCGCCCTGGACACTTGCTCCAGGACAGACTTGAATTCGCCATATTTGCAGGTCAACCACATAAATTGGCCTTTCCTGGAGACTGCCAGAACTTTCTCAAAACTGTAACATCCAGAGGGAGTCACCCCACCCCCAAGACTGGCAAGTGAGATGTTTAAGGAACTGGCCGGCCTTGAAGGAAAGACTGAGGCCATTCATCTGCTCTGGAGTTCATCCTCGGGATCTGAGATGCACAGCCTGGAGAAGACATCTCATCAGCCATCGGCTCCCTTAAGGTGACCTGCAGCCTCATTTGTGCCCTGGGGGCATTTGGGATTGTGTAGAGGCTCTCTCTCAGAAGCATCTTTCTGCTATTTTAATGCGGATAGAAAGCTTTACATTCTTTGCTAATAACATCTGGGTTTTAATAGCACCTCCTTGCCCTGCCTGTCTCTGGCATCTCTCTTTTTTCCCTCTTCTCCATCTCTAGAGAAGCCACCAGAAAATGGCATCTTGCTTTTGACTTTCTTTGTGCTGATTCTTTTAGAGAACTTAGTGATCCACTTTGCAATGTCTTGTCTCCTAACATTTCAGCTTGTTTCTCAGAGGGCCTGTACTTTGCTTTCTACCAGCTCTTTCATCATTTTCATTTTCTTTAATGAAAAATAAGCAAAACTGTATGATTGCTAGGTTGTCTTCTTCTCCTAAAGGATATTCTTCTTCCTGGCTCTCTTAATCTCTCTTCTCAGCAACTCCCTTGATCTCTTTTATCATCAATTTATTGTCAATAAAAGTGGCTTTAGGAAGCTTCCTGTTATCTGACAGCGTTCCAGCTTTCTGACAGTTTCCTATGGGACCCACTTGTTATGTCATCCCTGTGTCCTTCTGGCACTCCCTCTTAGCTGGGGAGGGTCAGTCCCCAGGGTGAGAGTGGGTTGGGATGGCCCATTATCAGGCCTTTAGGAGTTTATGGTCTTGTACTTCCCCTTCAAAGACTGAGCTTTAGAGACATTTGGATCTAAAGGCAGCCATTTGATGCTGACTCTTTGGGTTTGCAAAGTAGTCATTTGAGGTTTTTAAAATGTATTTTCCTCTGTGCTCTTCGCAATCGTTCACTTTTCAGTAATTCAATAATATTTACAGAGGACCTACTTTGTACCATACCTGGTCCTTGTTATCCTGGAGCTTATAGTCTAATGGCAAAGAAAGATGAGTTAATCAAGTAATCACACCAAAACACTTTCAAGCCATGAAACTGTACAATTTCAGCCATGAAACTATGTAAAGGAGAGGCACATGGGGTTATGAAATCATATAATGCAAAGGACTGGTGTACTCTCAGGTAAGTGGTTCTCAAAGTGTGGTCCCTGGACCGGCATCTCAACGTCCCCTGTGAACTTGTTAGAAACACAGATTCTCAGTCCCTTAACTCCAGGGTTTGGGGGGAAGGTGTCCAGCATTTGTGTTTTAACCTGTCCCCAAGAGACTGTGATGCATGCTCAAGTCTGAGAACCTCTGCTCCAGGTGATCAAAGAAGGCTTCTCTGAAGACATTAAATTTTGGTTGATGAAGGAAACTAGGGAATAGGGTGGGGTAGAAGTATTTCAGACAGAAAGAATGGCATGTGTAAAAGCCCTGTGGTCTCACTCCTGTAAATCTCAGCACTTTGGGAGGCCAAGGCGGGTGGATCATGAGATCAAGAGATTGACACCATCCTGGCCAACACAGTGAAACCCCGTCTCTATTAAAAATACAAAAAAATTAGCTGGGCATGGTGGTGCGCTCCTGTAGTCCCAGCTACTCAGGAGGCTGAGGCTGGAGAATTGCTTGAATCCGGAAGGCAGAGGTTGCAGTGAGCCAAGATCGCGCCTCTGCACTCTAGGCTGGTGACAGAGTGAGACTCCATCTCAAAAAAATAAATAAATAAATAAATAAAAGCCCTGTGGTGAGAGCAGGAAGCTTTTGAAAACATGAGGGAGTACCCCAAGCAAGGAGAAGAGTGATACAAGGTGAGTCTGACAGGTCTGGACAGGGGCCATGATGTGCAGGTCATGGAGGCCTCATCAGGGATTGGGCAACGGGAAGCTTTTGATGTGCAGTAAACATGGGAGTGACAATGTATTATTTGCTTTTATTGAAAGGATAATTCTAGCTACAGTATGGAGAAAGGATGGAAGAAGAGCAAGAGTCGAGCCCTGGGAGGGCCTCACTGGGGTCTTGGGGAGGATGATGGTAACTTGGACTAGGGTGGCTTCTGAGGAATGGAAAGAAGGGTGCATAATCACAAGATTCCCAGGTAAAATCCACAGGTCTTGGTTATCAATTGGAGGTGTCAGGAAGGACTGTGGTATTTTGAGTCTACATGCAAGATGGAAGATAATGATGCCAGTTTTAGCAGTGGGACGAGATCATGAGAAGGTCCTGTTGAGTCCGAGGTATCTCTGAGCCACCCAGGTGTAGATATCAACTAGATAGTGGAAGGTGTGCTGGAGCTCAGAGAAGTCAGGGCTGGAGATACACATTTGTGCATCATCAACAGCTAGGTGGCATTCAAACTGTGGGCTGGGAGGCATTGCCTAAGGAGAAAGAACATAACGAGAAGAAAGCCAGTGATGTTCCCTGCAGAATGTCAGTGCTTATGTTTAATGGTCAAGTGGATTGTTTCCTCTAAAACAAGTTTAGAGGAAAGATCCAAGAGAAGGAGGAAAATTAGAACCTAGAGGCCAATTAGAACAGAGGCCAAGGGAAGAGTTTCCAGCAGGAAGTGCCCAGCGGGGGTGAGCAGGGGGTAAGGCAAAAGAAGGTGGAAGAATGCCTGTTACACTAAGCAACTCAAAAGTCATTTGTGACTTTAGCAAAAGATATTCAATGGAGGGAAGAGAACAGAAGCTAAAATGAGGTGGATTGACGCGAGAATAGCAGGTAAGAGAGTGCAGAAAGTGAGCATAGACAGCTCTTTAGAAATGGTTGTGAAGAGGAAGAGAGGGCCCCGTGGATGGGGATGTGGAGTCAGGCAGATAGCTCTGGTGTATTTGATTTTTCAGTGGGAGTGCTCCTAGCATGTTAAAGCCTAAAGACTTTGTAGAAAGGGGTGCTGAAAAAAGAGAAATGGGATCATCTAAGGTTACCAAGGGCCAGGATCCTTGACACAGGTAGGAGGATGCAGAGGCTTCGTGGGTCTGGTAGCTCCTGCTCTCCCCTGGACTTTTCTGAACCTCTGGGACCTGCCCACGCCCTGATCGCCCGCCCTGGAATGCCTACTGTCCCTCCCTTTCTTGGCATCTCTCCTCCCCGCTGTCTCGCCTGCCCACAGTTCCTCTCCTGCAGCCTGCTCTGCTGTTTTCTCAGCTTTGTTCACCCACTGTTAAGTTATTAACTTGTCAGGGTCTAGACTCCCCGCTTCCTTTCCCTCTTTTGAACTCATTGCTGGCTCCCTTCCCATTTGCCGCCTCGGAAAGTCAGCATTTGGAAGGCTGAGGTTACTCTGCAGGTCAGTATTGGCAGGTACACAGAATTACAGTTAATATAATTAGTATAAGATGTGTACGTTTTCATAAAGACAATGATACAACTGAAAAAGAAATAATAAACACAGCCATCTCTCTGTTATCTTGTGGAGGTAAATGGTGAACTTAAAAAATAGACTTTATTCAAAGTAGTGTCTCCAAGAAGGTTCATCTGTGAACATGTTAAGGATTGTTGGACTCTTATATGTTAATTCATGGATTCAATTATGATCAGGAATGATCCTCAGTTTTTAAAGCAAACTCAAGGAACTAGGTAAGTTTTTCTAATATCAGTGTCGCTGTTCTGAGACGTGCAAACTTTATCTTAGATGCTTTCTTTTTATTATTTTTATGTATTTTTTTTTTTTTTTTTTTTGAGACGGAGTCTTGCTCTGTCACCCAGGCTGGAGTGCAGTGGCGCAATCTCGGCTCACTGCAACCTCCACCTCCCAGGTTCAAGCGATTCTTCTGCCTCAGCCTCCCAAGTAGCTGGCACTACCACGCCCAGCTAATTTTTGTATTTTTAGTAGAGACGGGGTTTCACCATGTTGGCCAGGATGGTCTCGATCTCTTGACCTCATGATCTGCCCACCTTGGCCTCCCAAAGTGCTGAGATTACAGGCATGAGCCACCGCACCTGGACTGTCTTAGATTCTTTAAAGAGATTTGTAACAGTTCCTTAAAAAAGAATTGCATGGTTTCTTATTACCTCAAACTTTTGAAGTTATGAATTAACTTAATATGAGAGTTACATGGACTAAGACACAGATGGTTTCCTATTTGGTGACTTACATCCTGCTGATAATTTTTTGTCTAAGGGCAAAAGTAAGTGAGAAGTAGTATTTTTGAGCATCTATATATGTCATCATATTTATTCCTTGCCATCCTTTGAGGTACTTATTATTCACAGTTTTACAGGTAGAGAAAGCAGGGCTCAGAACTGTGTAGTAATTTCTCAAAGTTCACAACTCTGTAGGGTGGCAGATAGTGCTAAGCACTGGTCTGCATGCTGGGACAGGGAGAAGCAGCAGTTGTTGTAGTCATAGTAACAGTGATGATAGCAGTAGCTACCAAGCAGTGAGTCCTCCATGTGTGAGGACCCTTCCTATATGTCATATGGTTTAATCCCTATGACAGCCCTGCAAAGGCCATGATCCTCATTTTACAGAACAGGAAGCAGCCTCTCAGAGGTTAATTATTTGTCCAGTCACACAGCTTTTCAGCAAAGAGCTGATATTCAACCCAATTCCATCTGATCCTAACTTTCTGCTCTAAAGTCAACTTGTTTGTCAGGATTAGCGATAGTTCCCTGATCACAAGAACAAAGTCTGAGGCATGGTAGATGTAATTTTTTTTTTCCTAATGTTGAATATACAGCTGCCTCCTGGCATTCCTATTGAGCCAGAATACAGAATATTTATTTAATTTTTACTCCTTGTGAGCCTTGGTAGGGAGGAAAGGAACATCAGATATTTCTGCAAGCTTATAAATTGTTGTAGGGTACTTTCTCTTCCAACTGCTCCTGTTAAGACCCACCCAAGGCCGGGCACGGTGGCTCATGCCTATAATCCCAGCACTTTGGGAGGCTGAGGTGGGTGGATCACGAGGTCAGGAGATCGAGACCATCCTGACTAACACAGTGAAACCCCGTCTCTACTAAAAATACAAAAAATTAGCCGGGCATGGTGGCGGGCACCTGTAGTCCCAGCTACTGGGGAGGCTAAGGCAGGAGAATGGCGTGAACCAGGGAGGCGGAGCTTGCAGTGAGCCCAGATCGCGCTACTGCACTCCAGCCTAGGCGACAGAGCAAGACTCTGTCTCAAAAAAAAAAAAAAAAGACCCACCCAAGAACCCAAACTTAGCTAAGAAAACATCTGAGCACATCCAGAATTAAATATCACAAGTTGTTGGACCAACACCTTCACCATATCTACAGATGAGTCCCTGACACTCACATGGAGCTGATTGACTCTGATTTGACTCATAATTCTAACAGTTTCTGTTTTCAGCTTAGTCTACAGCAACAAAATAATAGTAGAGGGCCCACTGCAGATTGGTGTAGTAATACGAGAGATGTGACCAGAGATGAGAAGAAAGAGACCCAAAAAATGATCAGAAGCAGAAATGGGAGCCCAGAAGTGCAGCTGAGCAGAAGCATTTCAGTGTCAGATCAAATGCTGCCTCCTCTGTAACCAGATCACAGCACGTCTCATCAGTTACTGGTTTTCATTATGGTGACACTGAACACTCATGAAAAGTTAGCATTGAAATATGTTTGTATCTCCAATTTAGAAAGGTAGTGATGATGGGTACAGTGTTTTTAGGGGGAAAAAAGCCAAAAAATGCATTCACGTTTGTCTACTCTTAAAACCCAGCTGTCCAAGAACAATTCCCCAAGGCCCTGTGCATCATTTCTCTTTGTATCCTTGAAGCACAGTGTCTGACACATAGGATGTGCTCACTGATGCCAGATGATGAAACTTGAATGACTTGTTTCCTAGGGTTCTGGATAACTGTTTTGCGGTGGATCCTGGATGTATTCCAGGATGACTTTAAGAAGGCGAGAAGGGGTAAGACCCCTGAGAGCTCAGTGTTTATTCTGTTTTTACATATGGTTAGATGAGACTATACCCACCTTCCTTAAAAAAAAAAAAAAAGCCATTCAATACGTGGTAGTTACTCTTATCATTACCATCATCTTTGTCAACACTGACCAAGGTTGCTCACTGGGAAGATGTGAAAAAGAAGTTGGGATCTTCCTCTCCTGGGACACATTTGAAACCCAATAGCTGGAAGCAGGCTGAAGCTATGTAACCAGCTCTCATTCACATGGGCAAGGGTCCCAGGAGTTCTCTGTGGGCTTACAAGCTACCCACCCCCTTGACAACCCCAGTTATTAAAGGTTGAGCCCTGAATAAATCAGTGCCGCTCTCCATGAGAGACAGCTGCCTTTCAGAGAGTTCCAAGCAGCTGGAAGATATGCACGCATGGAGGGATCTGGGCAGCCAGAGGCCGGGCCCCGTGGGCTGCTCCAAGCACCTGGTCTGCCTTCCCAGCACAGGGCTCATTGTTTTACAGGTCACAGCCATTTTGAAAAGGCAGACTCACTGACCTGTTTAATGAGTGCAGTTTCTGCACGAAAGCCCATATCCCTCTCCCAGGCAGCCCCAGAACTTTGCTGGGGAAGGGGGCCAAATCTCCTCTCAGTGCCTGAGGGATTTCTGGCCTTAACTGCTGGTGGAATTAGCAGGAGTTATCTATAAATCCCTGAGGCATCCATCAGCCGACTGAGCGAGGCTGCCTTTTTAAAGAAGTTCACTGACCTCTTGTTAACTTAACTCCTTGTTAGGAAACATCTAATCAGCTGTGAGCTAACACGTCAGGGCCCAGGGGTCTGCAGAAGCCGGGCTCACTGTGGGCTGGGTTTCCAGCTGTGTGCAGTGTGGTGTCTGAGCTGTGGTGTTTTCCTCTTTTCAGCTATCTTTCAGATCATTCAGAGCATAAGGATGGGTATGTGAGAAGGCCAGGGATTTGACACCACCTCCCTCCCACTGGAGGGGGGAGGACAACGGAAGCGGTCAGCCAGTTTCTGCGGGAAACAAGCAGGCCACACGGAATAGAAAAAAACGCTCCCCCACTTGTTCCCTGATCACTTCATTGTGGATGTCAGACCAAATTGCCTTCTCACAGGACATCTTGGTGCATCTGTGTTCTCAAGCGGAAAGGACATTTTGCTTTTCTGTTGGCAGGATTAGTAGCCACGCGGGTCGTCCGCAGCAGTGCTGTCTTTTTGGTTTTTCCCTTGGTTTCACTAATGCGTGCATGTGACCCTCTGAATGATCACTGGTTTACTTTCTATGGATACAATCTCTCCTCCATTGAGAAGTGGTTTTACAAATAAATGTCTTCGTTCAACCTTATACCATGTGTGGGTTATAGTGAGAAAACTAAAGTGAAGAAAATAGCAGAATAGCTCAAGGAAAGCTGGGAGATGGGGAGACTTGGTTATGCAGTTGGAGGAGGAGCAGGGAATCTGTGGGAGGGGAACCAGAGCTAGATTTACTCAGCAGGTCCCTGGCCAGACCCTCAAGATCTTTGCCTGAATGAAGCCCTGGGCAGTTCTAATGACCCTGCATTTTCTACACATTTGATTGTTCTTTTTTTTCAATATTTTTATCTTGTTTGTTCTTCTCTTTTTCAGTTCAGAAAAGGCATGTACAATGTACGTGAAGGTCCGATTAGTCATTATCTCCTCTGTAGTCTGCCTCGGAGCTTAGCACAGAGCAGATGTCCCAGGCCTCTTGGTGAGAACCATCCAACCCCAGGGCCCAGCCTCAGCCACTCCAGAGCTCTGGGTAAATCAGGAGTCTTGCAGCCCTCTGGGGGGATCAGCTGGCAGAATGCGGGGGTGAGGCTCTCTCCCTGGCCAGCCTTCCCCACAGCTTCAAAGCATGGTGTTGCCAAAGGAAGTTACAGGGACAGCCACAGGATCACTGGTAAGATTAGAGGTGGTCACCCTGCAATACGAAGCATGCTTTTGTTTTTATTAATTTCCATCTTTGCATTAGCAATTTTTTTCATTCATTAACTTCACGAGAGCTTTAAAAAGGAAAGTGACAGACATGACCAGGGTCTCTCTGGACCACTTTACAGGTTTTGGTGTTAGTGGCACTGTTTGAATTAGGGGGCTTTTTGTTCATTGGAGTCTTTAACTTCAGACCTTTTAGTGATGTTCTTTCAGGCTTTCTTTTCTCCCACCCTTTGAGCTCCCCTCCAAAAGCATCCCTTCCCCCTTCTTCCTCCTTTCTTTCCCACTAAGAAGAGAGGGTAGTCAGACTGCTCCAAAATCAGCAGCCCTGGGAACAGTCTACCACCCCGTGTTCCCTTGCCACTCCCACTCCCCAGCCCCCAGCCCCTCGCAAAGTGGCAGAAGACATTTCCAGCCACTCAAGGGTGGCACACAATAGATGCTCTCCAAGCTGGTCCCCTCATCCTGTTGGCTCTGACTGTCCTCTTCTAGGTCACCGAGTCAGACAATCACCGAGTCTGATTGTCTACAATCAGAATTGTAGACAATTCTGATGCCACCCAGTGTGTGGTAAGAGATCAGCCCTAAGGGATCCTGCTTGGGGCCTGGGAGCCCACACTGCCTGCCAAGAGGAGGAAAAAGAAAGGCTCCTTGCCTTCAGGTGACTGGGTCTGTGCTCCCACGTGTCTCTTTCCAACTCCCACATTGCCTAGACTTGATTTGAGTGCAGACCTTCTCTTTCTCCCTTAATGCCCATACAAGCATACCTCCCAAACCACCAATAGAGGCCATTACTGGCCTGAGCTTTGTGGTTCATCCTTTATTGGACAGAATTTTTTCCCCTAATTTGGCCTTTCCCATAACAGCAATAGTCAAGAGGGTGATTATCCCCACTTCAAGGAAAGGGAAACTGAATCCTGGCCAGAGTCGGTTCCAGATAGACCCTGCTTGTCCCCAGGTGACAGGTGCGATGGGCTGAGCGTGGTGGGCTGTTGGCTGCCATCCATAAAACTGTCCAAGATTGATTTCTCTCCCCAGGCTTTGCAATCGTCCACAAACTGGTTTTCTATTAGTTTCCAGGTAGCCTCCCTGAAGTACTTGTATATGGCAGTCTGCCCTCCCTGGTGACTTTTTCCATCTGTCCTCTGCAAGCAGACATGAGAACTGTCTTAAGGAAGTTAGGGCCATTGTTGATCTATATTGTACTGCAGAGATGACAGCAGTTTCCCTGTAACCTAGTAAGAAATACACAGCAGCCCAATGCACAACGTACCCTCCAAAACAAGTTTTACAGAAAGAATTACACTTATCCCTACCATATATGATGCACTCTGATTTTTTTCTAGACTATTTTTTGAATTAAAAATTAAAAATTTCTAGTCTATTTAATTTTTTGAATTAAAAATTAATTCAAAATGGTTGCATCCTCAACAACTGATTTTATAACCCATGAACAGATTTCAACCACCGTTTAAAAAACACTGCACTTCAGAAGAAAATCAAGCCCTTGGTTGGGGACAGATCAGCAGGGTTCAGAAAGCAGTAAAGTTGGAACCCCACTTTGCATCCTGGTGAGAACTTAAAGTCCCATCTCAGTCACAGCCAATCAAAAGCTCCAGCAGCACATGAAAAGCTACTTCTTTTGGGATTGAAGGCACATTGGCAGATTCTGCAGAGAAAGCTAGGGGGCCAGGTGAGCCTGTGGATCCAGCACCACCTTGAATCCATAGAAAGACTGTGAAATTAATGTCCATTTATTTCATATAAATGTCCATGCTGGCAGGTTCACTTTGTCAGCATTCACTTACTGGGACTCACAATCACTTAGGACGGGCATGGGGAGTTCTTAAAAGTAGGAATCCACCCCAAGCCTGCTGAAAAGCAAACTCTCAGAGGAAGACATGCATAGGTTTTGCGTACGTGTTTTTTAAAAGATGTGGACAATCCTGATGCTGCCCATCCACCGATGAACATTTGGGAACCAATTCACCACCAGATTTAGTTTGATTAAACTAAAGCAGGGACCCAGAGGCAATGCCGCACACCTAACCCACCACAGTCAGCCTGATCTCTGACAGCTTCTTTCTCCTTTGACGTTCAGAAGCATCTGGGGGCTCCTGGGGGCTCAGTGGTGATGATACACTATGTTTGGTTTTGCTCCAGTCCTTGTGTGTGTCTGTGGCCACAGACTGGAGCACAGTGTGCTTACTACTTGACTTGACTTTTGAGGCTCTATAGAGGAGAATAATCGTGCCTATGGAAAGGCTAAGGTTTTTTTCTAGGTCCCCTCCCCCAGGACATCATCACAGGTCAAACACTGTTTCTGGGAAGGCCAGTGCCCCCTGAAGGTGCTCCCTGCTTCAGAAGTGCCTAAACACAGGAAACATGCCCTCAGACATGGGGGCTGCACTTTGTTATAAGACAGTTCTCATCCTATCCAGACACAAGAACATTCTAACATAATATCCCTGCAGTTCTTCCACAATTGGTCCCCAGAGCTTTGGAGGCAAAATGTCATCTGGGTGATGTCCTTTATCCTACAGCCATCATCAGGCTTCAGCTGCAAGCTGTGAACATGTATTAATTGCTCTCAGCAGCAGGTCCCTTTCTTTGAGAAATCTTCAGGTCCTGAGGCTTCCATCTGCCAGCCATGGGCCATGACTTCTCTCTAGGGTTCAGCAAACTTTATCTGTAAAGGGCCAGTAAATATTTTAGGCTTTGCAGGCCATATGGTCTTGAGACTGTTAAATTCTGCTGTTGTAGCTTGAAAGCAGCAGTTGACAATATGTAAATGAATGACCATGGCTGTTACCCAGTAAAACTCAATTTAAAATACAGGTGAGGCCAGGTGTGGTGGCTCAGGCCTGTAATCCCAGCACTTTGGAAGGCCAAGGTGGGTGGATCACCTGAGGTCAGGAGTTCGAGACTAGCCTGGCCAACACAGAGAAACCCTATCTCTACTAAAAATACTAAAATTAAGCTGGGCGTGGCAGTGGGCACCTGTAATCCCAGCACTTTGGGAGGCTGAGGTGGGTGGATCACCTGAGGTCAGGAGTGCGAGACCAGCCTGGCCAACATGGTGAGACCCCATCTCTACTAAAAATACAAAATTAGCTGGGCATGGTGGCACATGCCTGTAATCCTAGCTACTCAGGAGGCAAGGCTGGAGAATCACTTGAACCCAGGAGGCAGAGGTTGCAGTGAGCTGAGATTGCACCATTGCACTCCAGCCTGGGCAACAAGAATGAAACTCCATCTCAACAAAAAAAAAAAATTAACTGGGCTTGGTGGCACATGCCTGAAATCCTAGTTACTGGGGAGGCTGAGGTGGGAGGATCGCTTGAACCGGGGAGTTCGAGGTTGCAGTGAACTATGATAGTGCCACTGCACTCCAGCCTGGGTAACAGAGCAAGACTCTGTCTAAAAAAAAAAAAAGATCCCCAGGTATAATCCAGATCTAGTGAATCAGAAACTCTGGGGGTGGGGCCAATAGTGTGGGTTTTAGAAGCTTTCCAGGTGATTCTTCTGCAAGCTCAAACTGGAGAACCCTGCTCTCAGTCTGCTGCCAAACCTGTCTGCTCCAGAGAGTTTTTGGTGGTTAGCCATACCTCTGGACAGTCCTCTTCCCCTTCCTCCTCACGAATTTAAGTACACTCTTAGTACTTAATTAACTCTTATGTACCTAGAGATTTGCTTTCTGCTTGTTTCATGTTTCTATATTTTGTCTCCCAGTTAGATTGAAACCCATTGAAGGTACAGTCTGTGTGTGACTCCTTCCATCTCTACCCCGCCACTGATCCATTTTAAGCATTTAATAAAGGCAAGGAAGGCCTTCACCTTTATTAACTTTTTTGAAAAATCTGTGCTTAACTATTTTCAGAATTTTCAGCCCGCAATTCACTTTCAAAAATACACATTAAGTGCCTACTCTGTGCCAGGCCCTGTTTTAAGGCACAAGTCCTGGCCTTCATGGAACTTACATTCCAGTCAGGGAGACATAATAAGCACATAAATTATCAATAAATACTATGAAGAAAAATAAAGCAAGATAATACAATGGCGACTGGCGGGGTGACAGATTTTCAACAGCCTGGTCAGAGCAAGGCCAAGAAGAGAGCACTGCATTTTTAGGACCTAAAAGAGAATATGCAGGCCTTTTATGTTCTCCTTTTTACAGATCGAGCCTAACAGTACTCGTTTCAGTATTAGGCAGGTTAGAATGCCCTGTGCTGCAGGAACAACAACAAAAGCTCAGTGGCTTTGCACGTAAATGTTCACTTCTCTCTCACACAAGTCGAATGCAGGCTGGTGAGGGCTTCCCTCCGCATGTTGGCTCCGTTGTCCGAGTTCTGCTGCCATCCCAACACTAGGTCGCCTGTGCACAGAAAAATGCCGGGGGATGACAGCTCCCCCTTTTAGTGATTCACTTTTTCATTTACAGGAAATCTCCAGGTGTGTTTTGCCTCAGCCAGTCCTAGGGTACGGCAGGTGACACCTCCGACCCTCTTGGAAGCACACCCAGGGCGGAGGGAATGATGTTGGGAGAATAGTAGAAATGCCTTCGGTTCCAAAATCCGTATTGCTTCCTTATGGGAAAGGGCTTATTTTTCCTTGTTTTCCATCTGGCTATTAGCATTTTGATAGCCTCTCTTCAGGCTAGATAAGCTGGGGGTGTCAGGGACAGATGAGAGAAGAAAAAAGGTACATTTCTGGTGACAAGGCACAAATAGGCTTCTCAGGGAGCGAGACGCACACGCAGGATAAGGGCTCTCCGTGACATGGAACAAGCCTGTCTTTGGAGCTCAGTAAGGCGGAAAGCCAGGTGAGCTGGAGCCCCACCCTTTCCTGAGCTCCCAGGCTGAGGATCCTGAAGGCTTCAGGAGCACAGCAGCACCTTGTTGACCCGCAGCACCCTGCCTGCTTGGCCCGGTCTCTTCACGCTGCCGCTCGGTGCACAATCGAATTTTCCTCCTGAGGAAGTTGGTGGCTGCTGGAACACGCAACGACGTTCAATATGATGATGAACAGAAAGTATCTGCAATTAGACATATCTCCACAGCACTGGTGTTTGCTGTCTCTTAAAGGAGGTTATTTGGGAAAAAATGAAGAGGAGCTGATGACATTGTCCCAAGCTCTGCATATGGGAACACTTGGACTTTTTACACAGTAGGAAAACATTTCATTTGTCCCCTGCCTATACAGCCCAAGCTCCTGTCTGGGTGTTTCTTTCTATTTTTCAGCAAGTGCTGCAAATAGGCAAAGGATGGCAAAGGAACAGCAACCCTCCCCTGTGAATCGGGGCCATTCACGGTTAGAGTCACCAAACCTGTATTTCAGGGGACATCTTTCCAGCTCCCAATCTCCCAGCTTGGCCGGCTGCCCTGAAAAGGGACTGGGACTTGGCTCTGGGAAAGACATGGCTTCCTTTCAGGCTGAGTGAAACCCCTAAGAGTCTCTCCCGTTTTCTAATATCAGGGCTTGCTACCTGAGCTCATTGTTTGTTAGTGTTGGAAAAGTTTCCTGCTGCTTTCCAACCTGGCCCATCTACCCCGGGGCTGAGAAGGGGAAAAGTCGCTGATGTCATAACCCAGCTTGGTTTTGCTGCCAGTGGCAAGGCGGTGGGAGGAAGACAGCGAGCAGCCTTCCCTGGGGCAGCAACGACCGCAGGAGGCCAAGGCCGGCCAGCCGCGCAAAATAGGCTGCAAATCTTCATCACAAAAAAGCCACCCTTGACAACATATCCCTAGGGTGCGGCGGGCCTCTTTATGCCTTTGTCTATCTGTGTGTCTCTCTCTCTCTGTCTCTCCATTTCTCTGTGTATTTTTCTGTCTCCGTCTCTGTCTTTCCATGTCTGTTCCTCTCTGTCTCTGTTTCTGTCTCTTTCTCTTGCTAAGGAACAGCTCTTGCCACTCTATAGTGGCAAGACTATTTATTCTCTGTTTTGAAATGCAGAATATGCCAGGGATTGGGGTATCTAGCACATCACCTCTTCAGACTCCATGCACTGCGGCCACAGTGCCCCTCCGCAGGCCTGTGCTGGGCTGGACAAGCCTTCCCTCCGTCCTTCCCCAGGCCTAGGTGGCCAGCGTGCCCTCCCTGCAGAAGCCGGTCTCCCTTCCCCTCTCCCTGCATGCTCCCTACTGACCTCTTCCTGCAGCCAGGGAGCATCTGGGGCAAATGCAAACAGTTCTTTGGTCTGCTTATTTGCTTTTCTTAGTGCAAAGGTGGAGGAAGAATGTAGTTAGTACAGCCACCATGGCTGCCAGGGACAAAGTCGGTTCTGGGGAAGGGGAGCGCCAGAGCCTGCCAGCCCAGCAGCCAGCCCTGCCGGAGGGCCCCCAAGCCAGGATCCTGTCAGTCTCCATCTAGAAACCAGACAGAAAGCACTTTTGTAAATGTTAACCAAAAAGGTCCCCCTGTGATGGCTGTGCTGTAAATCAAAGTAGACAATGTGGGGTGGGGGCGGGGCACACGTCTTGTCTCTGGAGCCATCACAAAGCAGGGAGGGGATGCTCCTTCAGCTCTCAGGTGGGGGCTGGAGCTCCCCGCTAGTCCACGCTGGGGAAAGGTTTTTAGGGCCTGGAGTCACCCAGGACCCATCTCTGTCCAGGGGGTGCTGTGTAATATTCACCATTAATCCTACACATCTGGGAAGCATTCTCCTGCTAAAGATAAGATAAAGCCCAAATGATTTGTGTTGGGGGGCTGGCTGGGGGGCTGCGGGGAGGCCAGGCCTGGAAGGCTGGGCACACAGGAGCACCCTAACCAGCAAGCGGGGGACGCAGCCTCCGCGGCAGACTCCCACAGTCTGTCCGTGTTGCCGGGCAGATTCCCTAAGCATGGTGCACTGAGGTACACAGGGAATCTGGAAAATTATTTTGCTTTACACAATGGAGACTGTGTTATTTAAGTTTAAAATACCATGGGAGAAGAAGGTAAGCATAATCAGCTTTATAAGAGAACAAACAGGCAGGGGAGCTTTTCCCAGATTCCACCCTTTTGTTAAATCTCTGAGGTTTCCAGAATGTAGTTCTTCCTCGCTCCTGCCGCCTCCCACCTTCTTTCCTCACTCTCCCCTCTCCCTCTCTGCCTTTCTCTGTGTCTGTGCCTCTATAACAATAAAAATCATCAACGCAGCCATTGCTGTGAGCAAGGTACTGTTCCAAGTGCTTTTCAGATCATGTAACCCCCAAAACTCTATGAGGAAGGTTCTGCCTTCTCTGCATTGCACTCTCTCTCTCCCGCTGCCTCTGCCTTTCTCATACACACACTCACCCCCTGACACACACACACACACCCCTTAGGCCTCTCTGTATCACCTCCACACACTCACACACATACCCACAGTCTTGTCCACACCGATAATAAGCAGTTCACCTCCACCAGGAGGGACAGCCTCAGAGCCTGAAGAACGCCAGCCTTTGCGCTCCTGCGCTCGGAGGTTGTCCTCAGCTACCTGGGGCTGCAGTGGCTCTGAAGACCTCAGTACTCAGACCTCCCTGAACTTGGTTGAAGATTGTGAACAGGAAAGCAAGCTCTACCCCTGCTGACTCTACCTGCCAGGCTGCCCAGCCTAGCAGGGCCAAGGCTGGGTCTACTCTCTCTTCTGTCCTTGGCACTGCTCTGACCTTTGAGGGGAAAGAGAGGCAGCCAGAGGTGAGAGGGAAAACAAAAGAAGACTCTGGTTTCCAGCAGCAGCACTGACTAGAGAACAGGGAAGCAAGGATTCTGGTCCCGGCCACAACCCTCACTGCACGTGGACAGCAGGCAGGACATTTAGTCTTCATGGGTTTTCATTTCTCTCACAGGAAGATGGATTATCCCCATTTTTATTTTAGGGGCAGTCAGAGAAGCCCAATGTAAAAATACAAAGGAGGGGCAGGCTCTGTGCAGCCCAGCCTTCACCCTCCTTCTGGAGCAGCCCTTTCCAGACTTGCTCACTGAATAAATCCTGCTGGGGCACAGACTGTGCGCCATCCATGGCATCAGGGGGTGCAGTGCCAAGCACCACTCCCTATTCCCCAGGAACTTACAGCTGAGAGGAGGGAAACAGGTGAGCCGATCAACACGCTCTCCCTAACAGTGACATAAACTAACAAGGGGCAGCGTGCAAAGCACAGTGGATCAACTCAAGGAAAACGGAGCTAAAACTGTCTATCTACTTCTAGGAATGTCCCCAAAAGAACTGAAAGAGGGACTTGGAGAGATTCTTGTACAGCCATGTTCATGGCGGCATTATCCACTATAGCCAAGGGGCAGAAGCAACCCAGGTGTCCACCGACCATAGAGGATGAACGGGTAAACTAAAACGTGGCACATCCATACCATGGAACACTACTCATCACTGAAAAAGAAGGACATTCTGACACATGCCCCAACATGGATGAACCTGGAGAACATTATGCTTAAGCAAAATAAACCATTCACAAAAAGACAGATACTGTGTGATTCCACTTGTGTGAGGTACCTGGAGCTGTCCCATTTATAGAGACAGAAAGGAAACAGTGGCTGCCAGCAGCTCAGGGGAGGAAGGAACGGGGAGTTGGTGTTTCATGGGCACAGAGTTCTAGTTTGGGATTATAAGAACATTCCGGAAATGGGTGATGATGACGGTTGCACAATAATAAATGTATTTAACGCCGCCAAATTGTACACTTAATCATGGCTAAGATGTTAAATTTATGTGCATTTCACCACAATTAAAAATAATAATTTAAAAAATTGTTGAGTATGTGTCCAAAAAGTGGCCAGGGTTTGGCAAGGGTTGAGGGGGAGAAGGAGAAATGACACTGCCCAGACCTCTATGATAAGGCCCGAGGCCTGCCTCCACCCCCCGGCGTGAGGCCAAAGGGCCTTTGCACATGCTCTTCCTTTCACCTGATGCTTTTCCCCTCAATATTTCCATGACTCAAATTCACTCAGCTCTTTCTTCAAATGTCACTCCTCAAAAAGCCCTCACTGACACCACTAACTATAATAAAGCATGTACATGCACGTGCGTGCACACACACACACACATTCTGCCCACCACGTGCCGTAGCAGATTTCTGCACAGCACTAACCACGATCTCCTATGCTGGTATATATATCTTTATTTATTTATTTTCTGTTTCCCCAACTAGAATATAAGCTTCAGGAGGACAGGGGCTCTGTTTTGTTCACTGTTCTCTCCCCTATGCTTGAAAGATTGTACGTGCTCATATGAATTTGAAGGATGATGAGGAAACAAGGAAATGGGGGTGCCTGCCCAGCTTGCCAGGGCTCCCCTTGGAAATTTGAGCCCAATGCCCCCACCTGGCCACAAGCCCACCTACTGAGGCTTACCTTTTTTGCATTTTTCTCTCTCAAGAACCTTGCAGGGAGGTGATGACAGGGTTTGGGAATTTGACTCAGAATCACAGCTATATAATATCTATGATCATCTTCTACCCTTTCAACTTGGCCTTACGGTTTAGATACCAGGAGAATGACGGGGAGTGAATTAAGAGGGGAGATTCCATTTTAGCGAACATACGTAACTCAGTTTTTAAAGTAGAATCATACGATTTTTGAGGTGGACAAGATCACAGACTTCGGCTGAGTTTGAAGCATTGAGAGAATATCCAACTGCAAGTGGGTCGCAGAGCCCTGGTGATGCGGATGGGCCTGTGTTGTGCATTCAGTCTTGCCCTGCACATAACCAGGGCACTAAGAAATGTGTTTGCTAAAGAGAAGCTGCTGGTGCCAGCAAGGACACAGGGAAGTGCTCCAGGAGGCCTGAGGCAAGCTCACCTGATTAGCCTCCACTTCAGGCTCACCCTGAACCCTCATGGGCGCGGCTGGCTCTCAGGGCCTGTGGTTCCTAGACACTAATGCTTATGAACCTGATGCTTAAAATTGCTCATGGATATCGGCATGCATTCTGAACTCCAGGGCCGGGCGTGGTGGCTCGCATGCCTGTAATCCCAGCACTTTGGAAAGTCAATGCAGGTGGATCACTTGAGACCAGGAGTTCGAGACTAGCCTGGTCAACATGGTAAAACCCGTTCTCTACTAAAAATACAAAAATTAGCAGGGCATGGTGGTGGGTACCTGTAATCCTAGCTACGTGGGAGACTGAGGCAGGAGAATTGCTTAAACCCGGGAGGTGGAGATTGCGGTAAGCTGAGATCTCACCATTGTACTCCAGCCTAGGCAACAGAGCGAGACTCTGTCTTAAAAAAAAAAAAAAGAAGGACTCCAATCTCCCCACCTCCTCGCTCCCAAATTAGGTTTACCTAAAACAAAGCCAACTTTGAGTAAGAGTTCTATGAAAAACTGAAGATAGAATGGCAAGTTCCTTTGCTTTCTTTTTTTTTTTTTTTTTTTTTTTTTTTTTTTAGATGGAGTCTTGCTCTGTTGCCCAGGCTGGAGTGCAGTGGCGCAATTTTGGTTCACTGCAACCTCCGCCTCCCAAGTTCAAGTGATTTTCCTGCCTCAGCCTCCTGAATAGCTGGGGCTACAGGCACGTGCCACCACACTTGGGTAACTTTTTGTATTTTTGGCAGTGATGGGGTTTTGCCATGTTGGCCAGACTGGTCTTGAACTCCTGACCTCAAGTGATCTGCCTGCCTCAGCCTCTCCAAGTGCTGAGAGACTACAGGCATGAGCCCCCTCGCCTGACCTCCTTTGCTTTTTCAAGGCAATAAAGTCAACTCCCACTAAATGCATCGTCACTGCGACATTACTGCATCCTCATTCATCGTGCCTTTGAATTCTACTTCAGGAATCACAGATTCTCCAACCTAGAGGGAAAGCTAAACATCACTAGGCTCGTGCTTCCTAACCTGTGGGTTGCTATCGTTTTGCGTGCCATGAAATCAATGCAGCAGACCATAATGAGAATTTCATTTGAAAATTGAAATAGAGCAGAATGAAATAGAAAAGACCACAGGGCATTGCACATAGAAAAGTAAGTCTTACTTCATGAAATTTCTTGTTTAGTTATATATAATTATGATGTGTTTACTGCATTGCATTATGAAATGTTTCTTACCACGAGACCTGGTCAAAAAAATTTTGAAGGCGGCTACTCTGATCCATGTTCTATATAGGTCTCAATACTCCCATTTCTAGCTGATGTGTAATCATTCCATAATCCATGAGCTCATTCAGTACCTGTGGTGTGGAAGGCACTGAGCTGGATCCTGGGGCAATGAAGATGAACAGGACACTGTGTGTCACAGTCCAGCCAGGAACCACGGTGGTGGAGGGCACATCCCGATTGGGTCGTAGGAGAAGAGTTTAATAAAGGCAATATTTATTCAGTGTGGGCAGAGTATAGGGAACCCTAAGGAGATAGCGCAGACTTCCAGGGCCATGAACAGCAGAACAAGGCGGGCAGGGCTGAGGGAAGGGAGCTGCTTCCAGAACCTGAAGTTATGTGGGGGGGACTTCCTGACAGAGAGGCTGTCGCCTTTAGTCAGGAGGCCACCAGCTCACAGGAACCCTGTAGGGAAGCTGCCAGAGAGACCAAGAGCTCAGCTCTCATCTCCTGCTGATGATGAGCCACATTGGCCAAATGCCCCCAGAAGCCAGAGGGCACAGGACCCCAGGGTGCCATCCACATGGGAGAGCAGTGGGGAAAGGGTGGAGGGTGGATATGGAGGGCAGACAGACAAAATCACTGCCTGCTGGGAACTTGAATTGGATGGATGAGAAGGCACATCATCAGAAAAACGACAGTGGTGCCATAACTCATGCTGGAAGAGAGGTATTAATGACGACTTCCGGAAGCACCCAGGAGGAAGCACTTGACTCCTGGGGAGGTTAGGGAAGGCTTGCAAGAAAGAAGTCCAGTGTTCTGTCTCCAAGCATCCTTTCCTTTGAAGAGCTGCCTTCCCTGCTTCCCTCCCTCCACGTGGTCCTAGTAGGATCTCAGAACAGTGCCGTCCTTCTCTGGTACAGGGTAGCAAATCAGAGTATGCTCCTATTTCCTGGCCACAGCCCCTCAGAGTCTTCCCTGGGGATCTTCCACTTGTGACAAAAACTGTCTGTTGCCTCTGAATTCAGGAGACTGAGAGGCTGTACAGTTAAAACTATTCTGCCATCTCCTCCCTATCCCAATAAGCATACATATTCAACTTAGGAAAAAATTGGGGTGGGGCAGAAATTTTACTGGGACATGTTTTTCACTGAGGGTTACCTTCTAGTTGGGCATATACTACTGTATTCGTGTTGATCGTTTCTCTTTTTGTTTGAGTGTGAGTTTCTGTCCTTGCAGTCTTGAAGCTGAATTTCTGTCCTAGCGTGCCCTGCAGGTGCAGAAGCATGGAGAGGAGAAGGCACTTGGCCTGGTGAGGAACCTGCTGGGCGTATGGCCTGGCCAGAACCCAGGGTGCCTGTGAATGGGGACCTAGGAGTAGGCTGTCACAGTGAGTGTGGGTCAGATCATGAAAGGCTTGGGTCAGATGGGGAAGGCATGAGTATTCATTAAGGATTTTAACAGAGGGGACACACACACACAGAGGTGCATCTTAGAAAGCTCCCTCTGAGAGCTGTGTGGAAGATGGGTGGAGGTGAGCCAGCCCGGAGGAAGCCACGGGAGACACAGCAGGCACCAGAACTCAGCTGGGAACCCTAGGGAATGGAGAGCGGTTCTTGGATCCCAGAGGGACTGAGTGAAGTACAAGAGTCTACAATTAGTAGCAAGTTTCCGGTTTGGGTGGGAAGGTGGATGATGGCATGAATGGAATCTTGCTTCCATTTTTTCCCACATCTCATAATTTTGAGGGTCTTCTCCTTCCTGAAAGCATGATCGCTTTCCCCCCGAAAGCATTCTGAGTTTATCCATGTCCTATAGAAGACACAGGGCCCACAACAGAACAATACTCCAATGGAGGAAGGCACCATCACACACTTTTATGAACACAGCCCATGGGGCCTGAGGATTTTCCTGGAAGTCATCTCACTGTGATGGCTCACATGGAAAACAGTATTGTCTTAAAGCCCTAAGGTTTTTTTTTCATGTAGGCTCTGGATCATTTTTTTAATTGGCAAGTAAACATTTTTACAAGTGGTAATTTTTGTGTGCGTGGGTAATTTTTTTTTTTTTTTTTTTTTTTTTTGAGACGTAGTCTTGCTCTGTTGCCCAGGCTGGAGTGTAGTGGCATGATCGTGGATCACTGCAACCTCCGCCTCCAGGGTTCAAGCAATTCTCCTGCTTCTGCCTTCAGAGTAGCTGGGATTACAGGCATGTGTCACCACGCCTAGCTAATTTCTTGTATTTTTGGTAGAGACAGGGTTTCACCATGTTGGCCAGGCTGGTCTCAAACTCCTGGCCTCAAGTGATCCACCCTCCTCAGCCTCCCAAAGTGCTGGGATTGCAGGTGTAAGCCACTGCGCCCGGCCAATAATTCTTTTTAAACCACCTGAAATGCTGACTTGTGTCATTAAACTTAGCATGTCTTCCCTACATCTGAAAACTACACATCTCCAATCCTTTGAATCCAATGTAATTCAGCAAGCAGTATGGTGTGAAGATTCTGGAACCGTTACTGTGGAAGATGTATGAAAAGGACATGTTCTACTGTTTTGAAGCAGCTCTCTCCAATGTGGCAGATTAACAGTGAGGAAGAGAGAGAGAGAGAAAGAGAGAGAGGGAGGGGGAGGGGAGGGAGAGAGAGAGGGAGCGGGAGGGGAGGGAGGGAGAGAGAGAGGAGATAAAGATCTCTGGAGCACTGTCTAGTTGTGAAATGCTGTGTGGAGTGGTTGCTATCACTTTTCAAGGTTCTAGCGATATTTTACCTTGAGGTTTACCATATATACCATCTTCCCAGCTCAACATGTCTGAAAAGCTTTTACCATGTGAACTTCTGATTTCCTGTTACCCGTCTACACTGTGGATAATTCATGACTAGTTACTGGCCCTTCACCTTTGTGATCTTTGCCTTAAAATGGGTCCCCTGACTCTACGGGTTTGTACTGTCCTAGGCTTTCTCTTTTCTGGGGCTGACCTTTTGTTTACTTCCAAAAACCTCATTAACTTTTACAGATGTACCTTACAGGCGGTGGTCATAGAAAGCAGGCTTCCTAATGCGCCCTTTGCAAGTTTTGTGTAAACTGCCTTAAAACTCACTGTTTCCCCCTTGTCCTTTCCCGCCCTGCTTTCAGTAAACTCCCACTTCAGGTCTCATCATCTCAAATTGTTTCTCTACCAGCCTCCTTCGTTCCTCTTAGATCACCATTTTTGCAATCTGAGCAGACAGGCCCTGGGCCAAGCGGTGTGTCCACCACGTCATGCGGCTCCCTCTTTCTGAAGATCCGGGGGGATCCTGACACGGAGATCTCAGAATGGGGAAAACTGTGTACTTTCAGCAGATCCACTCATTCTACTGACATTTCCCGAACACCTACTCTGTGTCAAGCACCCTGAGAGGGACGGAGTAGTGACTAGAGAGAAGACAGGCCCACATTTACAGGCAGGCCAGGGGAGCGCACGAGGAAGCCTCCGGCGACTGACCCACGGCGGAGAAGAGTCACAGAGGAAGGGGTTGGTGAGCAGAGCTGGGAATGAAGAATGAGACAGCACACAGCTGGCCCCAGAAAGAGAGAAATTTGGTTTCTCCGTGCTGTGGAACTGAAGAGCTGGGAAGAGGAGAGGAGGGTGTGAGACAGAGGAAGGGGCTGGGATTTTATCTAAGAGCCACAGGAAGCTGTTGAAAAATTCAAAGCCAGAAGCAATGCCATCAGACTGATCATCTTTCCTTCTTTCTTTGATAGCTTGGAAACAGGAACTGAATTTTTGCACCCCACTGCTTGCAACTCTTGGGGAACACCATTTTGCTCTTTGAAGATTCACTCACCCTGCCTTCATGTTCTTATAACTTGACCACTCTGTCCTCATTTATTAACTCTCCTGGTACTGAATGCATCTCCACAAGCCCCGCCAAATGCGAATAAACCACGTTAGCACATTTACTCTCATAACAGCCCTTGTGTTAAACATTTATATCTCATCTTACAGGGAAGGAAATTGAAGCCCAGAGAAATTCAGTGACTCACCCATGGCCTTAGAATTTTTTCATTCTTTTCTGGAACTTGTTCACTATCTCGCTTCCTCAACTGACTGGAAACACAACAAGGGCAGCGACTGTGTTTGCAGTGGTCATGCTGAGAGGTGACAGCATGCTGGCAGTCCTCACAGCCCTTGCTCGCTCTCGGTGCCTCCTCTGCCTGGGCTCCCAGTTTGGCGGCACTTGAGAAGCCCCTTCAGCCCGCCGCTGCACTGTGGGAGCCCCTTTCTGGGCTGGCCAAGGCCAGAGCCGGCTCCCTCAGCTTGCGGGGAGGTGTGAAGGGAGAGGCGCGGGCGGGAACCGGGGCTGCGCGCGGCGCTTGCGGGCCAGCGTGAGTTCCGGGTGGGCGTGGGCTCGGCGGACCCCGCACTCAGAGCAGCCTGCCGGCCCTGCCGGCCGCGGGCAATGAGGTAGGCTTAGCACCTGGGCCAGCGGCTGCGGAGGGTGTACTGGGTCCCCCAGTAGTGCCAGCCCACCGGCGCTGCACTCGATTTCTCGCCGGGCCTTAGCTGCCTTCCCGCAGGGCAGGGCTCGGGACCTGCAGCCCTCCGTGCCTGAGCCTCCCACCCCCTCCGTGGGCTCCTGTGCCGACCAAGCCTCCCCGATGAGCGCCGCCCCCTGCTCCACGGCGCCCAGTCCCATCGACCACCCAAGGGCTGAGGAGTGCGGGCACAGGGCACGGGACTGGCAAGCAGCTCCACCTGCAGCCCCGGTGCGGGATCCACTGGGTGAAGCCAGCTGGGCTCCTGAGTCTGGTGGGGAGGTGGAGAACCTTTGCGTCTAGCTCAGGGATTGTAAATACACCAATTGGCACTCGGTATCTAGCTCAAGGTTTGTAAACACACTAATCACCACCCTGTGTCTACCTCAGGGTTTGTGAATGCACCAATCGACACTCTGTATCTAGCTACTCTGGTGGGGCCTTGGAGAACCTTTATGTCTAGCTCAGGGATTGTAAACGCACCTATCAGCGCCCTGTCAAAACAGACCACTGGGCTCTACCAATCAGCAGGATGTGGGTGGGGGCCAGATAAGAGAATAAAAGCAGGCTGCCCCAGCCAGTAGTGGCAACTGGCTCAGGTCCCCTTCCACGCTGTGGAAGCTTTGTTCTTTTGCTTTTTGCAAATGAGCTACTGCTCACTCTTTGGGTCCACACTGCCTTTATGAGCTGTAACACTCACCGGGAAGGTCTGCAGCTTCACTCCTGAAGCCAGCGAGACCACGAACTCACCAGGAGAAACGATCAACTCCAGACGGGCTGCCTTAAGAGCTGTAACACTCACCGCGAAGGTCTGCAGCTTCACTCCTAAGCCAGCGAGACCACGAACCCACCAGAAGGAAGAAACTCCAAACACATCCGAACATCAGAAGGAACAAACTTCAGACGCGCCACCTTAAGAGCTGTAACACTCACTGAGGGTCCGCAGCTTCATGCCTGAAGTCAGTGTGACCCAGAACCCACCAATTCGGGACACAATAGGAGTGTGCCTGCCTCCAGCACAGCAGCTCTGATGCGGGGGAGGCTGGGCTGCTGACCGAGTGAGCCACAGACCCTCCCTTTTGGTAACACTGGGAATCAACCAGAGTCAGAGTTGGCGTCAGAGCGGCGGCTGCCTGACTTCTAGACTTGAGCGCCGGCCACTCCACTGTCTCCTCCCGCCTGCCTTCTATATCCATGCTTTTAAAGAAGACCCGGCATTTAACTGTCAAGTATATCGGGTGACTAAAACTAGGTTCACATTTGGTTGCCCTTAATGCTAGATCCGGCCTGGCGTGGTAGTTCACGCCTGTAATCCCAGCACTTTGGGAAGCTGAGGCGGGCGGATCACCTGAGGTCAGGAGTGCGAGACCAGCCTGGCCAACCCTGTCTCTGCTAAAAAATACAACCATTAGCTGGGCATGGTGGCAGGCATCTGTAATCCCAGCTATGCTGGAGGCTGAGACAGGAGAATCACTTGAGTCCGGGAGCCAGAGGTTGTAGTGAGCCGAGATCGTGCCATTGCATTCCAGCCTGGGCAACAGAGCGCAGGACTCCATCTCGAGGAAGAAAAAAAAGCTAAACCCAGAGCTGAAAGGAAACCAAGCAATGACTCTAACCCAACCGATTCATTTTACGGTGAATAAACTCAGGCTCAGAGAGCACAGATGACTACCCAATGTCATGCAACTCCTTACCAGCGAGGCGTGGATTCAGCAGTGTCCCTGGGTGCCTCCAAGTGTCCTATGCAGTGTTTATTGTGTCGCTTTGTTCGTTCAGAAACATCACGAGTAAATGTTTAATTTAGATTGCTTATAAAACTCAGTTATTTATATGCTTAGATAAGGTCTGGTGAGAATTTATTTTAAAGAGATTTTAAGCCACAGCCTCTCTGCATCATTTTGCCTCAGATACTCAGAATCGGAGTGAGAAAACATTCTTGCCCACGGAGGCTCGTCGCTGTCCTGGGGCCTCTCCCCGCTCACTCACAATTCTCTCCCTGGGCTGTCGCACCCACCCAAGGTTTCAGCCACCACTTAAAACCTGCAGAGTCTCAAACAGTCATAACAATAGCTAACACGCACCGAGCATGGCTCATTCAATCCTCACCAACCTAATGCACTCCACGCTACAGAGGAGGAAGCTGGGGCACGGAGAGAGAAAAGGAATTGCCCACAGTTGTAGGCGGTGCACTGGGATGCGGCAGGGCCCCTTCCCCAGGACAGTGTTATGCCTAAAGCTCAGCGGCAGCCCAGGCTCCTCCCCATCCCCAGCTCCAAATCCCAATGACCAACTGCCTGCTGGTTTCCCCACAGGGCTGCCCCATAACCAACTCAAAACTGAACTCAGCTTCTTGACCCAGAACACGTGGGTTGCCCACACAGCACCAGTCGTTGTTGGCCCTCCCTTTCTTTCCTAACCCATCACATTCCATCCATCCTTTCATTCCAAAATATTTCTCAGACCCACTCCCTCCTGCCAGTGTCCATGGCTACAGCTGCCCAAGTGGCCTCTGTGCTGCAGTATCAGCTGTGGCCCCTGCCCAGGCCCTGACCTCCAACCCACACTGCCCCGCGAATGTCAACATAGGATTCCCAAGGAGTCTGGGCACAGGCCCGCCTGCCTGCCTCAGCTCTCTTGGTGGCCCTGGAGCCTGCCGCCTGCCATGTTGCCAGCCTCTTCTACGGTGAGCAGCCTCGGCTTTGGCTGCAAGACCCAGTTCCCTGAGAGGCTGTCCCAATTCACGCGGCTCTGCTTTTATACCTCTCTTCCTTCCTTCCCCTTGTATCCCCTCCCTCCCCTCATCTCCAGCAGAGCTAGTCACTTCCTCTTTAGCTCCAGCAGGCTACCCCTTAAACTCACACTCACCCAGGACTTTCTCTAGATGACAATTGTTTACTTGCCTTTCTCTGCTCCCAGGCAATAGGAACTATGTTATGGCATCCAGAGCTATATAGTATATAGAGTAGTTCCATAGATATCACATTCAGAAGCATGGGTGGAGTGAAGGAAAGAATGAGAGGCATTGTGATCCTTAATTTGATGGGTCAACTTGACTGGGCTGAAGGATGTCAAGATGGATGGTAAAGCATGATTTCCGGGAGTGTCTCTGAGGGTTTCTGAAAACGATCAGCATTTGAATTGGTGAGCTGAGTAAAGCAGGTGGCCCTCCCTAGTGTCAGTGGGTCTCATCCAATCCACTGAGGGCCGGAGTAGAACAAAGACAGAGGAAGGAAGAGTTTGCTCTCTCTGCTTGAGATGATTTCTCCATCTTCTCCTGACTTTGGATGTCACAGCACTGGGTTTTCAGGCCCTCAGACTCATGCTGAATTACACCAACAGCTTCTGTGGTCTTCCAGCTTTCAGACAGCAGATCGTGGGACTTCTCAGCCTCTATAATCACATGAGCCAACTCCCATAATAGATCCCCTCTTATATTCCCCTCTTACATATGCATATGTATATGTATTTGTATATGTGTATGTATAGTATAGTATATGTATTTGTATATGTATATGTATAGTATATGTATATATGTATATATGTATATGTATAGTATATGTATATGTATCCCATTGGTTCTGTTTCTCTGGAGAACACTGACTAGCAGAGGCATAAAGCCCTACCGATCAGCTCCGCACACACTGGGCCTGCCCATTTCTGCAGGGCTCTCAGCCTGCATGGGCTACTCATTGCTGTGCCTGTGACAAGCATTCCTGACCAACTCCTCCCTCATCAAAGCCCAGCTCCCTTCTACCTCCAGCATCACCCGAATGGGGCCTCCACAGAGCCCAGGACATCAGTCCCTCCCCTCATCCTCACCCGAAGGGCCTCCTTCAGCCACAGTGGGAAGAATGATTGGAATCTGCCTGTTGATGGTGGGGCAGAGGGGCCCAACGGTCCAGGAGGGAGCTACACATGGTTTGCTCTGTCTGATGAAAACAATCACTGGAGATTTGTGCAGTGAAGGCACAAATGTATGCTAAATATTATTTACAACTGAGATGTGATCAGCCTCTGAAAGGAAAGGTTTGTAAGGCCGAAGAAGAGCATCAGGAATTTCAAACCTGTAAAGTTAGCGAATTCCAGAAGGCTACAGTTTTAGCGAGATGAGCCTGTGTTCCCTGCAGGAGTCACCTGGGTCCTCCTGCTGCCACCTCTGCTTCCTCCACGTGAGAAGGAGGAAGTGAGAGCTCTGAAATGTGGAGGAGCCCAATGAGCCCAGTAGTCCTTAAGCCCCAGGAGACACTCACTACTTTCATGTCCACGTCTCAGTGCAGATGGCAGCCCAGAAGCCTTGCTTGCTTATAACAACAGTAAATAGGAGAGCTGGGTAGGACCTGCTTCACCACCAAGCTTGCTGCCCTTATTTAGTGGGAGGAGGAGCCTCAAGAGGGGAGCCACCAGGCCAACTCCCGTCCAGACCTTTCCAAGTTATTTCATTGAGGATCAAGGATCGTGCCACTGCACTCTAGCCCTGGTGACAGAGGGAGAGTCTGTCTCAAAAAACAAACCAGGTTGTCTTATTGAATTCACACTGTTAGGAGATAGATGATAGATTTGAATTGAGCTCTAATTTTGTGAAGAAATGATTTTTTGGAGCAAATGCACTGGTCCTTCTTTCAGACACAAACTTAGCATTCATTTTCTCAAAAATAAACACATCTAGCTGAGCTACATAATATATGCACCCTGCAAGAACTTTAGAAAACCTAGAAGAGCACATGGAGAAAATAGTACTCATCAGGAATCCCACCAGGCAAAGATGACCACTGTTAACATTTCATGTAAGTGCTTCTAGCATTTTTGATGTATATTTGTTCTAGCTTTCCAAATTGCTGTTGTACGGTAATACTCTTTTGAATCTTGGTAGCATTTGGTTTGGCACATTTTGCAATATGTTGCAAATGGTTTCTTCTTTTTTTTCTTCTTTTGTTTGGTTTGTTTGTGTTTTAATTATTCTATTTTGTATTATTGTTTAAAACACCAATAAACATTTTGTATACATATCTTTATGAAAAATAATTATTTTCTTAAGAAAAAATTTTAGCAGCAGGATTACTAGACTGAAGTATATGCACAGATTTAAGGTTTAGGGTACATGTTGCCAAACTGCCGTGAGGAAATGTGAAGCCAAATGCAGAAATGCTGTGTGTTTCTACACACTCTCAATCAACTCGAGGTTTTATTGTTCTTTTCTCCTTGTCTCTAAGTTCATACATAGCCCAGAAGACAAATGGGGAGACAAACAAAATGCTTCAGCCGATTGCTGGTAACGCAAGGTGTTTATACAAGGATTTCATTGAGTTCTTGTCCACTGAGGTGAAAGGAGAAAATTCAGAGTTGAGGCCTGCTTAAATGCCACCAAGCCAGGAGAGTCTACTCAATCCATTAGAGCTTCTGAACCCAGTCATTTTTTTCTGGAGGCAAATCCTGCATGGTCTTAGGCAAAGCAAACAACTTGTCTCTACCATTTCCTTCTGCAACCAAAGAACCAAAATTATTCTAAACTCCAGTAACTTGGTTTCCCCACCTGAACTTCCTGCAATGGTTTCAGTCATAGGCTCAGGAGGGCCTGGTCTCAGGTACGCCTCTTCTCAGCGACCATGGCCTTTGCAAGAATAGCAGGTAAGGAGGCTGAGGAAGTTCATAACCAGGGTTGGAATTCAGTGGCTGCATGAATTTGGATGGGGGAGAAAAAAGGCATATTTGTTTCATTAATCTTTAATGGTCACTTAGACAATAAATGCAGCAGGCAACAGGCCATACTAGTGTTAGCAGTTTTGTGACTTTGTCAACAGAAGAAAATCATAGATGTTTTTAGATCTATTACAGTTGTTGTAGAGATTTTTAAATGTCATTAAGCTCATCACGGCTTTCAAATTACAGTAATTAATGAGACCTGATAGTAGATCTTATTATTTAATGTGTTAATGAACAAACATATCTATGCATTTCTTAAAATATTCAGATAACTGTATTTTAATATAAATGTTTTCTTTGTGATCCCATGTATTCATATTTTAACATTTAAAATTTTATTCTAAGGGGTTCTATAGGTTTCACCATACACCAAAGGAGTTTGTGACACACAAAAAAATTAAGAACCTCAGAGAAGGAAGCTAAATGTTGGGCCCTGTGGGTAAACCAAATCTTTTGTTTTATAATCTCAAAGTTATAAAAGATTTCCCTAATAGTGGAAGAATAGAGATATTTTTGCATATCCCTTTTCCATTCATTCATTCATTCATTCATTCAACAAACACTTATTTAGCGTCAACGAAGTGCTAGGGCTGGGCAAAGTGGCTCATGTCTGTAATTTCAGCACTTTTGGGAGGCTGAAGCAGGGGTATCACTTGAGCTCAGGAGTTCGAGACCAGCCTGGGCAATGTAGAGAGACCCCTGTCTCTACAAAAAAAAAAAAAAAAATCAAAAAATTAGCCAGATGTGATGGTGCATGCCTGTATGCCCAGCTACTCAGCATTGATTGAGCCCAGAAGATCAAGGCTGCAGTGAGCCAAGATCACACCACTGTACTCCAGCCTGGGTGACAGGGTGAGACCTTGTCTCAAAAAAAAAAAAAAAAAAATTTAAGTGCCAAACAAAGAGAAAAAACAACACCCAGATGCCCTCCTGAGAGAATCACTGACTCTGGCAGGTTAGAGAATGAGGGCTGGGCCCACCAGTGGAGCCACAGGAGGAAATGCAGATTTCAGCTGCTCATTGCTTTGAAATCCATGGATGTTCCCTCTCTAAGGAAGAAATTCCATCAGAATAATTAATAGTGTCCCCAATAGAGAGCTCTTGGCACTCCGTGACTCCCAATCCTGTCTGTCTGTCAAAGTCCTCCGCGGCCTTCAAGATCCCACCTTGGATGTCCCTTCCCAGCTGGAGTGAATCATCCCTCCCTCAGCAGGCTCCCTCCCAGATGTTAGCACTGTCGCTTCTCATTTGCTTTATTTATGAGCCTGACTTGCCTGGGATCCAGAGCCCTCAGTGTTGTTGTGTGGTGGCATGGGCCGCCCCGGTCCTGGAGCCCAGCGGGCCTGTTCTGAGCTCTGCCTCCCCTACTTCGAGGCTGAGTGACTTGGGTAGCTGACTCCCCTCTCCACTGGCCGATGGGCATCTGCCAGGTCCACCAGGGGCAAAACTGTGCCACCTGCTGCACCCAGAGCTCTCTAAGAGTTGTCTCTTACATTTTCCACCCAATCCAAACGTGATGTCCAAAGAAGCACTCACCTGCTCACCCGCTCAATGGAGGGCCACTTTCCTTCTCAAACTGCTCAGACACAATCCTCCTAGCCCACCCGCTAGGCCTGGCATCCCCACCCTCTCTGCTGAGATGGCCTCTTCCACTCAGTCCCCCACATCTTTCCACACTCAGTTCAGGTGGCTTGTTTTTGTTTTTGAGACAGGGTCTCACTTTGTCGTCCAGGCTGGAGTGCAGTGGCACGATCTTGGCTCACAGCAACCTCCGTCTCCCAGGTTCAAGTGATCCTCCCACCTCAGCCTCCCCAGTAGCTGGGACTACAGGCATGCGCCACCACACTCAGCTAATTTTTACAGTTTTAGTAAAGGCGAGGTTTCACCATGTTTGCTAGGCTGGTCTCAAACTCCTGACCTCAAGTGATCCACACACCTCAGCCTCCCTAAGTGCTGGGAATACAGGCGTGAACCACGGCGCCTGGCCCAAGTGGCTTCTTTTTGGAAGCTTTTCCTGATACTCATCTTCCAGCACCTCAGGCAGAAATGACCGTTTCCTCCTTCACATCCCACTGTGTGCTGCACACTTGATGTCCCCTCCCTGGCTAGAAGTTCCTTCAAGGCAGATACCAGGTCATATTTATATTCATGTTTATGGCCCCAGCGGCTAAAAGGCTATACTTACTTGCCAAATGAAGAAGTGAGTGGAGGAATGAATGAAAGAATGAATGAATGAATGCACCTCCTCTCTTCTTCGTCCCCCTCTCATGGACTCTTTTCTATTTCTCCTACAATCACTTGTGGTTCCAGTGCTGGCTTAGCCATTAACTCTGTGGTATGGATAAGTGACTTTATGCCCCTGGGGTTCAGTGTCCCTGTAACAGAAGGGAGTGGGTAGAACTAGAGGCGGTTTAGAGACTGCTCTTTTGCTCCTATGTAATGTGATTCTGTTGTGTAATGGTGTGGGTGTCAGCATCTGCTGGAATGGAAGAGTCTCCCAAGGCCACACTCTCTGTCCTAGGTACCCACGAAGACCAAGGTCCTAACCCTCATATCTAGCTGGCCACTTAGTCTTACTAACAGCTTTCATGTTTTTAAGTCCCACCCCTGCCTGCCCTCAGACCTTGGCTGGAATTCAGGCCCCCATTCCCTCTCTGCAAACTACCTTGGTCAGCAACTCCGTGATCTCTCATCTCATCCAAGTCCGTCTTGCCTTCTGCACAGCCCAGATGGCCAGCCCTAGAGCCTGGTCTCCAGGTCACCTTATTTGGGGGCAAAGGCTTCTGCAGGGACTGCAAGGATTCTTCAAGGTCTGAATTTCCTGTTGGAATGAAAATTCCTTGACTTCAACACTCCTTTCCCCAAATCTTGGGTGTGATTCTAGCTTGATTGCTTTTCTCAAACTCCTTTGCAGCCTTTGCCATCTGAACTTTCTGGGCAGATCCCCACTTCCTTGTTCACAGAGGACAAATTTGGTTGGGAGGAGGAACATTAAGTTTTCCAACACCTGCAGACTGATTTATCTTTGCACCGACCTTCATTCTCTTGCCCATTCTCTAAGAAGACCCTGATTCCCCTCCTGTGTGTGATTCCAATTTCCTCTTGCCTCCTCGGGGACAGTCAGCCTTTAGCTCTGTGATTGATAGGCTTGTGCCAATGTCTCCTATCTTCCTATGTTTCTCCTTGATCCTCCATCTAGTTGTTTCTCAATTTCTTTGTCTTGTAGCTGAGTTCCTTCAAATGCCGACTTCCACTGACTCCCCCTCACCTCCTACCCATTGCTCAGGCCTCTAAAACTAGGTTCTGCTCCAGCCCATGGAAGCTACTCACATCCTGCTACTCGCTGACCTGCATGGACGCTTTCCTGTTTCAAGTCTGCCTGGCATCTCTCCAGCGGGTGATGACGTGCACCTCCGCTTCCTCCTGGACCTCCCAGGCTTTCAGGGCCCTCCTCCCTTGCCTCTGGCTACTCTTCCCAGTCCCTTCTGCTGGCTCAGCCTTCAGCGAGCCCTGCCTGGGCTTCCATCCTGGGCCCTCTGCTCCTGGGCTACACTTGTCCTGAGCAGCTCCACCACCCCTTGTGTGCAAATGGCTCTTCGTCACCCTCTGCAGCTGTGTCAGTCAAGGCTGGCAGACTGCGGTAACCAGCCCTGAGCTTCTGTGGCTCAGCACATTTCAACTTTGTTTTTCACTCACTTCGGTGTTCATTATGAGTTGGAAGGAGTAAAGGGAGGAGGTGGCCCCCTTCAGAGTCACTAAGAGAGCCAGCTCCTTCAGTCCTGTGACACTGTCCTCCCCCACATCCTCCAAGTCCTCCCAGGCAGCTGGTGGATGCAGAGAGAGAATGTAGGAAGTTTTCCCAGGGCCACACCTGCAAGTAGCACAGATCTGTTCTTCTCACATCCCGTGGGCAGACGTGGCTGTACATAGCTGCCAGGGAGGTTGGAGATTAAGAGAAAGGCACAGAAGGGATGTTGGTCAGTGTCAGAGCCTCTGTCAACCTAACCCAGATCTCTCCTCTAGCCCCAGAGCCTTAGGAGAGATCTCCACTTACTTATCTTACAGGCTCCTCACTCTACATAGTCAGACTTATTGCCCCTTTATCTTCCTGTCCTGGCAGTGGTACTATCACCCACCCAATTACCTGAGCCGGAAGCCGGAGAAGGGCCCCACGCTCCTCCTGTGGCCCCACCCTGACAAGCCTCTCTGTCCTAGTGAGTCTCTGGTTCACCCCTTCCTTGCCCTTACCCCATCGCTGGATTCAGGCCCTCAGTTAGCTAGCCTCTGATCTATTTCAATAGCTTAATGGCAGATTGCTCTGCAGACTCTCATCCTCTTTCGTTCTTCCTAAAACAGAGTCTGCTGTGGTCCTCCCCTACAACTTGGTAGCATGATTGCAGGGCCCACCAGCCCTGAGCCCTCCCTCTCCCCACTCCTACCTCACTGGCCCTCTCTTTCCAGCTTATGGGCCCCAGTTACAGGAAACCAGCTGTATTTTCTACTCCTTTCTGCATGTTCACAAGAAGATAGATGTCTCCGACATTCCTCTCCTCTTCCTGTTGGCTGTCTGCATTTTATCGTAGAAGGAGCCGCTCAATCATCACTTGCTCAGGGATCCTTCTAGACTTCCCCTGATAGAGTTGACCACTACCTCCATGTAGATTCCTGTCAGTCATTCACAGAATGGTCTCAACCACGAAGACCAGTTAAATATGTCAGAGAACGTGTCCTTCATCTATGGTATCAGGTGAATGATAATGAATTCAACTGGAAACTCCGGTAGGGCAGCTCTAGTTCTTTCTTCATCTCATAACTAGATAATTATAATTTCCATAAAACTATGGGAATTCAAAGTAGTATGCAACAATAATTTTTCCTTCTAAAATCCAAAGCATGCAACCATAATTATTTCTGTGTAAAAAATAAACGGAATCCCAATTTGTTGACAAGTAAACAGAGAAAGGACGTGTATTCATTAGGGATCCTCTAGTTTGTAAGCCACAGCAAACCTAACTTAAACCAGTTCAGAGAAAATAGTGATGTGCCCGCAGATACACAGCTCAGCCCAGCTTTCCTTCAGCTGCCTCTGTCTTCTGGATCAAATAATGGCTCCTGCAGGGTCCTCAAGCTTTCTGCTCACAACTGCATCCCTTCCTTCCTTCCTTTTCCCTCCCTCCCTCCCTCCCTTCCTCCCTCACTTCTTTCCTTCCTTCCTTCTTTCTTCTGATGGGGTCTCACTCTGTCACCCAGGCTGGAGTGTAGTGGCATGATGATAGCTCACTGCAGCCTCAACCTCCTGGGCTCAAGCGATCCTCCTGCCTCAGCTTCCCAAGTAGCTGGACTACAGGCGTGTGCCAACACACTCAGCTAGCTTTTGTATTTTTTGTAGAGGTGGTGTTTCATCATGTTGCCCAGGCTGGTCTCTATCTCCTGAGCTCAAATGATCTGCTGCCTTGGCCTCCCAGAGTACTGGGATTACAGGCGTGAGACACCACGCTTGACACTTGCAAGTGTTTCATTTTCAAATTGCCAATCCTGAGAGAGAGAGAGAGAGGAGAGAGAGAGAGAGAGAGAGACAGAGAGAGAGACAGAGATAGAGAGAGAGAGAGAAACTGGGACAAGAGACTGGGACAAGATTCGGAGTAACACACGTAAAGTTCCCTCTGACTGGACCAGTTCACTCTGACAGGGCTGTGGCCAGGTGAGTGACATATGCCAATCAGGGCCATTTCTGTAGCCATATGGGGTTTCCCAAAGGAAGGAAGGAGAATGCATGCTGGGCAGCCAACAGCAGATGGTATTATAATACTTTTCCCAAAACAAGTTAGTAATGAGACCAAAACTTCCTCTCTGAAGCTATGTCTTTTCTTCCCTCGGTTACCCACTTCCCAGACAAATAAATCTTCTCCCTCTTTGTTCCCAGTGTATAGTGTATAGTGTATACACTTCAGTGTATAGTGATATTGAAGGAATGTCATGTAGGCTTATAATAATTCTTAATATAACTTTCTTGGCCACTAGACTGGGTTATCTTAAAGACAGAAGTAAAGTGTTTTCATTTTGTACCCATGGCACCTAGGGGACTCCCTAAGCTTGGCACATTGTGGGTGCTTAATAACTATTGAGGGTTTTATGGATGAATAAATAGTAGCATTGTCTATAGAAACATTTAGTCCTCCAGCACTGGCTTTTCTGGGTCAAGTGGCCGTGATATCAGCGTGGGAAATGTAGTTATCTTATCTATGCTATGGATCTGTCTGCAGCTGTGCTGGGCAGGGAGAGGGCGGCACGATTTGCCTTTGTGTGTGTATTCCCCTGGGGATCTTCTGACTTGATCTGCACCTACTCTGCCCTTTGTAGTTTCTGAAAAGACACAGAATTCCACCAGATCCCACTAACCAAGCAACTTGATACACTGGAAGGATTTGGCAGGATCCTGTCTGTTGCTTTTTTCTGAAGGAGATGGGATTCGCATCCCTCTTTGGGGCACACACTAAGGGGATGGGCTGAATGCTAGCTCTGGGGAAGCCACAGATGCCAGACAGGCTCCACATGTCAGGAAGGAGCTGCCTGTCTTTGGGAAGCAGCTGAAATAGTGCTAAGAGCATGGACCTTGATGTTGGGCAAACCTGGTTTGCATTACACTTATCAGCTCTTTCAACTTGACTTGCCAAGTTACTTATTCTCCTTTCTGTAGTATGGGTTAATAATATCTTCTTCACAGAGCTGGTATGAAGAATAAATGAGACACTGTCTTCAAAGTTCATAACACACAGTAAATGCTTGATAACATGTGATGGTAGTAAATGGATTCCATTTTCCTTTCTCCAGAAGGGGATCGCAGGTCTTCATGCATCTGTGAAGGATAATGCAGAACTGCTCATTTCCAACTGCTTGCATCTACGAAGCAAAATAAAATCCAACAGATACTATAACAAGATCTAGTTGTTGTCTTCTTTAAGAAATCATTTGAATTTTAAGAGCAGGATTAAAATGAATTAAGCTACAACATTTTAAAAACCAGATATCGTAGTCTGGCTTTGAAATACAACCTCAAATGCCTACCTGAGCCAGGTATGTAGCCAGATGAGTGGGGCACGTCAGCCACTGGCAGCATGGGGCCATCACAGGTGTGGTGGGGCCATGGCAGCCGGAGGACCAAATCGATTCTAAAGTGAGCAGCTTCTGTGACTCAGCACAGCTGATGACTGTCACACAGGAATATAGACTCAAAGCTGCTAGAACTTGGAACAATATCCCAGTTTCAGAAGAGATATCACTAATTCACATTATTTTCTTAAACACTGCATAAAATCATGTCTGAGCAGCAGCTCTGGTTAGTGGGCTTTATGCGGTCTGAGGACCCTGGATTGTGACCTCCAATCTCAGCTGACTCCTTGCCAGTGGTGTTTCTCAAAGTGAGTTACACTTTACAGGTTCAGCAGGCCAATTCTCACTGCATAGAAGAATGTTTCTAAACTCTTATATTCCTACTACATGGGAAGGTAATTGCTTTTTATAATTACGCCAAACATTATTCTTCCCATGTGTTATTTTACAGTTCGAAGTCAACCTCAATATTTACCTTTTTGACATATATTCTACTCATCTAACTCTATTTACTGCCCCTTGGCTCTGACATGCTCAACTTGCATTATGTTAATCGGCAGTTATATTTCTTTGTAATATTGTTTCAGGTTTTATGCATGTATGTATACCAATGAAGGTAGTAAACTCAAAATTTATGTCTAAAACCTAATAGGAATTTATTCCTTTCTTTCTTATAACAGTCCTGAGCAGTTCCAGGTTGAGGACGTGGCCGAGAACTCTGGTCCACTTGGTCACTCAGGGGCCCAGCCCAAGATGAGGCTCTGCCATCTTCCAACACGTGGTTTTCAAAGTGGTTGTAGTTGTCTCCAATCAGTTGGCTGGAGGGGAAAAAGCATGGAGGATTGCCCATGGGAAGTTTTTATGAATCAGGCCTGGAAATGACAAACTGACATTTATGCCCACATTTATTTCACATGGGTTCACCTAGCTGCAAGAGAACCTGGGAAATGCAGTCTGTGTAACCAGGAAGAGAGGAGGCTTTTTGGAAAACACCTACCAATCTTTGCCAATGGATTCTAATGTGCGTTTCATCTTCTTGCCCTCACAGAACACACTCACCCTCCCCAGGGGCGACAACCCAAAGTCCCATCTAGCTACTATAGCCAGCTCAAAACTCCAAATCTTTAGATGAGGCACAGGTCTGAATGTGGCTCCTTAAGGTCTGGTGATCTGTAATCTAAGACAAATTATCTTCCCCTCCACTGACAATGCACAATGGTGGAGTGCAGCATAATAATTGCAATAAACCTCCCATCGGAAGCATAGGAAACACACAGTAGGCTCCAGCCCTCAGCTATTAGGAAATCCTGTTGGGCAGGCATTGAGAAGATCCCTTTGCCCTGGCAATAGGGGAAGCTCTCCGATTAGACAGACCCTGATTCTACTCTCTGGGAAGAAACCCCTGGTGCATTGTTCTCTAAAACTGCAGACCTCTTACCTCTGAGAGACTTTTCTTGTCCAGTATCCCCCAGGGCCATGTATGAAATGGATGTTGGAGAGAATGCTCTTCCTGGGAGTTAGACAGCTTTAGGCTCCCACTTCACCCACTTCCATCTCCTGCCAGTGTGGGGGGGCCTGAGGGTTGTTTGAAGGTTTCAACGAAGTTTTCTTGCTGTTATTAAGTCTGGGTTGGCTTGTGATTTACTTGGTAGTAAACGTTCCTCAAAAACTTAGTAGTCTTCTCCCTTCTCTGTTTCCAGTCATTTTAATGTATCAGTAGCAAGACCTAAAATATTTTTCTGCACATGCCTGTACTTCTGCTCCCCTACCTCTATCCACTGGACAGTGACCATGCAGAAGTCATCTGAAACAAAAGGCATATATGGGGAATTAATACCCTTTGTCCAGTCTTTGCTGAAGGGATAAAGCACCTTAACTGAAAAGGCTTAATGGGCCCTACTGATTTCCAGCTCCTTGGAAGCAATAGGCTTTTCCAGTATCAAATAGCCCCAAATTTCTGCATTTCTTTTTCCCTTTCCTTTGTACTTACAAACTAATTCTTTTGTGAGCTCACCTTTTCCCTGAAAAACATCAGAGGAGTAACACAGTGAGGAGTGAAAGGTCCTAACATTCTAGCACCAGCTACGTGCATACCAGGCACATGGCCAGCCTTCTAAGTTATTGCTGGCCACAGTTTTAGAAAACACTTTGTCACTTCACAATATGGGTCTTGATCGTTCTAGCCTCCACTAGTTTCATCACCACCCACCACCAGCCAACCATAGTCAATGCCCCATATTTAAGGTTTTTCTGACAACATCACTCCACTTCAGGTACTGATAACCATATTAGCAAAGGTTAGCCACTGAAGCAAATTTTAAAATGCCTAATGGCAGCAACACTCTTGCTCATCCAAATATGCTGCCTGGTTCGTGGGGGAGGGCACTATACTTCGGTCATTCAGGGATCCAGCTGACAAAGCCTCTGTCACTCCCAAGGTTGCCGGGTCTTCTCCATCCCATCAGTGGAAGAAGGGGCCTGGCAGATCACTGAGAATGGTTTTCTCATGGGCTAAGCCTGGGGGGCTTCAGTCACTTCATCACTCACCCATTGACTAAACCTGAGTCCCACGGTCACTCCTGACTCCAAGGGGGCAGGGAGATGTAATTCAGGCGTGTGCCCAAGTGGAATAGAAAATGGAATCTTAGGCAACCAATTTGTCGCAGTTTGCCTGGGACTTTCATGGATGTGGCATTGAAAGTTCCACTACTCAGAACACCCTCAGTCCTGGGAAAACCAGCTTAAGTAGAGACACTAAGTCTCATTGTTTAAGTAGAGACACTAAGTCTTCTGTTTTCTTGGTCTCTGAATCTACAGTGACTACAAACCACTTATCAGGGCATGAATTGGATGTACTTATGAGACAACAGGGCAGATTATTTTAACTGAAATATATGTTGTTCCTGGAAATTTGGGTCATGTGTTATATAACCTTGGTGATACACATCTACAAACATGGTCTTTGTTCCTAAATGAATCAGCTATAAAATGTAGTGGTAGGGGATATACTACATTGAAAAAATACTACTCATTTGTTTTAACAAGAGTTCCTAGAAGAATTCCCAGAAATATTTCTGCCAAAGGGTTCATCTGAGGACAACAAATGAATAATTCAGATATTATATTGCATAAGGCAAATTTTGCCAGAAAACAAACTACCTCATTTATTTTAAACACAGCTTATGTGAGCTGTCCTTGGGGACAGGGACTGTGGCTCATTCACTATACTATCTCTGGCTTCCAGCAGGTACTCCGTAAGTGTTCTCTGAGTAAGTTAACACATGGTTTTCAAAACAAAGTACCAGTTTACTGTGAACCATAGTCACATAAATAGCCTGTGCCCCCTTTCTCTCATCAAAAAGAAGAGATTTTCCTGATTTATTTTCAGCTGAAGGGTGAGCTGCCATTTAGGGCAGATTCTAGCTCTTGAGACAGTCAGACGACAGAAGGCAGAGGGGACACATGTGGCCTTTGGGCCAAACCAGCTTAGTAGGTGTGCTCTCTTATTTGGTCTGTGCAGTGTCCAGAAGTCAGGCATTTCCAGACAGAACCCTGATTTATGGAACTTGGAAGAAATTGGAAGATCGAGCAACACAGTGCTTGAATTCCCATATGGCAACTGGATGGAGCTACATAGCACTGTCCCTGTTAGCTGAGCACACTCCCCAAGTGCCACAGTCACTACCACGTCCTACTGCTTACCCTACTCATTCAAGAAGCTTCTCCATCATATCTGACAGACACTGGGGTCCTGAACACCTGGTCTAAAGCACAGACCTCTGTTGTAATACTGCACATTTTTAAATGGCTACTGAACCTTCCAAGTAGCTGTTGCCAGAACCTGATCTCCAAGCCTAGCGACTTCAGGCCTGCCTGGCATTCCATAGCACTGGTTTACATAGAACCTTTTTCTGCAATGAAATTAATAATTTAAGATATATACTCCACCTGTAATCATTTCCTTCCACCAATATTATTTCTGTAATTTGAAAATATTGGACACTGCAACATGGACAATTCCCAACGAATCCCTTCTCTAATTCACAGAAATGAAATGGCAGCCTTTTGTTATTATTTCTTTGATACAGAAAAAAATAGTGTGTTTCTATCTGTATTCTAAAGGACATTATTCCCAAGTGCGTTTTCACAGTAAAGTTTAAACAGCCACTACTATTACCAAATACTAAATCAAAAGCTATTAGAAAATAAAGCTGCCACACCTTTATCCCTATGAAAAATACAAAATTAAATATATAAACAAACATAAACAAGCAGATGAATGACTCAGAAATCATAGTAATGGTTAACACTCCTTGAACCCACCTCACTCTGAACTGTCTCTGTGCTGACAGCTTCCCAGCATCAGCCTCACAAAACCCCTATGGAGACAGCCTGTCCCCATTTTAAGCATGAGGAAGCAGAGAACAACGAGGAACTTGCCTGAGCTCACTTAGCTAGTAACTAGCAGAGAAGCTAGGATTAAAACCAAATTAATTTTAATCATTAAGTTAAATGAACAAACAAAAACAGTGCACGCACATGCACACACACACACCCTCCCACCAAGTTAGAAGAATACAATAAAGTCATTATCAGATGCAGAGGACTGTAGCATCTGTGGCTAGACAGGATCCTCGTGACCTGATCCAATCCTTATTTCACAGATGAGAACTCAGGTCTGAAGGATTCCATTCCTGGTCCAAAGGTCAAACGGCTGATGACTGCAGGGCCAGGCCTGGCAGCCAGAAGCCTGCCTCTCAGCTCGGGGTCCTCCCACATACCAGTGCAGGAACCTATTGCACTGTCTGCTTCCAGGTTCTATCGGTGGGCACAGATCTCCACTTGCAGGCAATTTTACCTAAGAGGGAGAAGAAACTTGATTTTCTCTGCCTCCGTTTCTAAAAATCGTAATGCCACAATTGCTGCCTGAATGGATTCGAAGTTGACGTCTAAAAGCAGTCATGTTGTCAGGCCCTGGTAGTTTCAGCTACTTATTTTACACAAAGCAAGAGCAGAGTAGTGTCTATATAGATTAATTTTCATTCCTAATTTTAGTTATAATTAACTTTTATACATTTCTTGCATAAATTTAAAGCTGTTCTGGCATTGCATATTTATCCCATAATGAAAAATAAAAGTTCTCTTTTAAAGTATGCAAAAAATGCACACAATTACTGAAATATGAACACTGTTCATTTGAAATAGAAAGTAGACGTTCATTAAAATCCATGTAAAATTCCTATTTCTCCTTCATTGAATGGGGGTTTCTCCTGCTGCAACTGATGTCATGAACACTCAGTGCTGGTACAGCATGCCATTCCCCTTAAAAATCTTTCCTTCTCCACAGAACATAAGTGCAACATAATCAGTTATATAATAACGCACAGGCCAATAAGACCTACACTCAGGTCTATAAGCAAGTAGCAAAATGCCTTTTTAAATTACCTTAAATATGTTTAAATATAAGTCAATCATCTCAAGTATGTTTAGTAATTACTAAAATGAGGAACATGTATGGAAAGACATCTTTTAATAATTCATTCTTATTTCACAAACAATATTCAGCTGCCAAAATTTCATGAGTCTCACATTTTTAATAAAAAGACCCAAAGTTCCATTAAATAATGGAGAAAAAAGTTCTCCACCATCTTAATAATACACTGACATGAGATTTTTCAAATTTTCCACGATTACCACCTATGGTATTTTAAAGACCTTCATTAAAAACATAAAAAATGAAATGGCTAGGGATTTCTATTCACCATAGTTTTTTCAAAGAAATGTAATTACTACGTAAGTATTCCTTTATTAAAGTTGAAGTTATATAACCAACAAGCCAATATGAAAGATTTTTCTTCAAGTCCTCTTCAAATTCCCCCAAAATATCTTTATGACAACTGCTATCAACCAATGGCACTGAGCCATCCATCATTTCAACAGGATGCCCGTGTCACCACTTTATAACACATGCACGCTATCGAACAATTCTTTTTAGGGATCTTGGATGTCCCATTCACCTCTCAATCTCCCACCAGCTCTAGATGAGAGAAATGAAGGATTCAGAAAGTTTGTCCTTGTACTGCAAGGACTTAGACAAGCCTTAGAACTTGGGATTGGTCCAATTCCCACTGGGCAGGGGGCCACTGTTGAGGTCCTAGGTTGATAGATTAGAGCCGGTAAACCCATCCCATTCACTTGCTCGCTCACATTACTCCTACTGCAGAGTGGGATCCCTCAGGCTCACTCCTCAGGTGCTAGGGGCCAATCTGCCTCAGAATTCCTTCGTGGTTTTAATTTTGGCCTATTTTATAGTCATGCAGAATCAACTGCAAGGACATCCTTGCTCATCTGGTCCCACCTCAAATCATCTTTTGCTTAGACAAAACAAATTATTATCCCAGGAGCTAGAAACTCATCCTACACTAGGAGAAACATCCCAACCCAGGGTGACAGGGTTCTTCAAGTGGTAATCAGCTTCTCCAACTTCCGTCTTTTGATCCTAGATCTGCTTATTCCAATTATACACAGAATAAGGCTTCTTCCTCTCTCAGTTCAGTGAAAAATTAAGATTTTCATGGACTCCTAGAATTTTAAAGCCAAAGGGGAATGTAAGACATCATCTCTTTGAAACCCCTACATCCGTCCAGGAGTGAAGCAACCTGTCCAAGTCAGACAGTAGTTAGAATTGAGCTGGACTCCTCCACTGTCTCTTTCCTTACCTGCTGAACAACTCAATGTGTCAATTTCCTTTTACTTCATGTAGTCAAATCACGCCCCTACTTTTCCAATCATTCCACTGCCCTTCAGGATTTTACTAGTCGAATTGTTAACTTTACCTGGAAACAGCTGTGGAAATGACTGCCATTATATTAACAGGGTCATACGAAAAACACTTGTTTATCAACATTTATATGCTTTATTGAAAGTTGACAAGTGCAACAGTTAAATACAGTTGACACCTTACAATTGTGTAGAGAACATGCACAGAAACATATGCATATAACTACTATACAGGTCATATGCAGAAACCCCTACTGGGAAATTCATTTCATTATCTAGAACCGAGCATTTTTCAAAGTATTCAACCAGCTCAATTGAAAGACTTCAGTGAACAGGGATTTACTTCAGCGTATTCAGCAGCTAGATTTCAGATTACACAAAGTGAGTAACTGTGCCAAATTCTTAAAATTTCTTTAGGTGTGGTTTTTGTCATGTAGCAGTTTTTATGTAGATCTATATATAAAAGTCCACACCTCCTCAGACAGCCAATGAAACATCTAAATTTCAATCTGTACAACCTAAATAGTAGTTACAGTCCTCTATTGTACAAAATAGTTACACTACATACACAAATATACAATAAGCAAAACAACCTTCATGGTAAGATAGCCTAGGTCCCAGCTACCTGTCACCATTTTGTCACTCTCATAGTTTTGTGTCATCCACTGTTTGAGAAGAAAGAGGCACAGTACTATTGTTTTTTATGGATTTTGGTGACAGTTGTCAAATTTGTACAGTGAACTCTGTTCCCCCTCATTTTAGTCTTTTTACTTTACCCTCCTTTCAAGTTCCTCCTGGGAGGAGGAGAGGAAAGAGGCGAGTCCAGTGAGGAGCTCCATCGCTTCACAACCCCATGTAGGACACTAAGCACAAGCAGGAGAGAGAACCCTTGGAAGTGAGGGGTAGGGAGCCGGAAGGGATGGAAAGGCACACAGCTCCTGAGCATGAATTAAACCATTTCTCAGATATCTGCCAAGCTCCATGAGGTCCCAGTATATCCATGCTAATTCTTGGATTAACCTTTAATTCACCCAACTAAGAAATTTCTCCAAGCCATAAGCATATGAGTGTTTAATACTAGAAAAGAGATAATGGCATATGTCAGTCTCACGTCTCTTTCGCAGCGAGCAATGAAATGGGTGACTGTGGAGGCAGATTCTCCCTAGCACATCTTCTCCGTCTGTTCAGTTCACACGCAGCAGCCAGTTCTGCGGGGGCATAGGCAGCTATGCGGTTGGTCCTGAGCCCTGCGATGCTGGCTGGGCGGGGGGCTGTGTGGTGCCCTGTGGCTGGGTGGTGGCAGGCGGGGAGCCAGTCTGCAGCTGGGCCTGAAACTGGGCAAGCTGCTCAGGACTGGCCAGTGTCTTCAGCAGATTGTTCTCCTGCTCCAGCTGGGAATTTTTCTCTATTAGTTCTTTGATTTGCTCTTTGAGGACCTCCACTTCTTCTCTGACCGCATACATCAAATGGCTTTTCACTAGATCCTGGAAAGAAGAGAGAAGAGGTTTAACTCATTATTTGGTATTTTCTGGACTCTTTGAGTTTCCAAGACATTATTTTACATGGATCTCCCTAACTATTTACATATTCCGCCTTTAAAGTTGGTTCAATGACACTTGGTGAAATCTGAATACAACCATGACTGTACAATACTTGAGTTTAACGTATAAATGATCAAGCTTTGTAAAAGTCTGTGCTTCTCTGCAGACGTTGGCCAGAAACGCCCAAGTCCGGCTTCTTGAGACTGGGCCAGAGCCGGGCGCTGGGTCCCCGACTGAGACCAGCAGCGGGGATGTCCAGGCCACAGCGCGCCCACCGCGTCCCCGCCCCCAGGCCCCGCCCCGCGCTCGCCCGGAGCCGCCTCCTTCAGCACCGGCTGCAGCCAGTTCCTACCGAACATGTTGCCGCATTTTCTTCCCTCCACCCCGCCGCCCCCTTTTCGTGATTAAGCTGACATCACAGAAACCTGGGCAGACGTCGCAGCCAATGGGAGCCCGAGTTATTTATAGCTCCGAATTAAAGGTTCAGAGTTTGCCTAGCAACAGTGGGCAGAGAATCCCGTGAGAAGAGCCACAGGCGCTGCTCCAATAACAAAGAACGGCCAAGGCGGAAATAAAAAATAGGAGAAATCCAGGCGCAGGCTAAGAAAACAAAACTTTTTCTCTGATTCTTCTTCATTGTGAAGGAGCCCGCGCCACCGGGGACCCGTTTGTGCACCATCTAGAAGACCCTTATCCACGATCCCGACTTCTGGGGCCCTCCCCACCTCCCGGCTCCCTAGTAAAATATTAGGATTCCTAGTAAAGCCACATCGCTAAAGGTGTGCTCACGACCAGCCGAAGGAGATACTTGGCCAGCGCTTCCCTAATAAATCCCCAGCAAAAAGGGTCACCGTGAGAAAATCCCCTCGTGTGAAACCAGTCCGGGGAAGAAGACCATTTAATACCCGCAGGGCCCCTTTCTCCCTCCACGGCTGCCGTGGTAGGTGGCTCCACGCTGGCCGAATGGAGACAGCGCCGGCATTTCTACGCGCATCAAGAGCAATCAACATCATCTGAACTTAGGGATGCACTGCTGCCACAAAACATCTTATTTTTGTGCTGTGCCCACATTTAGTATAAATGATTTTTCATCAGTACATACCATAGCTTGCTCGATTTTGTTGTCAATAGCTACCACACTTGCACCAGAGGAGCTGAAAAAGAGGGAAAAAGGTCATCGATAAATGGAATTTATCTTAAGCGTCCAAGATAAAAAGGATCGCCCAATTTTGTGATATTGCTAGCATCATATTTTGAATGTTCTTTAACACTATGTAATGTATCACCCTCCAGAAAATGCCAGCCCCTCTCTTACTAACGAATATCCAGGCATCTCCCTATTTTAGTAAGCCACAAAGGACTAAATTACATAATGTGGGGAAAGCCTGTTCTCTGGCCAGACTTGCAAAAATAAGGTTTTTTAACATTTCGAAAAACAACATCCATGTCACCATAATCTCTCAGCAATGGACAAAGGAATTCGCCTGGCTACCTTTCACCTGTATTATTATAAGTATCCCACGAATAAATTTAAAGAAACTATCTTAGCCGACATTTACCTATTATCAAGTCTCACAGAAGCGTTTTCAGTCCCCAGCAAGGATGACAAGAAAGAAATTGAAAAATGTCTCAGCTGATAAACTCCTAGATCCATCGCCACTGGTCTACACCATTGGGATTTCATGCAATTGCAGCCAAAAACACCCTCGTGGAAAAAAAGAGGGACCACCAGCAGCCTTCTATAAGCTAGATAAAATCTTCTGGCTTTCCGCAGCCCACGGAGAAATAGAAAACGGCAGCCCTAATTTAAAGAAACCCAGCTTTTGGGGCTTGATGAGCCCAGGAAGATGCGGATCCCAGTGCCGTGCAGAGGCGCTTCCCAGATCCGCAGCCGGGCTCCACTCAGCTCTAGACCAGGACTCCCAGTCTTAGTGCAAAATATATGCAGGAAAGAGCTGCGCCGATTGGCCGGCACGCCACTGGGACCGCCCCCTTCTCCCTTCCCCTTCTCCCTTCCTGGTCCCCCCGCTTCCCTGCTTCCCCGCCTCCCCCCACCCCCACCTCCGCCCCCATTCTCCAGATCCCGCTCGTGGGGTGGGCTGGCCCGGCGCGGGCCGTGCTCAGAGGGAGTGGGGTGCTGGGCTCGGAGGTTTCCAGGGCGGCCTCAGAACACTGGGCCACTGCTTCGGCAGAAAATGTGAAGGGTCCCTGAAAAATACTATGGGGGCCCCCGCACGTGCTTACGTTTAAGGGAGTCAGACCCCGGTCCCCGGAGCTGTGTCCCGCGGCTGCTTAACGGCGAAAGCTTCCTATTTGCAACCAGAACCGTCTGAGCTACTGGGCATGCCCAGTCCCACCACTGTAAGACTTGCAAGAGCTCGAGTGTCTTGATTTCAATTATCTAGTTCTTACCGGCAGCGGTACTGGGAGGATTTTATAGACGGTTTTATTTTTAAAGATAATAATCATCCTGCAATCATACTATTTCTTTAATTTTAGAGGGAAAAAAATCACATTTGCTCTTTGAGAGATACCTTTTGTTTTATAGAAACAAAACAAAAAACATTATATATTCTTTGCTAGGCATGAGGGAAAGACTCCAGATAAAATCCAGGATCTTCCCAAAAAGCCCCTAGAGCCACAAACCTTAAAATCACATCTCCCTATTAGCACCTTCTCCCCAGTAATTAAATATGCCTTCTTCTATTTAGACCCAGAAAAGTCAATCCACAGGTTGAATTCCACATAGATCTATTTTTAGTTAAGTCCCTAAGGCACGTTTTTGGAAGCTGAGTGACAATTCTTCTAAGACTCAATCCCCTCAATCCTATGAGCCTTCTTACATCAGAGGGATTGAAATATTATAAAGTATGTATTCAAAGCATACAAACCCTTGAATTTAGTCTCTTTGCCCATTTGCAGTGTCCAGAACCAGAAAAGGGAGGATATAATGGTGGTTAAATATAGTTAAGCAGCCAATAGATGCTGTAGGCTCACCTCTGTTTCACCCTCTTGGCCACACTGTCCAAATAATTCCCTTCTCCAAACTAAAATCGAGAGATGTGGGTATAAAATAGCTTAACCCTTTAAAATTTCCTATATTAACTTAAAATACTTGCAGGGATGCATCAGTTAAGGCTACAATTTAATATACTAGAAATCTAAGCCCTGAAGTTTGTTAAATTATAATACAACATAAACAGTTTCCAAGTCAATACAGGCGAGAAAGAAAACTTAACCTCTACAATACTGCCCTCTAATGGCATAATATAAAAACCAAAAAATCTACAAAGTACTTGGGGAGACCTCTCTAATCTGTAGATAAAATTGTGTCATCACAAATAATTCCAACGTAAAATCTGACCGTAGAACATATATATGTAATACACGCACATACACACACACAGTCTTCTCTTCCAAAGAAGCATCTTTCCTCAAGCAGCATCCTTTTCTAAAATTGCCATCAGAGCCATTTAGACAGTTTTTAAGTTGACTCAATGCTGGTAGTGGGGGTAGGTAGATTTGGTTTTCAGAAACTGTCCAAAGTTATTAGGAACCAGACCAGATCTGGTGAGCACAGTAAATGATGAAGACCACAATTCTCTTTTGGGTTAAAAACTAAAGTGTGACTAACTATAAAGTGATGAGATTCCCTTTTTACTGAAAGGTTCATATTCTCCAAATTTTAAGGCTTGGCTTTTGAATAACAATAATTGTTAACATATTTATAATTTATAAAAATTACATATATTAACTCATACGATGCTTTAAAAAAAAAGATACCCATTTCCAATAAAAGGAGACTAAGTAGAAGCTTAGAAATCGTAATTATTTGGGAAGCTGGCATGTGGCCCCTATGTCTATGAATGCTAACCAGAATATTATTTACTACATGATAGTTTCTATATTTTGAAAATTAAAGTTATACCTAAAACTATTTGTATGCTAAATTCCATTTACATATTTTAACTGAATGCCAACTTCATTAAAAAAGGGTATTAAAGCACCATTTAAGCTATAAAAAGAGCTTTAAAAAACAAAACTCTAAGGTCATATAAAAAAATTTTTAAATTCCCAGCTGGAGTTTTAAAAAATTACTAAATTAACTGAATTTATTCATGCTGTTCTTCAACATAAACAGAAAGCTGTTTTTATTTCAATCATTTTAACTGATCATCCATTGTATCAAGCAAGAGAAGCAAATATAAGCAACCATAGTCTATTTAACCCATTTTCCTATTGAAGGACATTACAGTCATTGTTAATACTTGGATATTTTAAATAAATTGCAAGGAACATCCTTCTACATACATCCTTGAACATGTATGTGTGTGTGCACACTTCTGGAGAATTTGTTGAGCCAAAGGATATGCAACTAAAAAAATGATTAGAAATCTAATCTTTTCATGTATTTCACATAAATATGCTAGATTCCTTCAAAACTAGATTTTTGTATGAAAACTGAAAAGACATAATTTGAAAAAGAAGGCAAAGGAAATGCAAAGCTCCATGGAGGGAAAACCCTTGGATCAGAAATGTCCGTGGAACAAATAGCTAGAATTACATTCAAAGACTCTTCTAATTGCAAGACAAACGATCCATATGTCTGGTGCCTCGTCAGAGCTCACTGAGACTTGCTGACAGGGCAGAGAAAAATACTACAAAGGCTTCTAGGAGAGATACTTAAAGCCACGGACCATATAAGTCGATTTCAGGCACTGAGCAAAGATCAGGAGGTATCACCTCAGTGGGAACTCATACACATTAAACAGCCTGGACAATTAAGATTGAGGTATTTTCTGGTGTTGTCTGCCTAAAAGCCTTTTTACATAGATTCCAATTCAACCGCTACTGCATATTGGTAGCAAGCATGACAGGATAGGGAAAGAGGAACAGGCCTGGGTGTTTCTGGTTCCTATAACGGGCTTTTCTTCCTAACTTAATCTGACTTGGCCAACACTGGTACAGTCGGAGATTCCGCACTGAAATAGAGTAACCTCTTTCTTCCCCTATCCAAACTCCTTGCAAATCTAAAACAACTGCCAGGAAAGAAGCGAAGGCACATTACCCTGTACCTGACCAAATCACTGCTGTGTAAGGACTCCCACGTCACCTCCGTTTTTCTAGTTTACTCTCACTAGGCATGGGAATATATACTTACCAGGTTTAACAAATGAAACTACAGGACTATCAGTTAAATGTGAATGGCAGATAAACAACAAATAGTGTTTTAGTGTTGGGTCCCACACACTGTCAAAACAAGAAGAAATGCCAAAGAAATGGCTGTTAAATTCAACCACATTTTACATTTCCTTATCTTCACAGAAAGGCTGGTTGGAAAAAGCTTCCAAAAAGTACAACAGTGGCCGGGCGCGAGCGCGATGGCTCATGCCTGTAATCCCAGCACTTTGAGAGGGTGAGATGGGCGGATCACTTGAGGTCAGGAGTTCAAGACCAGCCTTGCCAACATGGTAAAACCCCATCTCTACTTAAAAAAACAAATAAATTAGCTGGGCGTGGTGGCACATGTCTATAATCCCAGCTACTGGGGAGGCTGACGAAGAATTGCTTGAACCTGGGAGGCAGAGGTTGCAGTGAGCTGAGATCGCATCATTGCACTCCAGCCTGGGCAACAGGGCAAGGCTCTGTCTCAACAACAACAACAAAAAAAGAATCGGAAAAGAAAAAGGATAAATCTAGGAGGTCCAACATCGAAATAGGATGCATTCCTATTTTGGAGAGAGAACAGAATGAAGAGAATTATCAAATAATTTAACAATTGTTCCAGAACTGAAGGACACAAGTCTCCAGTTAAATGAGATGACCAAATGCCCACCACAAGAAATGAAAAAGCTCTCCACCAAAGCACACCACCCTGAAACCTTAATCACTAGGCATAGAGAGAAAATACTAAAAGCTTCCAAATGGAAGAAACAAGTTACAAACACAGGGACTAGCAACAGAACCACTTTGCTGGCAGCCAGAAAAAGATGAAGAAAATGTCTTTAAAATTCTGAGAGAAAAGAGTTTTTTTATCCAGAATTGTTTACTTGGCCAAATCATCATTTGAGTGTAAAGGTAGAATTAAAACATTTTTAGATATTTCAGGCACCAAAATGGAGGAGCAAATCAAGAAACAAGGCAGGCATGGGAAATAGGAACCAGGAACTCAGATACTGGAGGAAAGGAAGGGAATCAGCAGGCTGGAGTGCAGGGAGATCTCAGGGGGACTGCTGCTGGTCAAGCCCAAGCTGCAGCTGGTCTGTACCTGGTCTGCAATGGTAAGGGAAGATGGAGAACTCCAGGAGGGGGAGCTTCCGTGCTAATGAACACACAGATTATCTAACACATCTAAGCATTTGCAGGGCGCAGGGGAGCTACTGATAGGTATATGATAGATCTAATGGAACAATTAGATAAGCTCAAAGGCAGTTTTACTGAAAATAGAGCAAGGAAGAAAACATGGAATACTCATAAATAAAATTTACATGACCCATATTATTTTTTCTTTTTTTTGTGAATTTACCTTTTAAAAGTTAACTTTATTGAGAAGGTAACAGGAAGAAAAATTGTATGGCAGCAATGGTTTAAAACTGCTAAATCCTAATCTACTACAACTTGATTACCTAACATCTAAAATGGAAAAAGCAAGAATAGTGTAAGTATACATATATTACACAGAAATGTGGAGGTAAAGATGAGAAAAAACAACTAAAAGTGGCTGCATCTAAGGCACCGACTGGATGAGTGAAAAAAGAGAACTGCTATTTTTTTCTATTCATTCTATTTGCTTTTTGGGTATGTACATGTATTTTGATTAAAAAATTTAAATAAAATAAATTTTAAACACTTTAAAATAAAAGAAAGGTTTATAGGGATCTGCAGCAGTTCTTCCTGCTTCCAGGCTTCAGCAGAGCCCTTAGCACACCTGCATGTGAGGAAACTACCCGAGGCTGGGGAAAGAACCACCCAAAAGAAGCAGGCAGACAATTTTCAGCAATCACATAGGGTAGGCACCAGTTGGTATTACCACCCACCAGCCTAAATGAAAAAAAACTCTGTAAAAAGGGATATCAGATATTCAGAAGTATGCTGCCTAAGTCTCCTTCTGAATGCTTAGAAGAATTCTAATTCCCTTCAGTCTAGAACTAATTTAAGGGAAAAATGAGTCCTAGACTGAAGAGTGTTTTGGTCCTACATAAAGCAGTTTAAAAGGAAGCCCTGAAAGGTCAAACTGTTTCCAAGTAACTTAATTTTCTCTCAAAACAAAGCTCAAGAATATTTAATAAAGTCTCTAGCATCCAATAATTCACAATGTCTGGCATCCAATGAAAAGTAGTAGGCATATAAACAAGCAGGGAAATATCATTCATGAGGAGAAAAATTAATCAAAATGACCCAGATATGACAAAGATGATTTATAGACAGGAACATTAAAAACAGTTATAACTATATTTCATATGTTCAAGAAAGTAGAGAAAAATATTAGCATATTAAGGACAGGTGTGAGAAATTTAAGAAAACCTAAATTAAATTATCAAGGTGAAAAATACAATATTTGAGAAGAAAATACACTAGATGAGATTAACAGTAGATTAGACAGGGCAGAAGAAGTATTAGTGATATATGAGCAATAGAAACTATCCAAAATAAAACACAGAAGAAACGTTGAATCAAAAGAACAAATCAGCCAGGTGTGGTGGCTCATGCCTGTAACCCAAGCACTTGGGGAGGCCGAGGCAGGTGGATCTCTTTAGGTCAGGAGTTCGAGACAAGCCTGGCCAATATGGTGAAACCCCATCTCTACTAAAAATATAAAATAGCTGGGCGTGGTGGCACGCACCTGTAATCCCAGCTACCTGGGAGGCTGGAGAATTGCTTGAACCCAGGAGGCAGAGGTTGGAGTGAGCCGAGATTGCACCACTGCACTCCAGCCTGGGCCACAGAGCCACAGAGCCACAGAGCGAGACTCTGTCAAAAAAAAAAAAAAAAAAAAGAAAGAAAGAAAAAGAACAAATCAAAAAAAGAACAAAGTGTCAATAAGCTATGGGACAGTTTCAAGCAACCAAATATATCTGCAGTGAAGTCCCTGAAAAAAAAAAAAAAGAAAGGAGAGAAAACATTTTAAGAAATAACATTAATTTTCCTCACATTTTACTAAAACAATAACCTACAGATCCAAGAAGCTAAACAAACCCCAAACAAGAGAACTGTGAAGAAGTCTACAAGGTGTATCATAATAAAATTGCTTACTATCAGTGATAAAATCTTAGAAGCAGCCAGAGAAAAAATGTTATGTACAGAGCAACAAAGATAAGAATGATACCCAACTTCTGGTTGGAAACAATGCTAGACAGAAGACAGTGCAGCAACATCTTTAACTGAAAGAAAAAAAAAACCCTGTCAATCTGTAATTCTATGCCCAGTGAAAACATCTTTCAGAAATTTAAGGTGAAATTAAGACTTTTTCAGACATACAAAAGCTGGAAGGATTCATCACTGTAACTCCTTCAGACAGAAGGAAAATGATACCAGATGAAAAAACTAGATCTATGCAAGAGAGTGAAGAGCACCAGAAATAATAACGAATGGTTAAATACAAAAACTTTTCCCCCTTCCTATTTAAATCTAAGATAACTGACTGTTGCCAGGTGCAGTGCCACATACCTGTAGTCCCAGCTTCTCAAGAGGCTGAGGTGGGAGAACCACTTGAGCCTAGCTAGGAGTTTGAGGCCAGCCTGGGCAACATACTGAGGCTCTGTCTGTAATAATCATTGACTGTTTAAAGCAAAAATAACAATGTATGGGAGTGTACTACAATATGTAGACGTAAAATGTATGACAAAGATAGAACAACGGCTAAGAAGGGAGAAGGGAAGTATACTGCTGAGTACACTAAGTTAAAGATGTATGCTATAAACTCTAAATCTAATAAGCTAACACAGGAGGATAAAATGGAATCATAAGAAAATGTATAATCTAAAAGAAAGTAGAATAAGAGGAAAAGGGGAATAAAGAATAGAATAAAAAATGAATACCAAGATAGCAGATTTAAACCAACTGTATCAATAATCACATTAGGCTGGGCGTGGTGGCTCATGCCTGTAATCCCAGCACTTTGGGAGGCCCAGGTGGGTGGGTCACTTGAGTTCAAGACCAGCCTGGCCAATATGGTAAAAACCCATCTCTACTAAAAACACAAAAATTGGCTGTGCATGTGGCATACGCCTGTAATACTCCCAGCTACTTGGGAGGCTGAGGCAGGAGAATTGCTTGAACCTGGGAGGCAGAGATTGCAGTGAGTCAAGATTGCGCCACTGTACTCCAGCCTGGGGAACAGAGCAAGACTCTGTCTCAAAAAAAAAAAAGAAAAAGAAAAGAAAACAATAATGACATTAAATATAAATGGTCTCAATTAAGCACCTCAATTAAAAGGCAGATATTGCCAGTTTGGATGAAAAAGCAAGATACAACTATACTGCCTATAAGACATATACTTTAAATATAAAAACACAAATAGGTACAATAAGAATATGGAAGAAGATATGCCATGTTAACAATAAAAGAAAGCTGAGGTGGCTACATTACTCAAAGTAGACTGCAGTGCAAAGAATATTATAAAGAATAAAGGTCATTATAATGATAAAAGGTCGATTTTATCATTATGTTCTCTGACTACAATGTAATTAAATTAGAAATCAATAACACGAGCTTATCTGAAAAATACTTGGGGAAAAAATACACACATCTAAGTAACCCATGGGTCAAATAAGCAATCAAAAGGAAAATTAGGAAGTATTCTGAACTGAATGAAAATAAAAACAAAGCATATCAAAATTTATTTCAATAAATTTAACAATTTAAACAAAAATGGACAAATTCTTATAAAGACACAAACTACCAAAACTCACATGAGAAGAAACAGATAACTTGAATAGTTCTGTATCTATTTACAAAATTGAATTTATAGTTTAAACTCTTTCTATAAAGAAAACCTCAAGCTCAAATGGTTTCACTGGTAAATTCCACTAAATATTTAAAGAAAGAATATCAATTCTATACAAACTCTTCCAGAAAACTAAAAAGAGAAAATTTTTAAAAACTACTTTACAACTCATTCTGAGTCCAGGATTCCCTAAACACTAAAGCCAGATAAAGACATTATAAAAAAGAAAAACTACAGACTAATAGCTCTGATAAACATAGATGCAAAAGTTCTTAACAAAATTTTAGCAAATCAAATCCAACTATATATACAAAGAGTAATATATTATGAACAAATGGCATTTATCCTGGGAATGCAAAGTAAACATTCAAAAATCAATGTAATTCACCCTATCAACAGACTAAAAAGAAAAATATATAAAGATAATCTCATTATATGCAGAAAAAAGCATTTGACAAAATCACCATCCATTCATGATTTTTAAAAAAGGAAAAAAAAGTTTAAGCAAAATAGGAATTGAAGGGAACTTCCTCAACCTGATAAGGGGCATCTACAAAAAACATTCAGCAGACATCATATGTAACAGTAAAAGAATGAATGCTTTCCCCCTAAGACTGGAAACAAGCGTCTACTCTCAGCATTCCTATTCAACTTCATACTGAAGGTAACAGCCAGGCAATAAGGCAAGAAAAAGAATAAAAGTCATCCAGACTAGAAAGAAAAAAAAAAATCTCTATTCACAGATAACATGACTATCTTTGTGGACACTCCCCCAAAAATCTACAAATAAATTATTAGAACTAACAAGATACAAGTTTCTCGAGGTTATAAGCTAGAAGTTCAATGTACAAATATCAATATATTTCTATATACCAGCAATGAACACAAAGTGAAATTTAAAAACAAAAAATACATGAAATAGGTATAAATCTAAGAAAATATGTAGAAGATCTCTATGCTGAAAACTATAAAACATTGCTGAAAGAAATCAAAGAGCACCTGACAAATGGTGAGATACCCCATGTGTGTGGATTAGAAGATAATACCATTAAGCTAGCAATTCCACACTTCCCAGCTACCATATAAGTTCAGTGTAATCCCTATGAAAATTCCAAGACATTTTATTGAAAATGACAAAGTGATTCTAAAATTTATATATAAAAGCTAAGAAACTAGAATAATTGAAACAATTTTTGAAAAAGAACAAAGCTGAACTCCCATTACCAGATCTCAAGATTTTCTGTAAAGCTACTTGCATTACCACAGTGTGGTACTAGTAAAATGACAGACACAGAGAGTAACGGAACAAAACACAGGTCAAAGATACACACACACACACACACACCACACACACCACACACACACACACAAACACACCCCAAATCGATTTTCCACAAATATGTAAAGCAATTCAGAAAACAGTCTTCAGCAAATGGTACTGGAACAACTGCAAAAAAAAAAAAAAAAAAAATACAACCAATTCATTCTTTACACCATATGAAATATTAACTTAAAATGGATCATAGACCTAAATGTAAAATCCCAACCTATAAAACTTCTATAAGAAAACATAAATCTTTTGAACCTTGAACCAGTACAGATTTCTTAGGTAAGACACCAAAAGCACAATCCATGGAAGAAAAAAAATGGATAAAATGGACTTTTACCATACTGAAAAACTTGCTTTTTGAAAGATAATGTTACAAGAATGAGAAAACAAACTATGGACCAGAATTAAGTACCACAAGTCACATATCTGATAAAGGACTTATATCCAGAATATATAAAGAACTCAAAACTCAATAGCAAGAAAACAAACAACCCATTAAAAGAAAAGGGCAAAAGACATGAACAGTCACTTTATCAAAGATATATGGATGGTAAATAAGCACCTGGAAAAAATGCTGAACACCATTAATTGTTAGAGAAATGCAAATTAAAACCATAATGATATACCACTACACACCTATCAGAATAGCTAAAATATAGTTTAAATTTTAAACCTGAAAATACAAAATGCTGAAAAGGCAGAAAAATTGGAACACATATATTGATGGTGGGAAGGCAAAATGGTGCAACCACTTTGCAGAACAGTTTTGCAGTTATTTATAAAGTTAGACACAGAGTTTCCACAAAAACCAGTAATCCGAATTCAAGTTATTTATCCAAGAGAAATGAAAACATGTTACCACAAAAATTTGGTAATGCTTAAGAGTCCCAAACTGGAAACAAACCAAATGTCACTCAACTGGAGAAAGGATAAACAAACCATGGTACATCTAGACAATGGAATAATATTCAGCAATACAAAGAAACAAACTACTGATACAAATAACAACCTGAATGAATCTCAAATATATTATGGTAAGAGAAAGAAGCCACACTCAAAGACTGCAAACCATATGATTCCATTTATGAGACATTCTAGAGAAGGTAAAACTATAGAGACAAAAACCAGATCAGAAGTTCCCAGAAACTTGGGGTAGGGGAGGGAGGGGAGATTGTTATGGGTGATGGAACTATCTCATATCTAAACTGTAGTGGTGGTATGCCCACTGTTTTTCAAAACATGTAGAACTCAAAGATGGGAACAATAAACACTGGAGACTCTAGAAGTGGGGAGGGAGGGGAGCCAGCGCTGAAAGGCTACCTATGAGGTACCATGTTCACCACTTGGGCAACGGGATTATTAGAACCCCAAAACTCAGCATCACATAACATACCCATATTACAAACCTGTGCCTGTATGCCCTGAATCAAAACAAACAACACTACTGCTGTATACTAAAAAGGCAAACTTTACTATATGTAATTTACATCTTAAAAAATGAAAAGATGACTGCCCCTAAGTAGCAGACTGGGAAGAATGAAAAAAAAAAAGAAGAAGAAGAAGAAGAAGAGGAAGAAGAGGAGGAGGAGGAGGAAGAGGAGGAAGAAGAGGAAGAAGAAGAGGAGGAGGAGGAACAGGAAGAGGAAGAAGAAGAGGAAGAAGAAGAGGAAGAAGAAGAGGAAGAAGAAGAGGAAGAAGAGGAAGAAGAAGAGGAAGAAAAGAAGAAACTGATATTTTTAAAATTCTATCTAATCTTTATATTTTCATGTATCATTTTTTATTGTAGTAAAAAACACATAAAATTTACATTAACCATTTTTAAATGTATAGCTCAGTAGTGTTAAGCATATTGTTACTATTGTGAAAAAGATCTTCAGAACTTTTTCATGTGCAGATCTGAACCTATCCATTAAATAACTTCCCATTTCCCCCTTCTCCTGCCCCTAGTAACTGCCGCTCTGATTTCTATTTCTATGAATTTGGCTACTTTAGACACCTATACATTTTTTTTTTTTTTTTTTTTTTTAATTAGAGACAGTGTCTCGCCATGTTGCCCAGGCTTATCTCGAACTCCTGGGCTCAAGCAGTCCTCCCACCTTGGCCTTCCAAAGTGTTGAGATTATAGGCGTGAGTCACCACGCCAAGCCTACATGTAGTATTTTGATTTAAAACATTTTAAACTAAAAGAAAAATGGGAACAAAAACTATTTTAAAAGATATAATGCAAGGACTTAAATATATTCATTGAGGAGACCTAAAAATGCCTATTTTATAACTAATTGTTCTATCATTATATAAAATGCATTACTAGGCTTGAATTTTTTAACTATAATTTTGCTCTGTTCTTAGAACTGTTGAGTTTGTTGGTGATTAATCATTCCTAAATCTCATATTAGCATTAAAAGATTTGTAAAAATTAAATACTTGCTTTAAGTGTGAGAATTTTAAAAGTCCTAACAAAATGCTAATAGATTTAAATATAATCTTTTATTTATATACACCTATATATAACACATGTATTTACCCCTGTAAATACATTTTTTCTGTATTTTTCTCTCTCTAAACATTTATAATTACTTTTAAATTGTTACAATTCTAGAAACAATTTTTAGTTTTCCCATGGCTGTCTTCACCTTATTTAGCATAACTCCTAATTCCAAAAGAATATCTATAATGCTAAGAAGACCCAATGCCTTTTCTTTTCTTTTTTTTTTTTTAAGATGGTAAGGGAGACTTTAAGAGGAACTACTGCAATGGGAGAGAGAGATGGGGCTCAACTCCTCTCAATGCCCTTCAGCAACAGGACTCAAATGGTTAACATTCTTATTTTACTTTTTATCTTCATGAAAATAATAAGCATTTCAAACCCAAATTTCTTCATAAATTACCACTTCTGCTTAATAGTGGTAGATTATGAAAATCTGGAGCCACAGACAAAAAAGGAATCACAGATTTAGAAGCCAAATGATATTCTATATAAAACATCTGAAGAAGTGAAAAGTTGTCCTGATTATGATTTTCTATTTCAAGAACTTCATGCAAGTGAGGTTCTTGCATGAAGTGAAAAATGAATATTATTTCTCTTTTACTTTTGCACAGCTATGAAAAATAGATGCTTTGAGCACTTTTTAAAAATAACTAGTTACTTTAAGCTAATTTTCCTGTTAAATTCCAGAAGAAAACAACAACGATAAGCAGTCCTAAAAGAGCTGGTAGGAACTAGACTAACCGACTAACCATTTTTCTATGCATACAGAGCCACTTAGGGTCATTAGAGGCAGTCTCTTCATGACTCTAAAACAATCAGATGAAGCTCAGTTACACAGTTGTATTTACAACAGTAAAGATAAATTTAAGGATATTACCTAGCTCCAGAATGTCTAATGTAGTGCAGGCCTAGGTAAGCATTAACACATTGGCAAAGTTGACTCTGTGTGCTGGGGACACAGTGTATTTATATAATAAATGCCTCTGCTTCGATCAAGGGACGCACTTCCACATTATGGCCTCCATGGGCAGCAGCTCTGTGACATAAATGGGGTCTGAGGGTTTCTTTAACCCTCTGATCTATTCAGAATTTTAAAGCAAAATGGACCTTGGAGATCATTTAATTTTCTTATTCTGTAGGTTTAGAAATGGAGGCTCAAAGGCATTAGGTGCTTTGTCCAGGGTTTACCTAATCAACTGTGGGATGGAGCATAGAACCAAATGCTGATTCAACATAGTGTGCCCTAGAAGTGCACACCAGAAATTCTAGATCCGTGTGTGTGTGTGTGTGTGTGTAAGATGTTAGAGCTGGAAGAGTAAAGGGACCATAAAGTGAAATGCCCTTCTGCTGATCTCAACGGAGCCACAGTATTCATTGACAACCACCCATTTTACAGATGAAGAAACAAGCTGGGAGGCTGTGTGGAAACCAGAGCCAGAGACCCATCTGCATATGAGTCAGGCAGCCTGGCTGCAGGGTTTCTGGGCCTAGTCTAGAGTGGAGCTGGTGAGCTCTTGGTGAGAACTGGCCCTCCACAGCTTCCTTTCTAAGGCTGGGCAGGCTGACAGGGGCACTCAGATCAGTCCCAGTGCCAGTGAGGTCTACAGTTTGAGAAGGTGCTCTCCAGGCACTGGGACAAGGTCCCGACAGAGAAGGGGGCTCACCACAGACACAGAGCCACACCTGTTGACGGACACATTACTTAGTGAATGTGCCTAAAGAAGATTTTCAAATTGTCCTTTCATTAGCCCTGACAGTTCCTTGCAAAGCCCTCAAGAGCTGTGAGAAGACGAGTTAGAGGAAGTCCAAGTGGATCGAAGAAAATGATGCTCACTTGTAAAGAAGGCAGGCAGGCCACGTCCCCAAGGCTTGTGGCCAGGAATAGGAGAAATGGCTTTAGCAGCACATCGCTTTAAGAACTTCCGTGGTGTCCCAATATACCCCAAGGATTTTTACTCTAGATGGTCATCACCTTGGATCTCCTTCCATATCATCTTAGTGTGATTCTGACATTGCCACATTCTCCTATCCATGATTAAATAAGGGTAAGAAGACAATGTGATGAAAATAATAAAGTGCTGAGTGGGGCCAATGAAGTGGGAAATAAAAATTTACAATGAGAATGAGTGTCACTTTTTAGCATTTAAACCTGCCGCCAACTACTGTAAAAGAAATGCTCAACATAATACATCTTAGCTAGAAAGATATAAACTAGAATTTAAAAACTTTCTATACATTAGCTCTTCAGCCATTTCTTTATTGATTTACTCACATTTATTTAACAGTGAGCACCCATGAAAGGCCAGGAACTTTAGGCTTGGCACCACAGTTATCAAGATGAGTAAGACACAATCCTTGCTTTTAGTGACTTGGGGGCAGTTGCAGGGGGCAAGGGGAGAAAGACACATGATATTTTGTATAATTTGAGTGTATATAAAAAATGATGGTTAGCAGAAAGCAGCCTGGGAGTGTTTCTGAGGGCAGAAGACTTACCCTCTGGGTGTTGAAAAACAAATAGGAGTTGTCCAGTTAGACTACAAGGTACAAAGAGAATGAGAACACTCCATGAAAAAGGAAGGGCCAGGCAAAAGCCAGGGTCATGAAGCAGCATGCTGAGTTTGGACACCTCTCAGTAGTTGAGTGTTGCTAGGGAATAGGAGGTTGGGGTTTAGCAGTGGGAGGTGAAGAGAAAGGCAGTAAAAGGAAAAAAGGTTAAGACAGGCTGGGGCCTCACAGGCCATGTGATGGGAGACTTGACTTTAGTCTGAGGGCAATGAAGGTCCACACAATAGGGTTTAAAGCAGGCAAATGATGCAATGGGATTTGTGTTTTGGCAAGGTCACTCTGACCACAACGTATAAGACTACAAGAGATGGAACTGGGGGTAAAAGGAAGGAAATAATGAGGGCTGAAACCAAGGAGCAAAGGGGAGACAGAAAAGTGGGATGGATTCAAAGACATTGGGACATAGAACTGACCGAACTGGCTTGTGGGAGGTAAGGGAGGCAGGATGACTCACAGGTTTCTGGATTATGTGAACAGGTGGAAGGTGATGCCATTAGCCAGAATAAGGCTGTAGGCTAAGGGGAGTAAACTGGTTCTGGGGTATAACATTGATAGGCCTTTCTAGGCAGTGGGAAATACGGTTTTGGAACTCAGGAGGGGTCGGGCATAAGAAAATACTGGCATAAGAAAAGTTGTTAGGTTAGCAATAAGTCTCCTTGGGAGTGGATGAGATTACCTCAGAAATCCATATAGGCAAGAGATGGTGGAGCTGGGCGGCCACACACACTGGGGCAGCCGTTTGGCATAGCAAAGACACCTGAGTTTTCTGTGGATCTAGTGGACACTGCAGAAGGTGGCTAGGCTTGAGGCAGTTGCAAGAACCTTGAATGGTAGAGTAGCCTCTACCCAACAAGGAGACCAAGACAGTAAAAGTGATTTAACTGTGGAGGGAGCAGGGAAATGAAGAGATCAGGTCAGCTCTCCAATGCCAGGCACCCTAAGGTGCCAGCAAAGAGCCAGCAAATGTGTTCTTCGAGAAAGACCATGTGGGATGGCAGCCTCATGAAATGAGCCAATGGACAGTCCGTTAGAAGCAGACAGACGGCAGCTGCAACCGTGACAGAAGCGGGACACTGCAACAGTCGGCACAGAGACTCTGCCCCTCGGTTCTTCCTTCCCACCTCCATGCTAGCGCACTGCTACTGCCAAGAGGGAGGGACGCATGTGAGAGCCAAGAACAGCCTCCACTCCAAGGTGCCAGTAACAGACTGGGTTCTTTTTTTCCTTTTCAGGGAAAGAGTGGGCAGAGAAGAGAGCTTTGATTCTGACTTGAGAGTCAAATTTCAAAATGCAAAGAACGGAATGTTTAAAAAATGGTAAGTGACTGTTTAAATGACCAAAATTAACTGGAAAGCGATGGAAATGGGTCGACATGCTAGTAAGGAAGCCTGCTACCAGAGTAAAAGGGTGATTCAGTTGAGCACAATTAATAGCAGTTATTAGGAGAAATAAAAATAAACCATGATATGCTTATTTCTCACCAATGAATTGAGACTTTAAGCAAATGGCTCTGGAGGGGATCCAGAAGAATGCGGCATGAAGCCACCAGCTGAGGGTCAACTGTGAGATGAGGCCACATCATGTCGGGGCTGAGGAGACCCCAGTGAGCTATAGGGGGCATAGCCCCTTACCTGTGGGGCCTGTTGGGGCCACTGCATGCCGATATCTATCCCACCGATCACAAATAGGACATCCGCCATGGCTGACAGAAGAGAGGACTGCAAGCTCACCGAGGGCTGCCTGGCAAGGACACCCCTGTCCTTTCCCACTTTTGCGCTCCCAGCCCCACATCAGGGACTTGTTCAGTCAGGAAAGCAGGCAGGGGACAGATATAGATGGAAATAATCCAGGTCCTCTCATGTCGATTCCAAACTGCTAGAGACACAAGCTTAGTCCGACTTGACAGAAGAGGAGAACTTTGAACAAAACACGAATAAAGCTATCAAATAACAGAACTAAGTCTTAAGAACCCAAATGAGGTTAAGTAACGAGAAGTAACTAACAAGTCATGGAACTAAAGTGAGATGTTGTAAGGCAACCCCAATGTATAGCAAAAAGGAGGGGCAGACTACTCGAAAACGGAAACTGCTGCACACTCATACCCCAGTTAATCTTTACTGCTCTGAGACAGTAGGTACCATTCTTTTCTTCATTTTAAAGTTAAAAAGTCTGCTTGAAGTTTATGGCCTCCTCTGTGCCCGCCCACCTGCCTAATGTGTGGGTGACACCCTACAGTGGGCACGAGGTGAGGGCAATCATATTTGCCAGTGCTCCCAGAGCCCGAGCACAGGGAGCCTGGGCCTCTGCGCCTCACAGGGCCCCATGCCACCACTGTCCTCGTGGCCTGGCTGGGCTACTCATGGGGAAGGGTGAGTATGTCTTACAAAGCAACTTGGCTACATTCTAGGAATGTCTGCTTGCCTTCTGACAGCCTGGTGATGCCCCCACAGTACCGCCAGCTGCTGAGTGACCATGGGCCACTATCCACAGACTACACCCAGGGAGCTGGGAACAGCCAGGAGCCCCAGTGAAGAGTTGGGGAGAGATCAACCCTGCCTACGTGGAGTAAGAACAGAATAAAGAGACTAAATCAAGTCATTATTCACTCTAGAAAGTTGGTAAGGTAAGTGCTTGGCTGAAACTGAACAGAGTGCCATATCCTTGCTGCTTTTGGCTTTAAAGGTTTTCCATCTTTTTACAGGATGAGAAGTTACAGTTCACCTCCCCTGTTTCGATGAAACTCTTGTTTTCAAAATGCTAACAGGTTGGTTTTTCCTCTCCTGTTTCACCAGGCTCTGAACTACACTCTCACAGATTGAAAAAAGATTTTGCAGCTAATTAGAATTTACATTTTCAGTAGTTAGGAACTACCCAACTTATTTTTTTTAAGCATTGATTTAAAAGGTGCATGTAAAGTTATCTCAGCAAACTGTAGTTTGCCTCCAAGATACCAGTGTCTCCCTTTAACCTTCTCTTTTGAATATGTTTCTGTGACCCAAACTGTTCTTTGTTAAGCTAATACAACCATAAGGATTTTGTTTTAATGCATACTAACAGCGCACTTAGTAGCCAGTCCTCGTTTCTGCTTAATATAACTTCTTTTTTGCATAAACATATGCATGACTATTAGTGCACTGAAGTCAATTTTTAAAATGCACAAGTTATAAATACAGCAGAATAACCTACCAAACCTAACAAGGAACACCCAAAATTTTCAAACTAAGACTATCAGTAGATTTCGGTTATGCGTACTTTAAGTTGATCAAAACTGGAAGAAAATAACTGTTTATATCTTTATATGTATTTATTACTTGATGCAATAAAGCTTATTTTCATTAACACAAACAAATCTGAGAGTGGTCAGACAACTTACCCAAGGAGACATACGTTTAACAAATGGCAGAGCCAAGATCCAAACTCAAGTCAGTCGGCTTTGCTACAGGGCATGACTCAATAATCTAGCAGAACCAAAAAGTGGGCTATTTCTAGACACCCCAGAAATACGCAGTTCAATTAATTTAGTAAAAAACTGACTCCTGTCCTTAAAATAGTAAATGTTACTTCTAGTCATCATAGCTAGACACCTTCAGACAATTTACATCTAAAATATACAGATTTATCAGAGTATTACACGTGTGTTTCTAATAAGAAATGCTCTTAATTGAAGATGCTTCAATTTTACTTAATGATTTTGCATTGGTTTGAAGGTAAAGTTAAAACATAAAGGATTAATTTAGTATGGTGTAGAGGGAATGAATTCCTTTGTTTCATTACCCAAATTAAATACTACATATATTTAAAAATTCAGTTGCATTATTTTGAATAAAACAAGATGTTTTGCAAAGGCCATTAAAATGATGTTGGTGACAAAGCATAAGTTCCATCACCTATTACGTAACCCAAATTAGGGTAATGCTGCACAAACACGTAAAACTGAATACCTCAAATACATATTGTTAGTAAAAACAGAGTTAATTCTAAAAAGTTTGGCTTTAATAAATTAGATTGGGGGAGGGGGACAGCAGGGGAAGACCAGTTATGTTATATGAAGAGATTTTCTTTAAACCCAAGTTTCTTACCTAATCAGGATAACTAAATTAAATGAGTGATTAACCTGTTTTAACACTGAGGTATGCTTGGAACAGAAAGTACTTTTTTAATGAAGTATTTACATTATATAAACATATATAACAACATATATGTAAGTTAGGAAGTATAACGGTAGAACAAACACCCACAAAGTGCCCCCCCTAAACTAAGAACGTTATCAACACCACTGAAACCCTTATGCTCCTCCTCATCCTCTACTCCCACCCCAGGGGCAATTCTTCTCCAGCCTGAAATCATTCCCATTTACTTAGTTACTATATTTACTACTTTACTATGTTTAATTACTATGTTTATTGGCTTCCTTCCTCCACTAAAACATACTAGACAAAGGCAGAAGTTTTGTTTACTAATACTTGATTAGACTTACTACTTGTCAGTCCCTATTCTACACGTTATGTATATTACCTCATTTAATCCTTTCAATAACCACCTCATCTAGGTACCATTATTATTCCCATTTATACAGAGGAGGAAACCAAGGCGCAAAGGAGTTATGTGACTTGATAAGGTCATACTCATCACCACTATGAAAAGCAAAAAATACTTCTGCACTCTTATCATAACAGATGCTGTCATGTTTTAGTAATCCTCAGTCCCTTGAAAGACTGGTTATCACTGGAAATAGTTTTTCTAAAATAATAAAAATTCAACAAATACATATTGAGCACCCATTTTGTGTCAGGAACTGTTCTAGGCACAGGGGATTCAGTATGAACAAAATGGACAAAAGTCTCTGTCTTCCTGAAACTTACATTCAACTGGGGCTGAAAAAGTAAACAAGACAAATAAGTACATATATAGTATGTGAGATAAGGACAAGTACCCAGGAGACAAATGAAATAACAGAAGCTGGGATATGAAAGATCAGAGAGGATGAAATTTTAGCTAGCCTTCAAGGAAGGACTCCCTGAGAAAATGAGTTTTGAGTAAAGACCTAAAAGAGATGATGGGATTAGTCATGGAAGAACTCTTCCAGCAGGGAGAACAGCAAAGGGAAAAGCTGTATTCAAGAGTCCCAACAAAGTCAAGACAGCATGATGCATCATAGGACTGCGCTGTAACCAATATACGATACAAGAGATCTCTCTCACTTTTGCTATCTTGGTTTTCTGAAAGACTCTTTTCTTTAAAAAAGCATGCTTACTGAGACCATCAATATGGTACACAGTGCATTCAAGAAGCACTGGTCTGCACTTAATAGCAATAGGTATTACATGTCACTTTATATTCTAAACTAGTTTCTTCAAGAATTATTTTGGGATGCTTTTCACTTTCCAATAAAAACTTTCCCTGCCTGGAAGTACAAATAAGTCAGGTCCTCCTGTAGAATCATCTGTCTACAAAATTTAAGCACTAGATATGCAACGATAGCTCTTTTCTGAGTCTTGCTTTGGATAGTTTCAAGAAGCCATGAGAATTAATCGCATAGGGAATTTATTACAGAGCCTTTTAAAGCTACTTCTGACTAAACATGGTGCACTGAACACACTCATTTATCTTTATTTCTACCTACACACCACTAAAGAGATGAGAACCCAGTTTTAAACGCATAAGAATAAATATAAAAGACGTCAACTTCAATAGTTTTTCAAAGCTGGAAAAAAGATGGTAATTCATCAAGTTGAAACCTGAGCAAGCCATAAAGAAAGTCCAAAGACCATTGATACTCAGTGAAAAACTCAATACTCAGAAAGCACAAGGTGCAGACAACGTAAGTCTGTGTAAGACAGACCCAATCTTACCCAACGGAATAACTGAGCAATTGTGTCTGGAATTGGTTCCTTCCGGTGGGTCGTTGGTCTCACTGACTTAAAGAATAAATCCGCGGACCCTTGCCGTGAGTGTTACAGCTCAGCTCATAAACGTAGTGCAGACCCAAAGGGTGAGCAGGAGCAAGATTTATCGTGAAGAGCAAAACAACAAACCTTCCACACTGGATAAGGGGACCCGAGCTGGTTGCTGCTGCTAGCTGGAGTAGCCAGCTTTTATTCCCTTATTTGGCCCTGCCCACATCCTGCTGATTGGTCCATTTTACAGAGCGCTGATTGGTCCATTTTACAGAGTACTGATTGGTCCGTTTTTACGGAGTGCTGATTGGTGCATTTACAAACTTTTAGCTAGACACAGAGCACTGATTGGTCCATTTTTACAGAGTGCTGATTCGTGCGTTTACAAACCTTTAGCTAGACACAGAGTGCTGATTGGTGCGTTTTTACAGAGTGCTGATTGGTGCATTTACAAACCTTTAGCTAGACACAGAGCACTGATTGGTGCATTTACAATCCTTTAGCTAGACAGAAAAGTTCTCCAAGTCCCCACCCCACCCAGAAGCCCAGCCGGCTTCGCCTTTCACAATGACTAACAATTCTCTAGTATAGCCAACACTCAGTCAAAAGGAACCTGGAGGAAACAGAGACAGTGTAGGGAATTGAAGAAACGTGTAAAATCCTAAAAGATTACATGGATAAAATAAGAGGAGGACAACATTCAGAACACTAGAAAGAGCTCTTGGAAACTGAAAAATTGATATGAGAGCGTAAGTGAAAATGTGCTAGAATAGAAAGTAAAGTTGAAGAACTATCTCAGAAACTAGAACAAAATACCAAAAAGGTTAATACAGGAAAGAAAATAAATAATAGCTATTAATATTTAGAAGGGCTAACACCGTAACAAAAGAAGTTTCAGAAATGTAACTATGGACAGGAGAAAAGTGTCATAAAATAATTCAAGAAAACTTCCTAGAACTACAGATCAGGCTTTTAAAAATTAACAGAGCCTATCAAGTACAATCTGTTCCGTTATAAAACTTGTTTGGAAAACACCAATTTGTTCCAACACAATTCATATGTTAGAGAACAATTTGAGCGTAATGCACAATTCACATTTGTTTATGTGTGATTCTGTTTGTGAGAAACATTAGGTAAACGCAGGAAACTGCACCCAGCTGAACCAAAACTGCACCTAGCAAAACGCAAATAGCACATATCTCAAACATGTAACAGCTACCTCAGTTCAGCACGTTTGTTATTCTGCAAAATTATGTTTTGCTATTCTTTTGCAAAGGATAACTTTTCTATATAAAACCACGCATTCAACATCTCAAATATGTCTAATCACACTGGTTCAAAACATCAAGCAGCATGCACAAAGGAAAAGCTTTTAAATATTGAGGAGAAGCCAGAAATAAGGCATTTTGAAAGAAATGAGAGAATACGTGATGAGAACATGTGGTATCTCCCAAGCAACAGAAATAAAATTCATGTTGTGGGCCTTCACAAACAATGCATGGAAATAAAAGAAACGCCTATTGCTAAAGCAATTTCAAGGGCTGCAAAAAGAGCAACCCCTAAAGAAACAGAAGAAAAAGAAAGCTTGTTGAATATATGTACTGAAAATCAAATAGCAAAAAAAAAAAGGAATAATCTTTCTCAGAATCAAAGAGAAAGCACTGTTTATATAAAAAGGAAATCGCTAAATCCTGCAGAATTTGCTCCTTTTGTGCTAGTAGTAGCTGGTTTAGTAGTTTCAAAAATCTCTATAATTTCCAAAGCCTTCAGTTGTAGGGTGAAGCAGAGAGCTCACCTAAGAAAACTGCAAAAAGAATTTCCAGCAGTGATATAGAAGCTAATTGAAGAAGGTGGCTATATATTGGGTCAAACTTTCAATTCAGATGAAATAGTTATCTATTACACATACATCAGATCTGTCAACTGACACTGTTTCATATTCTTGGACAGAATTAGAAAACTAAGTTTCCAAGGATTTCAAAGGCTGCTCATATAAAAGTAGAACAAGTTTTAGGATCTACTTTCACTTTTGAAACAGATAGGTGAAATCTTTGAAGTCTTTCCAGTCACTATATCCTATCAAATCTGATCCTCCTAATTTCTCACTGTGATTCTATCAGCGAAAATTCTTAATGTTCTCTTAATAGTATGATCCTTTTCCTTTTTAATTCCAACTAAAGCATCATTTCCAAACAACGTTTGAAAGCATCTATGATGTTGTTTTAACCATTTAAATCCATAAATGCAATTATAAAACATCTTCATCAGTACTGACTTTAGTGCAGCTTTTTAAAGAGTCAGATTTTGAGCACTGGAGTTAGATCCTAATTCAAACTTCCAAAAATCACTTATTCATAGTAAAATGGGAGTGATAATACATATTTCATAATGACGGCAACAGCAGCCCATCTAGAGCAGCCACTGCAAAGACGCTGGCTGCAGCTGGGGAGGCGCGGCGGGCGTTGCAGGCTCCAGAGAGCCAGCAAGGGCCAGGAACAGGCGGGAGCCCCACCCCCTACCAAGTTGGCAGGACAGAAGCCTGCTCTCCCAGGCACAGCTGCAGCTGCCCAGCCGCACCTCCGGACCTGGGCATCCCTGTGCTCTCGGGGGCCCAGGAAGCCCCACTTCTCCCACAGGCCTGGAAGGGCCCGATCCTGCTCTCTGGTCTCTCCCCACTCCCAGTGCCTGCTCTGATTTTGCAGCAAAGTTATGGCCAAGCCTAGGCTCTGTCCCACCAGGTGTGTGTGTGTGTGCTCGGGGCAGCAGCTGACATGCCAGCCACCCCTACTCTGCCTCAGCCCCCTCTGGACTTTGGGCACCGACAAGTGCAGGAAGGAGGCCAGGGTGGGGCTGAGGGCAGCTCCATGCAAACCTGCAGGCACCCCTCAGTACGAACAGCCTGGGCGCTATGGATGACATGTTGATGGCGGAAGGCAGACAAGTTCTTGGAGAGAAAGGGGAGGATCCCTGGTGAAACCCCACTTTCAGGTGGTAGATGGCCTAAAGCCTGGGGGCTGGGCTGCCAGTTCCGGGTGGAGTCCGTGGGACGGCAGTGAGAACTTGGGCTTTTTCCAGGCCCACTTATGGCCGTCCATGGACCAATCAGCACACACTTCTTCCCTTCTAAGCCCATAAAACAGCCCCGGACTCAGCCAGACTTGCACAGATGTGGGACTACCAGTGGCAGAAAGGAGCGACCCACTTAGGGTCTTCTCGACTTGTGGGGAATGACCTGCCTATGGAAAGGAGCTATCCACTAGGGGTCTCCTCTCCACTGAGAGCTGGACACTTGCCAGGATGACCTGCCTGTGGAAAGGAGCTACCCACTATGGATATCCTCTCTGCTGACACCTGGACACTCAATGGGATGACCTGCCTGCAGAAAGCAGCCACCCACTTTGGGTCTCCTGAGAGCTGTTCTGTCACTCAATGAAGCTCCTCTCTGCCTTGCTCACCCTCCAGTTGTCCACATACCTCATTCTTCCTGGACACGAGACAAGAACCCAGGACCTGCCAAGTGGCGGGACTGAAAGAGCTGTAACAGAAACAGGGCTTGCCACATTGCAGGCGACAAGAAAGAGAGAAGAGCTGCAGCCCTTCAGGAAGCCCAGACCTAGGGGCTCCCCAACCCAGGGCTGTGACACCCTCTTTGGGGCTTTGCAGTTCCTGGCATCTCCAAGCTTCCAGGCGCCACTGCATTCCCCGGTGCCCACAGTGGAAGCCACTTACAGTATGCCTGGTCTAGCCACAGCCTTGCACAGAGCCAACGCCTAGAGCTGCCTACCCTGCTGCAGCCAGCACACCTGGCTGTGCACAGTGGTGAGACCCCACACTCGTTTCACACACCCCTTGCCACTGACCCCTGGCCGGCATGGGTGCCTGTCTCATCCTTGGCAGGCATGGGATCCAGGACAGTAGCACAAGCGGAGAGCAGCCAGCGGAAAGCAGCCAGCCAGGCCAAGTGGGCGGAATTATTAGCTCAGAGGGCCTAAGCAAAACTCCAGCAAAGGTACCACCAGCCACAGAGGTTTCTGGCTGAAAAAGCGACACCCCAAGGATCCTGTGACAATAATACTGTTATGACATTTAAAAGAGATAACACAAGAACCTGGCTCTTTCCACAGTAATTAACGTGACCAATTAAGGTGAAGACCTTGTGTTCTGAACTACTTGGTTTTAGCCATAATTGGGGTTAATCAAAAGAGATCCTCACATTTCTCAAATTACTCCTTAAAGTAGAAAGTTGCTTGAGAATGGCCTAATATAAAAAGTATTATTATAGATTACTTCCAAAAGAAATTTTTTTCAAATATGAAAACCACCTTTATACAACTTGATGCCCTTTTCCCTGACACAGAATAATTATCTGGAGAAGCAGTTTATAAGTGACTTCATTGTTTTTGGTAAAAAGGCAACTCAAATTTTGCCTTAATCCCTATGACATGATGAATTAGTTCAGAGGGTGATTCCTAATTTTTTTAACTTTATGTCTTTAAAGAGAACCACCTCTTACTTCCTCACCCATTTATTTGATGTCCTAAACTGTGTTAGAGTCCTTGCAGCCTTTTTCACAGAGGCCATCTCTGCCCTCCTAGACTGTCCTCTAGGAAAAGCTATGGAGGGAGGCCCCATCCGCTTCTAGTCTTCTCTTCTCTTGATTTTGTCATATTTGTTGCTCCAGCAGGAAATCAAGTGACTTTCCCCCCAGAACAAGGAAGGGGAGATAGTCTTTCTTTCCCACCACAGCTCCTTTCCACAAATACTTAATTCACAAACATCTTGTGCCTGGCATTATAGTAGTTACTGGGCTTCTTTCGAAGAGTGAAGAAGCCTTCCTTCTAAAAAGCTTTCAAACCAAAAAATGCTAGTAGAAATGTGTAAACAATGGTTTTTCTTAGCAGTAGGAATGATATAATTTATCATCTAGTTTTATCACAGACCAGTAGAACAGAGATGTTTTCAGATAAAAACAGCTTTCTTGTTATAAATTAAAGTTCAAAGAGAAAAGGAAATGCAAAACAATACTTTTAAACCAAATTTAACTAGGACACTGGAATGTTTATTGAACAGCTAAATCCTAAGTAATATAATAAGCATGGTACACAGTATCTTGCTTAATATTCAACTCACATCTATATTATCATTGCATATACAAATTAGTAGTTAACTGAGACTATGCAAAATTAATCTGTTCACTCTCATACTGCTAGTAAGTATAATAGCTGACCTGGAATATGAACTTAGGTTTTTCTGACTCAAAAATCTAACTTCTTTCCATACACTTAAATATTTATTTAGTGCCTACCTGTGGTAAGCATTGTGACTGGCCCATAGTCCAGAAGGGGTGGTAGATGTGTAAGCAATAATTATAGGACAAAGTAATAAGTGTGATATCTTAGGTATGGCAGGTACCAGGAAAGCATAAGAGAAGGTAACCAAGTAAAGTACTAGATGGTGAGTAGTCAGTAAAGGTTTCACCAAGGAATTTTCTCCTAAATTAAATCTTCAAGAATAATCTTAAAATCATTAATTAGACCAGAGAATGACCGTATTAAGGAAAAAGTAGAAAATGTCCAAAACAGAGGCAGAAAGTCAAAGCATCGTTATGGAAGGTGCCCAAACAGTAGGGTCCTCTGAAATAATTACAGAATGGTGGGAAATTAAGGCAGATAAATACTCATTCAGAGATCTTCTAATCCCCCAAAACACTGAAAACACTGCTAAGGAATCCGAAATTCACCCCACAGCACATGAGCCCCAGCCAATCAGAACAGATACCAGTTGTAAATGGCCAGTTCAACCTAACTAGTGCAAACCAGCGAAATATCAACCCTGCCTTTAGGAAATGGGAGCAGCCAGTGGGGTGTTTACCGCAGGGGAGTAGCCTGACCAGCTCTGTATTTTAGGAAGGCAATTCCTAAATATATAGCATGAAGATATAATATGAAGTATGAACAGAAGGAAGGCAAAAGCAGAGACCAGGAATAAATTCTGTTAAAGGGTTTCTGCTAGAGGGAGAGGGGAGATAAATGATTTTAAAAGATGCCAGGTAATCAAAATGTAAACATCATTCAAATGAGTCTATTACAATAACAAATAGGACTATGTATTATACAGAAACCATTACACGATAAGAATAATTCAGACTGGTGACTCTGCGATTACCCCCACAAATATATTTGAATGTTATTTCAGCAGAGTAACAAGAAAAATTACTATCATTTAACTAAGCACCTTGTTTTGTTCAAGTTACATAACATCAAACATCTATTTTACAAACATTTTCAGAAAGGTGCTGGACCACAGAAAATATGGTTCTATAAACTCTACCTCACAGTGGCCTCATTTAATCTATTTTACGGAAAAAGAAAGCAGACTTGTTCAACAAAAGAAATAAGTACTGATATATTTCTAATAAGCCTCTGAGTCCTACTCTGTGATCATTTTATTGTAGCAAATGTTCAAGCTATATATTCTGGCCCACACTACTTTCAGTTATATGGATCACTACGCCAGTAAACCATTTACAAGCCTACGAATGGCAATGTGTACAATCACAGCACAAAAATCTAAATAAAAACAAATCTTATACAATATCAAGGTATGTAAAATGCCCATATTATGAGATACAAGATATTAGAGGTTCCTCTACTTATAGTATTTGTCCGGGTGCTTTAAGTACTTGATATAGGCTCTATTTCCAAATCAATAAGAGAATATAAAAAATTTAGAAAGACCCTCAAAGGAACACAAAATAAGTCATAAAACTAGAGTACAGGAGAATAAGGAACAAAAAGAATCAAGCATAGTATGTCTCAGATCCATTAGGATGATTAATGTGTTTGGGAATTTTTAAAAACTGTTTACTTATTTGTGAAAAGAGTTACAAGCTAATATATACTTATAAACTATAAATTATAAAGATTTTAGATGCATATTGTACTTACAAAGAGTTTGAAGAACTTAAACAGTTTAAATCCTGCCAGTCATCAGTGAAAGAGATCACTTAATATTTTCTTTCTTTCCCCTACTAATCCTAGTTCTAAAATAAAAACTAAAGCTGATCATACAAGAAAATATTGCCTATGAGTTTCTCATGTGTTTGATTAAAGGGATCAGTTTTACTTGACAAAGTAACAAAAACAGACGTCACCATCTCTGTATAAGCATAGAGAAAAAAAGTAATAAATAGATATAAAAGCTACATGGTATTTCCTAAAATTATGAATTTTCAGCAGTCTATGGAAATTTCTTTTAAGTGTGGTAATGACCTAACATCCATACATCAAATTCAACTTATTTGACAAATCTGCAAGCTTCTCACATATCTGTATTACTCTTTAGTCTATCCAGAATTATAGAAATAGCAGTTCTAGCTAAAATGCAGTTTAGTTACTGGTTGACTTTGAATTAGAAGTTAAGGTGGCTAAACAGCCCATATGTTAAACATAAAAAACTTAAACTCAGAGGTGGGTCAATGCAAATAAAATCAGATTCACTGTTGAATTTCATTAGGAGGTTTGCATAAAGAGAACAGTTCTCTCTTTCAAAATGGCCTTTTTAAACAAATAGCTAACTCCTTAAATGTGTGGCATTTGATTAGAGGATTTCATGAAAAAAAAATATATTTGCAAATTAATGGCCATTTGCTCTTAAGATATAATAAAGAAGAAAAGGTTTTAAAGACTCTTTACCTATAATCCAATCATGGTAATTGTCAAAGAATGCCAGAATAGAAGATTAAATCATAAGAGAAAAATTAGTCATTTCCCATACTGTTTACTGTACCTGTTGTTGAGTTATCTTACATGTATGTACCTAGCTTAAATTTTCATATTCAAGCATGAAACCCTCATGCTGGCCTATGGGGAGTTCCACAGTGCTAAGAACTGAGGTGCTTCCTGCCAACAGACAGCATCAGCTTGCCAGCCATGTGAGTGAGCTGTCTTAAGATAGATCTTCCGGCCCCAGTATCAAGTCTTGGGATGATGGAAGCCCTAGCTGACATCTTGACCTCATGAGAGACCCTGAGCTAGAACCACCTAGCTAAACCACTTCCAAATTCCTGGCCCTCAGAAACTAAGATGATCCTCATTGTTTTAAGCCACTGAATTTTAGGGTAACTTGTAATGTAGCAATAGAGACCTAATAAAAGGACATGTAAAAATAATAATAGTGTTTTAGTGTGACTGTAATAGAAGACTGGGAGTAATTTTGTCTTCTACTTCCTAAACTTTCTTTAAGGTTATGTCACTTTCATTGTTCCATTTTTTAAGAAGCATATTTAATATTCATATTACTCCCACCATTTTCTTTGGAGAAGTCTTACCTAAGTCATTCACTCATTGAACAAATGCCTGCGAGGATGACAAGTCAGAATAGTTACCATCACTGACCTTATGGAGTTTACAGGAGACTTTAATCAAATTTGTCTAGGATTACAGATAGTGATATAGTCCTTTTTTTCCCCTATGTTTCTGGAAGGCAAATTAATTCCTTCTAGAAGGCAAATCAATTAAGCGATTAGTAAATGGGAAAATGATGTCAGCATAACACAAAAATTGTATTGGTTCACAGGGTTTTTTCCTTCACAAGAGCACTCAGTACAGCCGGTGAATTACAGCCTTTATCAAGAATGGAAAGAGCTCTCAGCTCTGCTGTATAGCAGCAGGAAGAATCTTTTCATTTGTATTTAACAAGACCTAAAAGCAAGCACTTCCACCAGGAGCCCCTACCAGCTTTGTGCTGCTTTCAGCTTATGCCAGGTTATCCTGCCTCTTGTACCCAACCTTACTGCAGCCCCCCTGGTTTGGAGCTCCACTTCCTTCTATGTTATATCAGCACCTGCCACCTCTGCTCTAATTAAAATGTTGGTAGCATTTCACTCTTCTTGTGTATTTTTAATACCTACCATTAGAGCTTACTAAACTGGTACCAACTTTTTGTTTTCTCACTGCTCTGGTTAAAATGCTGCACAAGTTTTGAGTGGTTGACCCCCCACCTTGTTTTCTTCGTAGGCTGTCTTATTTTTAGCACATAATGCTGCAGAACGAGGTATTTAGGAACATATATATCGTGGCATAGAAGAAGTGTCTGAAGGAAACTTTCACAGTACTAGGACAGTATATAACACAGGACCTTGACCTAATATGGAAATAGCATGTGTGAAGGTTTAAAGCACAGAGACAGGAATACAAGGAGAGCCTCCCAGGAAAAAAAAATGCAGGCTTAAACTTTGTCTTTACCCCTGAAGACTTCGCCAGGCTAAGAAAGCTATATTCATGTCATATGGTTAAAGCATTCCTTTTTCTAATAGGACTCTATGGGGGGACAGGAGCATGACAATGATGAGACTAATTCAGTGGTTCTCAACCTTGGATGAACTTCAGAATCATGTAGGAAGCTTGTAAAAAATACAGATGTTCAGGCTCATACCTCAGAGATTCAGACTGCACTCATCTTGTGTGAGTCAGTTGCCACAGGTGATTTCAATGTGAAGCCAGGGCTACAAACCACTAGACCAGAGTGGGCACTGGCAGCAATCAGAGCATTGGAGAATAGCTCTTAGGAAGAAATTTTCTAAACAACAACAAAGCCCATGACTGATATTACTTATGTATTAAAAAGTCGGCAATTTGGGCTAGGCACGGTGGCTCACACCTGTAATCCTAGCACTTTAGGAGGCCGAGGCAAGTGGATCACCTGAGGTCAAAAGTTCAAGACCAGGCTGGCCAACATGGCGAAACCCTGTCTCTACTAAAAATACAAAAATTAGCCAGGTGTGGTGGCAGGCACCTGTAACCCCAGCCACTTGGGAGGCTGAAGCAGGAGAATCGCTTGAACCCAGGAGGCAGAGGTTGCAGTGAGCCGAGATTGCGCCATTGCACTCCAACCTGGGCAACAAGAGCGAAACTCTGTCTCAAGAAAAACTAAATAAATAAATAAATAAATAAACAAACAAACAAAACTTTGCAATTTTTAACTAGCAAATAAGACTGTATGTTCATTTCTCCCAACAAAATTTACAAGGATATTCCTAGGACACAAGCAGGGCTGGAAATAAGCAGAGCTGCAGTGTGAGGGCCAAGCCCCCAGAAGCACTCATCTAGACTTCTCAAGAAGGCAGCACATAGGACTGGCACCCAAGGGCTAGGATTTATGATCCTCAAGAAGCTAGGGAAGGGGTGTAGGGAGAGGGTGGAAGCTTAGAACTAGTACCAGAGGGATTTGGGTAAGCTATTCAGTGCAACTTAGCACATACAAATAATAGCACGTACCATTTTAAAACATGGCCATCTTTGGAATGTCAAAATAAAGGATAAAAACGTACAGAGTGGTTTAAATACCGTCCTATTATATGGAGGTAGATAAGTGGGTGGCAACAAAAGTTTTCAAACTTGGTAATCAGAGTCACAGGAGGGGATATTTTAAAAATACAGATTCCTTGGCTGGGCACAGTGGCTCATGCCTAATCCCAGCACTTTGGGAGGCCGTAGGAGGCGAATCGCTTGAGCTCAGGAGTTCAAGACCAGCCTGGACAACATAGTGAAACCCTGTCTCTACTAAAAATACAAAAAATCAACCTGGTGTGGTGACGCACACCTGTAGCCCCAGCTACTTGGGAGGCTGAGATAGGAGAATCACCTGAGCCCAGGAGGTCAAGGCTGCAATGAGCTGAGATCATACCACTGCACTCCAGTCTGGGTGACAGAATGAGACCATGTCTCAAAAAGAAAAAAAAAATACAGATTCCTGAGCCCAATGTCAAACCTTATGAATTCTAATCTCCAGAGTTATAAAATAATAAATTAGCAACAATAACTGCTATGGCCGGGCATGGTGGCTCATGCCTGTAATCCCAGCACTTTGGGAGGCCGAGGCGAGCAGATCACTTGAAGTCAGGAGTTTGAGACCAGCCTGGCCAACAAGTCAAAACCCCATCTCTACTAAAAATACAAAAATTAGCCAGGCATGGTGGTGCACACCTGTAGTCCCAGCTACCCGGGAGACTGAGGCAGGAGAATTGCTTGAACACAGGAGGCGGAGGTTGCAGTCAGCCAAGATCGTGCCACTGTACTCCAGCCTGGGCAACAGAGCAAGACTCCTTCTCAAAATAAACAAAAAAAAAAGCTGCTATGAAGAATGAAACTGGATCCCTCCCTGTCTTTCACCATATATAAAAATTAACTTGAGATAGATTAAGGACATGGATACCTGACGTGAAACCATAAATATTCTAGAAGAAAACCCAGGACACACTTTCTGGACAGTGGCCTTAGCAATTAATTTATCACTAAGATCCCAAAAGCAAGTGTAACAAAAACAAAAATAAATAAATGCGACTTAATTAAACTAAAAGCTTCTGCACAGCAAAAGAAATAACAGAGTAAACAGACAACCTACAGAATGGGAGAAAATATTTGCAAACTATACACCTGACAGAGGAATAATCTCCATAATCCACAAGGAACTCAAACAAATCAGCAAGAAAAAAAAATAACTCCATTAAAAAGTGAGCAAAGGATATGAATAGATATTTCTCAAAAGAAGATATACAAATGGCCAAGAAACATATGAAAAAATGCTCAACATCACTAATCATCAGGGAAATGCAAATCAAAACCACCACAATGAGATACCACCTTGCCCCAGGCAGAATGGCCATTGTTTAAAGTCAAAAAACAATGGATGTTGGCACAGATACAGTGAAAAGGGAACATTTATACACTGTTGGTGGGAAATTGGTACAACCTCTGTAGAAAACAGTATAGAGATTTCTCAGAAAACTAAAAGAAGATCATTCAATCCAGCAATCCCACTACTGGGTATTTACCAAAAGGAAAAGAGTCATTATATAAAAAAGACACTAGCACTCATATGTTATCACAGCATAATTCACAATTGCAAAAATATGGGATCAACCTATACACACATGCGCGCGCACACACACACAATGGAATAAAAAGAACAGCCATATAAGAACAAAATAATATCTTTTGCAGCAACTTGGACAGAACTGGAGGCCATCATTCAAAGCAAACTCAACAGGAATGGAAAACCAAATACCAAATGTTCTCACCTATAAACATGAGCTAAGCCATGGGTATGCAAAGGCATACAGAGCTGTATAACAGACACTGGAGACTCAGAAGCAGGGTAGGTAGAAAGGGGGTGAGGGACAGAAAATCACCTATTGGGTACAATGTACACTATTCGGGTGATGGGTACACTAAAAGCCCAGACTTCACCACTGTACAATTCATCTGTGTAACCAAAAACCACTTGTACCCCTAAAGCTATTGAATTTTTTTTTAAAAAAAGCTGCTACCATTTATTCAGCATTTACAATATGCCAGGCAATTTTCTAAGCACTGTGTATGTATCATCTTATTTTGTTCCTGTAACAACCCTAACAGTCACCTGGGACACAGAGAAGTAACTTGCCCATAGTAGACGGATCCAGGTTTCAAAACAGTCTGTGCTCCTAACCATGACATTCTGCATTACTTAAGATACCGTCCACCCGCAACAAACCAAGTAATTTTTTGAGGTAGCTGGTACTTAATCCAGTATTTGGGAACCGCTATACTATGGGAAAGTTCAAGTCGCTTTAGCCATTTCACTCTTTGAAATCAGACACAAAATCAACAGTATCTCCTATTACTGGTCTTTATATCAAGAAATATTATCATCTTTATTATGAAGAATTTACAATGTGCTAAATGCACAGAAATAGTTTTCCTGTAAAAGACTGGCTTATGTCTAAGTTTGCTGTTTCTAACAAAAATAGAAATTTTATATAACATAGTTTTTTCTTAACCTCACTTAGCAAGTTGCTATGTTTTATCATTTCTGCCCTAATAATATCTTAAAGGCTTTTAAATTCTTTCTGTATTCCTGCTGCCATCACACTAATTCAGATTTATATCATAAAACTTCCAGATTATTGATTGCTATATCATCTCAACTGGTCAATCTGGCTCCAATCTCTCTCCAGCTGGATCCAAGCAAATCCACCCTGTGCTTTCAGGCTAATTTTCTTAAAACATTTCCTGCCTGTCACCCATGCAATTACAAGTCTGTTAATGATTACAGGGTACCTACAGGATAAGCCCGCAATCTTTATAGCCAGGCATTCAAGATCTATAAGTACCCACTGCCTACCCATCTCCGGCTTCCCTTTCCTAAATTCAACTACAATGCATTTTTTAATCCAAAATTCCTTCATAAAAACAAATACATCTTAAGCCACATTTAAAATGAGAAAAGTATTTAAATTGTGGGCTAATTCTTTAAATCCGTCTTAATAAAATTCTAGCTATCTTGGAGTTAAATGTTCAAATCTCATACTACTTCAAATGAGCTGCTTTTACTAATAGCTCTTAAACTTTTGGCAGAATATGTAGGAGGATGTTCTTAACACAAATTAAGCTCTTGCATCTGATCTTTCTGGTAATCTTGAAGTTCAGAGTTAGTTTTAGATGTCCAATTACTCAAAAACTCTGCCCCAAAGCAACAGGGAGGGTTTAGACTGTGTTTTAAAGCACGAATCTTGTATAATTCACTGAGCCAGTTTGTCAGACTTGAATTGTATTATTTTTACTTGAAAACACATAGTACCATGCCAAGAGGAAAATGTACCCAATCCTAGAAGTACAAGCTAGTGAAATTTATCTATATATTTAAGTCATGAAAGTTCCACTTACTCGTCTACTATGAAGTTAAAAAAAAGTTCTACTACCAAGCAGAACTGGGAAGAGTCAATTGATGATGCCCTAATATCCATTTCAGGTGGAGCTAATTTATCAGTTATTTCCTGTGGCTTCTCTGGAGCTCTTATAAAAGTTCTCCATTACCCCTTGAGGACTGAATTTTAAGATGAGGGGGGAAATTTGATGATTTATGTAGCCATCATGCAAAATCCATATGAGTAAGAAAGTGACAGGTAGATAAACATTTTAGAGAGCCAGAGAAAGGATTGCTGCTGGAAACCATGCCCTCTCCTCTCCCCTTAAGGTAGGGCTCAACTGTTGCTTTCTTAGTGCTTATGTGAGGTTAAACTGATTCATCTTTTAAAAGATTAGAAAAATATGCAAATAATTAATGAAGGGAACAAATACGAAAGAAAACTTCCCCATAGTCAAATCTTTTATAACAGAACAACTCCAGACCTGGAAGCCTGTGGAAAGGGAAACGCAGTATCCACAAATGAGCAAACCAAGAAGTCCAAAGGATGAAGATTTTACCCACTGCTTGTTGTATCACCAATAAAGGCACAAACTGCCTTGAAACAGCTCTCCAATTACCAGAGTAGGTAATTGGATTCGAAAGGAAAATAGATTCACGTCTGGCCACATCCTTTATAATTATTATTATCTCATTCATACAAATGATGTACAACTCAGAGTCTAAAATATTTCTATAGGAAAGATTCCTTAAAGTTGCTCCATGAGCAGTTAGATTTGTTTCTAATATTTCTCATAACTACAGAACTCATTCTTCATGGTCTGGTGCTACCTTTACCATACTGGTGTTTGAAGAAGAAATTTTAAGGCCTCATAGTTTATTTTCCTTCCCCCAAATACCCTGTGTCACAAAAGCCGCTGGGAGAAGGCAATGTCTGCCTTCATTTGCTATTGAATTTTGCAGAAAGCAGCCATGTTGTACCACACCAGAGGCTGGCACTTCACATGATTCACTTCACCTCCAATAGGAAAAAAATGCAGATAAAGCAAAAAGCAAGTTGACGTCAGACCCAGCTTTTAAGAGTCAAGGTCCAGAGTCCCTGCTGGGACCAGTCCTTATTCCCTCCACACTACTGTTACTAACCACTGCATCTCAATCACATCCAATAACGCATTCAAATGGCTCACTGACAACAGATAAGTTATATTCTACTGCTTAAGAAATCAGGAAAGCGTGAAATATAGTTTAGTTTTCCATCAAAAAAGTTAAAATTTAAAAGTTCTGGCATATAAAGTGCGTAATAGCTAACCACCTGGAAAACTTAGATTTTAGATAACCAAGGGTTTGCTGTTCATCAAAGCAAAAAGAATCTACAAAATACAATCCTGCCACCTTGTGGTACCTATTCAAAAGTACTTCATACTTTACCATAAATTTTCTAATTTTAAAAAATGTGCTTATTTGAAAAAATATTAATCAAGATAAAGTTATTTTAAAATATTAAATACTCATGCTGACATTAGCTAAAATGCACTGAAATTTGTCCGAAATGAAATTATTTCTCAGGTCAAAACTAAATTCTCTCTTCCAACATAAGATGTGGAAATGCAATTGTGTAGCACTTGGATCTCTTGATAAACTCTTACCATCCCACTTTCCTTTCTGACAGTTAAATAGCCAGAATGTTAAATAAATAGAACTGCAAAACTTACTAGATAGCATTGCTTGATCAATTTTTAACTACAAGTAGAGATTAAGTATGGTAAATTTCTATATCTTTACTAAACATATAATTTTTAGATCGTTCAGACTCTTCAATGAACCTAAATAGACTTAAGTTTCTTAACATCATATTGACATATAAGAGAATAGTTCTAAAACAGTGAATTAAAATACAGAACCACTGGCAGTTTCAGCGCATCATCTACAATAATTACTTTTAGAAAATTGTTAAGTGATGACTAAGTCTCCTTTGACAAATAAAATATTGAAAGCTTATCCTGTGAAAATACAAACTACCAATTACAGGAGTCCTCCCTTATCTGTGGTTTCACTTTCCATAATTTTAGTCACCTATACTCCAAAAATATTAAGTGGAAAATTCCAGAAATAAGTCATAAATGTTAAATTATGTGCTGAAATCCTCCCTTTGTCCAGCAGATCCACATTGTATACACTACTTGCCCATTAGTCACCCAGTAACTGTCTCAGTTATCAGATCCACTGTCAGCATGTCAAAGTGGTTGGAGGATTCAAGTAACCCTTATTTTACTTCATAGCCCCAAAGTGCAAGAGTAGTAATGCTGGCATATTGTTATAATTCTTCTATTTTATTACTGTTGTTGTTAATCTCTTACTGTGCCTAATTTGTAAATTCAGCTTTATCAGAGGTATGTATGTATAGGGAAAAAACATAGTGAATATTGGTTTTGATCTTATCCTCAGTTTCAGGCATCCATGGGGAGTCTTAGAATGTGACCCCTGGAATAAAGAGGGGTCACAAATGCAAAGAGAAACTGTGGCATTTTTCTGTTATACAGCATCCTTTGAATTCTTCTGTTTAACAAATACTGGTCATCTCTTTTGTCTCACAACTTGAGAACTGTTCCTTCTTTTTTTTCATAAGAGACAGCATGTTTTACTTTGCACACTGGTATCAATCCTTCAGACACTCTTAACCATTGACATATCTGATTTCTGTCTCCCCTCTCACCCACTCACTCACTCAACAAACATATGAGGACCTGCTATGTGTACCAGGTCCTTAAAATGGAAACATGAAAAAGCATAGTCCTCGCCTGTAACCCCAATATTGTGGGAGGCTGAGGTGGGCAGATCACTTGAGTCCGGGAATTTGAGACCACCCTGGACAAAATGGTGAAACCCCGGCTATACAAAAAATTAACCGGTTGTGGTGGCATGCGCCTGTAGAGCCAGCTACCCTGGAGGCTGAGGTGGGAGGACTGCCTTTGCCTGAGCCTGGGAGGTTGAGACTGTGGTGAGCCATGACCTAATCTTGAAGGAAAGGCAATTTTCTTTGTTTTGAGGTATATATTTTTGAACATTCCTTCTATCCCTCAAATTGTTCTCGAAATAAGCTCCACATCTAATTGTACAACTGCATTAGTCCATTTTCATGCTGTGGATAAAGACCTGAGATTGGGCAATTTAAAAAAGAAAGAGGTTTACTTGGACTCACAGTTCCACATGGCCGGGGAAGCCCAATTATGACGGAAAGCAAGGAAGAGCACATCACGTCTTACATAGATGGCAGTAGGCAAAGAGAGAGAGCTTGTGCAGGGGAATTCCTCTTTTTAAAACCATCATATCTCATGAGACTTATTCACTATCATGAGAACAGCAGGGGAAAGACCTGCCCCCATGATTCAATTACCTCCCACCAGGTCCCTCCCACAACAAGTGGGAATTCAAGATGAGATCTGGGTGGGGACACAGTCAAACCATATCAACAACTTTGCTAAGTATTTATTTTTATAGCATAAGTCTTACTACAAAGACTCAAGATGGGCATTAACAAAAAAAGTATAAAACAAAAAGGTTTATCAAGGATAATGATAATGCAAATGACTTTTTAATAATCTTTTATCTTTCCTGTCCATAAGTTAGAACGTCCAAATTATCCACTAAATGGCTACAGGAGATACAAGGATATCAGTATTATCTATAAATCCTTAAGTAAACTCAGAAAAATATCAGATTAAAGAAAATTCAAGATGCTTTCAGAATGTGGTTTAAAATAAGAAATTAAAAAATAAAGAAACAATAAGATTTGCAAGTTGATTTGCTTTAAATTTCATTGTTTTAATTAAGCATCATGTTTGAAAGCTCTATCACAGTCCCTTCTAAAGTTACTCCATTCTCCCTTTTGGCTTTCTTAATAAAATAAATGGCTTTTCTTAGGTTTCTTCTTAAATGTCCCTGCAATTAGACATAATTTCCTCTAGAAAAGTGTCTCTCAGGTAGGGGTACACTATCAGATTTAAAATATTCACTAAAGTATAATTTTAGCTAAAAACACACACATTTACATATATACATGTCCATATATACATTATATACTATATGTTTTAAATATACATAGATATAAAACTATATCTCTATATATTACAATCACATACATCTGATACATATGAGATAATTTCTTTATCCTTCATCCAGTGCCTTTGGTACACAGATTTGTTAGACATTTCCCTTTTAATTTCTCATATCTTCCAAAGTTTTCATTAAATAAATTTCTAATTAAATCTTTAAGGTGGGAGGATCACCTAAGCCTAGGAAGTGGAGGTTGCAGTGAGCTGAGATCATGCCACTGCACTCCAACCTGGGCAACAGAGCGAGACCCTGTCTCAAAAAAAAAAAAAAAAAGGCTTTTTTTGAAAATCATCACAGCCAGTTCTAAAAATTATTTTTTATTTTTACTTTTTTAAGACTAGTCAAGTGCAGTAGTGAGAAGGGGGGAAAGAGTAAAACAAGGAGTTCAATCTGTAACTGACCATGAACAATCAATTGAGATAACTCACTACCTTCAGACCAGCCAAAAATTACTCTTAACTCCTGGTTGTCTATTAAGATCAACAACTAAAATCTAAGTTATTTCAATGTTCTTTTAAAAAACAAGCTTTCCAATTACATCTATATGGTTATGAAAACAAACATCATTTAACTATTAGTAATCAAATGCTATTTTTAGTTCCTTTCTTGCTCTAAAATTTCATGATTATTTTACTAGAAAGTTTACAAATACTTCAGAAACCCACAAATCAAAAAGAAATTTAAATTTTTAAATAATGGACTAGTTTATCATTAAAAGAAGTAGAAAATTTTACCATCATATGCAAGGGTGAATTTGGGTAAAAAAGCTTATTTCTCCTTTTTTTTTTGGAGACAGTGTCTCACTTCGTCACCCAGGTTGGAGTGCAGTGGCTTGATATCAGCTCACTGCAGGCTCGACCTCCTAGGCTCAACTGATCCTCCCACTTCAGCCTCCCAAGTAGCTGGGACTACAGATGCACGCCACCACTCACAGTTAATTTTTGTATTTTTCGTAGAGACAGGTTTTCGCCATGTTGCCCAGGTTGGTCTTGAACTCCTAACCTCGAGTGATCCTCCTGCCTAGGCCTCCCAAAGTGCTGGGATTACAGGTGTGAGCCACCATGCCCGGCCTTATTTTTCCTTTAAGATTCAAGAATTTTTATTTAAACTAAGCATAAAATTTCTCAATTGGAATTGCAGACCCAATGTATATCTTTTATTCAAACTGATTAATGCATTTTTAGATTTATTTAAAATATTAAATTTATTAAATAATATTAAATTTACCAATCACTGAAGTATTTTACATTCATTTAAAACTATACAACTGGAGGCCAGGCACAACAGCGCAGGCCTATAATCCCAGCACGTTGGGAGGCCAAGGCAGGTGGATCACTTGAGGTCAGGAGTTTGAGACCAGCCTGAGCAACATGGTGAAAACCCATCTCTACAAAAAATACAAAAATTAGCCGGGCATGGTGGCACACACCTGTAGTCCCAGCTACTTGGAAGGCTGAGGCAGGAGGATCTCTTGAGCCCAGGAGGTCGAGGTTGCAGTGAGCCAAGATCATGCCACTGGACTCCAGCCTGAGCGACACAGCAAGACCCCTGACTCTAAAAATAAAAAAAAAATAAATAAAAATAAAACTGTACAACTGGATGAGTACTTTTGTCAGCATGCAAATCAGTTTAAGTTATACAAACAGTAGAAGCAGTAGATACGTGTGTGTGTCTGTGTGTATATATTTAGCATAGATGTATATATTTTTAAATTAAGCTAGAGTCAGGCCAGCTTTATTAAGCATTCACAAAAATCCACATTTCAAAAGAACCATGCAACTGATGGTTTACATATAATTTAAGGACCTCTATTCCTAAGACAAACTAAAGTACAGCTAACATCATCTTTAATTATAGACTAATTAAGCTAATGTTTTCTGATAGAAAGGCTCAATATAATACTCAATCTTTTACAATTTTAAGCCAATTTGTAATGGCTTCAACTGAGGAATCCAACAAATTAAAAAGCTGTTATGCCACTAAATGTTTAAAGATCTTAAGCTAAAAAAGGACTATACAATTCATCTCAGTTAACCAGTAAAAAATTTCAATCATGATCTCCAAATAATCCTCCAAGTGATTTTTAAAATAGCTTTAAAATTTTTCCAGCTAGGAAAAACAAAGCAAAGAACTAAAATGGCTGAACTGAACCTTATTTCACCCTCCAAGCTGAGTATTTAGAAACCAACTGCCTTTCAAGGTACTAGGCAGGACTGAGTACAACTGAGAGACAATTCCTTCCACAATTATTTGAATTACAGTGAAGTACTCACAGCAGGATTATCACTAGACTATAGGAAAAGCTTCATGCTACAGACTATGGTGGCTTTCTTGGGCCTCTCTTCCCACCCAGGCCCAACTGACACTCCTGGTGGACAAACAAGTGCTTCAGGAAGTAGTCCCAAAATTCCATCTGTCCCCTAAGGCAGTTTCTACTTAAAGGGGCAGTGGTCCAATTTATTTATGATGACTCATTACTTCAAAGAGAACAAAAATACTATGAATATAGTGATTTGTTATGTTTCAAGCATTTTAAAAGGCATAGGTGATTTTCTTTAGGTTTTCTTAGAGTGCAACAAGTTAATAACATAAGGCCTCTACAGATCATTTCGTCTTGATCCCCAAATCAGGAAAATCTAGTGAGGGTTTTCCCAACTTTTGAAACACTTATGTCAGAGGTGAAAAAACAATGAGGATGCAAGAATGGAGGGAAGGAGAAGAAGAAGAGAAAGGATGAAGGAAGGGATAAAAATAAGAATGGAGGGAAGAAGGAGGGAGAAGAGATGAAGAAAGGGAGGTAGGGGAAGGAGGACAGAGGAGAGTGAAAGGAGGGAGGGAGAGGAAAGGGAAGAAAAACTAGCCAGACAAGTAAACCAAAACCCAGGCAAGCAGGTATCAAGAAGTCTCAGAAATGTAGAAACGAGATGTCTGACAACTTTTTCATTCCCAGTACAATAAGGCCTCATTGTACTTTCTGCAATTTATATCTTAGATATTCCACTCTAGCCCTAGAAATATACTATCTTATTGGAGCAGTGTGGGGAAGGGGCGGGAAACAAAAAGAGATCTACAATTCTTTGTTTTTCTATTATTTAAACAGTCTGCAATGTTGTTCCAGAAGGTAGACAAGAGACTGACAAAACCAACCAAAAAAACAAGTGAAAGGAATTAAATAAAAGCAGAATGGTATAAATTATGAGATGGAAAATGTATATAATTAGTAAGTATACAAGTTGGATCTCTTTAAAAAAATAAACTTTAGAAAATTAAAGAAATTTTGTAATAGAAAAAAGATAATCCAAAGGGTCCAACATCACAAAAGTAGTTTTAAATTATAAGAATGAAATGAACAATGACAAATGTAGCATATATCAAAACTGTAGGATGCATCTAAAGTAGCACTTAGGGGAAATGTATAGTCTTGAACATTAGAATAAAGGCTAAAGATTATTGGGATAAGGATTTCAAGGAAACTGGCAGGGTGGGAGGGTCAGGAGAGGGAGGTAAAACAAACAAAATAAAAGCAAAAAAAAAAAAATTCAAGAAAGGAGATAAAGACAACAGCAAAAACTGTTAAAATAGAAAACAAGCATATATTAGAAGATCAACAAAACCAAAAACTGGCTGTATGAAAAAGACCATAAACCAGCAAGCCTCCAGTATAATTTAATCAAGAAAAAAGAGAAGGCAGAAATAAGCAGTATCAGGAACGAAAAAAATATATAACCATAATTTAAGAGATATAGATTAAATGGTCAAATAGAAAAAATGTAACTTACTGAAACAAAGAGATATAAAATCTGAATAGTCCTATATTGCCATCATATAAAATTAAATCAATATAATAGTGAAAAATATTTCCTCAAATAAAACTCCCAGACTAGATAGCTCCACCAAAAAGTCCTACAAAGCACTAAGTGACCCAGCTCTGTCAGTCCCTGCAATGGCCAAAAGACAGATCAACAACAAAGCCCAACAAAAGTGGCAGTCTCCAGTGAACATGACAAAACCTTAGTACATGGCCAGAAGAAAAAAATTAAAATTAATGCCATGTAGTTGACACCCAGAGCCCTGCATGAACCACATGATATACTCTGGGGACTCCAAAAAATATTTGGAAGAGGCACTGGTATCCCACATTAGGTGGGGGCTACATGGATTATAATTAATAAAAACTAATATTCTAATGAAAACTGTTTACATCTTAAGGGATATGGAGTTTTCAAATATTAGCTGAGATGTGATTATTGACATAATATATAAATTAAGTATTACTCCCAGTCTATCCAACTTTCTACTTTAATAGTTATATAAGCTATATACAAACTGTAGGGAAACTTGTGTCCAGGAATTCAAATATAAAAAATACATTATGTTTATTATAAAACAGAATCATTAATACTGTGTCAACAATTATATAAATTATTTGTAACTTGAAATAAACAGAATAACTAATGAAGTGATTTTTTTCTTTTTGTTGATTATTATCTAATAAAAAGTATCAATATATAAAAGCAGGGATGATGTGCTCTATTTTAAAAAAATAAAGTTATCAACAGTATCCATAAACTGCATGATCTGACCCTTGAATTATGAAAAATAAATCTTATACTTGAAGTCAAACTTTAATTTAAAAATCATAGTCAATTATGAGTCAAAGGGAAATTTTATGATGGCTGTTTTCTATAGTTAGTAATTACAATCTACATTAAAAATCAAATTTCTTTTTATATTTTCTTTTTCTTTTAGAGGCAGGGTCTTGCTGTGTCACTCAGGCTGGAGTGCAGTGGCATGATCATGGCTCACTGCAGCCTCAACCTCCTGGGCTCATGTGATCCTCCTGCCTCAGCAGCCCAAGTAGTTGGGACTACAGGTGCATGCCACCAATTTTTTAATTTTTTGTAGAGATGGGGATCTTGATGTGTTGCCCAGGCTGGTCTCAAAACTCCTGGTCTCAAGCAATCCTCCTGCCTCAGCTTCCCAAAGTGCTGGGATCACAGGCACGAGTTGCCACGCCTGGCCTGTTTTTTGTTTGTTTGTTTTATTTTGAGCAGAGTTTTGCTCTGTCGCCAAGGCTGGAGTACAGTGGCACAATCTTGGCTGACTGCAACCTCCACCTCCCAGGTTCAAGTGATTTTCGTGCCTTAGCCTGCCAAGTAGCTGGCTAATTTTTGTATTTTTAGTAGAGATGGGGTTTCACCATGTTGGCCAGGCTGGTCTCCAACCCCTGGCCTCAAGTGATCCACCCGCTTTGGCCTCCCAAAGTGCTGGGATTACATGTGTGAGCCACCATGCGTGGCCAACCTGACCTATATTTTCTCAAACACAAAGATTTTACTAAGACTATATTAGACTATCCTCGTCACTGATTGATTTTAAAAATTTAAAGATTGTTGCATGGATCTTCCCAGATGGAATATATTTAACAATAAAATACAATCACTGCAAAAATAAGAATCCATTATTTTTCCTGAAACAATATATATTATTTATATATAATAATGGCTCCCTTTCATCTCTGGGCATTTAAATGTCTAATTCCGCCTGAAAGGCATGTCCTTCCATGGTACACCTTTTCTAGTTTATAACTCTGATCACTCTTTGGATCTCAGGAAGTTCCTTCCTGAAGTGAGCCTTGCATGAACCCTTAGACCAAGTGAGGTCTCCCTATCAAATGTGCTCATAGATTTTTTTTTTTTTTTTTGAGATGGAGTCTTGCTCTGTCACCCAGGCTGGAGTACAGTGGCACGATCTCGGCTCACTGCAACCTCCACCTCCTGGGCTCAAGTGATTCTCCTGCCTCAGCCTCCTGAGTAGCTGGGCTTACAGGTGCGTGCCACCACACCCGGCTAATTTTTGTATTTTTAGTAGAGACAGGATTTCGCCTTGTTGGCCAGGCTGGTCTCAAACTCCTGACCTAGTGATCTGCCCGCCTCAGCTTCCCAAAGTGCTGGGATTACAGGTGTGAGCCACCGCGCCCAGCCTGCTAATAGATTTAAATACCATTCCTTAAGAGACAGAAGAAGAGACCATGAAGAACACAGAAGTATTAACACTATTTTAAAGTCCTTATATAAAAAGTAAATAGTAAAATAATAAGTATAATAATAATAAATAAGTAAAATAATTTCTACAGATTCCTTGGGAAAACTAGGAGAAAATTTAAAACCAGAACTATTTTTAAATTACTTAAACAGTTAAATCACAACATTCTCTTAGAGATGCCAAAAATTCTGCAAGCCTTACGTTACAAGAAATATTAAAATTTACTCACATTTAAAATTTACTTACATTTCTGTATGTTTTATACAGAAAAAAATACATGTAGAATAATATTACCAATATTGAACTTCACACACTAAGTACTTTATACGTATATTACCTCATGTAATCCTCATGATAACTCTAACTCTGTTTTACCATTTTATGGGCAGAAAAACTGAGACACAGAAAGACTAAATAACATGCCCAAGTTCATAGGTATAAGTTAATAATTTTTTGTCAGGCTTGGAACCTGGCAGTCTGATGCCAGAGTGTATATGCTTTATTGTCTCTACAAAGAATAAAATAAATAGGAAGCTCAAAATTTGGGGGGGGCAAGGGTAAAATAATGGGGTATTTGAATTTTTTCACATTTTTCATGCATAGCAATTCTTTACATAATTAAAATGAGCCAATGATAGTAAATTTACACCACATTCCAAAACATAAGCCAACATCAAACTATTTATGGAAAACTCATGATTAGTTTGTTTCCCACACTCTACCACGGTATCTAGTTTTCCTACTGTGGACACCACCCAGCAAGAGAGCCCTGTATGCAGACATGGACACTAATTGACTGTCAAATAGCACTAGGTAGGGATTTCTGGCAGTGAACCAAAAGAAACGAGATTAACGAATTTTTGCTATGTCTGATATATAAACAAACACACGGGTACTCTGTGTGTGTGTTTATGTATGTGTGTATGTTTACATGTGTGTGTGTATGTGTGTAGCTTTTCAGTCGGGCTCTCTATCCTCTATCATCAAAGATTATAGGTCTCTGAATATTACTGAATGAAAAAATATTAAGCCCTCTTACTTGGTCCTAGATGGCTCTATGAGCAGATCCAATGAAATAAACTACACAAGAGTGACTGATTCTAAAAAACACCAGAACTAGGTTATCTATGAATGGAAAATGCATCTGTGTATTTAGAATCAGCAACCCTAACCTTTAGCACACAGTCTAGAAACTCGAAGAAGGAAAACCAACCTCTACACCAAGCTTACCCAACCCATGGGCATGGCCCAGGACAGCTTTGAATGCAGCCTAACTCGTGAACTTTCTTAAAACAGTATGAGATCTTTCTGTGATTTTTTTTTTTTTTTTTTTTTTAGCTCACCAGCTATCATTAGTGTTAGTGTATTTTACGTGTGGCCCAAGACAATTCTTATTCCAGTGTGGCCCAGGGAAACCAAAAGACTGGACACCCCTACTCTAAACAGTTCAAAAAGCTCTCATAAAGCCACTGTACCAAAGCAATATACTGTGCTTTTAAGATCTGGTTAGAAAATTATTGACTTGTATATCGTATAATCCTTAAAACTTAATTATCTGGCTTCCTGGGTTTCAGGAAAGTAAAAGCAACTAAACAAAAATGGCAAGCTGTTACCAGTCACATACACCAGCATTCTCAAGAAGAGATAGCTTTCAACCTAATATGACAAAAAATAAGTACTGGCCACCAAATGAGACAACTCATCACCCGTATGCTAAATCTGAGGCACTAAGGACACATAGTCTTCTCAGAAGGTTAAAACTAGATTAGATAAAAGTTTAAGCTTCAATTTCTGTGTATCAAATACTCAAACCAATGAAAAATCAGGTAAATAAGTTGTTACTATTCAGAATCTACAGCGTGCCATCCTATTATTTATTTAGGACTAAAATGGAAAAAGTCTATGATTCTAGGCTGGCCCTATCAAGGACTGCTCTATGAAAATTTTATTTCAAAAATAGCAAATGGAAGACACAGCTCTGCATTTAACAAACATGAAACTATTAAGCCACCATTTGAGAGCATTCAATGAATAAATACTGAGAAATATTAAATTTGAAAAATACGGTTAATAACAAGACTGATAAGAGGTTTGGATCTTTTTTTTAAATCGAATGTATAAGATGTGCACAAGTTCCAAAATGTTATCAACAGCACCTAAAAAAACTTTCCTTTAAATTGAGCAACTGTAAAAGACAAAGATCTTAAAAGTATTTCATTTTAATATAGCATGAATTTAACATTCATTAACATTAAAAAATTAAGATTGGAAAATCAATTGTTTTATGGTTTTGGCATTTTTTAAGACAACAGGGTAATGCTATTAATTCCTTGGGAATTAGTGATTGCTGATAAATTCATTTTTACATATAAAAGTATTAGTTGAACACTTAATACTATAAAAATTGTAGGTGCCTGGGACATAAAGATTCTAATGAAAGAAATAGACATGAATCAAATAATTATAATATAGGAAATTCTCTCACAGATGAGAGATGAAGGCAGCAGCGATCCCAGGACCAGCTGTTGAGAATAAAGTAGAATTTAGGATGATGTAGGGTTTGGGCTTAAGGTAGAGTACATGTTGGTACTAGTAGCTGTGAGAGAATACAGGAGGGGTAGATTATATGAAAACAGGAATAAATAACAGGCTGTTTGGAGGAGACATCCAAGTAGATATGTTCACAGGGAAATTGAAGACACTCTGGGCAGCTCTAGAATTTCTACAAAGGAGTCCAGGGACAGGGGTTAGGAGACACTTATTGAGGCCAAGTTTCCATACTAACCACACTCCTTTTACATAAATGTTTGTTTTTTGGTTGTTTTACATAGATTGTATGCTTACTCAGTGAAGCTTTCATGTGTAACAGGTCATAGAGATTATCGGGAGCTGCTGCCTACACCCTCTTCCCCTTGTGTTATCAGCGGCTGAATTGGGTTCCACAGATAAATCTCAAGTGGAGGCACCCAATTATCAGGATAAGGGTAGGGTCGCTGGAGTACGAAGAAAACCTACTATAAAAAGAAGGGAGGCCAAGCAACAGAACCCAGGGAAACACCAACGTTTAAGAGAGCTGGGGAGAGAAGCCAAACAAATAGTAAATGAGACTGAAAAGCAGAAGGCCAAGAGACAGAAGGAGAACCAGAAGAGACTGGTGCACTGGAGCCAACAGAGAAGAACTTCAGGAAGTAACAGGCAGCAATGCCAAAGATACAGAGAGATCAAATGAGACAAGAAGGATGGAAATGGGCTCCTCGGGGCTTGAGACTTCACAATTAGGAAGTCATTGGTGACATCTGCAGAAAAAGCTTGGGGTGGGAGGTGGTAAGGAAAAAGAACAGCCACACCACAGCAGTGTAGATGAATGGGTAAAATGAGGAAGACAGGTAACTGGTGAGGGGTGGGTGGTTCTGGTTCACTTAGGTTGTCAATAAAGTGGAAAAGATTAAACAAGAGATGATATATCCTGATAAAGCAAAGTCCCAGAGAACACAGGAAGGAATGAGCTATTTACCACTTGACATAGAAATTTAAATTAGCGTGTGATGAGAACACTAGCCTCAGTCAGTGTAATAACTGTGATGCAGACACTTTCATTTGTTCATTCAAATATTTACAAGCATCTACTATGCTCAGGAACAATACTCGGTGCTGATCATTTACCAACACAGCCCACCTGACTCCACCCACCCTGAAGGCTGGATATATCTACAGTCGTGGTCCATGATGCTGGCAGATAACATGAAATCAACAAATATTTCTAATAATCCACAAGTGGATTTCATCCTCTTTATGTCCTCCTAGAATGTGCAATGGGCCATACTACCGAAAAAATTATAGCAATAATAACAAAGTCAGCGGGGGACGTGCAATCTAGGTCCAGTGTAGAAAGTATTCCTCCTTTGAATTAAAAAAAATTCTGTATATTTAGCAATCACATACAAATGTTACTGACTGAACCATTATTCCCAGTTAAAACTCTTCACATTTATATTCCATCCTCAGTTATACTTCTCAAGATGTCACAATTTCTTTGTTCCTTCTCAAACTCCATCAGCCTTTCAAATACAAAGGGTGCTTAATATATTTTTATTTTCGTATAATATAAAGCAAAATTATGGAAACATGTGCATGTTAGTAAATTTGCAGTATGTTATAAAAGAATTGACATTTATGCTGTTAGTCTACTAAGTGCCAAGCATGACTTTACACATACATTATATAATTTAATCCTCAAAACAACTCATTTTCAGGTGAAGAGACTGAGCTTTAGAGAGGTTAGCCAGGTGCAGTGGCTCATGCCTGTAATCCGGACACTTCGGGAGGCTGAGGCAAGTGGATCACCTGAGATCAGGAGTTCAAGACCAGTCTGGCCCACAAGGCAAAACCCCACCTCTACTAAAAATACAAAAAAAAATTAGCCAGGCATGGTGGCACACACCTGTAATCCCAGTACCTCAGGAGGCTGAGGCCAGAGGATCGCTTGAACCTGGGAGGCAGGGGCTGCAGTGAGCCGAGATCATGCCACTGCACTCCAGCCTGGGCAACAGAGTGAGACTCCATTACAAAACAAAACAAAACAAAAAACTCAGTAGAGAGATTAAATAACCTCAAGTTACACTGCTAGTAACTGACAGAGCTGAGACTGAAGACTCAACTTTGTTGTTTCTGCTCTACCATACTACCCTTTACTCTAAATGATATGCAGAAACAAACAGTAAACATTTTGAACATTTATATTCTTAAGTTACATATTTTATGTAAAATATTATAAGTTTCATTACCAAAAAAGTTATTAGTTACTAAGATAAAAATACAGTTATTGAAACATTATGTTCACTTTGGATATGTAAACATTGATTAAAATATTAATGATAGCAACTAACATTTATTGAGTGCTTACTAATATGCCAGATGTTATTCCAAGTGCTTTAGAAAGATATTTATGCTTCACAATTATCCCAAGATCATAAATGCAACAAGTGCTAAAGCCAGTATTTAAACTCAGAGAGTATAACTTTAAAGCTTATATTCCTAATCAGTACATTATATAAAACTATTTTTGTAATATTCTTTCCATAAAGGAATTAAAAAAAAAGTAACTACATTATTTAGATATAGGTTTTCCCCTAAATTACCAATACACTCAATAACGTACGATGCAGAGTTAGACATTCAGTGAATGAACAAGCAACATATCGCGGTATAGCTTTCTGTAGACAGTCTTTCAGCTACAAATTGGATGTTCAATTTTAATCTCCCAGTCTTTATAACAATTATCAGTTAGCAAATTTTGAAACAAGGATGCTTTGTAGAAAACTAGCACAATCAGCTAGCTTTATTTTAAAATCATGAACTATCAAGAAAATTGTAGGAAATTTGCCATTGCTACTTTAACAAGAATTATGGGCCGGGCGCGGTGGCTCAAGCCTGTAATCCCAGCACGTTGGGAGGCCGAGGCGGACGGATCATGAGGTCAGGAGATCGAGACCATCCTGGCTAACACAGTGAAACGCCGTCTCTACTACAAATACAAAAAAAAAAAAAAAAATTAGCCGGGCGTGGTGGCGGGCGCCTGTAGTCCCAGCGACAGGCTGAGGCAGGAGAATGGCGTGAACCCGGGAGGCGGAGCTTGCAGTGAGCGGAGATCTCGCCACTGCACTCCAGCCTGGGCGACAGAGCGAGACTCCGTCTCAAAAAAAAAAAAAAAATTATGAAACAAGATCTACAAAAATTGGCTGACCCTGAACATAGACAGGATACTATTTGAATAGCCCAAAACGCCCACATTCTACAGACTGGTCAATTAAGTTAAAGGACATGCAGAAAGACGCTGGACTTGGAATATGCCATTGGGAAAAATCCAAATGTACACCAAGAAGTAATTATTCTGACCTAACAGTAGATGGCGCTAAAACAACGTATCCTTTTTATTAAAAAATTGTCCATTTAGCCTTCTATTTTTACGAATGCAATCAGGGCTCTTAAATTAAGTACAATTTGATTCATATAATTTCATTTCTAACCTAATTTTGCTTAAGCTGAACACATTGGTACCTTATACACGAATCTTGGCCCTTTTTAAAAGCATTACTTAAACAGAATAAAAAGCTACAAAATTTGCTAACAAATAGACATACATACTATCACAAAGTTTGAAACTGAAAAAAGTAGGAACAGGTTTTTAAAAACCCTCAAAACAAGTAGTATCTGAATGTTTTGAGGTTTGAGTAGCCTAAGAGTTTGAAATTATGTCTACAGCTCAACTATGGGGATGCTAAAAAAATCTCTCAAAAATCTCTAGTCTCTACAGTAACAAGATTTCCATTTCTTACTGTAAAACCCTTTAAGGCTATGAAGAATATACTAATTTCTTGTTGACAAGCAAGGGAACACAGTCCTTCCTCCCCTCCCATACTAGTCCATCCTATATACTTTATAAATAATAGTGCTTCTCAATTCAGAGGTAAATAATGTCTCCGAATGTGAGCACAGAAACATACGTTACTTTAATTAGTCTGGAAGAGGAAAAATGCATAGCTGTGTATTATTATCATGTTAGTCTAGATGGGAGATGCGGTTGGAGAAGGCAGGAAATGATGGAAATTGTTAAAGGTACAACTAATATTCATGATAAACATATTTAACAATTTATAGCCCAACGCAAAGCCTAGAAGTAAATCTAATTATAGGCCATACCACAGAATAATAGTACATATGCAGCACCACAGAATAATAGTACAGTAGTATCATTAGTTGATGGGCTCTTTCCCACATCGAACCTCAAGCCACACAGGTGGGTATCCCTTCTGCTTATTGGGCTGCATATAAAGAACTGATTACCAGAAGATATTTTAACTGATAACGCTGGAATTGTAGAAAACACATAAGCATCTGTGTTTTGACTCCTAGTCCCAACACTTGTATACTATAACTCAAGAAGTCACCTAACTTTCAAACTCGATTTCCTCATTTACAAAATGAAAGTAAGGTGGGATTATATGTAGTGAGAACTAAAAAAGGATACATAGAGTATGTAAGATGAGTAATACATAAAGAGTCAATAAATATTAGAGTCCATCCTCTTTCTTTTACCATATTATAGAAGCAATAAGGAGCAGGCAGCAATAATAGTACATATCCACTTAAGCTGACTCCAATCAAGGCAACAGTTAGAAAATAAGAGTTTTAAAGAATAGAATGCATGCTGCCCCCCAACACCAAGAACTAATAAAGTACAAGTTTTCTGAAAAATGAGTGCTTAGTGTAAGTAAATGAAACTCAAAGCCATAAACAATAAGCCCTATAGTGACTCCAGCTACGAACCTATAAGCAATCACCATGATATATATATAGAAAGTTCTTTTAGTCATATTTCCGTCTTTAAATGTATAGCAATTCTTTCAGTATAACACAAACTTTGTACAAGGTTATTAAAAGCGTTTTTAGTAAGATTTTTAAATTAATCCCATACATAACAAATATTAGACCTCTAGATTACCTTTCTAATTAGAAAGACATTTCAAAAATGTCCTACTAGTTCAGAGAGAACAGATGACTAGAATAACATGGAAATGGGTACCCAGATATTTGTAGAACTAGAATAAAATAAAGGCATTTTTCAGATAAACATTAAAGTTTACCACCATTTGACATTCACTAAAGGAACTCACAAAAAATATTCTTCAGGAAGAAGAAAAATACTCCATTAGAAAGGTATGAGTTACAAGAAAGAACAGTAGGCAAAGAAACTGGTAAACCTGTGGGCCAATCTAAACAAACATTACCTATATAAAATAATGTCAAATTTGTAGAATTATTTAAAATAAAGTTAAAATTATGGATAAGAATATCATATAAATTGTAGGTAGTGGGGAAGGTTAGGGTAATTAGTGTTAAACTGTTGTAAGGCTTCTGTATTTTTTCAAGGGGGATGGGTTTTAAGATATGGATTAATTTTAGATTTTGTTAGATGGATTAGACAAAAGTATAAACTAAAGGAACATTAATACATAGCTCCCCAACCAGAAAAGGTGAAAAAGAAAACGTAAATAATCCAAAGCAAAAATCTTAATCTAAAAAAATAAGGCAAGAATGGAGGGCAAAGCATAGAAAAAGCAGGACAAACAGAAGAACAGGGATGGAATAAAGAAATTCAGATCCATAATCACAATAAATATAAACAGAGAAGACTCACCAAAGATTTTAAATGTCACCCCCACAAAAAAAAATCCACTATATGATATTTACAAGAAACACACTAAAATATAAGGGCACGCAAATGCTAAAAGATGGAAAGTGGAAGTAGAAAAAAAGATATCACTGGCAATATTAACCAAAGAAAGGTGGAATAACCTTGTTAAATAAGACAAAATAAATCTAAGCAAAATGCATCATTAGGGTTAAAGAGAATCGTGACATAACAGCTTCAATGCACCAGGAAGATATAAGAATTCTAAACTTACATGTACCGAATATAGATAAATAGACATATAAAAATTTGCTAGAACTGTAAGGAAGTATCAAATAATCTCTATATTATTGTTAGGTCTAGCACAGAAAATTAGTTAAGATACTAAAGATCTAATTAAAGCAATTAAAAACTTGACTGAATGGACACATAGAGAATCCTCAGCCTCAAAATTAAAGAATTATAGGCATACATGGACAATCTATATAAACTGTTCATGTGCTAAACCATACAGCAAGACCAAATACATTTAAAAGAATCAGTTCATACAACCACGTTTGCTAAACACTATGCAATTAATTAATGTGTAATTCACTAACAAAATGACAAAGCATAAAAGCACCTACACTGGATAATTTCAAAACACTTTAAATAATATGTGGATCAAAAAATAAATCTTAATAGAAACTTAAGACACTTAGAATGAAAAAGAAATGCAGATTTCTAAAATATGCTATGAATGTAGTCACAAGGAATTGTATAGCTTAAATGCTTATATTATTGTAAATGCTTACAATAAGGTAGAGGATTATAAACTTAGGAAATGTTAAAAAAAATACCTGTAAGGTTTTAAATGCAAAGTTTCTACCATCTACCAAACTGCCAAGTAACAGAAGATGAAACTCTTGTATAAAAACTTTTCTAGAGATTTTACATATATATAAAATTATTTACTCTCCAGCTTATTTTAAGAGGCTAGTAAAACCTTTAAACCAAAATCAGAAAAGCATAGTTAAAAAAAGAAATTACTGGCCAGGTGCGGTGGCTCACGCCTGTAATCCCAGCACTTTGGGAGGCCAAGGCAGGTGGATCACCTGAGGTCAGGAGTTCAAGACCAGCCTGTCCAACATGGCAAAACCCCATCTCTACTAAAAATATAAAAATTAGCTGGGCATGGTGATGCACACCTGTAATCCCAGCTACTCGGGAGGCTAAGGCAGGAGAATCACTTGAACCTGGGAGGCGGAGGTTGCAGTGAGCCGAGATCGTGCCACTGCACTCCAGCATGGGCAACAGAGCAAGACTCCATCTCAAAAAAAAAAGAAAAAGAAATTACCAGCCATTCCTTTTATGAACAATGTAAAAATTCTTAAAAACAAAATTAAAACAAATCTAGTAGTGAATAAAGAGGTATCAGGACCAAATTGAGTTTATCCCAGCAATACAAGAGTAGCTCACCATTAGAAAATCAAGAAAGATCACTTCAAGAGGTTAAAAAAAATTGATAAATACATTTCTTGTTAAGAAGAAAACACAGTACACTAAAAGTATAAAAACACTTCTTGGCTAGGCGCATAAGCTCACACCTGTAATCCCAGCACTTTGGGAGGCCAAGGCAGGCAGATCACCTCAGGCCAGGAGTTTGAGACCAGCCTGGCCAATGTGGCAATACCCCCTCTCTACTAAAAATACAAAAATTAGCTGGGCGTGGTGGTGCACGCCTGTAATCCCAGTTATTTGGGAGGCTAAGGCATGAGAATTGCTTGAGCTTGGGAGGTGGAGGTTACAGTGAGTTGAGATCACACCACTGCACTCCAGCCTGGGCAACAGATCAAGACACTGTCTCAAAAGAAAAAAAATGAAACTTCTTTAATAACATAAAAGATATCTACCAAAATCTACAGAACACATCCTTTTTAATGGTCAAATGTCAGAAGTATTTGTTTCAAAATGAGTAACAAGTATGCGCAGTATCAGCACTCTACTGGTAACTGAAGTCCTGCATTGTCTAATACAATAGCTACTAGCCATACACACACAGCTACGAGGCCTGGAAATACAACTAGTCCAAACTGAGATGTGCTATAAGTGCAAAATATACACCAGCTTTTTAAGATTTAGTACCCCCCCCAAAAGTAAAATATCTCATTAATTTTATAATGATTACATATTGAAGTGACAATTTTGAGTTAAACAAAATAAAGCAAATTATTAAAACTAACTTCACCTGTTTTTTGTTTTTTTTTTTTTCACTGTGACTACTAGCCATTTTTAAATTACACATAAGGCTAACGTTACATTTCCATGGGATAGTGCTATCCTAATCAGTTAGTAAAACAAGAAAAAAGAACAGAACGAACCAATATTGGAAAAGAAAAAACAAAGCTGTCATTATTCTCAGATGCTACGGTTATCTACATAGAAAAACAAAATAATATATAAAGAATCTGTTAGAATCAATAAGAAGGTTTAGCAAAATGGCTAATTGCATTCTGCGTATATCAACACTTAGAAAATGTAATTTTCAAAAACATACCATTTACAAAAGAAACAAAAATATAAAACACCTAGAATTTAACAAAGGATACATAGAATTTTATTAAACTATATTAAAGAGACTGAAATAAACAGAGAAATTCAATATCAAAAATCCCCAAATTCATCTGTAGATTCAGCAGTATTCTTAAATCCAATGGTATTCACCAAAATCCCAAAATAGTTTTATGAGGAACCATAAAATTTATATGGAAGACCCCAGAATGGCCATGGCATCTTAAAGAAGAAAGTGAAGAGACCTTCCCAGATACCAAAACTTTTCAGCAAAGCAATATTCCATTAAAAGAACAGAATGCAGAAATGAAATTAACCCTAAATATATGGATTTATGACAAAAGCAGCACTGCAAAAAAAGAGAAAGTCTTTTCAAATATTGGTGCTGAGTCAATTAGGTATCCACATGGGGAAAAAATTACTTTTGAGCCTTACCTCATTTCATGCAAAAAAAAAAAAAATCAGAAGAATTATAGCTCTAACTGTGAAAGGTAAAACTGTTCCTAGAAGATAAATAGGAGAATATTTTGGGAATAGGCAAAGATTTTTTAAACAGGATACAAAAACATTAACTATGAAGGAAAAGCTGAACAAAGTAAACTACATCAAAATTAGGAATTTATGATAATTAAAAGACATCAATAAGAGAACAAAAATTTAAGTCACATGGAGAGAAGAGATATTTGTTAAACATCAAAGAGCTCATTTTATAAATATTAAGACAAGTCCTAAAATCAATAATAAAAAAAAAAAGACAAATAAACCACTAGAAAAATAGGCAAGGCTGAGTACACTGGCTCATGCCTATAATTCCAGCACTTTGGGAGGCCGAGATGGGAGGATTGTTTCAGTCCAGGAATTCCAGACCAGCCTGGGCAACATAGCAAGACCTCATCTCTATAAAAAATTTTAAAAAATAAAAATAAATTACATAAATAAAAGAAAAATAGGCAAGAGACTTTGACAGACATTTTATAAAATAATATAACGAAATAGTCTGTCTGCCTATTGATCAATCTATGCTCAATCTCAATAGCAATAAGGGAAATGCAATTTAAAACCACAGTGAGGTACCACTACACACCACCAAGATGGCCAAAATTTGAAAGACTGACGGGGGTTAAATCTAAGAGATGGATGGAATGTGGAACAGCTGGAACATTCACATACACAGCTAGAAGGAGTGAAAACAGGTACACCACTTTGGAAATGTGGCAATACCTACTCAAGACGAACATACACAAACCTACCAGCAGTTCCATTCCTACAAACATCCCCAACAGAGATGCAAAGGTGTACTAGCCCCCAGATGGAAAAAACCCAAATATCTATCAACAGAATAGAGAAATAAAATATGGCATACTTGTACAAATAGTATATATCTATGAAAATGAACAAACTTCTATTAAGCTTAACATGAATGAATCTCACATAGTATTGAGCAAGGACGATAAGAAACAAAAGAATATATAGTATATAATTTCATTTATATAAATTTCAAAATGGCCAGAAATAACTGATAGTGTTAGAGGTCTGTAGAGGAGGTATCGCTGGGGAGAAGAATAGTATTTAGCAGGTGGTTTGAGAGAATGCTAAGTTGTTGTTTTTTTTTTTTTCATGTGAATGGAGGTTACATACTCATTACTTTGTAATAATTCATCAAGTGATATGATTTGTACATTTTCCTCTCTGTATGCTATACTTCAATTTTTAAAAATAATTCTGAATAATTAAAGATATAAATGTTCAACCAAAAAAATCAACATTTTAGAACAAATTATAGGAAACTCTCTTGATGACACTGAGGTAATAAAAGATGTCTTAAACCCAAGAATCGCTAACTATAAAGAATATATTCATAGGCTGGGCACAGTAGTTCACGCCTGTAATCCCAGCACTTTGAGAGGCCGAGGCGGGCGGATCACCCAAGATCGGGAGTTTGAGACCAGCCTGACCAACATGGAGAAACCCCGTCTCTACTAAAAATACAAAATTAGCCGGGCATGGTGGTGCATGCCTGTAATCCCAGCTACTTCGGAGGCTGAGGCAGGAGAATCACTTGAACCTGGGAGGTGGAGGTTGTGGTGAGCCAAGATCACGCCACTGCACTCCAGCCTGTGCAACAAGAGTGAAACTCCGTCTCATTACAAAAAAAAAAAATATATATATATATATATAAAAAAATAAATAAATATATATAAAATAATAAATATATATATATTCATAAATTTGACTACATTAAAGTTAAGAACTTCTGTTCAAAGGATATCACAATTAGCCAGGCTTTGTGGCACATGCCTGTGGTCCCAGCCACTTGGGAGGCTGAGGCAGGAAGAATCATTTGAAACCAGGAGGCAGAGGTTGCAATGAGCCGAGATGGTGCCACTGCATTCCAGCCTGGGCGACAGAGCAAGACTCCGCCTCAAAACAACAAAACAAAGGACATCATAGAGAATGTGAAAAGGCATACCACAAATGAGGTAATAATGTCGACAATATAAGTAGCCAAAAGATTAGTATCCAGAGGCCGGGCGCGGTGGCTCACGCCTGTAATCCCAGCACTTTGGGAGGCTGAGGCGGGCAGATCACAAGGTCAGGAGATCGAGACCATCCTGGCTAACATGGTGAAACCCTGTCTCTACTAAAAATACAAAAAAACTAGCCAGGAGTGGTGGCAGGCACCTGTAGTCCCAGCTACTCAGGAGGCTGAGGCAGGAGAATGGTGTGAATCCGGGAGGCAGAGCTTGCAGTGAGCCGAGATTGAGCCACTGCACTCCAGCCTGGGAGACAGAGCGAGACTCCATCTCAAAAAAAAAAAAAAAGAAAAGATTAGTATCCAGAATACATAAAGAGCTTCCACAAATAAGTACAATCCAAAAAAATGCAATAGAAAATTGAGAAAATGAATTTTACGGAAAAGGAAGTATGAATGGTTTAACAGATATAACATGCTTAGCTTGAAATTAAAACCACAATGAACTAATATTTACAAGCATTATATCAGCAAAATTGAAGCAGTTCGACAATATCAAATGTTAGGAAAACAATAATCAGTGGGGTTTTTTATGTGTTGATGGTATTGGAAAGCCAAGTGGAACAATCATTGTAGAAAACAATGTGATAGCATCTTGTAAAGCTGAACATGTATATCTTCCATGATTCAGTCATTTCATTTCAGTGGAAACACTATACATATCTTCTTAAGCACACACATAAAAATGTTCATACTAGCATTGTTCATCTTCACAAAACATAAAAACTGAAACAACCCTAAATGCCCATCAAGTAGAGAGCAGATCAATTGTGGTACATTCACGTCTAAGTTTCATTCATTCATGAAATGAACAACATACAGATGCTCCTTAATCTACAATGGGGTTACGTTCTTATAAAGCCATCATATGTTGAAAATACTATCAGTCAAAAATACATTTAAATAGCTAGCTTACTGAACATCATAGCTTAGCCTAGCCTACCTTAAATGTGCTCAGAACATTTACATTAGCCTACAATTGGGCAAAATCATCTAACACAAAACCTATTTTATAAGAAAGTGTTGAATATCTCATGTAATTTATTGAATACTCAAAGTGAAAAAACAGAATGGCTGTACAGTTTTTACTGAATGTGTATCGCTTTTGCACCATTGTAAAGTTGGAAAATCTTGAGTTGAACAATAGTTAAGTTAGGACCATCTGTACAGCTATACACGACATGGATACTCTTAGATCAATACTGAGTGAAAAATGTAAAACAGACAAGACTCTGTACAGGATTCCATATAAAGCATAAGACAAAACTAAGCAACACATTGTTTAGGGATATGTACATGTCTAGGTAAGCTGCTTTGGAGTCTGCTTTGTTTTAAAATGCAGAAATATAAGCTCCCCTCTCCAAACAAGAAAAATCACTCTAGTACTTATCTCTGGAGGAATGGCGGAGGACGGGGCTGGGAGGAATACAATATCATTTCAAAGTTACTATGATGTTTTAGCTTTAAGTTTGGTATTAGATTCACAGGGTTTTTTTTCCTAATAATTTACTTAAAAGTTATGTATTTCTTTTACATGAATCCCATAACAAATGACAAAAAAAACTTCTTAAAACACATAAATATGAGTTCTAATATTTCCCTTGAAAACTGCTCAAGAGATATACCTCCCTTGTAGCTCTTGGCATCTACTAACTCTCAAATCCCTCTCTCTCTAGCTCAGAAACTCTTCTATCAAATTTATTCTTCAAAAAAATCACCCATGGGAGTAATGTCAGCAAAGACAGCAGAGTGCCAATGGCCCTTCCCTCCAGAAAAACACACTAACAAAAAAATGAGAAGAAACTATCAGAATTAACTTCATCTGAACGCTGGAAAATAGTCAAAGGTTTACAGCAACTAAGTGAATAGTGACTCAAGAAAGAGGAAACATGAAATTTTGGTGGCATTTTTACTTGCCCTTGCCCCAATGCCCTCCCTGATTTAGTGACAATCTTGACAATGGCAGCCCACATTTCCAGTGTGGGACTCCAGTTCTACAGAAGGCAGAGCAGATCTTATTTTCAAAGAACTGTGTTTGTCTGTTTTGACCTATCTGGGGACAACCTTCAGGCCTGACAAAAGACACTTGCCTTACTTTCACCTAACTCAAGACTTTCCTCAAGGCAGAAAAGTGGCTATACAGAGGGCATTCTTTGAAAACAGTGAAAGGCAAATGAACAACCCACTGTCACCTGAAGCAAAAGATGACTGTTAAGGCACACAAAAGATATGCTGCAGCCTGGGAAGAAAGATTCTTTGGAGATTTAGCGCATTGAAAAGCTGCCATGTGTTACTGGGGAATTTAGAAAGCCATATGCATGCCCGTGGTAGGACGCATATTCAGAAAAGACCTGAGAAGACCCTAAACTTTCACATCTTGCTGATCTTTAGGCTCAGTTCAAGTAGGCTATGAGAGGACTGTAAATAACCTGTCTAAGCTTTGAAAAAGTGCCCCAGTGCAAAGCCAATCAGCAAATTTTAGAAGAATCCGCTTTGTTGTTTATTTATTTATTTTTATTTTGGAAGTAGTGGTGAGGTGGGTGGTGAGGCTCCAGATATTCAAGGCCATCTGTCAAAACAATTGCTAACCACAAGCTAACGAACAGACACTTCAGACATCATACAAGACAAAGGTACAGTCTTTATAAAAATAGCTTACGAAAGTTGGCCAGGTGCAGTGGCTCATGCCTGTAATCCCAGCACTTTGGGAGGATGAGGAGGGAAGACTGCTTACGTCCAGGAGTTCGAGACCAGCCTGGGCAACACAGCACGACATCATCTCTACAAACAATTTAAAAATTAGCCAAGCATGGTCGGGCACGGTGGCTCACGCCTCTAATCCCAGCACTTTGGGAAGCCAAGGCAGGTGGATCACTTGAGGTCAGGAGTTCGAGACTAGCGTGGCCAACATGTTGAAACCCTGTCTCTACTAAAAATACAAAAATTAGCCAGGCGTGGTGGTGTGCATGTGTAATCCCAGGTACTTGGGAGGCTGAGGCAGGAGAATCGCTTGAACCCAAGAGGCGGAGGTTGCAGTGAGCCGAGATCATACCACTACACTCCAGCCTGGGTGACAGACCAAGACTCTGTATCAAAAAAAAAAAAAAAAAAAAAAAAGATTAGCCAAGCATGGTGGCACATACCTGTGGTCCCAGCTACTTAAGAGGCTGAAGCAGGAGGACTGCTTGAGCCTAGGAGGTCAACGCTGCAGTGAGCCATAATTGTGCCACTGCATTTCAGCCTGGGCAACACAGTGAGATCCCATTGCAAAAAAAATAAAAAATAAATAAAAAATAAAAAGAAAGTCACCAAACAATTACAACCCACACAAGCAACAAAAACAAACTCTGAGGATCTGAGGAAGGGGAAGAATCTGAATTCCAGCATTATCACACATTACAATAATAAAATGTCCAGTTTTCAAAAACTTACAAAGCATGCAAAGAAACAAGAAAATATGACCCATCACGGAAGAAATTAACAGAAACTGTTCCTGACATTGGACTTACTAGACAAAGACTTTAAATCAGATTTCTTAAGTATGCTCAAAGAGCTTAAAGGAAACATGGACAAGGAACTAAAGGAAACCAGGAGAATTATGTCTCAACAAATACAGAATATCAGTAACAAGATAGAAAGTATAAAAAGGAACCAAAGAGAAATTCTAGAATTGAAAAATACTATAACTGAAATGAAAATTGCACTAGGGAGGTTTAAGAGCAGATTTGAGTAGGCAGAAGAAAGAAACAGTGAAACTGAAAATAGGCCAACTGAAATTATCAAACTAGAGGAGCAGAAAGAATGAAGAAAAATAAATGGAGGCCAAAAGACCTGTGACGTAACATCAAGCACTCTCAACACATAATGAAAGTTCCAGAAGGAAAGAATAGAAAGGGAAAGAATTATTTGAAGAAATAATGGCCAAAAACTTCCCAAATTTGATAAGCCAATTTCTCAGCAGAAACTATATGTAAGCCAGAAAGCAGCAGGGTGACATATTTAAAATGCTAAGAAAAAAAAAAACCAGTCTAACAATAATTCTGTATCTGACAAAACTATCTTTTAAAAATGAGAGAGAAATTAAGACATTCTCCCTAGTAGACCTGCCCTACGAGTGATGCTAAAGAAGTCCTTCAGGTGGAAATGAAAGGATGCTAGATAATAACACAAAGCCATACAAAGAAATAAAGAATACTGGTAAAGGTAACTATATAGATAAATACGAAAGTCAGTACTATTTTACTTCTTAATTTGCAACTCTTCTTTTCTTACCCTTATGAACTAAAAGACATCTACATAAAACAATAATCATAAATCTGATGACAGTGACACCACGTAAAAGAAGTAATTTGTAGCAACAACATAAAAAAACAGGCCAGTGGAATAAAACTGAGAATCTAGAAATAAACACCTACATCTACAACCAACTGATTTCAGAAAAGGGTGTCAAGACCATCCAAAGGGGAAAGAATAATCTCTTTTAATAAATGGTGCTGGCACAACTGGATATCCACATGCAAAAAAATTAAGTTGGACATCTTAACATATACAACTCAAAATATACCAATGAACTAAATGTAACAGTTAAAACTATAAAATTCTTAGAGCAAAACACAGAGTGTATATTCATAACCTTGGACTTGACAATAGACTCTTAGATATAATACCAAACATATAAGCAAAAAAGAATAGATAAATTGAACTTCATCAAAATTAAAACTTTTGTACATCAAAATGAAAGATAACCTACAGAATGGGAGAAAATATTTGTGAATTGTATGTTATAAGGGACTTGTATCTAGAATACATAAAGAACTCTTACAACTCAACAAAAACACAACGCAATTAAAAAATGTGCAAAGAATTTGAAAAGACCTTTTGGGTATACACCTGGGAGTGGAATTAAGAAGATATACAAATGGCTGTCAAGCACATGAAAGATGCTCATCATTAGCTATTAGGAAAATGGAAATCAAAGCCGCAAGAGGCCAGTGTAGTGGCTCACACCCATAATCCCAGCACTTTGGGAGGCTATTGCTTAGACCAGGAGTTTGAGACTAGCCTGGGCAACATAGGGAGACTCTGTCTCTACAAAAATTTTTTTAAAAAATCAGTGGGGTGGCTGGGCGTGGTGGCTCACGCCTGTAATCCCAGCCTTTGGGAGGCTGAGGCAGGTGGATCACCTGAGGGCAGGAGCTCGAGACCAGCCTGGCCAACACTGCGAAACCCCATCTCTACTAAAAATACAAAAAAATTAGCCAGGCGTGGTGGCAAGAGCCTGTAGTCCCAGCTACTCAGGAGGCTGAGACAGGAGAATCACTGGAACCCAAGAGGTGGAGGTTGCAGTGAGCCAAGATCACGCCATTGCATTCCAGCCTGGGCAACAAAAGCGAGACTCTGTCTCAAAAAAAAAATAATAATAATAATAAATAAATTAGTGGGGCATAGTGGTATACACCTGCAGTCTTAGCTATTCAGGAGGCAAAGACAGGGGGATTGCTTGAGCCCAGGAGTGTGAGGCTACCACTGCACTCCAGCCTGGACAACAAAGTGAGACTCTGTCTCAAAAAACAAAGCCACAAGATACCAATCCACACCCACTAGGATAGCTACAATCAAAAATATGGAAAATAACAAGTGTTGGTGAGGATGAGAAGAAACTGGATCCCTCATACAATGGTGAGAGTGTAAAGTGGTATAGCTGCTGTGCTGTATATGTATACACATATATATACACATATATACACATATATACACACATATATACATATACACACATATATACATATATACATATATACACATTTGTACACATATATACACATATGTACACATATATACATATGTACACATATATATATACACACATACATATATACACATATATACATATATACACATATATACATATATACACACATATATACATATATACACATATATACACATATACACATATATATACACATATATATATAGTAGTTTCTCAAAAAATTAAACATGGAATTATGAGTCACTCTTCCACTCTTAGATATTACCAAAATAATTGAAAATGGGTAGTCAGATACTACCCGTTCTAATCTTCACAGGAGCTTTCACAATAGCCAAATCACCTTTTGGCTATTCACAATAGCCAAAAGGTGAAAACACCTCAAATGTCCATCAATAGATAAACAAACAAAATGTGGTAAATATATACATGAAATATCATTCAGCCATATAAATAAAGTACTGATTTGTATTATAATATGGATGACCTTAAAAATCGTGCTAAGTGAAAGACGCCACATACAAGGTCACATAGTATATGATTTCATTCATATGAAATATTCAGAATAGGTAAATTCATAGAAACAGAAAGCATATTGGTAGGTGCCAAGGGCTGGGGCAGAGGCGAACTGGGAATTGCCACTTTCTTTTGGGGTGATGAAAATGTTTTGAGACTCGATAAATGTGACAGTTACACAACACCGTGAATGTACCAAATACTACTGAATTATATAGTTCAAACAGTTAATCTTATGTTGTTTATAAATTAAATGTCACCTCAATTTAAGAAGGAAACAAGAACAACAACAACAACAACAAAACACCTGTGGCCTTAATCAGAAAGCCACAAATTATCTTCAATTTCTTTTTCCCATCATCACTTACATCCCACCTGTCACTGAGCCAAGGCAGATTCTACTTCCACTTTAGAAGGTGATTCTCCCTTTTTCCTTTGCAACTGTCCCTGCCTTCATTCAGAACCATCACTTCTCACCTACTAATTACAAGTTTCATAGATTGTCTAGTTGTCAACAGCACTGTTCCCACATTTAATCCCTTCCGAAGTTGCTACCAGATTCACCTTTCTAAAAATGCAAATCTAATCATATACGTTTCCTACTCAAAATCTTTCCTTGTTCCCTGACAGCTTTCAGGATAATATGAAGCTCCTTATCCTAGCACAAAAGGCCATTCCTATTCTAGCCCCTTCCTATCCCTCTGGGCTCACTTCCTGTCACTCCTCTCCTTCCTCCACTATACAGAGGGTGCAGTCTTCCTACTTCCAAGATCTATGCTCAGCCTGGGCAACATGATAAAACCAAAAAAAAAAATGTCTCTACAAAAATGTCTCTACAAAAAAATACAAAATTAGCTGGGCAAGGTGGCATGCACCTGTGGTCTCAGCTACTCTGGAGGCTAAGGTGGGAAGATCACCTGAGACTGGGAGGTTGAGGCTACAATGAGCTGTGATGGTGCCACTGCCCTTCAGCCTGGGCAACAAAGTGAGATTCTGTCTCAAAAACAAACAAACAAAACCAAAAACAAAAAAAACAAAAACCATGCTGTTTAATTAAGTTCTCTACTTCTGCCTCGGATACTCTTTCCCAAGTGAGCAACTCCCCTAAAAATTCAACTAAACGTCTCAGTTTCCAATTCTCTATTTTCACAGCATACCAACCATTTATGCCATGCTTGGATAATGGTTGGTATACAGTTATACCACACTGTAGTATAACTGGCTTATTTTCTAATCAACTAGATAATCCCCCAGTAGACTCTCAGAGCAGGGACCATGACTTTATCATACTTCTGTCTCAAGAACCTAGCTCAGCAAATGTTCATCCATTCAATCATTCAGTCAAACATAAAATAATTCAGGGATCTGCTCATCCTTCACTACTTGATCTTTAGTAGTGAGGATCACTATTCGGCATTCCCCACTCACCACTGCCCTCATCCTTCATGACTAGCCAGTATTTGAGAATAATTAGCAACTTGTTTGTGTAATGTTTCTGTTTAGTACTCCATCCTCAAACTAATTAAAACAAGAGCTTTTGACATGATTAACACATTTGATACATGAAAGAATACTTTTTAATCCTTCTTATTAAAAAAACTGAAAACTAGTCTAAGTCAATCTAAGGAAATGTAAGAAAAAATGCAAAGTTTCATTAAATAAGACTGCAGTCAAGGTAAAATCCTTTAATTAGTTTAGAAATTTTTTAAAAACCCTAAATACAAAAATTTAACTAACTGTTCTCTCCCTCACTGGAAATACAATTCAATTTCAGTCTTTAGAGTTTGACATAGTTATACTCACTCCTGTACCACTATCTACCAATCCCCTAAGGCATATTGCCAAGTTCTCAGGCTTGCCAAATCATTTGGTTGGCATTAGATAATATGCTGGAAACTAGATTCTTTCAGAATATTTTTCAAAGAAAGTATTCTCTACTCTTTCCTTTTGTTTGTGCTGACACACTTGATATCTGACAATATTTTGACAATCTGAATGTACCCAGGTGAGTCCAAGAAAAGCCAGAATATATCTCAGGATTTCCTTGATGACTAGAGATAAATTAATATTTTAAAATATCTAAAATATATAAATATTTCCTATAAAATTACGTTTGTGTGACACATTAAAGTGTTTTGTTAATGAGGTTAGTTTTACTCTAGTTGTTCGAATCCAATCTAATTCTGCCCACTTTACAATATCTATAGATTTCAAACCCTGGAAGGCATGAAGCACAACTATAAACTTTCTTAGAATCAAGGCTGGTTCTTCCTAGGGCTATTTCTGCTGGACCCAAAGCATTTCCCCCAAGTTAATATTTGATAAATTCCCAGAAAAGACCTCGGGCAAACATTTTCTCAATGCCACCAATTCTTGTGCTTTGCCTAAGTAATTCATTTGTTTTCTATTTTACAGGCTTGGGATCACTTGATTATTATTTCCATCTTTGCAATTGGCTACTAAAAAGCTCACAGCTAGCCAGGTGCAGTGGCTCACATGTGTAATCACAGCACTTTGGGAGGCTGAGGCAGGCGGGTCACCTGAAGTCAGGAGTTGAAGACCAGCCTGGCCAACATGGTGAAACCCCATCTCTACTAAAAATACAAAAATTAGCCAGGCGTGGTGGCAGGTGCTTGTAATCCCAGCTACTTGGGAGGCTGAGGCAGGAGAATTGCTTGAACCCAGGAGGTGGAGGTTGCAGTGAGCTGAGATGGCACCCACTGCACTCCAGCCTGGGTGACAAGAGCGAAAGTCTGTCTCAAAAAAGAAAAAAAAAAGAAAAGAAAAGAAAAAGAAAAAAGCTCACGGCTAACTTACGGCCCATTTCTAAACTTCCTCATATGCAATCTGGTTATTATCCTCATTCTGAGCTCCATCTTATTAAACTTTTTTTCTCCTTTGCCATTATATATATTTAATTTTGTCATGCTGGATATATTTTTGTAAACTGCCTTTAATCCCTTCTGGAAGAAATGCTTTAAAAAAACCTCATATACACACTTGGCTAATTATTAGCCAGTCTGTTTCTAGGCCTCCAAATGTTACAGGAGCCAGACATAAAATTATTTCACAGCTGTTCAACAATCCTTGTGTTCATTCTTAGTTGACTATATATCTATTCCCCCATATAAACCATTATAGGGCTTTTTCATTCTCTTTGAGCCATCACAATTTATCTCGCTCTAAATAAATAATGTCACTGCCTAAATTTCAGAGATGATAAAACCAAGCAGTTAAGCTTCCTCACTTTCTTCACCACACCCCATCTCAAAATTTCTAAATTATAATCTTGACCAAAAGAAAGGCCTCCATCTGGGTTCTTAATGCTAACATTTTTCAGTTTCTTTCTATGGACATGCTTCATTTTTGTTTAGAGACAGGGTCTCATTCTGCCACCCAGGCTGGAGTGCAGTGGTGCAATCATAGCTCACTGCAGCCTCAAATTCCTGGGCTCAAGCAATCCTCCTGCCTCAGCCTCCTGAGTAGCTGGGACTACAGATGCACACCACCATGCCTGGCTAATTTTTTTATTTTTTGTGAAGATGAGCATCTCACTTTATTGCCCAGGCTAGTTTCAAACTCCTGACCTCCAGCGATCCTCCTGCCTTCACCTCCCAAAGTGCTGGGATTACAGGCATGAGCCACCATGCGTGGTCCAACTGGTATATTTAATGGCATTGATTCTGCTGGCTCCTTCATATGCCAGAGGAGTTTTATAAAGAACACTACATTCTCTGCCATTGTCATTTTCCAGGTAGTACCAGAGGTTCCTGCCATGGATTGAAAAGAATAATGATTTGGGACTAGAAACTGCGAGGTGGTGAAGCAATAGCAAGCAGTGAGGGACAATTTAGAAGGTATAATAGAAAACAGATAAAACCCTGACAGGCAACAGTTAATAATCAGGCAAGTGGTTGGTTTGAGGGAAGTTCAGCATGCATTAACAGATATCCCAATGATAGGAAATCGCAAATGTCACACATCAGAGAGACCCCTCTCCAAAGGCTTAGGGTTATCAAACCAAGGACTCTTCAAAGAGAAATATAAGTAGCCCAGGTACCTGAATTGGAGTACAAGGTGGGGAACCAATCACTGGAATAAGGTAGCATACCAATTATAAATACTGAATAAAGCATCAAACTAGCAACAACTACCCTTACTGCTGAATCCCCTGGCATTGAAATGGAACTCTAAATCCTTTATAAGGGCACACTTGGTCCCACAGGCTAGGCTGGGTGGAGGGGGTAGCATATTAGTGGGAATCAAGTGGAACAGATGAAAGAAAATGATCATGGCAGTGACATGCAGAATAAACTGCCAGGAAGACAAACCCTAAAAGAAGGATAATGAGCTAAGAGTCTACTGTAATAAACACATGAAAAGCTAAACTTCTTAAGAAAAATATTACCTGTACCAAAGCCTCATAAATTTACTAATATATTGAAACTAATGTATGTGTGTGAGAGAGAAAACATGAGCGCTAACACACGTGCTGTGGGCTGATCGTCCATTAAAATGGCTCTTTCCCAAAGTCACCAAATGATCTTTATACTTAACAGCCAGTTCTTCACACTTAACCTACCTAAAATTGTACTCATATGGCACTGAAGACCAAGTGAAATAATTTGTCTTTATATATAGCAACAAAAGGTGTATCAGTTTACACATCTTATCCTACATGGTTCATTTCCATAAACCATCTCTTTCTTATTAGAAGTTTTTATGGCTTACTCTTACGTGCACTCTCTCTCCTATCATTTCAATATATTTGTAAATTTTGATGATTCTGATACAGGTAATACGCTTACTAACAATCTTTTTTCTATGTGTGAGCCTCCTTCCAAATGTTGGATGCCTTCCTGATTGGTGAGTACGTTGTTGATTTTCCCAGCCCCATTTGGTCCCAGAGACAAAGTAATTGGATACTTGCTTAAGATGAAAAACATTTTCATATAAACCTTTGATTTCTCTCAGCCTGAAAACTCTCACCTCTGATTAATTAAATTGTCTTCATTTTTCAGAGTCCAACAATACTAGTTTTAAAACTTCCAGGCCTTGTTTTCTGTTATTTATTATATGTTAACTCATTTAATCCTTAACTAAGATTCCTTCATCAGAACCACCGCACACAGAAAATGATCTGAGTGCCTGTTTTCTCAAATCTCCCAAGGATGGTTGATGACCAATGCTATTCCAGAACCACAAAATCTGTTGTATTCATTCATACGACAAATGCTTAGCTCATTAGGGGTCAATTTTCTCAAGAAATACCAGTAAAGAAAGGCCACAAGTAACAACTATACAGTAGGTAGGTTATATTATCATCACCATTTGACAGATGAGGAAACTGTGGCAGGGGTTGAGCTGCTTGACTAAGCTTACATAGCTCGTCAGTGGTGGATCCAAGATTCAAATCCAGGCTAGCTTCAAAATCTAACCATGTTATTCTGAATCAACTTAGCTCTTCCTCCATGTACAGACTACACCTTATGACCTAATCTTTAATGATCTGCTTTTTTAAAATCTGTATATTTCACATGCATACATTTGTATACACAATAAAACTGCAAACTATTTAAAGTAAGAACCACAATAAACTTCCCTTGTATTTCCACAGTGCTAGACTCACAAAAGATATTCAAAATTTGTTTGATTGTTGCAACTAATAATAGCCATAAGAAATCAAGAAACAAAGAAAAGTGAATTCAAATAGGTGTGACTAGCTTACATGATATAAGCCTCTCGAGCCAAACTATAGTCATCAGTTGTTAGAGACATGCTAATATGTGCATATTAAACATTCTGAAATCTGAAAACAAAAATACAAACAAGATTTACATAACGTAAACATATCACCAATAATTTTCAAGTTATCATATAATACTAATATGAAGGCTGCTATTTCAGCAATTTTACTTCCTAGTTCCTTCTGATAGTTTCTTATGTTCCCACACAGATATCCTAAAGTACACAGAAAAAAAAAACAGAGAAGAGAGAGACAACACAGTTAAAGATGAAAGTCTCCAGAAATCTGTTGGGATTCTATTTTGGAATCTACACATTGAGACTAAAGTTGACATGGCAGAAGTGAAAGGAAAAAAAAGTGATTTCCACCCAAACTACAGGATGCCATACATAAATACCTTCAAATTTTCATATTGTTGCCATTGCTAATAGATTTGTAAATCATCCAGTTGTCCCAATAGTTCTCTTCAATTTGGGTTGGGGCTGGGGGGAAAAGACATAATCTAGAATATAAAAGTCTTTCAGTATTTCCAACTCTAAAGCAGAGAAAAAAGAAGTTTACAAAATAAACTTCTTAAAAGGTTGTAAAGACAAATGAAACAGAAACAGAGGTTAGACCTGGCAAGTTGATGAGTAGGTCATTTTACATTTGATGAATATTTCATCATGACTACTTGATAGCTTTCCTCCTTTTACTTGAATACCGATCAATTACAAAACCTAATTTTATAATTTCTTGAATATATCTACATTTTATTACAACTAGAAATGCTTAAAATACTTTAATATTTAAAAATATTTTAAATAAACTCATGACAAAATAAGAATACAGTAAATAAACCTTAGAGAATATTAACATTAAAAGATAAAAATTACATTCTTAACTCTGAAATATGCAAGATTATATAGCTGGGCTCTATTTTAAGTCATGATTACTTAATGGGAATTTGAGCTATGTGTTAATTTCATAACAGAAACCCCAAAACATTGCAAGTGCTTCTTTGTCAGACCCATCAAAGCCCCTGTAAAATCTACAAATGAAAAAAAAAAAAAAAAAAACTACTTTACTTGACTTGAAGCCAGAAAAAGTAAGCCTGTATTTAATTTCTTTCTTCCCCACCCACCCCTCCCCGGAAACCAAATATCACTCTACATTTCACCTGTAGTCTAGTTTTAGAGTATTCTTAAGTCTCTCTTAAAAGTCTCAAGTGACTCTCTTAAAAGTCACTGGGTGGGCCCAGTAGCTCATGCCTGTAATCCCAGCACTTTGAGAGGCCAAGGAAAGAGAATCACAAGAGTTTAAGAACAGCCTGGGAAACATGATGAAACCCTGTCTCTACAAGAAATAGAAAAATTAGGTGGACATGGTGGCTTGCACCTGTGTTCCCAGCTATTTGAGAGGCTGAGGTGGGAGGATCACCTGAGCCTGGGAGGTGGAGGTTGCAGTGAGCAGTGATCCTATCACCACACTCCAGCCTGGGTGACAGAGGAAGACTGTCTCAAAAAAAAAAAAAAGTTTCAAGCAAATTGATAGAAGTAATTTGAATGAAATATCTGCCCCAATGATAATGTTTTTCATTTCTTTAAAATCATAAAACTAACACCCCAAACGATGTCAAATACTTAAAGTTGAAACATCAGATTACCACAATCTACGATGCATTAAACTTCACATATCAACATCAGCAGCAAATTTTAATCCTGGACATCTTTTATTTAATTCTAAGAGGTACTAAAAAGCTCTATCAAATATATGTTAAAGGCCAAATGCATATATAAGCTAAAAATCCCAGAACAGTACTTAAAACTAGTGTTCTTGAAAAAAATTATACATCATGACTGGATCTACTCTGGGATCTTTCTACTCTGGGATGCTTTCATTTAGAAGGTTATTGCCATTGCAGGCAAATTTTTGCCCAATGTGAATCGTAATGTTCTTTTCCTTTAATGTCAAAGCCTGTGTCTTATATTATAGTACTCACAGGTTTGCCATTTCATCATCCTTGTATGATTTGGTCAAAATATATATTTTTGGGTCAAGCACAGTGGCTCATGCCTGCAATCCCAGAACTTTGGGAGGCCAAGGCAGGAGGATCACGTGAAGCCAAGAGCTTGAGTCAGCCTGAGCAACAAAGCAAGACCTCATCTCCAAAAAAAATTAAAATAAGGGTGGGTGCGGCAGCTCCTGCCTGTAACCTTGGGAGGCTGAGGCAGGCAGATCACTTGAGCTCAGGAGTTCGAGACAAGACTGAGCAATATGGCAAGACCCTGTATCTACAAAAATGCAAAAAATTAGTCGGGCGTGGTGGTGCGTGTCTATGATCCCTGCTACTTGGGAGGCTGAGGTGGGAGGATTGCTTGATCCCTGGAGGGTGAGGCTGCAGTAAGCCAAGACTGCACCACTGCACTCCAGCCTGGAGCAGAATGAGACCCTGTCTCAAAAAATAAAATAAATACTATATATATATTTAAACTATACAGTTTTTTAAAATCCAAATTGTGCAATTAAATGAGGAAACAACATATTCTGCTATTAAATTATCCCAGAAAAACTCTGTGGTTTCACTTGAGGATCAAAACCAAAAATCATTGTTATTGAACTACTCGACTTTTCAATAAATTTCCATTTCATTAAGTACTTATTTATTGAATGCTTACTATGTATAAGGCACCATGCTAGATTCTGTGAGGGCATCCAAAGAAGAATAAGACATTTCTTAACCTAAAGGGGCTTATGGAAAAGAAGAAATCTTTTTTAACATGTAATGATAACAGCAGAAATCTCTCTAGTACTGGGCAGTGTTTTCAGTATTTTAAACACACATTAACTCATTTTATCCCTCCTAACAGCCCTGTGAAATAGGTAGGAAAATGAGACTCACAGAGGTTAAATAACCAGAGCAAGGTGGAGAATAATAAGAGGTGAACTGGGATGTGAATGCAGGCAGTGTGGCTCCAGAGTCCATGCTTCTAACCACTCTGCCCCACTGACTCTCAAGCACTGATGAAGGTATAACGAAGTAATAATGATGGCAGTTTCTTAAGACTACAAAAGAAATGTATGGAGTTTCCAAAATTAGATTACATTCCATCAAGTAGAAATTTAAATATGGTCCCAGAAGGGCAAGTGAGTTTCAGGGGAACAGTTGAGTAGCAATTCTGGGAAAGGGAGATGCCTAAGAAAAAGCAAGACGCTGTGTGAAAGCAGTCTACCTTTGCAGGGTCATGGATAGAGCTGGAAGCCATTATCCTCAGCAAACTAATGCAGGAACAGAAAACCAAATGCCGCATGTTCTCGCTTATAAGTGGGAGCTGAACGATGATGTCATATGAACACTTCAGGGGTTACAACACACACTGGGACCTGTTGAGGGGACGGGAGAGGGAGAGCATCAGGAAGAATAGCTAATGGATGCTAGGCTTAATACCTAGGGTTGATCTGTGCAGCAAATCACCATGGCACATGTTTACCTATGTAACAAACCTACACATCCTGCACATGTATCCCAGAACTTAAAAGTGGATGGGAAAAAATAAATAAAAAGTATGTGTAAGAAGATAGCTAGAAGGGAACCGGGAAAACTGTTCTACCACTAAAGATTTCTGAGCTGGGTATTGAGAGAGTATGGAAAGGATGGAAGTGGGCTTGGACACTGGGTGACCAGTAAGGTGTCTCCACAAATAATTTAAAGAAGTCATACAGACTGGACTACAGTGGTGATAACGGGGATAGAGAGAAGAACAAAAAGGCAAGACACTACAGAATCTGAGATTTCACAATGGGATGAATGTGTACACAGTGCCTGCTGTGTATCTGGGGACTCAGGAACAAGCATGTCAGAGGCATGAGAAAATGGAGTCAAAGGTCCCAGGCTTTTAGCCTGGAGTACTAGAAAATTGGGACAATCATCAATAGAAGCTACAAACTGAGGAGAGGGAGCACATATAAATATGAGGCAGCTATCTCACGACAGGGCAATGGGAAAGAGGCCCAGGTTGAAGATAAAGATTTGGAGTCAATTGCAGAGTTTAGACTTTAAGAACCACAGCAAATGCTTCAGGAGTAAGTAGACAGAAAGGAACAGAACTAAGGAGATAACCTTTTATACCTACAGGTACCTTATGGGAGGAAGGGTTAACAGCCAAGAAAGGAGATAAAGGCAGCAGAGGTAAGAATAACGCTACAGTAGCACAAGGGTCAAAATGAGGAAGGCTCAAAAAGGAGCGAAAGGCCAAGCTTAGGGACGTCTGAGAAGGCATCAGAGTAATACATTATACTGAAAGGCTAAGAAAGCTGAGATGTTTTCAAAGTTTTGCAAAGCAAATATCTTACTTTACTTTTTTTTTTTTTTAATGTGCAAAGACTAATATGTATGTACTGATGCTAGCCCCCTATAGCTAACACAGGAGATGGATTTAAAGTACAGAAAATACTATAGAATTGTAACCCCTCAGACTGAAGAAGATACTGAAAATAGATGAAGCTGCAATATAAACAAAATTTACAGCTTGCTGTAATATCAATTTTATTCATTAGGTAAAGTATTTCATATGAAAACAAAACCGCATTAAGAAGTGAAGTAGAAGATTCACAAGACTTCAAAGAATTTTCACTCTTGCCTCAAGTCCCTTCAATTTTGCTTCCCCAACTCCCCATGTTTGTATTCATTCTCCTGAATCTTTGGCTCTGTCCTCAGAGTGCCATATAATTCAGCATGATAAATGCCTACCACAGGGGAATATATAAGGCACTACGACAGCACAAAGAGGGACCCTTCCTGAGCCCTGGGGAATCACAGGTAGCTTCCTAGAGGAATTATACAAATTCTAACTTGGGACAGCAGTTAAGTGTGGGAATAATTTAACTGGTGTCCTAAGAATAATATATCCCAGAACTCTCAAGTCTCATCCATACACTGAAGTTATAATAGATTTGGAGGGAATTAAACTTAAAACATGTTGTTGATAAAATGGTGCTTGCAGCTAGGAGAAACTGACAGGTGTTTTGCTTTTTATTTCAGTACTATAAATGACCAGACTTCCTATTCTTTCTATGTAAAATAGCAATATTAGTATCTTCTAAATTCACTCAATCATTTATAACTAAAGTTCAGTTAACTTCACAGGGATGTTCAAAGACAGCTGACAGTAAATGTTTGAGATTCACATACATAGAAACTATATTTAGCCAGGGGTTGGTGAGCTTGGTTAAAGTATGATACTAATGAACCCATGGTTCCGATGTTTACACGTTCTATAAGCTTAACTTTTCCATGGAGTAAACTTGGCCAGTTATCTTCAGTTGTGCTGCAGATGGTCACAATATGAATTTTGTTTTTTTAAAAAAAGGAAACGAATCAGTTTAACACTGCCACCTGGATAACATAAGTCACGTCCCAGCACACCTCCCAGCTTCCACTCTTATTCCTCTATAATCCGTTTCTCCATCCAACAGCCAGGATGATTTTTTAAAGGCACATTAGACTATGTTGCCCACCACCCAGTTCCAGTTAAAAATCTTTCAATAGAGCTCTATTCACAGTATAATAGGAACCTAACTCTTACAGGGCCCTACAGCATCTGGCCCCTGCTTACCTCTGCAGCTTCATCTCACACCACTGTCCCCTTGCTCCCTATGCTCCAGCCACCCAAGCCTCCCTGCTGTTCCTCAAGCAAATCAAGGCTCCTTTCCACAGCAGAGCCTTTGTACCTCCTGCATCCTCAGCCAATACACACAGTCAGACACAGCCCCCATGCTCATGGGTAAGAACTGAGGAAGGAAATGTCCAAGCAAAAACAAAAAACTATATAAAAAGCACATGAGGCCCCATGTGATAAGCATGAAGTGGCAGATAAGCAACAATCTTGACAGGACAAAATAACAAGTTTAGGGAAAATTAAAATGAATGCTAATAAGCCATACTCATTGAATGAAGAACTCTTAAGTTATTATCAAACAACCCAAGACCCAATATAAAATGAAAATCTCAGCTTTACCCAGTGTGCTTCCACACTCAGACAGGCCAATAAAATTATTAGAAACGAAACAGTACCCCCCCCCCCCCAGAATGGTGCACTAACACTAACAATGCTACAGGCAATACCAGTAAATTCTGAAGCCAAGATTATTACGCTGGAGTAATCAAAATGATGAACAGGGTAGGACGCTGGTGATGGTTGCACAACAATGTGAATATACTTAATGCCACTGAACTGTACATTTAAGAAGTGTATAAGGCAGGGCGTCGTGGCTCATGTCTGTAATCCCAGCACTTTGGGAGGCCAAGGCAGGCGGATCACTTGAGGTCAGGAGTTTGAGACCAGCCTGGTCAACATGGTGAAACCCCATCTCTATTAAAAATACAAAAAATGAGCCGGGCATGGTGGCGGGCGCCTGTAGTCCCAGCTACTCGGGAGGCTGAGGCAGGAGAATCGCTTGAACCCAGGAGGCGGAGGTTGCAGTGAGCCAAGATCGTGCCAATGTACTCCAGCCTGGGAGACACAGCAAGACTCCATCCATGATTTTATACACTTAAAAAAATGGTTAAGATGGTAAATTTTATGTTATGTGTATTTTACCAGGTTTTTTTTCAAGGAATAAGAAAGTTTCATCAGATCTGTAAGACAATTTTTCACCATGAAAAAACATAAAAGCTAAGAAAGATATCTTCTAAATCTATTAAATCATTAAAGACGCAGTAAGAATACGTAATGGTTCACTAACAGAAAAAAGAGACGTTGAAAGAAATATATTTTTAACATGTTTAGCTTCACTAATAAACTCACATTATTAAAACAAGATATTATTTTCACCTGTCAAACTAGAAAATAAGCAAAAAATAAAATAAAAAAATTAAAAAAAAAATAACCTGGGCAAGGAAAATGAGTTATCATGTACTTTGCTAGTGAAGCTATAGTCAAGGCCCTTTGGAAAAGGAACTTGTCAGCATATATTAGGAGTCTTAAAAATGCTTATACTCCACTAGGCATGGTGGCTCACACCTGTAATCCCAGCACTTTGGGAGGCTGAGGCAGGCGGATCACCTGAGGTCAGGAGATCGAGACCAGCCTGACCAACATGGAGAAACCCTGTCTATTAAAAAAACAAAAACACAAAATTAGCCGGGCATGGTGGCGCATGCCTGTAATCCCAGCTACTCAGGAGGCTGAGGCAGGAGAATCACTTGAACCTGGGAGGCGGGGGTTGCAGTGAGCCGAGATTGCGCCAATGCACTCCAGCAGGAGCAACAAGAGTGAAACTCCGTCTCAGAAAAAACAAAAAATGTTCATACTCTTCAGCCCTGCAATTTCACTTCTGTGAATTAACTCTAAGGAAATAATCCTAAGTGTCTAACAAGATTAATGCACAAATATGAATGTTCTTCACAGCACTATTTATAAATATAGTAGAAAATGAAATGAACATCAGGCAATAAGAATAAAGCTCTGGTACAGCCATATGTTTGTTTTGTTTTGTTTTGTTTGGAGACAAGGTCTCTCTGTTGCCCAGGCTGGAGTGAAGTGGCATGATCTCGGCTCACTCTACCTCCCAGGTTCAAGGGATTCTCCCGCCTCAGCCTCCCGAGTAGCTGGGACTACAGGAATGCACCACCACACCCAGCTAATTTTTGTATTTTTTTTGGTACAGACAGGGTTTCCCCATGTTGGCCAGTCTGGTCTCAAACTCCTGACCTCAGGTGATCCGCCCACTTCAGCCTCCCAAGTGCTGGAATTACAGGCACGAGCCACCATGTCCAGCCCAGCCATATGTTTTTTATAAGAAAGTGAAAATGTTTCTGAAGAACTTGTGGTAATTTGTGAAAAAATTCTGAAAAATTGTATATACCAAGTATAATTTCAAACATTTTCAGGCCAATGTGGTGGTTTACACCTGTAATCCCAGCGTTTTGGGAGGCAGAGGTGGGAGAATCGCTTGAGCCCAGGGAGACCAGCCTGGGCAACACAGCAAAACCCTATCTCTACAAACAAATACAAAATATTAGCCGGGCATGGTGGTGCGCACCTGTAATCCCAGCTACTCAGGGGACTGAGAGGCTGGAGGACTGCTTGAGCCCGGGAGGTTGCAGCTGCAGTGACCATGATCACACCACTACACTTCAGACGGGGCAACAGAGTGAGAACCTGTTTCAAAAAAAAAACCAAAAACAATTTTCAAACAACATAAACAAAAACCTTTGCCTGTAATTCTTCTGCTTTTCCATAGCTGAGCTCATGTCACAGTAATAGTGGGAAAGGAAGAAGGTTAATTCTAACTTATATTTGGGAAAAGAAAGCTATGAACGTCATAAAACATCCACCCAGCTGTCTATCATCCCAATTAAGTTGTTGGTACTCTAAGATCAGAAGCCAAGTTTTATTTATCGCTAACATCTGGCATATAACTAATTGACATATAGTAATTGTTCAATATGACAATCCGAAAACACCTATCCATCTAAATGACAGCTTTCTGAATAAAAAGAAATACACACACACACTTTTTTGTTGTTGTTAAACAATCAGGAATCAGACAACCAAGCCAAAAAACCTGGGAATCTCTGAAGTAGAATTTATGATTTTTTTTAAATGCTGCCACCAACGAATGCTTTTTAAAAAATCTTTAGAGGAAGTAGTAGAAATGGATTCATGAAGGTAAGTTTTAATTCAGACACTGAAGGAGGGCCTGATTATATTTGGTTAAGTGAAGGGCTTGGAGAGCAATTTAGATAAACAGGAACTACCCAAGCAAAGGGCAGAATTAGGATCTTCCATCCCCCTTAAATGCCAATGCTCCCAAAAGTTGTACCTTCAACCTTCTGCTCTTCTCATTCTACACACATTTTCAGGGAAATCGCATTTATTCTCACAGCTTTAATTATCACTTAAGATGACAGCTCCCACCATCAACATCTTCATTTCAGAATTGTATCCCAATCTTCAAACTCAAATTTGAACGCCCACTGGCCATGTCTACTTGGATATTTATTTTTTTGTTTTTTTCTTTTTGTTTTTTTTCAGACGGAGTCTCGCTCTTTCACCCAGGCTGGAGTGCAGTGGCGCTATCTCGGCTCACTGCAAGCTCCGCCTCCCGGGTTCACGCCATTCTCCTGCCGTAGCCTCTCGAGTAGCTGGGACTACAGGCGCCCATCACCGCGCCCGGCTAATTTTTTGTATTTTTAATAGAGACGGGGTTTCACCGTGTTAGCCAGGATGGTCTTGATCTCCTGACCTCCTGATCCGCCCGCCTCGGCCTCCCAGAGTGCTGGGATTACAGGCGTGAGCCAACGCGCCCGGCCTTGGATATTTATTTCAAACTCAACGTGCCTTAAGCTTAGTGTTTCCTCTGTAAACCTGTTTCTCCTATATTCCCTATTACTGTGAAACAGAACCACTTCCCACCTAGAAAATCAGATTATCTTTATCCCTTTCTCTACATCTACATCCATAAATTAACAAGACTTAGGAATTCCTTAGTAAAAGCAATCTCTTTTTTTTGTTTTGTTTTTTGTTTTTTGAGATGGAGTCTTGCTCTGTCACCAGTGCAGCGACGCAATCTCGACTCACTGCAACCTCTGCCTCCCAGGTTCAAGCAATTCTCCTGCCTCAGCCTCCCAAGTAGCTGGGACTACAGGCATGCACCATCACGCCCAGCTAATTTTTGTATTTTTAGTAGAGACAGGGTTTCACCATGTTGGCCAGGATGGTCTCGATCTCTTGACCTTGTGATCTGCCTGCCTCAGCCTCCCAAACTGCTGGGATTACAGGCGTGAGCCACCGCGCCTGGCCTCTTCATTCTTATCTCTAAAGCCTGTGTCCTAATTCAGGATCAGGTTAGCTCCTTCCTAAATCCTGAAATTGCTTCCTAGTTGACTTTCTCACCTCTAGTCCTAACTTTCACCAGTTCTCTTCAGAAATCAGCTTAAATGTCACCTCCTCAGGAAGGTCTTGCCCATTCTCCAGGCCAGGTTGGATTTAACTGCAATTGATCTCACAGTACTCCTCTACTTCCCCTAACACTAAAAAATGTCCTTGTAATGGTTGTCTTTATCCTATTAAGTCAGCTTCTGCATGAGAGAAGGGATTCTCTCTCTGATACCATTTTGCTTTACTGCATCTAGGAGTTGATTAAAATCACTTATATATGATCTAACATATGACTAATAATTGCCTCATGCTTTATATCTCAAACATGAACATACTTTTCCAAACATATATAAATGTTTTTGGTGATCAATACTATACCAATTTAAATCTCACTGCTAGAAATGATAGGTTTTTGTCATGTATTTCCAAAAGTCACAATACACAAAACACACAACCTGTGACTTTTTTTGATAACAGAAATAGGTCTTCATACTTGAAAATGTGGAGATAACTAGATTGGGAAGAAAATGGCCTAACAAAATAGAGTGAAATATTTAGCAATAGAAAACACTCCGGAAATAAAGTGAATTGGCTAGGACAGAGATCCACTTATAAACCCTGGCTATGTTTTTTCATTCAGATTCAGAGTTTGTGTAACCCACTGGAAACCCTAACAACAGGAGACATATCCAACTACAGTCACCATAAGCAGTATCAACCAGGGCAATGCTGAACCACAGTAGAGAATCTTTTCTCTTCTAACTTCTTTTAACTTTGTTCTCAGCTAATTAAGGCCTTCGGGAAAAGAGAATTCAGATGACAAGTTACTTCAGTAAGCACAAATAACCTCAGACACCAATTAAAAACAGTTTTAATAGATAAACCTTGAGGATAACCCACACCAAACTCTAACAATGTAGTAGAAAAGTTGCTAAAAGTTCCTTTCAACTTGCAGGTGTAGACAACTAAAGTTTTGGCAACTCAACTAGCAAGGAAACTGAGAACAGAAAATGTTACCTTTTCTATTACTCATTTATTCTATCACCCTTATATGCAAATTTGAAGGACATTCCAATTAAAACTCATTCTGAATATGATCTGATGATCTGGAGAAAATATAAATTATTCATTAAGTGTTATTAGAACTAGAAGCCATCTGCAAAAAAATACAATTGAATCCACTCAGTGCACCAAAATCAATTTCAAAGGAGTTAAGATTTATGTAGAAAATAAAAGAATCAATAAAGTAAATGTAAAATAATTCCTTTATCGCCTTGAAGTAAACAAGATCTTCCCTACTCAAAATTCTAGTCATAAAAGGAAACTTTGATGAATTTGACTACATAAAAAAACCTATGCATGCCCCCCACATCACAAAAAAAAAAAACAAAAAAAAAAACCACCATGAACAAGATCAAAAGATAAATATCAAACTGGGAAAAACATTTACTACTCATATCACTGACAAAGGGCTAATCCAAAACACACATACACACACACACACGATGATACCAACTGACAGTATATGGAAACACAAATATTTATAAAAAGAAGTTTAGGCCAGGCACCGTGACTCACACCTGTAATCCCAACACTTTGGGAGGCCAAAGGGGGCAGATCACTTGAGGTCAGGAGTTCAAGACCAGCCTGGCCAACATGGTGAAACCACGTCTCTACAAAAAACACAAAAATTAGCTGGACGTGGTGGTATGCACCTGTAATTCCAGCTACTTGGGAGGCTGAGGCAGGAGAATTGCTTGAACCCAGGAGGTGGAGGTTGCAGGGAGCCGAGATCGCACCATTGCACTCCAGCCTAGGTGACAGAACAAGATCCTGTCTCAAAGAAAAAAAATAAATAAATAAAAGAAGAAGTTTAAAGTCATTCATTAAAAACATGCAAATTGAAATTACTCTGAGATACAGTATTAACCTAATAGATAAGCAAAAATCCAGATGTTTAATAGCATACTCTAATGACAAGGCAGCAGGAAAAGAGGCATTCTCATCCATTGCTAGTGGGAGGGTAATCTGGTACAACTCCTATAGAGGGCAATTTGACAACAGTCATGAAAATTATAAAATCATACCCTTTGTCCCAGCAATTCTACTTCTGGGAATTTAACTTATGAATATATATATGCAGATAGACAGGAATGACACCTGTACAAGGTTACTCACTACGGTATTATATTTAGTAGCAAAAGATAATAAACTATCTAAAATAAGCATTGATTAGAGACTGGTTAAGTAAAATGTGGTATATCCATGAGATGCAATCCTCTACAACTATTTTTTTAAAAAAAGAATAAGGTAGTCCTCTATTTACTATATGGAAAGATGGCCAAGAAGTATTAAGTGAAAAAAAAAGCAAAGAGCAGAACAGTGTGTATAGTGTACAAATTTTGTGTAAAATTTTAAGTGAAAAAAATCTTTTTTTTTTTTTTTTTTGAGACAGTTCTTTCTTTCACCCAGGCTGGACTGCAGTGGCACAATCTCGGTTCTCTGCAGCCTCCATCTTCTGGGTTCAAGTGATTCTCCTGCCTCAGACTCCCAAATAGCTGGAATTACAGACATGTGCCACCATACCTGGCTAATTTTGGTATTTTTAATAGAGACAGGGTTTTGCCATGTTGGCCAGGCTGGCCTCAAACTCCTGGCTTCAAGTGATCCACCTGCCTTGGCCTCCCAAAGTGCTGGGATTGCAGGTGTGAGCTACCATGCCCGGCCTAAGTGAAAAAATTCTTAATTGCATGAATATGTATATATCTGAAATAACATATAAAAAACTTAACAGTGGCTGCCTAGGGCTAAGAAGGTGAGAAGTATTTGGTGAATTTAAAACAAGTAAGAGCAAAACTTTGCAATATGTACCATTTTACAGCTATTAAAAATTTTCAAAAGAAAAACCACCTCACTTCAAATAAGCAGTAAAACTTCACAGAGGGAGAAATAAGGATATTAATATAAACAAAATTCACACTTCTAGTATACTATTTTCAAGAGTAGGTAAACTTTTCATGTTTTCTAATACTTTTTGAAATGAACAGCTGAAATAGAAAGTGGGGTTGATTTTAATAAAAACATATCCAATTCCCAAAAAGTGGTTTCAAGTGTTTTAGCTATTAGTAGTATGCAGTATCCCCAGAATAATACATTACTTGATCTGCAGAACTTTAGCATCTATGCTACTAAGAAAAAAGTTCTCTTGCTGAACATCATTAGTTTATTTGAGACTTTGGGGGCACTAGAAATTGACGCTGAATGATGAGAAAGCACCTCCCCTTACCAGCTCCCCTCTACCACAGGTTACCTCCCTCTAATTCTGAAGACCCTGCTTTTTAAAAACAAATTCTCTTAATAGTCTTTTTAAAATCTCTTAATAAATAAAAGTTCTTGAAGACTTGAAATCAAGCTCCCAAAGGGGACTTTAGTATAAAGGCTTATGGAAACTAGCCACATGGTGGCCATCAGACAGAAAAGAAACCCAGGACACCTCAACACATCAAAGATACCCAGGCCATTTTCAAAGCACACCAGTGACTGCATTATACCAGTAAAGAAATATTCTTTTTATGGGGGGGAAAAAAGCAAACTAATATTACAAGTGAATACCCACTTGATTTACCTTTGTTAAAATTAGCAAAATGTATAAAGAGACATTTTTTAAAGCACCCCATCAAGAATCCATTAAGCAGAAGAAATGAGGCTGAGGCACTCAGTTTTCTTCCCTCAAAGGCAGGATTTTTAAAAGTTAAATTTTCCCTCGATAATTCCCTTCATTTCTCCTCCTATTTCTGGAAACGGCAACACTACTAACAACAGAAACTTATCAAAGCAGAAAACATTTCAGCAAAAGCACATCAATTACCTATAAGATGGAGGAAGAAAGGGATAGCAGTCTCTTCCTAAGTCCTGCCCAGTTAGTCACCCCGTCTTCTTCCTGCCGTCTGCTGATCTCAGCTCTACACCATGGCAACAATTCTAAAAAACCAACCTGGAATTACAGCTGCCTGATCCATCATGCTCCCCTCCTGGTCTGAGATCAATGAAAGGTTTACACAGAGATATACACGTGTGTGTTTGTGTGTATACACATGTATACCTGTATACAAAAATTTGATCTAGATTATATGTGTGTATATGCATTTTAAAGGAAATAACGGAAACGGACCTATTTTTCAAACCTCTCTATTCATCTTGTACTAAAACCTATTTTACAAACTAATATTTATTTTTGTACACAATGTGCTCTTATGTATGACCATTACTTCTAAAACAGAGAGCAATAGTAACAATCGTTACCGTAAAAACAAAAACAAAACACACATACACACACACACACAAAAATGTACTCCTTCCTCACAAAAGTTGGGTAAAGATTGGAAAAAATAAACAGTAAGCATAAACCAGAAAATTTCCCACAAGAAATTATCCCCTATAATTGGCAAGACATATCAATAACAACAGAATTGTTAAATTTTCAAACTGAAAATGTGCAAGATTACTATCCATTGATCAATCAAAACCTGAGCATTTTGAAGTATTTTCCAGGCCAGGTGCAGTGGCCTGCGCCTATAATCCCAGCACTTTGGGAGACTGAGGTGGGTGGATCACTTGAGGTCAGGAGTTCGAGACGAGCCTGGCCAACATGGTGAAACCCTGTTTCTATCCAAAAAAAAAAAAAGTAGTTTAAGTATTTTCCAGCTTAATACTATATATATATATATATATATATATATATATATACTTTTTTTTTTTTTTTTTTTAACAAGGTCTCACTGAGCCCAGGCTGAGTGCATTGGCAGGATCACAGCTCACTGCAGACACGGACCTCCCAGGCTCAAGCGATCCTCTCACCCTAGCCTCCAGAGTAGCTGGGGCTATAGACGTGCACCACCACGCCCAGCTAACTTTTTTTTTTTTTTTTTTTGTAGAAACAGGTCTCTATGTTGTCCAGGCTGGTCTCAAACTCCTGGACTCAAGTGATCCCCCAGCGTCGGCCTCCCAGTGTTGGGATTACAGGAGTGAGCCACCGCCCCAGCCCCTTATTTTCTTTAAATGACTAGGAATTAAATCTCAAAGATATGTCAGCATGTTCAAAATAATTTTGATGAAAAAAGAAGTTAAAAATCTCAGAAGTGCTATGCTGCTGCAAAGTAGAGGTAAACAAACAACAGTCACAAAAGGTATTTCTAATTAGGCAAATTGTGTCATCCCTCAAAAAAGGGAAAAATTAAAAACAGGTTGTTTATTTTATTCAGTTCTAATTATAGTATCTAGCTAGCAAAGTATCATGAATGCAGTATTACTTTCATCAAATTTTGGTTTAATATTTATCTAAGATTGTATAATTATTCAGAAAAAGTTCAAAGATGTTGGAAATGAAAAAAAAATGTGGGAATTAAGGTGATGGAAAACCCTATTAAGGCTGGAATTTAATTAACATGCAAATTATTTTAATTTTAAAGGCCTATGAGAGAAAAAAATTTTAAACCATACTCTAAACCAGTAACTTCCAACACAGGTGTGAGAAACAATCTACTTGGTGCTGAATTAAAATATTATCCAAATTACTGGTTTTTTATCTTAAAAGGAAAGACATTGCGCTTTGATTGTATTTAATAGGCAAACTGACACTGGTACACTTATTTAGTCCATCCCTTAGCCTGAATTTTAAAAACCTCAACTGGAACCCTGGGAGTTGATGGGAGACCATCTGACTATCACTAAATATCCCTTCCCAGAGATGATCACAAGTCAAAATCACCTGAGAGTTCTGAAAGTGATCAAACCTTCTATACTTATATCCAAATTAATTAAAACTATCTTGAAACTTTATTTTCAATGTTAGAAACACAATGTAATTTTTCAGTTTTGAAAGGCCTGAAATAGTGGAATTATTTAGTGCCAATTATTTTCTTAAGGTGTTAGAATCTAGAATTGGTCTAAATTTTTTTTCTTCAATAGCATTTATTTTACCATTATAGAAAAGCAAGGGGCTGGGAGAGGATGTTATAGTTCAAGTTAGTTCAGCTTTTACAGAAAATGATTTCAACAATATCATTGTGATCTTATCTTTCATTGATTCAAAGCAATATGTTTTAAATCTCTCATGTTAGGTTTCTTCTTTCACTGATTACTTTCCTTCCCTTTTTTTCATAGTAAATGAAAAATAAGGCTGACATCTTAAAATTCAATGAATGAAGGGTACAAGCCAATTAGCTGTGCTAATAAGCAATGGCAAATGGTAAGCAAAAGTAAACAAGATCCTGGTCTCTCACAGGATTTTAGCTACAGGGAGAAATGGCACGCAAAAATGTAAAACCAGGAGTATACAAAATGGAGTATACGTGGCACAATGACAGCAAACAGAATGATCTCACCTATTCACAAGAGACGTCCCTGAAGTAAGTAAATGGGCAAGAGAGACAGCCAAAAAGTGGTCAAAGGTGAGACTGGAAAGGTAAATGGAGACTCTCAGGTTTTCACAAATTATAGTAAGAATATTTGTCTCTACCCTACCCATGAATCCCAAAATTAATAGGAAGCCAATATAATGTTTTAATTAAAGGAATAACATCACTCCAGCCAAACTCTGGAGAATGAATTTCATTAGCACAAGGGTATATACAAGGAGACCAATTAGAACTCTTGTATCCAAGTTAGGAAATCACGGATTGAGACAAGGTAATGACAACAGGATATATGGCTGAGATATTTCAGCCCCCACACTCCAAAAAAAAATCAACAGGACTAGATGATGGATTACGGTGTAAGGACTACATATACTGAAATATGACACCCAGGTTTCCAGCATACATAACTGAACACATGTGGGTGACAGTCACTAAGATGAGGAATCCCAAAAGAAACCCAGATTTGAAGGTGAAGATCATAAACTCATAAAGCATGTTTGAAGTGCTCCTGGGACACCCAAAAAGAGATGTCAAATAGGTAGATCTATGAATTTGATCAGTGTTATAAACACGAGTCATCTGTGTGAAGGTATTCAATCTGTGGTATTGGTAGAAATGCCCAGAGAATTGACACATGACAACCAAGGACCCTGCCTAAGAAACTCCCATATATAAAGTCCAGGTAGAGTGAGAATGAGTCTGTGAATCAGACTAAAAACTGGCCAGAAAGACAGGAAATCAGAGAACTAAAGATTAATAGCACCCAAAGTGTGAAAAGAGAATGTAGTCTACTGTTTCAAATGCTGCTGAGGGTACACATATGACTAGATACAAAACTGTCCGCTTGATCTACTAATAACCTCAATAGTATTATTTCAGTGAGGTTATCAGAGGTGGAAGCAAGATTCAAGTGGGCTGAGTAGGGGAGGAATGGAGAGATTATAGAGTTTTTAAGTTTGGGTACGCAGAGGAAGCATGGGGAAGTAGCTAGATATAAATCAATGAAAGTTTTAGACAAACTTTAACATGCTTCTATGCATAAGAGAAGGATCTAGCTGAAAGGAAAAAGTTAAATATGACAAAGAAATAATTTTTTAAAAATCTTAAGATCTCAGATAGCAGAGGTGATAGCATATAGAGCATAAGTGAAGCTGAAGGAAGGGGTGTTGAACATGTCAGATTTATGTCTGGTATCAGAATGAAGGATATCCCATCTGATGGTTTCTAATTCCTCCGTAAGGTTGAAATGAAGTATCCACTGAAAAAGTTGCATATTACTCAATGTAAGTGTACTAGAATGTAATAAAATTTTGGCTAAATGAGAAGCCCTTTATGTAATAACAGAGACTACTTTCACGTTTATTGCAGTGTCTGGCACATAGTAAATGCTTTACATATATTAGCCAATTTATTCCTCAAAACCACCCCAGGAGGTAGGTGTGTTTATTAGTCCCTTTGCAGATGAGGAAACTGAGACATGCAGTTTAAATGACTTGCCCAAGGTGAGTGGCAGTGCTGGATATTCAAATCCAAACACTGACCCTAGAGAGCAAAAGCTCAGTGTGCTAAAAGACCTCTTATTGGGCTTAAGATTGCCCCTAGAGCACCCATATTGTCAATGCAGATGGATGGTTTCTTAGGACAACTGAGAATCTAAGTCTGGGACTTCTAGAATGCTAACCCCCCATTATCAAATAATAAAAGATACAAACTTACTTTTAGCTAAGAAACCTAGGAAATTCCATTGTGATGATGTCAAACACAGTGAAAGCCTTCAGTCATGCACTTTTAGCTAAGAAACCTAGGAAATTCCATTGTGATGATGTCAAACACAGTGAAAGCCTTCAGTCATGCTATGGGATTTAATTGTGTATCCTCATTACTGTATCATTTGTGGGGTACACCCCTTCCCCCTTTTTTAAAATTAAATACAGCTCATTCTTACTGTGGCTTGTGCATTCCTCCTCTTCTGGCCTCCTGGACTCCTCCCCTTCATCTCTCTTACCCTTGCCCCCTCCACCCAGTCTTGGTGGTGGTATATTAAAAAAAGAATGAAAGCACACAAAATGAGTCAGTTTGGGGTCAGTGGTATAAAGGGGGTATATGTTGCGAACAAATGTTTTAATAATAGTTGGCTGTAATCACTCCTCGCCATGTCTGGCACTGAAAATAAGGGGAAAAAAACCTACTGAATAAAAGTGACAAAGAATGGAAAAAAAGAAAAAAAAGAAACCTAGGCAATAAGACTTCACAAATTGACAGCTATAAAGTTCACACACTTGAGGAAGAATCCGAAAGATTTTTCTTTCTTAACTTTTCATTACTTGTTTTCCAAAACGACAACTTTCTAACAGCACTAAAATGGCACTATAATTTACCTACTTACATATGGATCTTCCTCACTAAATTTGGGCATCTCAAAGGCTGCCTATGTCTTCTTCATTAAAATATTTGTTTGGTGCCTACTGTGTAGCAGCTGCTAAAAAAACAATAGCAAACAAGACAGACATGATCCCTGGTCTCAGGAAGTCAGATAATAAATAGACCAACAACATATGCTTTTAAATTGGGCAAAATAGTAGGAAAGAATTGATGTAATGTTAGAGAGTAAAAGTCAAGGAAGAGAACTAAATGTTTAGATATAATGACTGGAGAAGGCATCCCTGAAGAGGAAACATTTAAGCTGAGACTTAAAAGGGGCATTCCAGTCATTAGGAATCCCCTAAGGTAGTAGAAAGTAACACATTCAGAGACTAACCGAGCCAAAGGTGGCTGGAGAGCAAGAATGAGGGTAAAGTTGGAGGAAAAGGTAGGGCCTGATCATTTAGGGTCTCACAGGCCATGATAAAGAATTTGGATTTTGTTGTTTGTATAAAGGAAAGCAATTAGATATGAAACAGAAAGGCATTTTATTTATGCCTTTAAAATCACAAATCATATTCTGTGAATAAAACAGGGATCAACAGATAAAGCAAGACCAGTAAGGACTATTGCAATAATTAGGCAAGAGAGGATGATGGCTTGAAGAGATTGAAAATGGAGATGGTGAGAAGTGGACAGGTTTGACAAAGATTTAAGAGGCAAATCTGATCTTTGGCAAAAGTGCAAAGACAATTCAGTGGAGAAGGAAGAGTCTTCATGGTGCTGGACATCCACATGCAAAAGGAAAAAGAATCTATCCAACAATGACCTTTTATCTTTCACAAAAGTTAACTCAAAAAGTATCACAGACCTATACGTACAATTCAAAACTGTAAAACTTGAGGTAATGTGGAAGAAAATCTTGTTTGGCAATAAATTTGTAAACACAGCACCAAAATCATGACCCATAAAGAAAAAATTGATAAAGTAGACTTCATTAAAATTGAAAACTTTTCTTCTCTGTAAAACACTGTTTAAAAAAAATGAAAAGACAAGCCACAGACTAGGAGAAAATATTTGTCAAACACATTATCTTATAAAGGACTGGTATCTAAAATATACCAAGAACTCTTAACACACAATAAACAAAAAATCTTAAAAAAGAGCAAAAAATCTGAGCAGGCGTATCACCAAAGATAATAGAGGAAAAAAAAAAAACAAACCATGAAATGGAGCTCAACACCCTATATCACTAGAGAAATGCTAATTAAAACAATGGATACTACCACACCCCTATTAGACAGGCTACAATCACTGACAAACCAAATGCTGCTAAGAATGCAGAGCAAATGAATTCATATTCATTGCTGGTGGGAATGCAAAAACAGTACAGTCGAGTTGAGACAGTTTGCAGTCTCTTACAGAGCTAAGCATAGGCTTACTACATGACTCAGCAATTGCACACATAGGTATTTTCCCAAATAAGTTGAAAACAAGTCCACATAAAAACCTGCACAGGAGTGTTTGCAGCAGCTTTATTCAGAACTGCCAAAAACATCAAGCAACCAAGCTGTCCTTCATCAGGTGATGGATAAACAAACTGTGGTAGATATATACAATAATAAGAAATGAGCTCTCAAGTCACAAAAAGACATGAAAAAAACTTTCATATTGCTAAGTGAAAGCCAGTCTGAAAAGGCTACACACTGCATGACTCCAACACTATGACATTCCAGGAAAGGCAAAACTAGAGAGATAGTAAGATCTGTGGCTGCCAGAGCCTGAGGTGGGGAGGTAGGAGTATGTGGCACACAGAGAAGAAGGATTTTGCAACAGGGAGGAGCTTGATGACGGAGCATTCACAGTGGTATCAGAAGCAACAGCCAGAATGGAACAGATTGAAAAGTAAACTAAATTTGAGAAATTGTAACAACATAAGTAGACAACTCTTGATAATGAAAGTGAACAGAGATTGCAGAAGTTAGGGGGTGTGGAAAGACCCAAGGTGGTTCCCTTTTCTTAAGATGATGTATGAAAGCATAATTAGATACTCATGAGAATGAGCTAATAGAGAAAAACATTTGCTAATAGAAGGAAAGAGAAAATACTAAAGGCAACAAATCTTTAACAAAATACAAGAGATAGACCCATCCTCTAGAGAACAATGAGAAAAAGCCTTTGAAAAAAGAAGTATGGGGATAGAAGCATCTTAATATTTCCAGTGCATGAAATACTATATATAATAAAAGATGCATGAAACTTAGTAGATCCTCAATAGAGATTAAATGAATCAAATTAAATAACTGTAATGGTTTAGAACAGCATACTTCTAAGTGATGGGACTCAAACTAAATTGAAGGCAAATGCAGACACTGAAAAATTCATACTACTTCCAGTTTTGCGTTCAACTAGTGAAGTTGTCACTCCTGTCCATGCAACAGAAAAAAAAAAAGCTGAACTGGAAATCAATAGCTTCTCTTAGATCCATCAGAGAACTGAGATCACAGGACAATCTGCTGCCTCCTCCAAAACTAAAGAAACAAGCAAATACAGAAAATCACAGCTTACCAGAAGCAGCAACTATTGCTGAAGCCAACAACTGGAAGAAAAACTTAAAGGATAATAGATTAATTAAGAGAGTCTAAATATGGACTAGTTTGACAGATGGAAACTCCTGGCAAACCAGCCTTAAGGGGCTCCCCACACTTCCATGATTTTTGTTTGTTTGTTTGTCTGAGATGGAGTTTCACTCTTGTCACCCAGGCTAGAGTGCAATGGCGTGATCTCGGCTCACTGCAACCTCCGCTTCCCGGATTCAAGCAATTCTCCTGTCTCAGCCTCCTGAGTATTAATAGCACCCGCCATGACGCCCAGCTAATTTTTATATTTTTTTTAGAAGAGATGAGGTTTCACCATGTTGGCTAGGCTGGTCTCGAATCCCTGAAGTGATCCACCTGCCTAGGCCTCCCAAAGTGCTGGGATTACAGGCGTGAGCCACCGTGCCCAGCTACTTCCATGATTTTTAACTCCAAAAGCCCCATCAGGTTGTCAGGGTAAAGAAAAGAGAAAAAAAATCCCTGTGCTTCTGGAAGGAGAAAGGAAAAAAGTAAAAAGTAACCATATTCAAATATTCCCAGAACATTCTGTTATCCTTAACAAAGGACTGACCTTAAAGAAAATTATTTTACCAGAGGCTAACCAACAGCGGGTATATCAAAGCCTGACCAAGTGGAATAAGGAAAATATCCAACTAGGGTTCTTTCTCTAGCTTACTTGTTCCACCTAAGGTGGGTAAAAAAGCTGAGAAGCATTTGTGAAGGTGAAAGCCCAGGGGCACTGTCCCACAAAAAACCTGAGGCCTAATCACAGGACTACAGACTACTCTCCCCACCCCACAACACTCATCTTACTACAATCAACAGGGCTCCTGTAAAACAGGAAATCACAACTGAAAGAATGGTAAGGCTCAGGCTCTATTTAAAAAGGAGTCTCATGCCTGTAATCACAGCACTTTGGGAAACCGAGGCAGGAGGATCACTTGAGTCCAGGAATTCAAGACCAGCCTAGCAACACAGTGAGACCCCACCTCTACAAAAATAAAAAGATAAATTAGCCAAGCATGGAGGCACATGCCTATAGTCCCATCTTCTCAAGAGCCTGAGGCAGGAGGATCCCTTGAGCCCAGGAGTTGAAGGCTGCAGTAAGCCATGATCGTGCCACTGCACTCTAGCCTGGGTAACACAGCAAGACCCTGTCTAAAAAAGTAAAAATAAAAGGGAATCTCTAGGGAAACCCAAATACCACAGAGCAGACAAAATCAAGGACACTATAGGAAATTTTAGCCTCTGACATCAACAGCAAATAAACACAGATTAACCCCTCGCCAGATAAACATGAAACTTCATACTCAAGGCCTACTGATCTTAGTTCCTTTTACCCAATACATCATATCTAGCTTTTAACAAAACAAAAACAAAAACAAACAAACAAACAAAAAAACATAGCCAGGCTCAGTGGTTCACACCTGTAATCCCAGCATTTTGGGAGGCTAAGGTGAGCAGACCGCCTTGATCTCAGGAGTTCGAAACCAGTCTGGACAACATGGCAAAAACCCATCTCTACAAAAATAGACAAATTAGCCAGGTGTTGGTGGCTTGCGCCTGCAGTCCCAGCTCCTCAGGAGGCTGAGGCTGGAGAATCACTTGAGACCGGGAAGTGGAGATTGCAGTTAGCTGAGACTGCGCCACTGTACTCCAGCCTGGATAAAAGAGTGAGACCCTGTCTCAAAAACAAACAAACAAACAAAAAACACCATTAGACATGCTAAAAGGTTAGGAAAAATAAAACAGTCTGAGGATCCAAAGCAAGTGTCAGAATCAGATTCAGATATGGCAGATATTTTGCAATTATTAGGTCAACAATTGCAAATAACTACTAACATGCTAAGGGCTCTAGTGGAAAAAGTACAGAACATGTTAAGAACTGATGGGTAATATAAGCAGAGAGATGAAAATTCTGAGAATCAAAAGGAAATGCTAGAAATAAAAAACACAGCAACAGAAAAAAATGCATGTTACCAGATCATCTGCACATGGCCTGAGAATCAGTGAGCTCAAAGATATGTCAATAAAAACTTCCAAAACTGAAAAGCAAAGAAAGAAAAAAGGAATAGAATATCCTAAGACTTCAGGACAATTTAAAAAGGTAAAATGTATGCATAATAGGAATCCAAGACAGAAAAGAGAGAGAGAAGGAAACAGAATACAGATGCTCCTCCACTTAAGTCCCAATAAGTCCATCCTGAGTGAAAATACTATCAGTCAAAAAGGCATAGCTGACTGGAAGCTGAGGCTTGCTGCTGCCCAGCATAGCAAGAGAAGTATGGTTTCTACTGCATGCATATTGCTTTTGCACCATCGTAAAGCTGAAAAATCATTAAAATAGTAATCGAAGAAAAAATGGCTGAAAATTTTCCAACATTTATGACAGACACCAAATCACAGATGCAGAAAGTTTGGAGAACATGAAGTAAGATAAATACCAAAAATCTACACTTAGGCATGTCATATTCAATCTGCAGAAAATCAAAGACAACGAAAAAATACTTAAAGAAGCCACAGATGGTAGTTAAGAGAAACCTTACCTACTGAGGAACAAGGATAAGAATTACATCAGACATTTCTTCAGAAACCATGCAAGCAAGAAGATTTAAGTGAAATATTTAGTGCTGAAAGAAAAAACTATCAACCTACAATTCTGCAAACAGCAAAATTCTTAAAAAGTACAAGAGAAAAAAAGACTTTCTCAGATAAAAATAGAGAATTTGTCACTACTAGACCTGTCTTGAAAAAAATGTTAAAAGTTCTTCCGAAAGAAGGAAAATATAGGTTACAGATCTACACAAAGAAAAAGCATTAAAGAATAAAAGATAAAAACAAAACATTTATTTTAAAAATTCCTAACTGATCTAACACATAAGTTTGTTCAAAATAATGACATCAACAATATATTGAATAATTATAATTTATGGAAAAGCAAAATAAACAGCAGTGTTATAAGAAATGGGAGAAATAATTGGGAATGCTATGTTATAAGGTACCAGCACTGCCCATAAAACAGTTTTAATGTTAACTGAAGGTGGATTAGTCATAAATGTACACTGCCAACTCTAGGGCAACTAAAACAAAAATTTTTTAAGTATAATTGATATGCTAAGAGCAGACAGAAAATGGAATTATTTAAAATGTTCAACTAATAACAGAGAAGGCAGAAAAAGAGTGGAAGGCAAAATAAATTTTTTAAAAAAGAACAAGAGCAATGAACAGAAAAGCTGCAAACCTAGACCAGATAACTAATCCAACTAAATCAATAATCATTTTAAATGTGAACAGCTTAAATATACTAATTAAAAGACAGAGACTTTCAAAGGGGATTTAAAACAACAAGACCCGACTGTACACTATATGTTGTCTACAAGAAACCCACTTTAAATATAAAAACACATAGAGGTTAAAAGTAAAAGAATAGGGACAGATATGCTATGCTAACGCTAATCAAAACAAAGTGGGAATAGCTGCATTAATCTCAAAGCAGACCTCAGAACAAGGAAAATTATCAAAGACAAAGAAAGGGCATTTCATCATGATAAAGGGGCCAATACTCCAAGAAGACATAACCATTCTTAATATGTATGTGCCTAGCAATAGAGCATCAAAATATAAGGCAAAAACTGATAGAAATGTAAGGAGGACTAGTCAAATCCACTATCACAGTTAAAGACTTAAACACTCCTCAATCAGGAATTGACAGATCCAGAAGGCAGAAAATCGATAAGGACATAATTGAACTAAACAGCACCATCAATCAACAGGATCTAATTGACATCTATAGGCTACTTCATCCAACAACAAACAAAATACACATTCTTCTCAAGCTCACATAAATGTTCACCAAAACAGACCACGTTCTGGGCAATAAAAACATATAACAAATGTAAAAGAATACAAACCAAGCTTTCAGACCACAATGGAATTAAACTAAAAATCAGTAACACATACCAAATATTTACAGATAGTTGCAAACCCACAAAATACTTAGAAATTTAAAAATACACTTCTAAATATAACATGGGTCAAAGAAGCCTCAATTTTTTTTAATTGTTTCAAACTAAATGAAAATAAAAATAGTTTATCAAAATTTTTGGAATGCAGTAGAAACAGTGCTAGAGGGAAATTTTTAACACTGAAAGCATATAAAAGAAGACTGAAAACCAATAATCTAGGAAAACTGAGACAGAAGAGCAATATAAATCTAAAGCAAACAGAAAAAGAAATTAGATCAGAAATCAATGAAACTAAAAACATGTTAATAGAGAAAAATCAACAAAACCAAAATCTAGTTCTTTGATCAATAAAACTGATAAACTTAGGGCCAGGCTAGCCAATAAAAGACACCAAAAAATACTACCACAAATCAAAGAGCATGACTACTGATCCCATGGGTATTAAAAGAATAATAATTGTTATGAGCAGTTCTGCCTCCACAAATTTGGTAAGTTAGATGAAATGGGCAAATTCCTTGAATAATACAATCTATCAAAATTCACACGGGAAGAAACAGATAAACTGAATAGGCCCATATCTATTAAAGAAATTGAATCAATCATTAATAACCTTCCCATTTAGAGTTCTACCAGGTATCTCATGATATGATACCAATTCTCTATAATCTCTTTAGAAAGCAGAAACAGTAAACAATTCCTAGCTCATTCTGTGAGGCCTTTGTAACAGAACTAGACAAAGATAATACTAGAAAGGAAAATTACAGACCAATCTCTCATTACTATTGATGCAAAAATCCTTGACAAAATACGAATCAAATCCAACAATGTATAAAAAATATTCTACACCATGATCAAGTGAGATTTTTCCATATATACAAGGCTGGTTTGACATTCAAAAGTCAATTTATAAAATCTACTACATCAATAGGCTAAAGAAAAATCATGTGATACTATCAATAAATGCAGAAAAAGCACATGACAAAAATCCAACATCCATTCATAAAAACCCTGCGCAAACTAGGAAGAGAGGGAAACTCCCTCAGCCTGATAAAGAGCATCAACAAAAAAAACCTACAGTGAACATCTCACTTACTGTTGAGAAATGTCTTTCTTGTTGGTGAAGAAGGATGCTTTCCCCTAATATTGGGAGCAAGACAAGGATGTCTCCTCTCACCACCCCAATTCAACATTATATTGGGAAGTCCTAGCTAGTGCAATAAGCAAACAGAATGAAAGGTATGCAGACTGAAAAGGAACGAATAAAACTTGTTTGCAGATGATATGATTGTGTATGTTGAAAACCCCTAGGAATCAAGGAAAAGATTCCTGCAACTAACAACCATAGCAAGGTTGAAGAATATAAGGTTAGTATATAAGTCAATTGCTTTCCCATACACCAGCAACGAACAATTGGAATTTGAAATTAAAACACCATTTACATTAACACCAAGAAGTTAAACACTTTGGTATAAATCTAACAAAATAGGATCTCATATAAGATCTATATAAGGAAAAAGCTAAAAAATGCTAATCAAAAATCAAAGATCTGAAAAAATGGATAGTCCATGTTTATAGATAGGAATACTCAATAATGCTAAGATGTCAATTCTTCCCAACTTGATCTTTAGATTCAGTGCAATCCCAGTCAAAATCCTGGCATGGTGGATACAGGCAAACTGATTTGAAAGTCTACGTGGAAAAGCAAAAGGTCCAAAATGGCCAACACAATACCGAAGAACCAAGTCAGAGGATTTACACTCTCCAGACTTCAAGACTTACTAAAAAGCTTCAGTATTCAACACAGTATGATATTGGCAAAGAAAAGATCAGTGGAATGGAATAAAGAGCCCAGATGTAAAACCACATATAGTCAACTGACCTTTGAAAAGACAACAAAGGCAATTCATGGAGAAAGAACAGTCTTCAGCGAATGGTGCTGGAACAACTGGACATCACATGTCCCTAATCCCTCCAAAAATCAATGTAAACATAAACCTTACCCCTTTCACAAAAACTGAGAACAAGTCATAGATCTAAATGTAAATCACAAAACTCAAAAAAAAAATCTGTAGAATATAAAACAGGGGAAAACTTAGGTGGCCTTAAATTTTTAGATGCACCACCAAAATCATGACCCAGTAAAGGCAGACTTTATTAAAATTTCTTTGCAAAAGACAATATTAAGAGAACGAGAAGACAAGCCACAGGCTGGGAGAAAACATTTACCAAACACCCGATAAAGGGCTGGTATCCAAAATATATCAAGAACTCTTAAAACTCAAAAAAAAAAAACCTGATTTCTAAAATGGGTAAATAATTTAAGCAGACACTCAGCAGATTGAGTGGAAAGTGTATGAGAAGATGTTCAACATCATATATCATTAGGGAACTGCAAATTAAAACAATGAGATACCACTACACACCTATTAGAGTAGCTACAACCAAATGATAACATCAAATGCTGGTGAGAATGTGAAGCAACAGAAATCACATTCATTGCTGATGGGAATGCAAAACGGTAAAGTCACTTTAGAAGACAGTTTGGCAGTTTCTGTACTGCAAAGCTAAACACTGACTTACCATATGATCCAGCCATCACACAAATAAGGGAGCAAAGGACATTTCTAGGTCAAACTATTCTGTATGATACTAATGGTGAATATATGACATGTATTTGACAGAACCTACAGAACTGCATGACAGAAAGCATGAACCCCAATGTAAACTATGGACTTTAATTAATAATTGATCAATACTGGTTCATCAATTATAACAAATGTAACACACTAACACAAGATGGTAACAGGAAACTGTGGGAGGGAGGAGGAGGTAAATGGGAACTCTCTACACTTACTGGTCAATTATTCCATAAATGTAAAACTGCTCTTTTTTTAAAGTCTATTAAAAAATACTAAAATAACCCTTTAATTCAGACACTGAGGTTCTATATGAAATTCTGAGAATATGCAAATGCATTATCAATGGTGTAATAGATCAACAGATCTGCCTTTGAATGCCATCTTCATTGCTTACAGATTATATGTCCTTGGCCAGGTCTTGTAACCTCTAAGCTTCATTTTTATGTGTAAAATGAAAAAATTATCACCTTTCTCACAGATTAACTCAGTTAAATTAGGTAAATATACCTGAAGCACCTAGTAAAGGTACACTTAGTAGGTATGTAAATGTTTGTTCTTTTCTTATTTTCCCCCAAATTATTTCTAACTCAGGCACAGGATATATCCTAACAACCAGTGTTTCTTAAATTAGGGTACCTATACCCTTAGATGTACATGCAACCATTAAATAAATAAAACACCTCATGTCTTCCAGGAGTTCAAGATTTGGGGGAGGAAGGATAAATATTTTAAATGGTAATTAAAAGCACTATTATACTAAAATAATGTTGCTATAGCAGAATGTTTGCACTGTATCTCAATATGCAACACAAGACTGTGCCATATTCTCAAACTTCCAGGACTACTTCTTCACCATCTTCTGCCATTTGATATATTTCCCACACTTTTCCACTAATTTTAATTATGTTACTAAAAAGTTTATTTTCTTCTCAATACCAGTCACATGACAAGTGTCTCCAAGAAGCCTGGTTACCCTTAAATTAGTAAATACAACCTGAAAAATAACATTTTATATTTACACAATTTAATATACAATTTAAAGTTAAGTCAGAATTAAGAAAGCAAACTGAAAATAACTTAAATGGAGACTCTACTTTTGTATTTATGATTTCCCAAGGTTGTGGCTGTAACAGAGTCGATTTCTAAGCTGTGCAAAATACAAATACTTTGCAGATACAGACTACTAGCCTAGTTTTTAGAAACAAAATACTTTTTCGTATCACTATAATTAATTTGCCTAGGAGAATCTCAACATGCATAAAATCAAGCACTTCACTGGATAAATATTTAAGGAGAAAGCGGTATGAGTATTCCAGGCCAAACGTAACATAAGGTCACGCGTTATAAGCCCAGGAAGAGCACATTTGTAATGTGCTGGTTTGGTGTCACACACTAACAGAAGCTGCAGTGTGCTCACAGAAGATCTACAAAATCTTTTTTTTGAGACAGAGTCTTGCTCTGTCGCCCAGGCTGGAGTGTAGTGGCGCCATCTCGGCTCACTGCAAGCTCCGCCTCCCAGGTCCTCGCCATTCTCCTGCCTCAGCCTCCCGAGTAGCTGGGACTATAGGCGCACGCCACCATGCCCGGCTAATTTTTCTATATTTTTAGTAGAGACGGGGTTTCACCGTGTTAGCCAGGATGGTGTGAGACGGGGTTTCACCGTGTTAGCCAGGATGGTCTCTATCTCCTGACCTGTGATCCGCCCGCCTCAGCCTCCTGAAGTGCTGGGATTACAGGCGTGAGCCATCACACCCAGCCGATCTACAAAATCTTTAAGGATCTCAAATGCATGCTACATGAATAAGAGGTAAGAATATGGGGATACTTAATATGTGGAAGACTTGGGCTTGGAATTCATGGGAAATTAATAGCTATCTTGAAGGCTGTCACATTTGAAAGGGATCAGACTTGCTCTGTCGTCTCAAACTAGGATCAACAAGCAGCACCAAGTAGTAAAGTGTTAAATCTGGTAGTGAAAAGACTTGAGTACCACAGACAATTTGTTTAAAAACAGTGTGGTATTAGAAATGTATGTGGTATTTCTGGATACCAATTATCTTGCATGTAAAATAAGGGTGCTAAGCTAGATAATTCTAAAGTAATTTTCAAGTAAAAATGGCATGGGAGCGGGGGCCGGGCGTGGTGGTTCACTTGAGGGCATGATTAGCCAGGCATGATGGCCGGTGCCTGTAATCCCAGTACTTTGGGAGGCTGAGGTGGATGGATCACTTGAGGTCAGGAGTTCGAGGCCAGCCTGGCCAACATGGTGAAACCTCATCTCTACTAGAAGTACAAAAAATTAGCCGGGCATGGTGGTCCATGCCTGTAATCCCAGCTACTCACGAGGCTGAGGCGAGAACCACTTGAACCCAGGAGGCAGATGTTGCAGTGAGCTGAGATCATGCCACTGCAATCCAGCTTAGGTGAGAGTAAGACTTCATTATCAAATAAAATAAATAATAAAAAAAAGACATGGAAGCAAATTCTGAATCAACTTCTTAGCAAAGAGTATCCTTTCCCAGCACTCTGGGAGGCCGAGGCAGGTGGATCACCTGAGGTCAGGAGTTCAAGATCAGCCTGGCAACCATGGTGAAACCCCATCTCTACAAAAATACAAAAATTAGCCGAACATGATGGCAGGTGCCTGTAATCCCAGGTACTCGGAAGGCTGAGGTGGGAGAATCGCTTGAACCCAAGAGGCGGTGGTTGCAGTGAGCTGAGATTGCCCCACGGCACTCCAGCCCGGGCAATAGAGCGAGACTCTTGTCTCCAAAACAAACAAACAAACAAACAAAAACAGTATCCTGAATGTACATGGAATCAGCTATGAAATGCTAAGTTCTATCACAAAGAACTTAGCAAAGGTAATGATGGCATGTTGATTTACATTATCCCTTTTTCTACATCAAAAGGTAAGATGGAATAAATAGCAAATTATTTTAAGAAAAGCCAGGCCAGGAACAGTAGCCCATGCCCGTAATCTCAACATTTTAGGAGACTGAGGAGGGAGGATCACTCCTCAGCCTGGGCAACATAAACTCCATCTCTGCAAAAACATACAAAAATTAGCTGGGTACGGTGGTGCATACCTATAGTCCCAGCTTGAGAGGCTGAGGTAGGAGGATCACCTGAACCTGGGGAGTTTGAGGCTGCAAGTGAGCCAGGATCGAGCCACTGCACTGCAGCCTGAGCGACAGAGTAAGACCCTGTCTCAAGGAGAAAAAAAAAAAAAGCAGACGTGGCAGTGCACGCCTGTAGCAGAAAAAGTGAGGCGAGAGGATCACTTGAGGCTAAGAGTTCCAGGCTCCAGTGAACTATCATGGTGCTACTGCACTCCAGCCTAGGTGACACTGTGAGACCTTGTCTTAAAAAAAAAAAAAAGCCAAAAATGTCCACTAGCAGTTCTTTTTAAAGAACTCAAAAACATGATGAAGGATTATTGCATTTTTCGATGTTATCCTTTATTGAGTAAATTACACTAGTAATTTAATTCTAGGGAGAAAAGTCCTAATCTATTTTCCTATCTTGTCCATATTCAATATTGCATTTTTCTTTGTTTCTAGATATACTGATTATTATCCTAACACAACCCTTTGAACCTACTTAATATTCCCTAGAGAATAATAGTATATCACTTTCTCCTGTCAATTATTTTATATACAAGGCAACAATATTATTTCTTGATCCTCAGTACAAGACTTCCCAGTTACAGTGTTAAGTAAACGTTTACAGAATTCCTTAATTTCTCAAACCAAAATAAAAGTTACTAAGTCAAGCAGTTGTTTTCTAAGTTCTAGATATTATTTAATACAAACAGGCAAAAGGAGATTGTACTTGCCTTTTGCTTTTCCAAAATCTGCAAAAATTTTGCCAAAAATATTCCAGGCAATAATCTCATGAAATATATACTCAACTTACCAAAGTACAATATTTTTACAGTGCTCAGGCTTGAGATATTAAATATGAATCATAAATACTAAAAGAGCAGGGGTAGGAAATGCCTTGGAATATTGGAGGCTACATATACACAGAGTACAATGTCTGTGGACATGTTTCTAAATGCCCTCCAAAGCCACACACAAAAAAATTTGTGGTTTATCAATTTCTCTTCTCTGAGAGTTTTAAGAAAAATTATTTTCCTAATTCTACATCTATCTGAAAACCCAAGGATACTATCCTGTTGTAGTTTACATTATAATCCAAACATTAAACATATTTTGAATATTTTTCTACCTATGCCATACCTTACCTCTTGAGCAGAGATCCCTTTGATCATAATTCCTGAAAACTCCGATGAATACTTCAAAGTTCACTAACATTTTTAATGCAGTAATCTAATTACCTTAGATGTACATATTAGTGGAAAAAACACTCCAGAGTACCTAAGGGCTTAATTTTGAAACAAATCTTTCACATTTGAGGACTAAATTACTATGAAATATTTTTAAAGGGAAACAAAAATACCTGGATAAAAATAAAGTAAAAAAACTGCTTAGGACATCTAAGCACTGACATTTGTCAGACTATTTCAATACGGCAAAGAAAATAAGATCTGTGTACATATTTACAATAACCTATAAAGTCAGGACTCTGCAGTCACACTGCTTGTCATGTTTTTATAAACAGAAGCTACAAAAAAAAAAAAACAAACCCTTTGTTTCCTTACCAAAGAACAATCAAAACAGATTTTTATACTATAGTTAATATAGTCAGTGGTGGTGAAACCATAAGCCTATGTTCCTATACCTCGAAAATACAATGGTAAGCCAAATTCAACATTCTGTAGTATTTTTATTTTGAAGGTTACTGATGATGTAGAGAAGAGTCTATGTTCTAAAAATTACTTTTTAAAAACTCATGTCACCATTATCTTTGCAATATTTTTCAGGTTTCCAATGCAGGGTGTATTTTAACTTCCATGCCCAACCTACCCTTTCATACACATATAGGAAAAGCTTATAGATTTTTTTATATTCAAATAAAATACAGCCTTTCATTGAAACATGCTGTGTCTGTAAACCTTTTAATAGCTTTAATTCTAAAAACAAAATTTTGTCCACAGAATCTTTACTTTTTTTCCAAACTTACCAGGTTAATAAAGCCAAGAATGTTAGCTTCCTTTCCCCCACCCCCAATACAACAGCTATTCTAAATCATAACTGCCTTTTAGAAATTTGATTTTTTTCAGAGTATTAATTTCTTTGGGGAGCCAAATTATTACATTTTAATCCACCAACTGTCATTAATTCAATTTTTACTTGCCTAGGACCCCATCTTAATGTTATTTTTAAATTTGGGGGTCCACTTCTTCAATAACTTTTCTTCAAATCTGAAATGAAATCCTCTTGCTTCTAAGCAAATCCTGCATAGAAAAGGTAAATTGTTCCTGGGGCTTCAATTAAGTAAAATTATGTAGCTATAAAAACAAGAATCAATAAAACTAAATATCTGTCTTGATAAGATTTATAAACAAGAGACTATGAGGTCAAGATTTCTCCTTCTACAATTATTTGTGCAAGTAGAACACTAAAATACAAAACATTTTTCATTTCAACAGTTCTTATGAATTGCATAGTTCTCTAATCAGCCATTATTTTCAAATGTTCTTCTGGGTAAAGGAACTGTTTTTGGATGCTATTCTATAAGAGTTATATTTTGATCAATCTAGCATTAAAAGACTTGGCCAAATTACTCTTGTATTTACAGTATTAACTCAAGAGAGTTTTAATGGTTTGTAAAATTGAGGTACAAAAATTGCATCTAAAAAAATCCAATTCTGGAAACTAATCAGGAAAGACGATGCTAATCAGGAAAATGCAAAAACATACAAAACAGATCACCTATTTCATACATTCACTGGTGACCCCCTTGAAGAATCACTTTAACAGTTCAAAAAAGTATTTTTCTGGAAAAAAAAAAAACTGTAACACACAGAAAGGTAGAATACATATTCAGAAATATTTAAAGACACAGAAAATTAAAATACATTTAAAAATACTGTTGCAAGTTTTCACTTTCTACTCCTGAAACAGAAATAAGCCATTATCAGTAAGTGCATTTTTTAATGGAGAAAATATTTATTAGATTTCAAATTATCACATAATACAGAGATTACACAATTAGTCATTCTAGAAAAAAGTTTATATTAATATTCATAAACACTGAAAAATATAGGACTTCATTTTGTGACATAAAATATTAAAAAACTCAAAGGTAAATTCACCAAAATAAAAGTTTAAATAAACAAATCAGTTCACAATAATATACAAAAAGTTTCACTTTTAAATAAATAGCTCGTAGTGGCATGAGGTGACTAGAAATGCACTTACATTTCCTTTTGCATATTTTAAGGAACAGAGCTAAAATTCAATCAAAGAATGAGATTAAGAGATTAAATCACTTTTCATGTTCAAAGCTGAAACAAAAAGCTTATAATCTCACAGGCCACACAAAGTGGTTTCTACTGTGGTTCAAAGAGTTCAACTAACTTAATTTCCAAGCAAATCTCATTTTTAGTTCCTTCAGTTCTTCCTAAAATGATGGACAGTTGTTTTTTTAATTTATATGTGTTTGTAAACCAATTGTCTTATTAACATTTACTAAAAACAAGTTGGAAGTAAAAGCTGTAATCATTTATGGGAATTCAAAGCTCTCTGGGGAAATTTCAGTTCAAATTGAGCCTTTAAACTTACTTTTAAATACTATACTTACAAAAATTTATTTATAATTAATGAGAAAAAAAATACAGATAGCCAAGAAAGACTAAGTGCAGGTTATGCTTTAGCAAATGTGGCTTCTAAAACTCTTGAGATTTCCTAAAACATTTTAGCTGCTTCCATATTAATAACTCTAGAATGTCTATTCTTAAAATGTATACCAAATTTAACAAACTGGCAGCATTAGGTGACTTTAAAAACGTTAATAGCTTTTGACTGACCAGTTAATAGATACCAAAGAAAGAAACAGAAACATTTTGATAACTACTTCAATTAATTGATAGCTTGGATAAATAACTATTTTGCAACACTTATTCCTTCACACCTACAAGCTTCTTCTAATACTAAGTGTCTCTGCTCTGTAAACTACCGTTCTGTGACAGTACCACTCAAACTTTAGAATGCCTTCAGTATGAAAAAAATACCTCAAGTTTAACAGGCATGTATTACTTTAGAAGACAGACCAAGCTACTTACATCTCAAAAGATATTTCTTCTACTTCTCTATTAGAAACTTTGTTGATTTGACAATTATAATAAGGCTCAAGACCAGCAAAGATGAGCTAAAAGAGTATATCCTAATATTAAAAGCAGTTTTTGAATAATTAAGAAGTTCACCCTTTATTTACTAGTTACTTCCAGTGTCAGGCAACAAAAAAAACCATTTCATTAAGTTTTCTGGACTTCCTCTACTACTTAAAAAAATGTTTGCCTACTTCATTAAGGTGATTTTCAATCCCACAAATGTTTTAAATGAAACAGATACAGAGAGCTGCTTTTAAAAGAAAGGAGTCTCTCAAGCTTCCTCTATTTCAGTCTTCTGAATAGAAAGAAATATTTTCATGGCCATGTAAAATTCCAATCTGAAAAGATTATTTCATTATTTGAGCCTTTCCATTTTCAGACCAAAAGTAAACCAGAGTAATTCTTAAAAGTTTATAAATGACAAGATCAGGTGGCTGGCTCATCCTTGTGTCTTCTAGACATATTGCATGGATCCATTCACCACTGCCTTCCAAACTGCAGGTGCTGGCATGTGTGACAGATATCATCCATGAAGGCTCTGCTAGAAGAATTCCTTTTGCTGAAGAAGTATGATGTTTTACCAGTTGAAAGAAATCTGGGCAATTAGAGAACAAATAAACCAGTCTCCCATTATCAAGATACCTGGAGTCACAGAAGGAATCCACCAAGGAAAAATGAAAACTTGCCAAAGGTAACAAGTTCACATTCTACCCAGTGTAGGTGGTAAGAACTTCCTGGAATCAAATCCTACCCTTGGCATCAAAGAAACTAAGAGAAAACCATCTTAATGCCATGGGGGAAATCTAGGAAAGCGTTCTTTTACCACAAATATTTATTCCTAGGGACTAGAAAGTGACTTTTGAGTATATTAAACATAGCTTTCAGGGATACTGTATCCTGAAACTTACATTCATTCATAGTTATGTTTTATTAAAGAATGGAGCCTAGAATTGACAGTAAAACCACAATAGTACTATCATTGCATCTTTTAAAAGATCTAATATGAAGTCCTAATATTTGAGGTAGGAAGAAGACCAAAAGGTTCTCACTAAAAGGGTAGGATAACACCTGGACATCTGACTGTATAAATTAGACTTCAAATGTCCAGTTTGCCCAAAGATGAAATACAGAACCTTTTAAATTACTTGAATATAAAAGAGCACTTAGAAGTCCACTAAAACCATAAAGGCCAAAATGGGTAGATATTCCCGTTTTAAAATTCCTGTGGACTACATAGGCATTCGTCAAATCATGTGCCCCAAATCATCCACTGCTTTAATTATCTGGAGAGAAAATTAAATTTTAGGTCTCATTTTTGAATGAGTACTAGTTAGCATTCTTAGAAAAACAAAACAGATTGTAGTCCCACCTGGTTCTTAAATGAACCCAAGGAGTTTACCACAGAATTAAATGGGCAATGGAAGGACACTCCAATCTATAAATTAACCCAAGTAAATAATGGAAAGCACCCACTTGTTTATTATCCTTTCCCACTCTCTCCAGAAGCTGGATATTCTGTCTCCAAGGGTTCAGTGGAGAAAGTGGACCCCTGACGTCAAAAGCTCTCCGTGGTCTTGGCTGTATCTGTGGTTCTAGGATCACTCCTTGCACCTCTGGTAGGAGAGAAGCACTGAAATAGAGAGCTGAATATAGATTTAAGAAAAAATTCTTATTAAGAAATTACATTCTCTGGTCATTTGAGTTTGTAATGGCTTAATCCTCAGGATAAAAAGGAGCTACCTTTGGGCATACTTTCTTTAGTGCCTTCTTAATTTGAATTTTAGAAGTCTGTCACCACAAATGATTAATTCCTCAGTAACTAATAAGAAGGGACCTTATTGGTCTAAGCCATAACACACTCTGTGATAAACCACTCAACTTTGAGTGGAAGACCAAATCAAAAATGATAAATTATGACTGGAAACAAGATCATAGTTGTCTTTAAGGGACAGTGAAAAGGCATGCAACCTCAGATATATCAAAGGAGGAGTCCCAGTTAATTCTTCTGTCAAAGAAAAGAAGATGGACTGAAAAGTAGAAACAGAAAAAATCAAGCATATTAACAGGAATACTACTAAACTTTGGGAAAGTCTAAGAAGCTGAATTTCTTCTCTGAGTTCAAGTCTTCATTAACTTAAAGAATTAATCACACTATAGGCCCATATTACAGCAATACAAAGCTAAGCCTATATTTTATCAAAGCTTATGACTACTGTCACTGAAAAGATTTATTCTTCAAGCACTCAGCTTTAAAACTGGGAAGGCAGAATAGTGGATACAGGCAATACAGACTCAAAATCCTTTTTAAAATGCATAATCATTTTCTTTTGGGTCAAGAAGAACCAGGAATAATCATTAATGGCTATAACATAGAAATTAAAGCAGTAAGATATACCCAAATTATAGATGATGGCAAAGACACTAGAAAATAGTTAGCTTTATTATAGGAATAAATAAGAGAAGGAAGTTCAAAGCACATAGCATCTGATCAAGGAAAAGCTGAAAGGAGAATAAGATAGGCAGATACATATTTAAAGTTACAGGGACTGCAGGATAAATTTTAACAGTGTTGCCTTTGGAAAACAGATCAATTATGCTTTGTGGTACAGAGTAATACATCCCTATTAAATTTCAGATCTTATTCTAAATTTAAAGGTGCTGCATCTCCTTGTTCTATGGAGTACAGTCACAGTATCCTATTTCTGGGACATGTTATATTTTGGGATAAAGTTTTTATGAAATGCTATCAAGTAATCTCCCTCACATACCAACTGGTTATCACAAGAGTTCCTTACCTGTTAGTGGAACGAGGATTGTGTTCTCTTGTTCTCTATCAATCAACCAACAAAGGTTATAGTCTCAGCACTAAGACGGTAGCAACCAACCAAAGTTAGTGTTTTTAATGCCTTCACTTCCTCCTGGCTCTGACAGCCAGTTTGGAAATGTACCAAAAGCTGAAAAGGAATGGTTATTCCATTACCTAACAACATTTAGACTAAGTAACTTTAAAAGCTTAAAGATGAAAAGAATGAGCTAACCCTTCTGCACAGGGACGTATCCAATTCTGTACAAATGAGAAATGAAGACAGTTTGGCCTAAGTAAAGAAAACCTATGAATTTAACCATCAAATCTGTAATTACCAAATATTAAAGAAAAAACAAATTAGAAAGAAGAAGGTGAAACTGCCATCCAACAAGAGGTATCAAATAATTATGAAAGTACTTTATGCACCTAAAGTGGCAGATATTTTTTCAATTTAAGTTTCCAATAGATTTTAAGTCCAAAAGCCTTTTAGTATTTAAAAGACTGTATCTTTAGATCAGTAGGCTTTAAAAAGTATTTTACAGTATAATCACAATGAGGAGGTATATGATGGATGATAAGAAGAAAGGAGCACAGATTAGAAAAAGGATCTGAATGCCGAATCTTAGTAAATAAATGCAATCTAATTAAGTAGTTTCAAGAGCCTAAAAAACCCTAGTAGATTAACAAAGCATTCCACAGCTGGAGTTGTTAAGGAGTGGCTCTTCAACAGAGGAAAAAGGCTTAAAATCAGTATGTTGGAGCTATCTACATACATTTTCACAGTACCTATATGGTGCAAATAGGTGCTACAAAAGTGCTTTAAAATTTATTTATTAAACAATCATCCTCTAGTCTTTTCTAATCGATTTCCTTGACAAATTATTCTTTTTCATATAGTAATAGCTCAATATCAACCATGAAAATTATCTAAGATTTCTAAATTAATGAACTCTAAGTAAAACTTACTACTTTAAAATAGTTTAAAACCTATTCAGAAATTATAATTAAGATATGATTTTCCAAATTTCCTTTAGTTTCCTTTCCAGTCATTTCCAATAGTTAACTTTCCAATAGTTTTCCTTCAGTTCTTGAATACTAATCAATAATAACATATAGGTGAGTGAAAATACAGGCAAAAAGAAAGAGGTACATTTTGATAAAGGAAATACACCTGGTAATTTTCATTTTTAAGTTTACAGGCCTACTTCACTTTGAAAATGAAAAACAACTCACAAAAAACCAGATCTTGCTCAGATTAACATTGTTCTAAATTTAGAATTTCTACAACAGGAACTTTACGTTAAATGCATCCAAATCTTTATTTATCACACACCACAGTATAATATAGATTAAAAGTACACCAAACTTAGATTTAAAAAACCAAATGTCCTTAGGTTAGGTTACACAGCAAGTTAAATATGAGAGCTCACTGGAGAAAATGAATCTTTACAAACTTCCCCAAGTCAGAACGCTTTCAGAATATAACTTCTTTATTTTGCCTGAAGTACCAAAACATCCTAATTCAACACTCATACTCAGAAATGAATAAGCAGATTTCTCTAAGTAGAAATTATTTTGAAATCACTGAGAGCTGGTATCTCTCCTGCTTTAAGAGTTAATAATTTATGAAGACTCTGAATTTGATAATGTATCATTTATATAAAAAATGTAAAGAGGCTTTCAAAATGGGGTCATTATTTGAACAAGGAAGAGCAGGCTTTGTGAGAATATTATTGATAGAAGCTCCTAAAAATGATACAGGAAGCCCTTACCTAATTCTATTTCAGTGGACAACATTCTTCTATGTGATATTTTAAGAGGGGGAAATATTTATTACACTGCAAGACTTACATTTCAACCACTAGAGAAAAAATTTCAAACCAAAGCTAACAAAATCAGCAATGCTGAGCTGCTACCTCAAATGGCTGTTATAAGCTCTATTAACCTACCAGTACATCAATGAAATCATTTTAACATTTTCTGTAAATAATGAAATTTTTAAAGATTCTTACTGAAAATCCATGTATATTTAAATCAGAAACAGTATTTTATATATAAACACCACTGAGAAAATTTTACGAGAAGTACATCAAATTAGGCTGTTTGCAATATTTGTTCTCAATATTAAATTATTAAATGAGCATACACAGCTTATTAGTTTTAAGCATTTCTAATAGCTAAGCATAAGGGAAGGCTACACCTATTTAAGCTATGAAATAGAAGGCATTATGTTTCTACAAAGACTGATTTCTACTCAAACGTGCTACAACTGACTGTTCTAAAGTTGAACTTAATGATTTATAAATTTACCGATTATTCATTAACCTGGACATTCTACATACATTGGAAGCATCTTTTTATTCTTTACCTATTATCACCCATTCATACTGGTTCTAAGGCACTTCTACAAAGAAAACAAACTCTTCACAAATTCCTCTAAGTATCCAAAACAGTCCTAGCTGGCAGTAAGAAGAAAAGGAAAGAACATGCTTAACAGAAGCAGTGTGTCTTTTATCTCTAGCCCCTAGAAAAGTGCTTGGCACATGGAATAGGTAATTCAGTAAATGCTTTACAAATAAGTTACTGATCAAAAAAACAAAGGAGAATTTTGTCAAGTGGCTGATATCTAAAGTAGACACTAAAAAGTTCAACTTTCTAATCCTAAAGAAAACAAAAAATTTATCAAAAGTATAACTTTCGGCCAGGCACCATGGCTCACACTCGTAATCCCAGCACTTTGTGAAGCTGAGGCAGGCCGATCACCTGAGGTCAGGAGTTCAAGACCAGACTGGCCAACATGGTGAAACCCTGTCTCTACTAAAAACACAAAAAATTAGCTGGGCATGGTGGCGCTCACCTGTAGTCCCACCTACTCGGGAGGCTGAAGCAGGAGAACCGCCTGAGCCTAGGAGGCAGAAGTTGCAATGAGCTGAGACTGAGCCACTGCACTCCAGCCTGGGCAACAGAGCAAGATTCCGCCGTCTCAAAAAATTAAAAATAAACTTTCTTGGGTCCATCTCTTTTTGGGGTCGTCAACTTCTAAGGATTAATTTTTTAGCATAGTTAGCAGAAATTTCAAAGGTATTATCCTGAGATGATACAAATGTTAGCCAAATTGCAACGATTACAGATTTCTAATATTCTTTTTCAGAGATTTAAAAGTAGTACAAAAACCAGATACTGCCAGAATATCCAATCGCAAAAAGGGAGAGATCTTACCCCATAACAAAACAAAAAGGCAAAAAAAAAAAAACCCCACCCAAGTTCTTCGGAATTAGTTAACTAAGGTATTGTACTGGCACTGGAGGTAAAGATTATTTCTAAACCATAAATCTCGTGTGTATTATCAAATGGAATACACATTTTTTGAAAAAAATAGGGAAGACTGAGCAAAGTTGTGTGTTAAAAAGAATTTTTTTTTTAATTAAAAAAAAAAAAACAACCAACAGGAAGGAAGTCTGAACTTAAGGGGCTGAATACCATCAAGAGGATATGTGCTTAATCATGGACAGTAATTTCCTAAAAGAGAAGGAAGCTGTAACAAAAACAGAAAAACCTAACTATTAAAGCATTTTTAGAGCTCAACATCCAGCCAAATTCCATTATCTGTATATTTTCTCTTCATCCTTTTGGAAAATATACCATCTGAAAATGTTACTGGTATTCAAGTTAGTCCACTAGATATAAATATCAACTATTTGTTAAAAGACAAGCAACAGATAACCCAAATGTGTTCATGCTCCATTAAGGTAGAAGATGAAGTAAAACAGATGAAAAAGAAACAATCTACAATATATATATTTTAGAGTAGTTAATCCACTATAGAATAAAAGATAAAAGGCAATCATAGAAACACAGTTGCATAAACTATATTGACTATAAAAAAGGATAAGGCAACCTAAGGGTCAAGAAAAACTAAACATAAAAATGGTTAAATTTGGCCGGCACAGTGGCTCACACCTGAAATCTCAGCACTTTGGAAGGCCAAGGTAGGCGGATCACCTGAAGTCAGGAGTTCAAGACCAGCCTGGCCAACATGGTAAAACCCATCTCTAATAAAAAATACAAAAATTAGCCAGGTGTGGTGGCACACGCCTGTAGTCTCAGCTACTTGGGAGGCTGAGGCAAGAGAATCGCTTGAACCTGGGAGGCAGAGGTTGCAATGAGCCGAGATCACACCACTGCACTGTAGCCTGGGCAACGAGCGAGATTCCGTCTCAAAAAAAAAATAAATAAATAAAGCTTAAATTTGCCACTGACTCCTTTAAATGAAAAAGGCTAGTATATGTCATTAAAAAAAACCTTAGTAATTTTAAGATCTCTAAATTGCTCTAACAAATACTTTTTTCATAATTAACCTATCCATTACTTTTACCTCGCTAGTGTCTTCTTCGTCTTGCTAGCATGAAATATTTAGCTTTATTCTTATAATGGCCAGCAGCACATTTTGAAGGACCTATATGGTATTGAAAAAAAAAAAAAAGGATAATCTTCCTACTGTATTTTTTCATTCTAGGATCTTGAGTTGCATTACGTTCATAAGAGTGCACTCAGAAAACTCAGAAAACATGAAAGACCAGACCAGGCGTGGTGGCTCACGCCTGTAATCTCAGCATTCTGGGAGGCCAAGGCAGGTGGATCACTTGAGGCCAGGAGTTCAAGACCAGCCTGGCCAACATGGTGAAACCTCGTCTCTACTAAAAATACAAAAATTAGCCGGGTGTGATGGTGCATGCCTGTAATCCCAGCTACTTGGGAGGCTGAAGCACAAGAATCACTTGAATCCAGGAGGCAAAGGTTGCAGTGAGCCAAGATCGTGCCACTGCACTCCAGCCTGCCTGGGTGACAGGGCGAGACTCCGTCTCAAAAAAACAAACAAATACAAATACAAATAAATAAAAAAGAAAAGAAAGACCATAGCAACAAAACCACTTACGTTTTGCGAATTAGGCTGCCTTTACATTAATTCCTTTGGGGTCTTTAACCATTTATGACAAGGAAAATAATATATCAGTCAACAACGAAACAAAAACAGATGTTAAATAATTAAATGTAAAAGATTCTGATCAAGCAAGAATCATCAATGGATACTAAAATTAATGGAAGTATGATGAGAAATAAGATTATTTACACAGTCTCAAAATATTCCCCCCAAGACACGTGTTAATTACAAAGTGAAAAATAGAAACTTGATAGTTTAGAAACCTGGCAGGCACCTCCTTAATCAAATGATCAAGATGACATCACCAATAATGGGATGGATCATAATCATGTACCTCCTTATCTACTAATAAGAATACACCATCACCTCTGTCATATCCTTGCCAAAAATGCACAGATTAAGGACCAATCAAACTACCTAGTATTCTTCCAAAGTGTCAAAGTCATGAAAGGAAAGAAAGAATGAAGAGCAGGCCTAGATTAAAGGAGATTAAGGAGATATGACAACCAAGTACAATATGAATTCCTAAACTGGATTCTGGACCAGAAAAAGATCATTTAGTAGACAACGTCAAAATTAAAAAATGTCTAGAGTAGTTGGTATTAATTTCCTGACTACTGCATTTCCTGACTTCTGTACTATGGTTATACATGATACGAACATTAAGGAAAGCTGGGTGACAGGTATATGGGGATTCGGTGTGAAATACGTGTGTGTGTGTGTATTTAGATAGGGTGTGGCATGTGTGTGTGTGCATATTTAGATAGGGTGTGGCGTGTGTGTGTGTGTGTGTGTATTTAGACAGGGTGTGGCTCTGTCGCCCAGGCTGGGATGCATTGGCACAATCGTGGCTCACTGCAATGTCCACTTCCCTGACTCGAGCAAGCCTCCCACCTCAGCCTCACTAGTACCTGGGACTACAGGGACACACCACCATGCTTGGCTAATTTTTGTAGAGACAGTTTCATCATGTTGCCCAGGCTGGTCTTGAACTCCTGGGCTTAAGTAATCTGCCTGCCTGAGTCTCCCAAAATGGTGAGATTACAGGCATGAGCCACCACACCAAGCCTGTGTACTAAATTTTTGCAACTTTGGTAAGTCTAAAATTATTTCAAAATAGAAAGTTAAAAATAAAAAATAGAACAAAACATCCTGAATACGGTTCCATATTCAACACACCTGTGGAATATCCACTGAGAAATTAAGAAATATAAATCTCCAATTTTTCATTCAGATGAAAAATTTAGTCCAATCTTTCTTTAAAAGCTAATCCTAATGGAAATGAGAGCATTATGTCATGTTCTGTACTAATATCAGAAAAGTAACCAGATGTTAATAGTCTTTTTCTTTCCCTTTGGTAAACAGTTCTCTAGATAGAGAACTTTAATTCAGAAGATAATATGGGAGAGATCAAAAGGGAAAATCTTTCCTACAGATAGAAAAACAATGTCTACATTAAATAGCAAGTGTGGAAATTAACTCCAGACTATAGCAAGCATATCATAGAACAGGTGAATAAAAAAGCAAAAGTTCTTTCCAATTTACATTATGTACGTTTATTCCTGCATTATTAAAACTGAAGACCTTCTCATTTGTTTCTTCAAAAATTTTCGCAGGAAATAGAGTTTAGTGCCATAAATATCCTTCTTCCTTTTTTTAAATTAAAATTCAAGAGATAAACTCCAATGTATTAATACCTTCACTTACAAAGTTGGTTACAGGTAAATATTCATAACTTTTTGTTTTAATTTTTAATTTACTGAGAGCTTAGTATACGGTAGGTAATGTATTATGCTTTTAAGAAAAGAGAAACAAGGTCTTCCTATGATGCCCAGGCTGGAATGCAGTGACTAGTTACAGGTACAATCACGGCACACTATAGCCTCGAACTCCTGGGCTCAAGCAATCCTCCTGTCTCGGCTACCCAAGTAGCTGGAACTACAGGAAATTGCCACTGTGTGCATTATTATGCATTGTATTATGCATTTTATATATATTGCCTCATTCATTAGCATAACCCTATCATATATGGAATATTATTATCATCACAACTTTACCTGATAAGGAAACTAAGGCACAAAGTGGTGAACTAACTCACCTAAGATCACATGTCAGTAAAGAACAGGAAATTCAAAACCAGTTTGACTCTAGGACTCTGAGGTTTAATTTTACATTTTTCCAAATCATATTATTTTGATTAACAACTGAGTACTTCTTTTTAAATACTTAGTATATAGACTGGGGCTGGGTGTGGTGGCGCATGCCTGTAATCCCAGCACTTTGGGAGGCCAAGGCAGGCGGATCACTTGAGGTCAGGAGTTAGAGACCAGCCTGGCCAACATGGCAAAACCCCGTCTCTACTAAAATAGAGACACGTCACTGCACTCCAGCCTGGGTGACAGAGTGAGACTCCGTCTCAAATAAATAAATAAATACTTAGTATATGATAAAAGCTAGAATAAATGTACTGTTTTAAGTAGAATTCTGAAACAACTTCAAATTCATTTAAACATACATCAATTGACAGTTAAGCAAGCTAAGCTTAAGCAAGTTAACTTGTTTTGCCATTTCTATCAACCTATGAAATAGGGAATTTTACAAGACAGTAAAACTATGTAAAAATATGGAGTTTTACAAGACAGTAAAACTTCAAAATAAAGTGTAGCAAAATTTAACAACTTAATATCAGCAAGATAATCTAGGAAAAGATGTTTCTATTAAAACTAAAAAGCCCATATCTAAACATGTTAAAATGGTAATCAGAAATTCCTTTCACCTTTTAATATCTTCAAACACCAAGACACAAAAAGGATTTTTTCTAACTAGAATTTCTGGTTTACCTGATACATATCTATTGATTTGCATAACAAATATATAAGATAGACTTTTAAATGTACAAGAACTTCATAATTTAATGAGTTTTATTATCCTAACATAATGTAAACATTTATAGCAACAGTTTAAGTCACCATTTGTTATAAGCATGATTAAAATAATAATCCGACAATAATAAACTAGATTCAGAGCTCAATTCTGCTTAAAGAACCAGAGAAACAGTCTTTAGTTTATTACAGAATAGATAATAATCTGTATGAATGCTGTGGCTGACCTGAATTTTAATATATTTTAAGTATTACTTATGATAGCTTACAATATATCTATTCAAGTTCCTCCATATATAATAAGATGAAAAGGTCATTGCCTTATCTCAATTTGAATGTAATAAAAAATATAAATATGATATTAGACATCTGCAGAAGCAATCAACATTTTAGTTAAAACAGGGCGTTTTCCAATTCTTTACCAATAAAGTGGGGCAGGTTTTGTAAAAGACAGAACACATCTACTTACAAATAAATCCTTTAATCTACTCTATCATATTATAACTTATACAGCAATTGAGCCTAAAGTGACAAGGAAATATCAGTAGCTTCCACCAATCTCAGAAGGCATCCTCAGCCTTAGGGCCCATTTCAGCAAACTGTCAGAAATTAAGAAAGCCTGGCTGGGCACAGTGGATCAGGCTTGTAATCCCAGCACATTGGGAGGCTGAGGAGAGAGGATCTCTTGAGCTCAGGAGTTCAAGACCAGCCTAAGCAACATGGTGAAATCCTATCTCTACAAAAAATTAGCCAGGCGTGGTTGCGCACACCTGTAGTCCCAGCTACTTGGAGAGGCTGAGGTGGGGGGATGGCTTGAGCCCAAGGAGGCAGAGGTTGCAATGAGCTAAGATCACACCATTGCATTCCAGCCTGGGGAACAGGGCCAGACCCTGCCTCAGAAAAAAAAGAAAAAAAAAAAAGAAGAAGAAGAAGAAGGCGGCAAGAACAGCAAGCAAGCAACCAAGCTAGCTGTGTCTGTCAACTACTCATCTGGTAGTTGATTTCTATACAGTAACGAGGCTACAAACCAGAAAAATTTTAAATGTCCAACATGACATTCTAAATGTCAGTACTGGAAAAAATAATTTGAATTCTGCTACCTTACTGACTATTCACAGTTTCCACAGCTATTTCCACTTTCCAAACATTTTAGGAATAAAATTTTGATAGTGACTAATCCACGTCTGGAAATTAAAATGTTGCCAAAAAGAAAATGAAAATGTATTAAGAAAAAAGAACATCAACCCACCATTAAATTAACAATTTAAAAAATATGCTTTGATTTAAAAAGTATGTGGAGTCTAATTAACATTGTAATAACTATCAGTAAAACTTCACAAAAGCCACAACAGATCTTAGTTTATGTCTTTGAAAGTGCTAATATTACTAGAACTCAAGTTCTTTATTTGGCAAGCTCCATTAAGAAATAAAGCAGCCGGGCACGGTGGCTCATGTCTGTAATCCCAGCACTTTGGGAGGCCGGCGTGGGTGGATCACCTGAGGTCAGGAGTTCGAGACCAGCCTGACTAACATGGTGAAACCCCATCTCTACTAAAAATACAAAAATTAGCCAGGCGTGGTGGCGCATGCCTGTAATCCCAGCTACTTGAGGGGCTGAGGAAGGAGAATTGCCTGAACCTGGGAGACGGAGGTTGCAGTGAGCTGAGATTGCACCATTGCACTCCAGCCTGGACAAAGAGAGTGAAACTCTGTCTCCGGGAAAAAAAAAAAAAAGAAAAAAAGAAGTAAAGCTAGTGTACATTCCTTCAGTTTTTAATAAGCCACTTCTTAAAATATTATTCAGAATACCAGATTATAGTATTTCTAAATAGAAGAAAAGTTTATTTCCATACTTCCTTCAAAACCAATCAGCCCAGCCTGGGCAACATAGTGAGACTCCATCTCTACAAAAATTTAATATTAGCCAAATGTGGTGGCACACATCTGTAGTCCTAGCTATTCAGGAGGCCAAGGTGGGAGAATCACTTGGGCCCTGGAGGTTGAGGCTGCAATGAGCTATGACTGCCACTGTACTCCAGCCTGGGTGACAAAGTGAGATCCAGTCTCAAAAAAAATAAAAATAAACCTGGCATGGTGGCACCCACCTGTAGTCTCTGCTACTCAAGAGGCTGAGGTGGGAGGATCACCTGAGCTTGGGGAAATTGAGGCTGCAGTGAGCTGTGATTGCACCACTGTACTCCAGCCTGGGCAACAGAATGGAATCCCATCTCAGAAAACAAAAACAAGAATTAGGCATGGTGACATGTACCTGCAGTCCTGGTTACTCAAGGAAACTGAGTGGGAGAATCGCTTGAGCCTGGGGGCAGAAGTGGCAGTGATCCGAGATCTCACCACTACACTCCAGCCTGGGTGACAGAGCAAGACCCTGTCTCAAAAACTAAAACAAAAACCCAAAACCCCAATCAGCTGGGGGGGGGGGGGGGGGTGGGGTGTGTGTGTGTGTGTGTGTGTGTGTGTGTGTGTGTGTGTGTGTGTGTGTGTGTGTGTGTGTGTGTGTGTGTGTGTGTGTGTGTGTGTGTGTGTGTGTGTGTGTGTGTGTGTGTGTGTGTGTGTGTGTGTGTGTGTGTGTGTGTGTGTGTGTGTGTGTGTGTGTGTGTGTGTCTGAGACAGAGTCTCACTCTGTTGCCCAGGCTGGAAAGAGTCTCACTCTGTTGCCCAGGCTGGAATGCAGTGGCGCAATCTTAGCTCACTGCAAACTCTGCCTCCCAGGTTCAAGCAATTCTCGTGCCTCAGCCTCCCAAGTAGCTGGGATTACAGAAGCGTGCCACCACGCCTGGCTAATTTTTGTGTTTTTAGTAGAGACGAGGTTTCACCATGTTGGGCAGGCTGGTCTTGAACTCCTAAGCTCAAGCGATCCACCTGCCTCAGCCTCCCAAAGTGGTGGGATTACAGGTATGAGCCATTGTGCCCGGCCACCATCAGCTGGTACTTTAAAGATTTTGACATAGGCTGGGTACAGTGGTTCAGACCTGTAATCCCAACACTTTGGGAGACGGAGTTGGGAGGAATGCTTGAGGTCAGGTGTTCGAGGCTGCAGTGAGCTATGATTGTGCCACTACACTCTAGCCTGGGCAACAGGGCAAGGCCCTGTGTCTAAAAATTAAAAGTAAAAAAACAAAAAAAGACCAACACTTTCAATCACTCTTATTTGGCACAGTACTAAGAGCAGACACCATTTACAGAACGACCAAGAACTTCACTAGGTGCATTATACACCTCTCTCCTTTACAAGGGTAGCTGTTACCCCCACATGAAGCTTATGCTGGCCATCTTAAAGGCATTCCCAAAAGAGCCATGAATTCACTCCCTAATTTACCTGTATATCTTCAGAAATGTCTCCCAATAACCATCTTTTAGCCCCAAATCCTTTAGCAAATCTTATTCCCAAAATGACTTCAAGGTTTCTCCAGTTTTTGACAACCCTTTCTGTACTTCATATTTCATTTTTCTGATAAGCATAACCTAGGAAATGGATAAACAATAGACAAGAATGTTCAACTGGCTCCCTTACTTCACGAACACCATCAAGGTTTAACTCTCCAACATGAGGAACAGAGAACATAAAGCTAGTAAAATATCCCATACTGATGGCAATTGAAGCACATAATAAACTGATCGTTTCCCTACATTTATGAAGTTAACTAGTTCTTTCTAACTTATGTACAAGATTTCCATCAGGAATATACTACCACATAGAAAGTCTATTCCCCCGCTAAGGTCTGCAAACCATTTACAAAGACAGGGCCAATTAAAAGAGTCTGCAAATATGTCAGTGCTGCACTTCTCAAAATGTGTTCTTTAACATCTGCCAGATCTCTACTTGTTACAAACACTCTCACATGACAATAATTATACTTTTATTTCTAATATGAATTGAATACTAATAGAAAATAAGGTGGTAGGCCGGGCATGGTGGCTCACGCCTGTAATCCCAGCACTTTGGGAGGCCGAGGCAGGCGGATCACGAGGTCAGGAGATTGAGACCATCCTGGCTAACATGGTGAAACCCTGTCTCTACTAAAAATGCAAAAAATTAGCCGGGCGTGGTGGTGGGCTCCTTTAGTCCCAGTACTCCAGAGGCTGAGGCAGGAGAATGGCGTGAACCCGGGAGGCAGAGCTTGCAGTGAGCTGCGATCGCGCCACTGCACTCCAGCCTGGGCGACAGAGTGAGACTCCGTCTCAAAAAAAAAAAAAAAAAGAAAGAAAATAAGGTGGTAAACAGAAAGGGAACTGTTGTCTACGCGACCCTGAACGCGACCGATCTCGTCTGATCTCGGAAGCTAAGCAGGGTCGGGCCTGGTTAGTACTTGGATGAGAGAAAGGGAACTGTTACAGCAGAATAATAAATGTAGAGATGGGCTGCAGTTGAGGCCTGCCATCACTTGACTACACGTGACCAACGACATTTCTCGTATATAAAATGAAGCAAACTAACATTTCTCAATCTGTGTTTCAAGGAACACTGGTTCTCCAGGTCAGTAACAGGTATTATATGATGAAAGAGCCAGATTTCAATAAAACCGTCTTTCTTCTTCAGAATGTATCAGTCTTCAATAAACTAAAATGCAATGTCAATTTCCAAAATATATATGACAAAAAGCATTCCCCCAAATTTCTGGGCTCTAATACTATTTTTTTTTCAACTTTTAGAATCAGTATTACAAAAAAACTAGTTTTGAAACTTTATAGATTTCAAAATCCAGTTCAATGAATGTTTGAAACTTAAAAAACCAGATATTGACTTATAATCTTACTTAAAACAAACAGATTAATCCCATTCATTCTAAGGAGATAGTTTTCAGGCCCATATGGGACTGAGCATGGAAGAGATGGTCTTCAGGGCATAATGCCCATCTAAAACAATCTTTCAGAATGAAAAAGTTTGAGAATCACTTAATTGGGGTAATGGTTCTATTTTAGAGTATTAATGAACTGCTACATGACGCTATATTTCTTCCAAGTATTCCCCACCCCCATTTAAAAAAAAGGAAAAGGGTGCTTTTACAACAACTTATGTTTTTGTGAATTTAGGAATTTCAAACAACTTCTCAATAATCACATATAGTACTGTCCTGGCAGCATGAGAGTCAGCGAAAGAATTAATCCCTGATGCCTCCACTGTATGTAATGAATTCACTATTCTCTTACGCATTTAGAATGATGGTGCTAGATATATGCCATTCTTAGAACTAAGAGAGTAGGCACTCTTTTCTCGTAGGGATTGTCTTATGGACCCCAGGTGAGAAAGACTGCACCAAAACTGTCGCAAAGGTACAGAACCGCTGCTTTAGAAAATTATGTATAAAGTCTCTGAACAAGTAAACAAGCTTTCCATTTTAACTTACAGTGCTTAAGAAAGAAATCACTCTTACTTAGCACAGTAATAAAAACAGCCACCGATTTACAGAACTATCAAGAACTGAGCCAGGTGCATTATATGCCTTTCTCCTTTTATCCTCACAACAACAGCATGGGTAGCTATTACCTGCACATAACAGCTATGGAAATCAGGCTTTAAAAAGTTAACTCATTTACAAAGGTCATACAATGAAGAGGTAGCAGAAATAAGATTAGATGCCAGGGCTGATGCCAAGACTAACGTTCATTAAACTCTACCTCATTATGCTCATTCATCGATAGTCCACATGCATCAATTCATTTGAATAGAAAAACTGTCATGTATACCATACACACAATAACAATTGAGCACAATATAAACTTATTTGGATAATTCGGAAGATAAATCAAGATCTTATGATGCTTGAGTGTACTAGACGAAACTATTGAAGACCAAAACCATGTCTTTTTTTTCCTTCATACCCTTAGTATCTTTGCTCAGTGCTAGGTATGTAACAAGCATTCAATAAATATTGAATGAGTATTTCTGAAGTAAATAAATCATCCCAATACCAGGAAAAAAAAAAAGAGGTACTGTTAAAAACCTTCCAGGCTAAAAGACAATTGCTTAAACTACCTTAGGTAATTTTTCTAAAATAATTTTTATATAGATAAATTCGCTGATGCAGGTAATGAGGACACAGTGCCCCTGACCGCAAACTGCACCAAATGTTTACCAAATTATCAATTATCACCAAATCCCCTCCTTCTCTTCCACTCCTTCTAATGGTCTTCAACTCCCTATTTCTCTTGTCTCCTCTCCCCTTCTCATGTGTTAAGCCTAATTCAGATTACTGAATGAATGGTACTAATGGCATTTAGGTCAGACAGTCATAAACTCAAATATAGTATAACTTGGTTTTTGTTAGGCCAATGTGTCCACTTGTTAGAAGCTTTTGATTCTACATATTGGATCAATTTCCTAATAAGCCACTTGTAGATCCTTAAGGGCTAAGAGTCTGAATACAACTGGAAAGATAACTAGACCTCTAAATTTAAAAAAAAAAAAAAAAAAATCCAAAGTTGATCTTAGCCTGTCCATTTTATAAAAGGTAACCCAGTTTTAAAATATTATCTCTTAAGAAGATTCAACAGCCACAAGTGTCTTACAAAAATGCCAGAATGTTATTCTTAGGCCCTTGTGAATTTTTTTTTTTTTCCAGAAAACTTAAGCAAACAACAACAACAAAAGACTAATAAGAAATACGTAGGTCAGGCGTGGTGGGTCATGCCTGTAATCTCAGCACTTTGGGAGGCCAAGGAGGATGGATCACCTGAGCTGAGGAGTTTGAGACCAGACTGGCCAACAGTGAACTCCGTCTCTACTAAAAATACAAAAATAAGCTGGGTGTCGTGGCACGAGCCTGTCATCCCAGCTACTCAGGAGGCTGAGGCAGGAGAACCACTTGAACCCACGAGGTGGAGGTTGCAGTGAGCCGAGATTGTGCCACTGCACTCCAACTTGAGCGACAGCAAAAGACTCTGTCTAAAAAATAAATAAATAAATAAATAAATAAATGAATATGTACAGCCATCCTTGTCTTCAAGCACTTTGAGAACATTTTAGCCATTGATGTTTACATGTGGCATCCACCCATGCAAGATAGGTTTCTGTATTTATACATTAAAATACCAAAAAAAAAGTATGAAATGCCTTCAAAAATGTTAAAAACTTGAGAGAAAAGCTTTTTTCATTAGTTAAGGTGTTTTGATATGGTATTAAAATAATATCTAACAAAATGAAAAAATATTCTCTCTTCTCCATGAATGTTGACACTGATTGGGGAGAATGGCAATTTTAGGCTGTCAAAAGCATACTAAATAAGTAAAATATCTAGAAATGCAATCGACTTGCACGGGATGTGAAAATTACCGGCTTTCAGTCACTTTTGGCTATTTCATACTGGCAGAAAGTAAAAATTATGGAACATGCAAGTAAGGCTTACATTACTATTAAATGATAAATCAAGCTACTATATCTTTTAAGATACATCTTTACTATTGTTAACTACAATTCAAAAAAATTCCAATTGCTTCAACAGCTCCAACATTTATAAGTGAATCAGGAAATAAATAATGAAAATGAAAAAAACAGTTCTACTGTTAAAAAAAAAAAAAAAAAAAAACCACCACCACCACCACCTCTTAGGGCCGGGTGCGGTGACTCAACGCCTGTAATCCTTGTACTTTGGGAGGCCAAGGCAGATGGATCACAAGGTCAGGAGTTCAAGACCAGCCTGACCAACACGGTGAAACCCCTTCTCTTAAAAAAAACAAAAATTAGCTGGGCACAGTGGTGCACGCCTGTAGTTCCAGCTACTAGGGAGGCTGAGGCAGGAGAATCACTTGAACCCAGGAAGCAGAGGTTGCAGTGAACCGAGATCATGCAAATGCACTCCAGTCTGGGCGAGAATGAGACTCCATCTCAAAAAAAAAAAAAAATCTGAATACGTTAAAAAGTTTTTGTAGCCAGGTGCAGTGGCTCATGCCTGTAATCCCAGCATTTTAGGAGGCCAAGGCGAGCAGATCACTTGGGGTCAGGAGTTCAAGACCAGTCTAGCCAACATGGCAAAACCCTGTCTCTACTAAAAATACAAAAACTAGTTGGACGTGGTGACGCATGCCTGTAATCCCAGCTACTCAGGAGGCTGAGGCAGGAGAATCCTTTAAACCCACAAGGCGGAGGCTGCAGTGAGCCGAGATCATGCCACTTGCACTCCAGCCTGAGCAACAAAGCAAGACTCTGTCTCAAAAAAACCAAAAAAAATTTTCATTACATGGGCTAAAAAACCTTTGAAGACCTAATGCAGATGTCTAAGATTCAAGGCCAGGCATGGTGTCTCACACCTGTAATCCCAGCACTTTGGGAGGCCAAGGCAGGCGGATCACCTGAGGTCGGGAGTTCGAGACCAGCTTGACCAACATGAAGAAACCCCATCTCTACTAAAAATACAAAATTAGCCAGGCATGGTGGTGCATGCCTGTAATCCCAGCTACTTGGGAGGCTGAGGCAGGAAAATGGCTTGAACCCGGGAGTCAGAGGTTGTGGTGAGCCGAGATCGTGCCATTGCACTCCAGCCTGGGCTTCAACAAGGTAGGCTGGGTTTCAACAAGGTAGGTTGAAACAGCCTAGGTTTCAACCCAGCCTGGGTTTCAACAAGGTAGGTTGAAACAGCCTGGATTTCAACAAGGTAGAAACTCCATCTCAAAGGGAAAAAAAATAAAAATAAAAAAAAAAAAGAAAAAGTGGCCGGGCGCAGTGGCACACACCTGTAATCCCAGCACTTTGAGAGGCCAAGGTGGGCGGATCACAAGATTGACCATCCTGGCCAATGTGGTAAAACCCTGTCTCTACTAAAAATACAAAAATTAGCTGGGCATGGTGGTGCATGCCTGTAATCCCAGCTACTTGGGAGGCTGAGGCAGGAGCACTGCTTGAACCTGGGAGGTGGAGGTTGCGGTGAGCTGAGATCACGTCACTGCACTCCAGTCTGGCGACAGAGCAAGACTCCGTCTCAAAACAAAACAAAACAAAACAAAAAGTTAATTCTACCTTCTAGAATAAGCAAAAAGACAAGCTAAATCCTATTTTTCAAATGAATATTAAAGCATTCATATAAACTATCATTTTCTTTTTTTTTTATACTTTCCCAAGTGAGTTCACAGGAAAATTATCACTTTCTTGTTCCAATAATAAATATGATGTGAAGATAAGTTGTAACCACTCAAAATTAAAAATCTGATTCATAAAATGTGCTATTATTCAGCTGATTAAAATTAGGTTTCTACTTTAAAAGTATTTTAATCAAATTTTAATTTGATTGCATTAAGCTTATAAAAAAAATCCTAAGCATCAACAGCTTATAGAATCTGAGACCACTAGAAGGCTAGTAATCTAATTTATTGAAATATGTCATGAAACTGAGTGTCTCCATATTCACTTATTTTTCTGAAATTGCAATCTACTTCAGCAAATTTTCCAAATTTAAAATTTACTTTTTAGCAATAAATCTGGAGAATTTAACCACTGGGGTAGAAACTATACTTTTTAAATGTACTAAGAGAAAATAATAATTAAGATTGAAGGAATTATTAGGTACACTCATTACTGGACAACTCCATAAAATAGTGACCGAAATAACCAGGGAAGTCTATAGTTTCAAATGCCTCTATACTCAATAGGCTAACGACTGCTTTTTATAGTTGTCAGCTGTCACCTTTTGTTCTTCTCAATGGACATAAGAAACCTCCAGAATGTGGTTGAGTGCAAGTTTTGGAATGAAATCACCTAATGGAATACTGACTAGCTCCATCACTTAGTAGTTATGTGACCAAGGTCCTTAACTTCACAATATTTTATTTGTAGTAACATATCAGCCAATAATACAGTAAAAAAAATTTTAGAATCATTTCCCTGTCATATAATCCTCAGGTCTACTATGAATTTATTATCAATCTTATACAAGCTTACAAAAAAGAGGAGCTAAACAGCTGCCAATTTAAATGTTATGTACCTTCAGGCTGGGCGTGGTGGCTCATGCCTGTAATCCCAGCACTTCGGGAGGCTGAGGCGGATGGAGAGTCTGAGCTCAGAAGTTCAAGACCAGCCTGGCCAAGATGACGAAACCCCATCTCTACTAAAAATACAAAAATTAGCCAGGCGTGGTGCCACATGCCTGTAATCCCAGCTACTTAGGAGGCTGAGGCAGAAGAATAGCTTGAACCCAGGAGGCGGAAGCTGCAGTGAGTGCCACTGCACTCCAGCCTGGGAGACAGAGCAAGACTCCATCTCAAAAAAATAAAATAAAATAAAATAAACATTATGCACCTTCACCAAGTATTAAATATACTTGTTCCTAAAAGGATTAGGGTGTGATATCATGATCGTTATCATGGGATTCAGAGATGGAGGTAGGAAACCACTAAGGTTATCTAGGGTGAAATTCTCATTTCCATCTCCTCTTTCTGTACCCACCCTTCCTGCCTGGAACCTCAAAATAGGTAAAATTCCTAATAATAAAACATAACCGATTGTACAAATGTATAAATCCTGCTATCCATTATTTCAGAGAATAACTGATGAATGTTTGGTGGATCTCCATAGAGCAAAATAACACATTGAAAATGAAGAACAGTTTAAAACTCTTATTCCAAATTCTACAGTAAAATGAACCATCAACCAAAGACAAGACTTGGCTCCATGTTTGACTCTCAAAAAGAAGTTTAGGTGAACTACAGCAATAAAAGCCTTTTAAAAGAGGAAGAAAAGGAAAGACTCAGATATCTGAGCACCTAAGCAGTGGACAGTCTATAGCCCAAACCAGGGATTTTCTCAATTCACACATCTCACACACCTTGTACCCAAAGGAACAACCTTAACCAAAAATAAAGCAAAAAACATAACTTATAAAGCAGCATTTTTTCCTAAATTAAATTCACTAAGACAAATTTCACTAAATACCACCTTTTTTAAAAAGTAATTTTTAAAACATGGGAGCGTATTTCCTCAACAGGAAGATGTACTGATCATTGTCAAAAGTACCACAACAAATTTGTTTAGAGGACACAACCAAGAAAAAAAATTAACTTTTTTTTTCTTGATACAGGGTCTCACTTGGTCACCCAGTCTAGAGTACAGTGGTGCCATCACAGCTCACTGCAGCCTCTAACTCCTGGGCCTAAGCAATTGTCCAGCCTCCCTAAGTGCTGGGATTACTGGTGTGAGCCACTGTGCCCAGCCCAAAAATTTATTCTTTTTTTATTTTTTTGAGACACAGTCTTGCTCTGTTGTCCAGGCTGGAGTACAGTGGTGTGATCTCAGCTCACTGCAACCTCTGCCTTCCAGGTCCAAGTGATTCTCATACCTCAGCCTCCTCAAGAAGCTGGGACTGCAGGTGTGTGCCACCATGACTGGCTCATTTTTGTATTTTTAGTAGAGATGTGGTTTCCCCATGTTGGCCAGGTTGGTCCTGAACTCCTGACCTCAAGTGATCCGCCTGCCTTGGCCTCCCAAAGTGCTGGGATTACAGGTGTGAGCCACCACACCCAGTCTCTAAAAATCAGTTTAATATTAGGCACAAACAAAAGCTTCCTTATGAAAAAAACCAAGTTGGCTTGGTTGTCAATTTCTAAAAAAGGAGATAAAAACCTATAGAATGAGAAAAGTCAGTTTTCGTTGATACAGTATTTGATGTACTGTGGTAATTAGGCCGGCACAGTGGCTCACGCCTGTAATCCCAGCACTTTGAGAGGCCAAGGTGGGAAGATCACTTGAGCTCAAGAGTTTGAGCCCAGCCTGGGCAACATGGTGAAACCTCATCTCTTTTTAAAAAAATAAAAAGGTAATTAATAAAAATATTTCAAAGAGAAAAATTGGGGGGGATCTTCATTATACCTAAACATCTAAATCATTAAATATCTACAAAATACCTTATGCAGACTTAGTACCTAATATGTCATTCGCTAATTTAACTAAAAATAAAAATTATCACTACCAATTACTTAAATCTTAGCATCTATTAGGAACTTCTAATTTTACACTTCTGAATATTACTACAAATATTCTTCGTAATTTCTATATGTAAAGGTCTAGCTTTTATTTTTGTAACATATTTAGAACATATGTTAAGAATGTCTTAGAGAATAACCTTGCTGCCCTAAAAGGTAAAAAAGTATGAAGCATCTTGTCTTATTTTAGAACAGGAAAAAAGCAATATAGAGGAGTAAAATGATTTGTCTATGCTTAAATGATACAGTGGAGGCAATACAACTAAAACATGGTTTCTTTATACCTGTCCATAGCTCAGTCATTAACATCATTTGGAATTTATTCTTACATCCATGATTCCTTAAAACAATATAACGAACATAATCTAACTTTCAACTAGCAAATATTCAATACCCTATCACAGTTCTTTGGGGTTTTCTTAAAATTTCTAACTCCTACCTTCATGTCAGGCTATAAATTGCTAACTTTCCTGACGTCAACTTACATGCCTCAGAATCCCATTTCTTTTCCCTCCCTAGTCTCATCTGCTTTAAGATAACAAAGCTAGTAAACATAAGAAGACTTATTAAAAGTCAAAAAAAGGATCAGAAATGCTATGCAAAAATACCCCCCGGGGGGTCGGGGGACCAGGGAGAGGAGGGGACATGGCTTTGATAGCAATTTCAAGCAGTTTTTGGGCTCCTTACATTCCAGAGCTGGTTTAACCTCTGGATTAAGTGGAGTGTTACCATATGTGGACTGGGTCCTAACCTCCTTACTTTTCCTAATTAGGCCAAAGGGACTGATTCAAACCATTATCTCAGACAATGACAGAGAATATGCCTCCATTTCCACCACTGAGGAAAAAGGAATTATTGAGTTTCTCATACTCAATTAAGGAAGGAAGCAACTAGACATCCCAAGTAAAGCCAGCATCCTCCTAAAACATAGTACTGATCAGGCCACTGCATCGTACAAAAACAAAAAAGAGCCCTCCATTCCATGTCCAATCAAATCCAGACTTTTCAATCTTACATTTAAGGCTTTTCAAAGTTAGCCTTATGTACACAAAGCCCATCTGATACCAACTTGGACTATGTCTTATATTCTTTTCTATCAACATCTGTGTACTTTGAACCTCTTTGCTTAACGTTTTCTCTACTAAAATGACTTACTATGCCCAGTAGCTATCAAACTCCTCCTCAAGCATGTGATCTTAACTTCTCTGACTCCCAATACTCCTTTCTTAGTACCTCTCCTAAACATAATTTTCTACCTTGTCACACTTTTCCCAAATGCGATTAGATTTCAATCCCAAGCCATTCCTTAAAATATTTAAAGCAGCTTACAAAGACAGAAATGTTTTGAAATAAAGTAAATTTAAAATAGGTGAAAAAAAGTTGAAGTAAAGGACCAAAAATTGCAGGAGTAATGGAATCTTTTGTCATTTTTCTTAAATACAAACACACATTTATTCTTGTATTCAACTGCTGGCTCTCCTTAAGGAGAGAGAGAGAGCGCTATGCACATACTTATTAAATAAATTACATTCTTTCAGATACCTAAGAGATTTTATAATCATCTAAAGACAATTTCAAAATGACTTTTAAAAAATTATATATATATATTTTTGAGACAAGGTCTCACTACTCTGTCACTCAGGCTGGAGTGCAGTGGCGCCATCTCAGCTCACTGCAACCTCCACCTCCCAGGCTCAATCGATCCTCCCACCTCAACCTCCCAGGGAGCTGGGACAACAGGCATGCACGCCACCATGCCCAGCTAATTTCTGCATTTTTTTTTGTAGAGACAGGGTTTTACCATGTTGCCCAGACTGGTCTCAAACTCCTGGACTCCAGCAATCAACCTGCCTCAGCCTCCCAAAGTGCTGGGACTACAGGCGTGAGCCACCAAGCCCAGACCAAAAAATTATATTTCTTTATATATGTATCTATATACATGTATATATCCTTATACTTTGAAAAATGGCAACGTGAAAAAGGGCACCAACAAAGAACTGAATAAATATTAGTATTGTGGCTCCTTAAATAGCAAAATAACCAAAATGCTCACATTTAGTATCAACAGTAGCATTAATGTTTTTCACATTTTAAATAATTTAAGATGTACACCACTTCCTTTTTGGTAGAGACCTAGGAGTCCCCAGTAGACAGGAAAAAAATAATTCCTCCTTTCTACTGCCTGGAAGAGACTGACAATGGAAATCTGTTTAGTATGAAAAGGAAGCTGGCAAACTTCTCTACAATCACTAATATAAGGAACCAATCCTAAAATATTCGTATTAGTTCACATTTACCTGGATTTCTTTCCACTACTAAATATATTTGGGACACATCTGCTTTGGATTTCAGATATGGATAAACCCTATAAAAACGCTAAATTGAGCTGGGAGCTATGGCTCATGCCTGTAATCCCAACACTTTGGGGGCCCAGGCGGGTGGATCACCTGAGGTCAGGAGTTCGAGACCAGCCTGACCAACATGGTGAAACCCCAACTCTACTAAATACAAAAAATTAGCCGATCATGGTGGTGCATTCCTGTAATCCCAGCTACTTGGGAGGCTAAGGCAGGAGAATCGATGAACCCAGGAGGGGGAGGTTGCAATGAGCCAAGATTGCATCATTGCACTCCAGCCTGGGCAACAAGAACAAAACTCCATCTCAAAAAAAAAAAAAAATTAAATTGCCAAAAACCCTGTCTTGTTATAACCGCTTATCCTTCAAACCTTTAAAACTGAGGCTGGGTCATCAATTTTTGGGGAAATTGGGTTTTGGGGTTGTTTTCCCCTTTTTCAAAATGAGAAGAGTTAACATATTGCTTTGAGAGAGAAGACAGGAAAGTGAATACAGTGCTTTGTCAAATTGTGGAATCTGCTAAGCAAAGAAACCCTGTACTGAATCATTTTGCAATGAAAATCCCTATCCCCATCATTTATTTCCTTCATTCATTAACAAATTATAGAAATGCATAACATCCAACATGGTTCTTCCTGCTTCCCACTTCCATCCAAACTACAGATTCCTTTTACACTAATCTTCCCTGAACACCATTTAGTCAACAAGTGTTGAGGGCCAATCATTAATTCCCCAATTCAACCTTCGGTCATTTCCTATCACTTAATCCAACTGTTGCCTTACTGCTGCCCAGGTGTTTTTCTTATTTCCCCCCATTTCTATTAATATTCTCCCACCTGAAACATTTTCCTTCACCCTAAAACTTGTGAAAAGTCACTTCAAATAACACTGCTTTTCTGACCTACCAAAGGTCAAATCTATACCATCTGTGAACTTTGCTTATGTAATTTTGAAAACCCAAGTTCCAGGTACAGTCTAACAAACAATTTGTAAAACTGTCTCAGCGAATTCACCTAACCAAAACTTGTTCCTTCATAGGTTGAATGAGATCAAGATTTCCAACTCTTAAGTTTCTGATTATTTGATTTAATATTTCATGTTGCTTAAAACTATTACTTAGCCCTTATATTGCCAAATAACTGCCACATGCATACATATCTTATTATAATATTATACACTCCTTGGGGACAAGAACCATATTTGATTATACCTAAGCATTGGTTTTTTTGGCTTACAAACACAGCAAAAAGTAAATCAGTTAATTCTCTCTTAAAGAAGAAAATAGTGTTATCACATGATCATAAAGAACTTTATCTTTCTGTTTTTAAAAACAGAAGTTCTCCTTGGTTTTTCTTATGACAATATTCATAGTATATTTTCTTGATTAAGCAGATTTCTTATGACAATATTAACAGTATATTTTCTTGATTAAGCAGATTTTATCTAACAGGCATTGAAATAGGCTTTGAATGTATGTAGCACATCAAACATCCCCATTCCTATTCAAGAAGCTTAAAATCATCAGATAATCATGAAAACAAAATCTAATTACGAACTGTAATAAGCATTATAAAAGAAAAGAACAAGGTGCTATTAAACAGTTATTAACAAAGAACCTAAGTTTAGATGGGTACGTCAGAGGCAGCCTCTCAAAAAGTGAGTTTAGCTTTAAAGTGGAATGAAAGTGAGATGGCATAGGGGATATTCAGGCTAAAATAACAGCATGTGCAAAGGCCTAGAAGAAGAATGGATGAAAACTGAAAAACTTTCTGAAAGGTCAAGTACAACTGGAATGAAGAAAGTTGGGAGAAAGAAGCATGATGAAGCCAGCAGTAAGCAAAGACAGAAAGAAATTACCTTAAAATATACGGAAAGGCTTAAAAGGGGTTCTGGCCAAGTGAGTTACCTGAACAGATTTCCATTTTAAGAATATGACTCTGACTGTAAGATACAATATTAGAAAAAGGCAAGACATATGCAGGAGGCTCTGTGAGGAAGCTACCACATGCAGTGCATTAAATGAGAGCTGATGTTATGTTAGAGCAATGGCAATAAGGATGGAAAAAAAGATGAAGATATATTTTAAAGTAATGATCAAGAGGTAGAGAGCAAGGAAAAGAAACTATCAGGAATGACTCTCAGGTTTCTAAAGTGAAGAACTGCATTAAGAAATGATATTTATCAAAATAAAGACAACTAAAGAAGGAAATTTGAGGAACTAGGTAATCAAGAGTTACATTTATGACCTGTTGAGACTGATAAGCCTATGAGAATGCAAGCGGAGATGTTATGAAGGCAGATGACTTTACCCGTCTAAGGCTAAGAAGAGAAGTCTGGACTAGTGATAGGCATTCAGAAGCCAATAGCATACAAACTGTCTTTACAGCCATGAAACCAATGATTACCTAGGGAAAAGGTAGTAAGTATAAAGAAGACTCAGAAAACCTAGGAAACAGAGTCTGACAGAAGAGAGAAATCTGAAAGACAGACTGAAAAGGAATGGCCAGAAGAGTGGGAAGAAAATGCAAGATTATCACAAAAAGCAAAATAGAGTGCTTCAAGGAGGGCAAACAAAGGTCAACTAGGCCTAATCGTGCTGAAAGGTCAAGATTTCCTGGTCAAATTGACTGGTAAAGAAGAAATGGAGTGGTGGAGGGCAGCTTTTGAATATATGTGAAACTAGGAAAAAAGTTAACCTAGAATCTAAAAAGTTGTTATAATTTTTTAAGAATCAGTATAAAGATACTTTAAAATTTTTCAACCTCGTGTAGTTTCTCTTAATGAGCCAATAAAGCATGTTCTTACCATGACATATTCAACCTTAACAACAGTGAGAAGGCAAAAACCAACCACCAAAGTTCTAATACTGTAGCACCAGAGCAGGTCATGCTTAACAGCTTCATATTTTTAAATTAAACTTTCTCTTTTATCGAATTTTTTAAATCGAGATGGGGACTATGTTGCCTAGGTTGGTCTTGAACTCCTGAGCTCAAGTGATCCTCCTATCTTGGCCTCCCAAAGTGATGGGATTACAGGTGTGAAATTAAACTTTCTAAACAAGAAATAAAATTTACGTGTTTTGTATTTCTGAAGCTAATGCTGCAAAAGCTGAATCTAAATTATTAAAAAATTAAAATGGTTTTCCTAAAAAGAAAATTTCCACATAAGTTTCAAAAGAAAAAATAAATAAATAAAACGTGTCCACCTTAACATTTAACATTTGAATGTCTAATGCATTCCAGGCACACCACTGTGATGACTTTACCCACTTTTTTCTCACCAAGGACTTGCAGGGAAATGTTATGTTCTATGCCAATTCCATCAGTTATACGAATACACAAAGCAATGAAGCAATGAAGCCTGCCTATTTTTTAGGTTTACAGACACTCTTAAAAATAAGGCACTGGCCTTACCTCTTATTAGCTTTATAAGAAGTAAAAACGGCACTAGATTTTGAATTGAAAAAACAGCCTTGAATCCTAGCTCTGCTTTACTGCTATGCATGTAACCTTAGACAACTCGCCCTCTCTAAACACTCAGCAAGTTTCAGTTTATTCACCAATAAAATAGAAAAAAACTTAATTCACAAGATTACTGAGTGGTTAAATATGGTAGACATTAACTGAATCTAATACTAACATTTTTCATCACTTCTATGAACTGAAATTCTGAATTACATACTATTCTTATTTCTAATAAATATAAACCAAGTAATTCCACTCTTAAAATTTATGTATTCATTAGAGAACTAACTTGGAGCAATGACTTAATTAAAATTAGCATCATTCTTTACATTTAATAGTACAGTATTCTACCACTGAAATAGATGTGTAATGATACTAAACACACACATCTATTTTTTCACTCCTTCCCTAAAACCCCACTAAAATGACAGAAAAGCAATTTGTTAAGATATAAAGACATAAGCCCACAAAAACTGAGGCAGATGAAAAGACAATAGCAAAAAAATTTGAAAGCTGGAAAGCAGAGAGTTGAGTGACAAATGACTTAGCAAACACTAGAAAATCAAATCTTTAGCAAACAATGGAGAATGCCAAGAACAAACCCAATTTAAACTGCAAAATCCCCAAAAGACTCAGGAATTGGCAGTACCACATCTATATAAGTGGGATGTGGGGGGAGAAGGTGCTAAAATTAAAAAGATTGTTTAGAAGTCAGTTTAAGAAGCAACCAGTCCTACAGATTCCCAACTGTCCCTCCCTAATCCCAAGAAAAAAAAAGGAATATTGTCTGAAGAAGGTAAAACATAAGATCACAGGACTAAGGAAATCAGGCACAGCAAAATGCAGAACATGCTGAAAACAGGGTTGAGTGAAGAAACATATCTGGGGATCCCCCAAAACCTTTCATTCCACATCCCCCTCACTGCCCACCCCACAGAATGCTTGTAGAAAGGCCTTCAATTCCAAGCAAGAAATCAGAAGAGCCTTCTTATAGGGATCTAACCAGCTAGGAGGATATACAAGAAGAAACCGACACTAGAAGTCCTCCAACCAAACACCCCAGCCAGGTTAACATATAGGAAAGCTAACAATTGACAAGCCACGCTCAGAATTTCTAATTAGCATTTCAATTCCTTACTCTTACACATGACTACCAACTATCCGAGGAAAGGCTATAAGATGAAAGATAAAGACCAAAGCAAACAAAAAGTAAGAAAATAAAACCTGGAGGAAACACCACATAGAAAGAAAAAAAAAAACTTTTAAAAAAAGCTAACATTTTATATATTCAGATAGCTAAGAAAAAAATACTACCATTATTAAAATACAATAGTATACTATTAAAAAGGAGCAAAAAAAGTTCTTGGAAATTAAATATGTGATAACGGAAATGGAAACTCAATAGAGCAAAAAGAAAAACAGATGAAAAATAGTTGAGAAAACACAAGAAAATTAGAAGACCAGTCAAGAGGGTCCATTATCCAAATAAGAGGAGTTTGAGAAAGAGAGAAAAAATGGAAAGACATAATCAGCAACCTGACTCAAGAAAAAGTCCCAGAATGAAAAGATGTTTCCGAACTGAAAGGGTTCACCAAGTACTCAGCACAGTGGATGAAAACAGACCCACACAAAAATCCATCATGGCAAAACTTCAGAACACTGGAAACATAAAATCTTATAAAGGTTTTAGAGGTTTTAAAAATGAGGGGAAGAAAAGGAAGGAGAAGGAAAAGGAAAGGAAGGAAAAACAAAATACAAAGGTCACATACAATATATAAGATATCAGAATGGCTTCAGATTTCTCAAAAGCAATACGGATGTTAGAAGGCAATGGCACAAAATATAAGAGAACGTAACTTCCCCACCTGGTATTCTTTACCTAAGAAAGTGTCAGAGTAAACTAAAGCCATTTTAAAACAAGTAAACTAAGAATAAAGACACTAGTCTCTGGAAAATGAACATCCAACACAAGAGAAAGTGAAAGGAATCCCAGAATAATAGTTGTGTACCAAGCCAAGAAGGCAACCAGTCAAGAATGGAGGTCAGTGGTATATGAGACTTCCTAAGATAAAATTGTTAACAATATCTGATACTGGAACATCCTAAGAGGCATCTGATGAAAAGTGGATTTAGTAATAAATATAGAGAAAACTAGGCAAAGAGGTAAAAAAAAGACAATGAACTCTAGCCAGATTACTCTGTGGTAAAGTTAACAGTCAACAAGCCACATGGAAAAAGAATTTTTAAAAATAATTATATATATATAGTAGAGACAGGATCTTGCTATATTACCCAAACTAATCTCAAACTCCTGGCCTCAAACAATCCTCTCACCTTGGCCTCCCAAAGTGGTGGAATTATAGGCGTGAGCCACCATGGCCAGGCCCACACTGCAATTTTCTAATCAGCTCTTTAATCCTTTAACACTTATTTGCAAGCAGACAATCAAGACTTACCAGACATCTAAGGAAAGGTTCTACAGGAAAGGTAGAGCCCAAAACATACAAAAATGGGATGAGGGTGGGGAAAGGAGGGGTAACTTGGAGAAAACGGACAGCGCTGACAGATGAAAACTTGGGAGTGGAGGAAAATCCATTTCTATAATAGACAGGTGGGGATGGGGAAGGGAAGCAGCCACAAAACACTGTACAGGATAGGAAAAGTAATATTTGACAAGAATACTGAATAATCAATAGTGATAACTACTGGGAGGAAGGGTACTGGGAAAACAGGAGACCAGGTAGGTATATGGTAACAACAAAATTAAATCTTCATTTTCTAACCAGGAAGTTAATAAAGACAAAAACAAATGAAAGGTGTATTTTATTTAACAAATACTTACATAGGGCATGTGAGTTAGACAAAGTTCTAGGGAATTTCCAAATTCATTTAATTCTTATATCAACCCCATGAGGTAACTACTATTGTCATCGTTTTTTTTTAATGAGAAAATTGAACCATAAAGAGGATAAATAGCCCAATGTTACATAAAACTAGTAAATAACAAGAAAGATCAAATCTAGGCAATCTAACTCCACAGTCCACGCTCCTAACCAGCAGGCTATATTACATATCTAGTAGTAAGATAAGCAAGTTATTTAGAGACTGGGAGGTAAATATCACAATAATCATCTAAAAGAGGTGAAAGTGATTGTTTCTAGGAAAGGAAAACTGGAAAGTAAGGGTGCAGGAAGCTCTTCCATTTATTTCTTGGAAAACCATTTAAACTATCTTTAAACTGTGCATGTATATCTTGAAAAAAACTTTAAAAATTATTTCATATTTTAGTTAACAAAGTATTTTAACTGATACTACTGCCATCCTGAGAAGTAGGCAAAATGAGTATTACTCTTATTTTATAGGTAACACACATGCGTCTTAAATATTTGAGGACCTACTATAAAACAGGCACTGTATTTTGCAGACAGACATCAATTCACCTAAAAATGTTGATGAGAGATACAAAAAAGCAAGTCTTTTTATTCAGTTCTTTTCCATTTGTTGCATAAATTATATGATCCTGCATCTCTCACAATTGTGCTTAAGATGAGGGACAATATAAACTTTAAATCATGACAAAAAAAAATCAGAGAAATGCCTGCTAATTAATTCAAAAAAATACTTCGTCCCTGCCCTTAAGGAACATCCAGTCTTGTGGGAAAGATTGGTAAACATAATTATAATTGAATGTGTACAGTGCTTAAATAGAGGAATATTAAAAGTGCTAAGGAAACAATGTCCCCTGAGTGAAAAGAATGCTTTAAAGAGAACATTTGAGCTGAGTCTTGAAGGATGAATAGAAGTTTGACCCATTTCACATTAAGAGGCTGTGCTAATAACAATCACAAAACATAAAAGATGAAATACCTGTATTTTCCCATTCTTGTAGAGGTGAATTCACAGTTCATGTTATAGTCTAAGACATTAAGCCTTTTTTTTTTTTTTTTCTGAAACAGGGTCCTGCTCTGCCACCCAGGCTGGAGTGCAGTGGCATGATCTGGGCTCAAGCAATCCGCCCACCTCAGCCTCCCAAAGTGCTGGGATTACAGGTGTGAGCCACCGCACACAGCCTGACATTAAGACCTTTTAAATAAGAATGATTTTTTTTTAAAACAAGATACATAATCTTAACATCCTGATCCATGTTTATAGTCTCTCCCAGTGATCAACTGAAGGCACTTTCTACATGTCTAAACATTTTATAATCTAAAGTGTTGAGTATTATCTCAAAAGATGATTAAAAGATAACCATCCTCATCTGTCCTACTGCCCAAGTTATATTGTTAATACATTTCCTGATTCATAATATTGAAATTATATATGTATTCTCTCTCTCCTGAGACTAATGGTGACCAAGCCCAGAAGATGCAAGTGACAACAGAAGCTACCATGGGAAGAAAGGTTTTTAAAGTTTGTTTTTTAATCATATCACTGTTTTCTCTTGTAGTTATACTTAAGTTATCTTCCAAGGGCAAATTTAAATGAAAAATTAACTTCTTTTTCCAAACTGTAGTGATAAATAATCTTCAGTAAAACACAATAAAGAATATAATATATATCTTTTCTGATCTTACAAGGTGTTTTAGGGCTACATTCTGATTTCACAGAACTTAAGATACTGCTAAAACAAAAATTTTCTGGTTTTTAATCACGAAACTTTGATGTTAACTAACCAGGGCCCAAATAGGTAGTAAATTCAAAACAGTCCCTGCTCTTGAGGAACTCCTGGTCTTGTGGGAGAGACTGGTAAACATAATTATAATTGAATGTGTACAGTGTCTGAAGACAACTTGTTGTATTAGATTTATATTTCCTTATTTTTCAGTATGTCTTTTTGTCCCTTTCTAGAATTCCATAATTTCTACCTTATTAATCCTTTGCTCAATTATTATCTGGAAAATTAATTTTATATTAATATCTTAAACTGGGACCCTATTCCTATAGTTAAAAATCTAGTTGAAAGTAGCATCATCTGACTTTAATTGCCTGGAAGAGCAAGCTGTGGAAAATCCTATCATGTCCTTACCAATAGGAGGAAAAAGAGATGAAAGTCAAGCCAGGAGACCACAAATGGCAATTACAAAATCATGGCAAGTTTGAATTCAAAATGAGTGTTTTCGTTTGTGTATTTTACCCGTCTTTTGTTTCTCTAAACTTAGCATCCACATAATATAGCTGTTTTTATAGAGGCTTCACTTAAATCATAACCTTTTGACTTAAAAAACATTAATATTTGTGGTAATTCTTTTAAAATTACAGATGAGTATTAGCATGATAAAATTAAAGGTTTAACAATAATAATGGAACAGTTAAGGAAACTACCTCCTAAAAGTTTATCTTTTAGAGTACAGTTTTGTACAAATAATACAGAATACATTTGGTTGGGTAACAAGGTTTTAATTACCTGACTATTAGAAAAATAATAAAAATCTTGAAAGACAAGATTTTATCAATTTAACCATGTCTTTATCTTATCTTTTAAACAACTAAATAACACAAACCTCACTGAAACATTTGACCTGTTTTCTTTTTCTAAAATTACAACTATTTTGCAATATGCTCAATTTTTCCAAAGCAAAACCCACAAACATACATATAGAATATAAATGCTTAAATTTGCTTGATGAAAGTTCAATCACAAAACCCTCCAACTAATACTAAAATAATTAAATATCTTGCACGCTTACTCCAAATTCCACCGTGAAAATGATGTCTTTTCATAACTCCTATAATAGCATTTTAATCAAGGTTAGTAAGACTGGAAAATTTGTGAAAAGAACATTACTTTAAAAATCAACATGAAAGATTTCACAACTTATTTAGCCAGTCAGCTTCAAAAACACAATTTGATTCAATAAGCGTTACTGGCATATTATTTCCAATCTAAGTGAAAAAACGCTTGGTTTAATAATGTACTTTAGGCTTTCTGTACCTTTTTGGTAAGGAGAGAAAGGAACAGGTGGAGTAGATTAGCCAGAGACCAAGGTCTTATTTTCACGCCTCTATAAATTCAATCCTCCAAGACTTACTTTCTCTATTCTTTAAAATGGCTACCACCTTGATCTACCATGCAAAAGAAAAAATGTACAGCATACTATCAAGATAAGTCTGGTTATTTTGATAGTTTATGTCCTCCTTTCCCACAAAATAAGATCCCCATTCCTTTACTGTTCAGATAAAATGACCATTAAATAAGTACGCAAAAGTTGGTCACTTGGAGTATGAGGGCAACCTATATAACCCAGATTAAGTCATCTTTCCTACCATATCTGACTAGGAAAAGCAGGCAACAGTATCTTTCACAGACTAAGATCAAACACAGTAGAAATGAAAAAGGGATGTCTAGTAAAGGAGAACAAACGTGGGAACCACAACCCCCCAAGAGATTATTTTAGCAGCTCAAAACAGATTAACTATTATGTGGGTTAGCAAAAATTAAGCTTTCCATAATTAATATTTCTAAAAAGCATTTTATAGATAATAAAACCACTTGGTGCCCCCAAACCTGTTTTTAATGTGAACACATGCTCAACTATTCTGAAAATATTGTTCACATACTACTATTATTTCCTACCCACTCTGAAACCATTCCATAACTCTTGCTCTATAAAACTTCCCATAAAAATGCATTTTTCACATACAAAATGAAAACAATATACAATGTTTTAGACTAATTTTGTGCATACATATAGCTACTAAATAGATTAACTTCAAATCTGTTGAATGTGTCCAGAAATATGACATGATCTTACCTCTCATCCTCGCCATCCACCAGGGGTGTCGTCAGCGGTAGCACCTTCAACGGGAAAAGAGAAGCAGAGGCTGCTAGGCTGCTGCTACTCCCATCTGAAACTGCTGACATTCCCCCACTGTCACCACTGATAGTCTGAGGTAAGCCAACTAAGGAGGGCTCCGCTGCACGCCTGGCATCTTCAATTTGGCTTCCAATTGCCTGAGCTAATGATTGTGCAGAGAACTGGGTAGAACTTAGTGGTATCTGTTGTGCCAAAGGCAAATTTATATTAGTTGCTATCAAGGGAGGTTGACTAACACTTTGAACCAAATTACCATTTTGGGTGGCAGGGGTTTGTGCTATATTTTGTGGTGGAACCAAGTTTGTTGGGGCAGAAGGCATTCCAGAAGGACCAGTTGAACTAACCTGACTTGTAACAGAAATACTACTAGCAGAGGGCAAAGGACTAACTGCAGGCAACTGCTGTGAAACAATTCCTTGAGCTACTGGTTCTACTCCTTGTGGCTGGGGAGGCACAGTTAACAAGGAACTTTGGGATGCAATAACCAATTGTTGAGGAAGGCTTGGAGCGCTAGTTTGAACTCCCTGATGAATAATCCCAGTTTGAGCAGGTGGAACCACTTGCGAAGATGGAGGAGCACCTTGCTGAATAACTGAAGGTGGAACCTGGGTAGAGGGCTGCTGCACTGCAGTAGGTATGTTTGCTTGCTGACCAATATTTGCAATCTGACTGCCAGTAGGTACAGCAGACACTGCTGCCTGAGCCTGGCCAACAGGCTGGACAGATGCCCCTGCAGGTTGTGCTGGGACTGCTGTGGGCTGCACTGGCAGCTGGATACCCTGTGGCTGAGCCACAGGAATCACTGTTGTTCCTGCTCCTACTCCTGCAGAACTGGGCTGTCCGGAGGACATTGCTGTTTGAAGAATTGGCTGCTGTTGTACATACTCTGAAGCAGGATTTTGAGTCACTGATTTGACATGGCCTGGGGCCATCTGTGTAGAAACCATTGGTTGCTGTTGTCCATACTGTAACTGTTGGGGTGGTGGTGCCCCTGGAAGGGGAGTTTGCACTGGAGGAGCCGCCTGAGAATATGGTAGCTGGGGTTGAGCCAAACTGGAAATGGAAGGCTGCTGACCTAAAGCTGAAGTTACACCAACCACATTTACAGGCGATGGCTGGATACCAGTTGCAGCACTCATAGTGGCTTGCAGAGGTACCGGCTGGAGACCTTGCTTTTGCTGATAGCTCAGTTCTTGAGACTGTAATTGTACTTGTGAGATCTGTGACTGAGAAATACTCTGTGGTATACTAACTGCTGGAATACTCTGTGGACCAGTGCTACCAAAATCCATCTGTTGGAGGGTCACACCTTGGAGAGCTGGTTGTTGCTGTTGTTGTTGCTGCTGCTGCTGCACCACCACAGTAGGGGCTCCCATCTCTCCACTTCCCACACTCTCTGTATAGTGACTCAGTGTGCTGACACCACTGCTCACTGAACTCCCACTAGTGCTCTCCCTTTCAGAAGTCACTTCTATGGGATTTTGCTTTACAGTCTCCACCACTTTATTTATCAGCACACCTTCTGTAGCAGGTACAGCATTTTCTTTTTCATAGAACTCAGTGCAAGTCCATCTACCTTTTTTAAAGGGCTCAGAACTAGAATCTAACTTCACAACTCTGAACCTCGAAGTGTTAACTGTTGGTTGTTGCTGCTGACTTGAAATCGATCCCCCAGTCATCCCTGCAGCTGCATTAGGAACACTGTTAACAGCAGCGGAGGAAGAAATAGTACCATTGCCCATGCCACTCAAGATATTCACATTAACACCACTGGTAACTCCAGGCCCAACACTCACACTAGCAGCACTAGGAATATTGCTTGTACTTATATTAACATTACCAAGCATGCTGCTTGTCACATTAGGGTTAAAACTACCCACAGCAGTAATGTTAACATTATTTACTGTACTAGTGCCAGTAACAGAATTTATACCTATTCCGCCTGTAGTACTTGGAGCACGCATATTAGTCATTACAGATGCAGGTGAACCACTGGATGATACAGCAGAAGTTGGTGCAACTGGTGTGATACTGTCAGAGCTTCCAGTTGTAGAGAGTTTTCTAGTTACTGGGCTTGGGGGTGGCCCACCAGGAATGGATGCACTGGCCACAGCAACATGAGATGGATGGTGGTGCCCATGTTGGAGGTGGTGCCCATGATGAACGTGATGGTGGTGATGGAGGTGGTGTGGATGAGCATTCCCATTGATCACAACATTCTGTTGTGGAAGGTGAGGCAAATGAGGCTGAGGAAGGTGGGGCTGGTTGGGAGAGACTGCCCCAGGTGTCTCAGCTTCCTGGAAGTTATTTAGGGTCTCTTCTGAGGAGCTGCGTTCGGGCTCCCCTAAGTCAGTAGCCCTGGAAAGTGACACATCAAGGATCTCCGAAGAAGAGAGATCTTCCGTGTGAGATTCATCCAGATCATCATAGCTCTCAGTGTCCTCTGCTATACTGTTGTTAGAGCTGATACTAGCAGAGATCTGAGCAGGAGTAACGCTAGTTATCTGGAAGCCACTTTTCTTTTTCATTTGAGTTCCGCCTGGCGCAAGAGGCTGTGCCTGCAGCTGAGCCTGCGAAAGGAGGTTCAGGCTTTGTGGAGGCGGAGGCTGTGGTCCCGACGTAGAAGATGCTGCAGGGGGCGGCGGCTGAAGCAGCGACGGAGGCGGAAAATCCTCGGAAGATGTGGCATTACTACCGACGCCGGTACCTGCTGCATTGAGAGCAGAGGCGCTGCCACTACCGCTGCCCCTTCGAGGGAACATTGCCGGGTGCGCCATCTTCCTAGCGCTAATGTCTGCAGCGGCGGCGGCCGCGGCGGTGGACTCAGGCGGCTGGTGCATTGTGTTGGGTACCGGGGGCGCGGAGGAGACGAGTGCAATCTCCTTCTGCACCGTAATCTTTGTATTCCAGACGCCGGAGAGGAAAACGGGACCTGACGCTCCGCCTGGCGCGATTCCTCCTTGTCCTCCTCCTCAGCCGAAGGCGCCGGTCGCTCCTGCCTTCGAGAGCGAGCTTCGGAAAGGAGGATGAACGAGGGTGAACAGGGCGGCCGGGGACCCGAAGGGGGGATCCCTTCAGTCCTTCGCCATTCACTTTCCCCTCTAGCCTCACACCCCCCTTTATACTCCGCTTCACGTGGGGTGCGGGGCAGGAGGGAGGGGGAGAGCGCAGGAAGGGGAGGAAAAGCGAGAAATGCCCACCTTCTCCGGCCAACTCCGAAGCCGCCTCAGCCCCCTCCTCCCGCCGCGGCGGCGGCCGCTGCAAAGCCCTCCCGGCCGCTCTGCACGGAGGCAACGCCAAGCAAGTGTCGCCTTCCCCTCGCCACCCCCGGGGCCGCCGCCGCCGCCAGCGAGCCCCGAGCTCAGTGTCGCTCAAACCTCCCCTCCCGGCCCCGCTCGGCCCTCCCCCCGCGCCCCGCAGACCCTTTCAAACCCCCTGGGCTCGCGGTGGCTGCTCGGTGAGGAAACGCTGGCCGCGGCTGGGGCCGGGGCGACGCGGCTGCGAGCGGGGCGGCGGCGAGGCGCCCGGTACGGTGAACCCAGCAACGAGGCGCGGGCGGGCGCGCAGAGACGCCGGGTCCTCGCGGAGCACGGCCGGGGCGCGGCGGCGGCGGCGGTGGCAGCAGGAGCCCAGGGACCGCTCCATCACTGGCAGCCATGGAGCCCGAGCATTTTCCTCCCTCAGGGCAGGCGCCTCGGCTCGGCACACGTCCTCGGGGAGGAAGGGGCCGGCGCCCGAGCCTCCCCGGAGGGCGGCGGGACGTGCGCTAGGTCGGAGGGTGCGACCCTCTCTTGTCCTCTTCCTCCGCAGCCAGCTCTTCCTCACCCCGCTGCTCCCGCGACCGGGCGGGAGGGGGCCGCAGGCGGCGGCGGCTCCTTTCTCGGCGGCGTTGGTGGCCAGACGGGCTGGTGCAGCGACTGCAGCCGACGCCGTTCAAAGGAACGAGGTGGGGTTGGTCGGTGTCGGCAAACAGGGCGGGGGAGTGGGTGGGTGCCGAGGGAGGGTGTCGGGCGGGGAGGGGGCTGTGGTGGTTGTTACTAGTGCTCTTCTTCGGCTCCCCCGGCTCCACCGTATCCCCCAGTCTCTCGCGGCATCGGGAGGGGAGGGACCAGCGCGGAGCGCAGGAGGAGGAGGGGCGACCGCCTGCGAGAGGAGGCGGTGGTGGCGGGGGGGAGGGGGCAGGCGGAGGAGAAGGAGGGAAGATGGCGTCTGCGCATGCGCTTCGGCGCCGCAGACATAAAGCCGGGTCTGGCGGGGCAGGAGGCGGCGGGTCTTCGGGCCTAAGCGAGCGCCGGGTCTTCCGACGGAAATTACCGAAGGCTGGCAGAGACGCCGAAGCCGGGAGTGGTGGAGCCGAAGGGGATAGTGGGGGTGGGGAATTTCGGCCGAAGGAGCGAGTCCGGGTCGGACTGCGTGATTCGGCCTGGTGGGGGTGGGCAGGGTGCGCGCCTGCCGCGCGCCCAGGTTAGGTGTGTCCGCTCTTTTCACACTCGCGGCCGGCGCGCGCGGGCACGCGGCAGAGGGGGCGCGGCGCGGAAGGGTCGGCGGAGGCGGCGGGAGCGCCGGCGCTTGGTGTGCGCGCCCTGGGTGGTGTCCCCCGCCTGCGGAATGGGTAATGAGGCGTTTCTCCGCAGCAACAGCATCACGAGTTTCAGTTCCCAGGAGCCCGCCGCCGCTGCTGCCGCTGCCACGACATGAGTCAGGCTTTCTTCCCCGGCGCGTGGCGGAAACCTCCTCCCCCTCGCCGCACCTGGGCTCGCCCCCGGCCCTTGCCGCCTCGGGGGATGCCCTGGGGCCGGGAGCTGTGGGGTCTACGGAAGACCGGTGGCTCCCGGTGACAGGTGTTGTCTTTTGTGCAGTGCAGTTGCTGCCATGCGGTCCCCTCGCCCTTCCACGGGCAGGGGCGAGGCGGCCGGGCAGATGTTGCAGCTGTTTCCAGTTAACTGCCTGAGCTCCTCTGGGGTAGGCTCTTCTCTAACGAGGAGTGGTTGCAATCCATCCTTAACTGGAGGACAGAAGCAGGCCGGCCCTGTAATCGACTGACCTCAACAGGTGTTTCCAAGCAGCGACGCGTTTTTCGTTCATCGTCCTGGCTATATCTCCCATTGGTTTGACTCAGGAGGCAAGGTGGCCCGGACATGTGAGCAACACAATGATAAGAATGCCTTTTAGGGCTAGAAAAGAAAAAGCCATCCGAAATTCCAGTTTTAAAACACACACACACACACACGTTACATTTCATAGGTCCAACTGTAGTTCTACAGAAGCAATGTTAGGTTTGATTGGGGGCAATTTACTGGCAGTTACTTTCTTCGTATTTCATGTCAAAACCTAGTTCTAAGCGTTTCTTACCAATAATCGAGAATGTAAGTCTCTCCCAGGAATTTAAAAATGATAAAGCAAGCCGAAAAACTGTAGGGAGGAATTTTCATTTTGTTAAATTTAGGTTGTTAGGGGAATCAACGCTTATGGTTAGACCTCTGATTCAGGAAGTCTCACGGATTTACATTCCTATTTCAGAAGATTGTTAAAGCAGAAACGATTGTCATTTGCAGTTTTGATACACCTCCAGTTGTCAGTTCAACTTTTTACCTTTAGTTTTCTCTGAACTCTTCCCCTTGCTCCAAAGGAAAGACTTCAAAAAGTGAATTATGTCACCATTTGCACGTTATTGAGTAGAAGTGCACTCTCAACATCCCATTTATCCAGTATCAAAGCTATGATACATTGTTGCTTTATCTGGGGTCTCCCACACTGAAAAGAAAAACCCGGACTTCATTTATTTATTTATTTATTTTTTTACTTTATATTGCTAATGTAAACCTCTGCTAGAATAGGCTCTCACACATATTCAAAGTGCTACAGTAATAAAAATCAAATATGTTTGAGAAGACCACTTGTTCTATGATATTCATTAATATGTGATTGGTTGTGTTTTTATAGAACTATGGCTATTTGTGTTTTCACAAAAATAATTATTTCTTTTTAACTTCTTGAGCTTTTGTTGCAAGTGATATGCCTGGTTAATCGCTGCCATCCATTGTTGAAATGCAAATCTGACATTCTTTTTCAATAGTTTTTGAATGGAAAATAGAAACTACCCTAACCGATTGAAACTGCAGTGGAATGTAGATGGGTGGAATGTCCTTTCTTTGGACTTCAGTATGAAAGAAAATGCTCTTGATCTCTCAAAATGTAGCCTTAAGTCAAAGGTTTTTTGTTTTGTTTTTTTTTTTAAGTCAAAGTTTTAAATTACCCCAAACAGCAGCTCTACACCCCTTGGGCTGCCTAAATAATTCACTATGATTGTGCTGATACAGTTTGACGCTTAATAAACACATATATTAAAGTCTTACCCAAAGCTGATAGAGTAAAAGAGCTGTTGAGATAGCCTTATGGAAGCAGATGCTTGTTTTAATGACCAGTAGCAAAGGGTACTGTTTGAGCTGTTTTGATGGGGGAAGAAGGGTTGGGGTGTTATTCCCTTTAAAATAAAGGTTTAAAAAAAATCCAGGATTAACATAAGACGTAAGAAAATAAGATATTTTGAAGTGTATTAATTTTTGCCTGCCATATCACTTTCAAACTCCTGCTTAGGCTGCATCAAGTCCCACTAAGATATAAAGAGCAAGTCGGCTGGGCGCGGTGGCTCACGCCTGTAATCCCAGCACTTTAGGAGGCTGAGGCGGGCGGATCACGAGGTGAGGAGATGGAGACCATTCTCGCTAACGCGGTGAAACCCCGTCTCTACTAAAAATACGAAAAATTAGCTGGGCGTGGTGGCAGGTGCCTGTAGTCTGAGCTACGTGAGAGGCTGAGGCAGGGGAATGTCGTGAACCTGGGAGGCGGAGCTTGCAGTGAGCCGAGATCAGGCCACCACACTCCGGCCTGGGCGACAGAGCGAGACTCCGTCTCAAAAAATTAAAAATTAAAAATTAAAAAAAAAAAGGGCAACTCTACAGTGAGAGAAATCTGAATTTCAAAAATCTGGGTCTCTCTTTCCCCCTCCAAAATTCTTACGACCAGCAATATATGAACACAAATACATTAAAACAAGGAGAAGGCACCTGAAGAGCCAGATTTTCTTATACTATCATCTTTTAATTAAAAAGGCCTGGATTTTTATTACATAAACATTAAATGCCGACTGCTATGTATAATAAAGTCATTAAATCCTTTTAACCAAGTACTTAGAGCTATCCTTTGCCTTTTGAAAGACCGAATTTTAGCTGTTTTCATTCTGAAGCTGTACCTCTGAATTACTTTTTTGTTGTTGATGTTTTTTGAGACAGAGTCGTATTCTGTCTCCCAGGCTGTAAAAAGGCACAATCTCAGCTCACTGCAACCTCCGCCTCCCGGGTTCCAGGGATTCTCCTGCCTCAGCCTCCCGAGTAGCTGGGATTACAGGCATGTGCCACCATACCCGGCTAATTTTTGTATTTTTAGTAGAGACGGGGTTTTACCGTGTTGGCCAGGCTGGTCACGAACTCCTGACCTCAGGTGATACATGCACCTCAGCCTCCCAAAGTGCTGGGATTACAGGCGTAAGCGACCGCGCCCAGCCTCTGAATTACTTTTCTGCTTACTCAAAGATTAGCCTGTATTGCGGTGCTCACTTAAATTCAGTTGCAACATTACAAACCAGCCTTATATATTTGGACATGTTTACTGTTTACTGTACCGTAAAAATAGAAAATTTGGGTTGGGTGCAGTGGCTCACGCCTGTAACCCCAGCACTTTGGGAGGCCTAGGCAGGCGGATCACCTGAGGTCAGGAGTTCGAGACCAGCCTGGACAACATATGAAATGCCCTCTCCACTAAAAATACAAAAATTAGCCGGGCACCGTGGGGCACACCTATAATCCCAGCCACTTGGGAGACTGAGGCAGGGTGAATCGCTCGTACCCGGGAGGCTGAGGTTGCTGTGAGCCGAGATCGCGCTATTGCACTCCAGCCTGGGCGACAGAGTGAGACTCCGTCTCAAAAAAAAAGAAAAAAAAATTTGCGGCCGGGCTCAGTGGTTCACGCCTGTAATCCCAGCACTTTGGGAGGCCAAGGCGGGCGGATCACGAGGTCAGGAGATCAAGACCATCCTGGCTATCACGGTGAAACCCGGTCTCTACTAAAAATACAAAAAATTAGCCGGGCGTGGTGGCAGGCGCCTGTAGTCCCAGCTACTCGGGAGGCTGAGGCAGGAGAAAGGCGTGAACCCTTGAGGCAGAGCTTGCAGTGAGCCGAGATCGCGCCACTGCACTCCAGCCTGGGCGACTGAGCGAGACTCCGTCTCAAAAAAAAAATAAAAATTTGCTGAACATTATAACACAATTTATCTATTTGTGAGTACTGCGAAATAGATCAGTTAAAATCAAGTAATTCTCGCCAGGCGTGGTGGCTCACGCCTGCAATCCCAGCACTTTGGGAGGCCGAGGTGGGTGGATCACCTGAGGTCGGGAGTTCAAGGCTAGCCTGACCAACATGGAGAAACGCCATCTCTGGTAAAAAATACAAAAAAAATCAGCCGGATGTGGTGGTGCATGCCTGTAATCCCAGCTACTCGGGAGGCTGAGGCAGGAGAATCTCTTGAACCCAGGAGGCAGAGGTTGTGGTGAGCCGAGATCATGCCATTGCACTCCAGCCTAGGCAACAAGAGTGAAACTCCGTCTCAAAAAATAAATAAATAAATAAAGTAATTCTCCAAAAGCAATGCCCTTGAAAAGCAGAAAGGGAATACCTATACTCCGAATGGCTGAGCTACAACAATAGATATTATTAAAGAGAAATGTGTACAGAAAATATGCCACTGTTCCACTCCAGTAATTATTCTGGCTAACCAGTGCTTTAGTCATGTAATATTATTAATACTTATTTATAGCTTTTAGATGTCATCTGGGAAAAAAAAGTCAGATGTTTAAATATGACTTATAAACTCAAATAATCACACATTTTTACATATGAAGAACCTAATGCAAGGGGATATTGCAGTATGTTTATTAATCAATTTGCTCTCTGTAAAATTTTTAATGAGACCAGGAGTGTGCCATCACTATCGATATCACAAAATGCTTATTTCAAAACTTTAATTCCAATTTTAATGAGTACAGTTTAGCTTATAACTGATTAATTTTGGCAGCATTTGTTAAGTTTTTCAATAGTATATTTCAGTCCAGCTAAACAATTTTATATCCTCAAAGGAGATAATGCTTATAAAACAGAAAAGTCTAGTTATTTGAATTTGTGGTTCAGAAGGCACACTGATACACATTAGCTCATTTAATTCTACCCTTTGAGGGAGAAGACATTATCATTCTCATTTTAGAAGTGAGAAATCACAGGGAAGTTAAATAACTTTTCCAAGATTCATGCCTAAATCTGAATACTCATGTCCTCTTAATATCAGATTCTATGCCTCTGTATTTAAGGATTTTTCTGAAAAAGTCTGAGCATTAGAGACAAGTATTTTTCAAAAATCTCTTGAAATTAATAAATGTTCCTTCGGTGCTTTTGAGTGCCAAAGAAGATGTGCCATATACACATTAATTTGAAACAGCATTTCTTCTGTATGAAGAGGATAAAAGACTTTTTCCCTGTTTGAACCAATGTAAATGTTATAGATTCTTCTATACTCCTTTCTGATTTATAAACGTGTTAATTTGGAGAATGTTCTCACAACCTAAAAAAATCATTTCTAATGTCTGCTACAGTACTGTGAAGTGACATTGAAAAAAGAATTTATTAATTTATATTTTTAAAGACTATGATCAAATAGCCCTCCAAATCTTTCCAGTGTTAGCTAATTTTATTTAATGCCTACTATATACTGCACATTGTTTTCAATGCTGTAAATGTTCTATCCCACTCAGTCCTCACAGTTATACAAAGTAAGAGCCGAAATTGCCCCATGTTACAAGTGAGGAAAGTGAGGTGCTGGGAGGTTTCAGTCTTACAACTTGACTAGAGTGGTAGGGCTAAAATGAAAATCCTGGCAGTCTAACCACCCCTTCACAGCTGCTTCCAAGGCATATTGTTAATTCAGGCTACTGCCAACTCATGCTCCCAAGTTAAGTTTCTACAGAATACTCATGTTTTAATTTTTCTAATTAGACACCTTCAAAGAATCTATAAGCACATTTTCTCCTATGCAGAGACATTCTAAGAATGTACATTTTAGAGACTACTGTGGCCATGTAGGAATTAGACATAAAGGAACAGAACAATGATTTAAGTAGGAGGATTCTTCACTGATCGAAACAGATGCCAAATACTTGAAAAAAGGCATCAGTCACACGTAAGTGAGAAATGCTATCTATATAGGACAAGATAAATGTTTTCCTGTTTTAACAGTTAGTCTTTATTGAACATAAGAGCCTGTAGAATAGAGAGAGTAATAAGAAAGTAATAACTCAGTCTTTTCAACATGTTCTAAGGGCCCATGTGTATTTATATATTTTTTGAATACGTAAAATTATAGAAATAAACACATTTATCACATTTGTTTATATCATGATTCTAATAAGACCTTTGTCCATTCACTGTCAACAAAAATAAGGCCAAGTTGTACAAACAAACAAAAGCGGCTGGGTGCCGTGGCTCACACCTGTAACCCCAGCACTTTGGGAGGCTGAGGCAGACCAATCGCTTGAGCCCAGGAGTTCGAGACCAGAATGGGCAACATGGCAAGACCTCATCTCTACAAAAAATACAAAAATTAGCTGGGTGTGGTGGTGTGCACCTGTGGTCCCAGCTACTTGGGAGGCTGAGGTGGGAGGATTGGTTGAGCCTTGGAGGTCAAGGCTGAGTAAGCCCAGTAAGCATCATGCCTCTGCACTCCAGCCTAGGCAGCAGAGAAAGACCCTGCCTCAAAAGAAATTAATGAAATTTAAAAATGAAAGCAACCGATATTCCTTTGTATTTTAAGATTACATTCACAAATATTTAGGTATATCTCAAGTCTTCAAGCTCAAAGAAAAAAGAATGGCTACTGGGGTCATTCCTTAGTCTGGAAATTTCCTTTGATCATTTATTTTCTCCCTCTGCTCTAACATGTCTTTTAAGATAAGAAAATTGATAAAATAGTTTTAAAATAATTTTTAGTAACACATTCAAATTGACATTTCCAGTTATTTTCATTGTAGAAAACAGGAAATCAGTAGTCTTAAAGGCCAACATCTTTTCTGATTTTAATACCATTAATAAAAGAAGAAAAGAAAATCCTAAATGTATGCACTCTAAAATGGAGTCAGAGACACAAAATAAATTCCCAAAAATATTATGACCACAAAAATTTAAATGCAACAGCACAATTTACATATGGTAGATGTTTACAAAACCTTTCTATATGAATGATAAATTAGAATGATTAAAGAGGAAATGTTAGATTTTTAGACAAAATTGTGAGATGGGATTTAGGAGAAAAAGCCCAGCAAAATGATTTGTTTTATATGCAATATATACACACTTATCACATTCAAGAAAATTAAAAATATGACTGACTCAGCCCCTTCACTGAGTTAAACATAAAGTTAATTGCAAAGATACCAACAAAGTTTTCCATCAAAAACTAGAAAGGTCCAGGTACTTTCTTGCCACAGTTATTTATAGACAGGAATGATAATGCCAACTTAGTGGTTTAACTTCAGTGTTTCAAAAGAATTTATTCAAGAGACACACTGATATAACTGACATACAAAATGGTTAGTAGATGTACAACTATATTACAACTCAAGGTATATTTCGAGTAAAATGGGAGTAATACTCTGTTTTACCCCAATGTTGATCCCAAATTATTTGATAATAAAAACAAGAGCTTTGAAAGAAATACTTCCAATTAAAAGCATCTTGAGAAAGGTGTTAAGTTTTCTTTGTTATTTCAAGTATATAGCAGAAACTTAAAAGTTCTTAGAAAAAATGTTCTAAATCCTATACTATGTAGTAACATTGTCAACATTAAGTGATCACATGAACTTTAGTACTGAACTTTTCACAAGGTGTTTCTGAAGAACATAAAGTTCAGACATTACAGCATTAAAAACAAGCTCATTATTAAAATTTTGGTCAAGGGCATGCAACGGTATTAAATTTCCTTCTCTGTTCTTTCACTTGATATCTGTAAAATTCTCCTTGCCCAACCTAAGCCAATAACAACTTGCTGACTACTCTTTTCATTAAGCATCATGCCCAAAGCACTTTTTTTTTTTTTTTTGTAAGAAGCAAAGTTAAGTGAAAATGGTAATAGGATATGAGTTGAATCTGTATCCCCTCTTCTGATAGCTTTGGGAAGGAGGGGGTCCTGGAGGAGAATGTAACAATCATAGCATTGGAGGATGACAATAAGATCCATTAAATTGCTGTGAACATTTATATAATCATGGTGGGCTGAATAACAGCCTCCAAAAGATATCTACATCCTGATCCCCAAAGCTTGTGATGTTACCTTATATGGCCAAAAGACTTTGCAGATGCTACTAAATGAAGAATCTTTTTTTTTTTTTTTTTTTTTTTTTGAGACGGAGTCTTGCCCTGTCACCCAGGCTGGAGTACAGTGGCCTGATCTCAGCTCACTGCAACCTCTGCCTCCGAGGTTCTAGCTATTCTCCTGCCTCAGTCTCCTGAGTAACTGGGACTGCAGGCATGTGCCACCACGCCTGGCTAATTTTTGTATTTTTAGTAGAGACGGTTTCACTGTGTTGGCCAGGCTGGTCTCAAACTCCTGACCTTGTGATCTGCCCTCCTCAGCCTCCCAAAGTGCTGCCCAAAGTGCGGCCAGCTCTACATTATTAATATGTCCAAAGAGAATAGCCTTTGGCACTGTTTTCAGTAATTCTGTTCTAATAAAACATTAATTTAGCATTCATCTTATTACTAGTTGTGCCAGACGAGTCACTCGTTTAAGACTCAGTTGCTAACATACATTCAAAGTGGCTTTGATATACAAGTCAAGTCTTTTGAATGCCAAATACATTGGATATTCGACACCAGTCCCCAACCCTTCTTCCCTTCCCTTACCATTCACTGCTCCACTGTACTCTTCCCTCTGCTCCCATTTTCCTTACCGTAACCCAGAAATTGAAATTACAGCCATCTTCATGTTGATGAAACCCCCAAATAGTAATATTTTATTTTCTTCTTTGTGGTAATTGTGCAGCAGCAGTCAACTAATAACACCATTCACCATTCTGCTCGTCCTAAGTACATAATGAGTGTATTTCATGAATAGTACTTCTACAGAAACTGGATAAAAATAAGTGGAGGGGGCCAGGTGCGATGGCTAACGCCTGTAATCCCAACACTGTGGGAGGCCGAGGCGGGCGGATCACCTGAGATCAGGAGTTCAAGACCAGCCTGGCCAATATGGTGAAACCACATCTCTACTAAAAATACAAAAATTAGCTGGGCATGGTGGTGTGCGCCTGTAATCCCAGCTACTTAGGAGGCTGAGGCAAGAGGATTGCTTGAACCTGGGAGGCAGAGGTTGCAGTAAACCGTGATTAGGCCACTGCACTCCAGCCTGGGCAACAGAGTGAAACTGTGTCTTAGGAAAAAAAGTGCGTGATAATTTATGGGCTGCTACATTGTTAAGGACTAGAAGATGGGAAATATGGGATTCTGTTCTCCTTAGAAAAAAAAGGAACAGGGACCAGGTGCAGTGGCTCACACCTGTAAACTCAGCACTTTAGGAGGCAGAGAGGGGAAGATGGCTTGAGCCCAGGAGTTCATGACAAGCTGAGGCAACTTAGTGAGACCCCATCACTATTGTGAAACCAAAACATCTGAGACAGGTCTCAGTCAATTTAGAAAGGTTATTTGGCTAAGGTTAGGGATGCACAGCCGCAGGAGGTCCTGATGACATGTGCTCACGGTTGTTGGGGTGGAGCTTGCTTTCATACATTTTAGGGAGACATAATACATCAATCAGTACATGTAAGGTTTACACTGGTTTGATCTGGAAGGGCAGGACAACTCAAAGGTCCGAGGGAGAGGGTGGGGCTTCCAGGTCATAGGCAGATTTAAAAATTTCCTGATTGGCAACTGATTAAAAGAGTTATCAGTAGAAAGGAATATCTGGGTTATAATAAGGGTTTGTGGATAAAGGGTTGCAGAGATCTATGTTTCATCATGCAGATGAATCTTCCAATTAACAGGCTTTGGAGAGAATAGACTACTATATAAAGGTCTGTGTTGATGTTAATTCTAGAGAGGTATAATGAGGCATGTCCAACCCCTTCTTCTTTCATGACCTGAACTAGATTTTTAGATGACTCTGGCATGTCCTTAACTGAGAGGAGGGGTCCATTCAGATGGTTGGGGTCCTTCAAATTTTATTTTTGGTTTACACTATCAATGTTTTTTTCTTTTTTCTTTTCTTTTTTTTTTTTTTCTGAGACAAGGTCTGGCTCTGCTGACCATGCTGGAGTGCAGTGGTGTGATCTTGGCTCACTGCAGCCTCCGCCTCCAGGGTTCAAGTGATTCTTGTGCCTCAGCCTCGCTAGTAGCTGGGATTACAGGTGTGTGCCACTATGCCCGGCTAATTTTTGTATTTTTTGTAGAGAGAAGGTTTTGCCATGTTGGCCAGGTTGGTCTGGAACCTCTGACCTCAAGTGATGCACCTTAGCTTCCCAAAGTGCTGGGATTACAGGTGTAAGCCACTGAGCATGGCCTACACTATTAATTTTAAATATATATATATGTATGTATATATGTATTTATGTATATAATGAAAAGAAAAACTACAAACATTTAAGGTTGGTCCAACTTTGGCGTCATTAATTAAATATCTACTTCCTGTTCTTTAGGAGACAAAAATGCCATTTCTTGTTTTTTTTACATATCAGTGAGGGCACACACTGAGGCAACTTCCCCAAACCTCATCCCCAGCTCAAAGGTGTATTTACATAACCTTATTCTAAACAAAGGACAAATGGGAAGTAGGAGAACAATTTGGTTCATGTTTCACCAAAGATATATTTCCTTCAGGTTAAAGGTAATCAGAGACTTCCAAATCATTGTGAGACAGCCAAGTATAAAGGGGTCCCGGGAGAAACTCCAACTGGCCTGCACACTGGGAGAATAGGGTGAGCCATGTAAGTTTGTGCCCTTTGCATGGGAGAGGAGTCTGGGATTCCAGCCTGGCCTCTCCTGTTCTGGGGTGGAACCTGGGATTCAATCTGTGAGGCAGGAAACCAGTTAGCAAGCGAGAGCCCCCATTTCCCTTTTTTTCCTTTTCACCCAATAAATTCCATTCTTCTTACCTTTCAAAGTGTCTGCGAGCCTAATTTCTCATGGCCGTGTGACAAGAACCTGGCTTTTAGCTGAACTAAGAAGTCCTACAACAATTGTAAATACCTATTAATCCACCAATTATATATAGGCACAATATGGATCTTTGGAAATTAGATAAGAATGATTTTAATGTGAAATAATGACAGCAATATAGTTTAGAAACCATAATGGTGAGGCCTCATTGATGCATACATCTGCTGGGGACTGAGCATATGGTTAGTGCCTGCTACATATGTAAAAACTGCAATTACGGCTTCTTAGTAAGATAATTGATTCTGAGTAAACGTTTGAGTTTTCCTCGTTGTCTTAATTTTTTTTTTTTTTTTTTGGTAATTAAGCTTTTGCTGTTTGTTTGGCTGGATGGTTGGTTGGTTGGCTGGTTTTTCATGGCAGACATTTAGGAAGAACAAAGCCTACCAAAAGGAAGATTGTGTTTGCAATATAACTAAATATAGTAACATTACTACTAAGACCAGGAAAATACACAAAACTTAACGGAAAACAGGAACAATAACAACACACTAAAGGACTATTTGAGGCTACTTGTTCCCTGATAAATGTGATGGTAGCAAATGAGCATGCATAGTAGAATAAAATTGTTTCTATCTCATATATTTAGCATTCACCAATTTTATTCCACAGCAGGCCATTGTCTACATAGTGACAGAGTATTCCATAAAGACAAGGACTAGAAAGTGGGTTTTATTTTTTTTAATAATTATAATAAATTATCAACTTTACCTTTAAAGCACTGAACCGAAGATTTAAAATGTAAGTTTAAATTCCATTCTCAAGAAGGAACATGGGGATCATTTTAAAAGCATTAACTTGCTTGTCCTATGCAGGAAAGGCCCCAGAAGAGCAGAGACTGAAGTCTCTACACAGATTGAATTGCATTTTGTTCACTATTTCAGGTACAACCACCACTTCATTATCTGCATGTGAATTTCCCATGGGCCGTTTCCATTCCCAGACCACCTTGAACCTCTTACCCAACAGCAATCAGGTCTCCCATGGCCACACCACAATATGTGCACAGGGGATATGAAATCATTTAAAATTCAGACCAAAAGAGTTTAGGCAGTCAAATCCATTGAGTGGGAAGAAATCCATTAAATTTAATTCAAAGTATATTATAGTTTATCCACTATTTTGGGAGAATTCTATTATTGCTTGCTTCTAATAGCAAAGTTAATGAAGAATTGATTGCTGTTTCAATGAGATCTCTCTGCACACATTTACTAAGAACTCACCTAAATTGTAGCTCATTTTTAATGTGGAACAGAAAACTCAGCTTGTGCCTACATTTCTCATAACAGGTCATTCTAGAATGATTCTAACAATACATTTCAGTAAATTGTATTATACTTAGACCACCAGCAGAAATCTGGAATGATTGGGTCGTTGAAGAATAAACACTAAAGGCAGGCCAAGGGGGTCAATCGCAGAGCAAGAACTTCATTCAGGAAACTGAGGTAATGTCCAGAATTCTTCAAAGACTGCACTGGGGATACTGTTTAACATTAACACAGAACTCTCCAGTTGGTTGGAGAGCGGCTGGGAGAGGTCTCTGTAAGAGTAAGAAGCCTGCTTTCTATTTATTTATTTTTCGGGGCAGGCATGCCTTCTTCAAACAAAAAGAAAGCCCAGGCCTACAGAACCTGGATCTCATACAGACAGGGTCTCATTCTGTTGCCCAGGCTGGAGTGCAGTGGTGCGATCACGGCTCACTGGAGCCTGGACCTCTGGGCTCAATGGATTCTCCCATCTCAACCTCCTGAGTAGTTGGGACTGCAGGCGCCAGCCACCAAGCCCGGCAAGATTGTAGAGACAGGATTTCGCCATGTTGGCCATGTGGATCACTCAGGTTATCCACCCACCTTGGCCTCCCAAAGTGCTGGGATTACAGGCTTGAGCCACTATGCCTGGCCTGAACAGCTTTCTCTCTCTTTTTTTTTTTTTTTTTGAGATGGAGTTTCGCTCTGTCGCCCAGGCTGGAGTGCAGTGGCGTGATCTCGGCTCACTGCAAGCTCCGCCTCCCAGGTTCACGCCATTCTCCTGCCTCAGCCTCCCAAGTGGCTGGGACTACAGGCGCCTGCCACCACGCCCGGCTAATTTTTTTGGTACTTTTTGTAGAGACGGGGTTTCACCGTGTTAGCCAGGATGGTCTCGATCTCCTGACCTCGTGATCCACCCGCCTGGGCCTCCCAAAGTGCTGGGATTACAGGCGTGAACCACTGCTCCAGGTGAACATCATCTTATATTGTTTATTATTATTATTACTATTATTATTGAGACAGAGTCTCGCTTTGTTGCCCAGGCTGGAGTGCAGTGGTGTGATCTCAGCTCACTGCAACCTCCACCTCCCAGGTTCAAGCGATTCTCCTGCCTCAGCCTCCTGAATAGCTGAGATTACAGGTGCATGCCACCACGTCAAGCTAATTTTTGTATTTTTGGTTGAGATGGGGTTTCTCCATGTTGGCCAGGCTGGTCTCCAACTCCTGGCCTCAAGTGTTCTGCCTGACTTGGCCTCCCAAAATGCTGGGATTACAGGCGTGAGGCACCACACCCGGCCCTATATTGTTGCTATACATGTTGATGGCTGCAGTGGGCCATCTGGTGTGCCGCTGCCATCACACTGGCCACTGCAAGGAGGGTACAGGGAGGAGGCAGACTGCCCCCACCCCTCTACCCCCAATTCCTCCACCCCTCCACCCCACCACAACCCCCCCACCCCCAGCCCGCCACCCTGGGGGCCACCACAATGGGGAATGGCCGAGTCGCCTGCCTGGCGATGGGGGAGCTCCAGGCCACCCCTAAGAGCCAGGACCACAGCAGGAGCTTTCAGCAATATCGCCCCTACCCGAGATGCCGGTCCAGACCCAGTGAGGACCTGGAGCCCCTGCCCCAGGCTTCAAGGGGGTGCTGCCGGTTGCCGGTGCGAGGAGCTGGGAGCCAGGGACAAGCGGGAACTCTGCCCCTTACAAGTTAGTGGGGCGGGACCTCCCCAGGTACAACTGCAGCTGCTTAAGCTACAACAGCAACTCCAGCACCTCTGTGCTCTTGGGAGCCGGGAGTAGGCAGGAGCTCCGCCCTCCTGGGCGAGGCTACAGCCTCCCAAGTCTTGGCTGTGGATCAGGGCCTCCAGCTCCATGCAATAGGCAGGAGCCCCACCCCACCCCACTGAAAACCGGGGCTGCAGCGCCAGGTATCCTGCAGGTTTGGGGGGCCTGGGAAGGCCCCCCCATGCCCTTGCAGACTCAGAAGTGCCTACTCCCACTGCCTAGCATCTCCCCACTCCCAGGGCCTACTCTGATCTTAAAGCGGGATTGGGGTCGAGCCCAAGCACTGTCACAGCCAGACCAGGTAAGCGTAGGCTTGGGCCAGTGCTGACATGCTATCCCTCTGCCACCTCGGCCCCCTCTGGATTTTGGGCACTGAGGAGCACAGGAGGGGAAGCTGAGGGTGGCTGGGTAGTGGCCTGCAGGTGCCCTTTGGTGCCAGCACCCTGCCATGGATGGCCACAGGAGGCAGACAGGCTCCTGGGCAGAAGGGGGCTGGTTCCTAGCAAGGCCCAACTTCAGGCCAGGGATGGCCTAAAGGCTGAGCACTGGGCTACCAGTTCATGAATTGGAATGGGGACTTGTGGTGCCTCCTCTGGGTTGCCCATGGCTGCCCATGGACCAATCGGCTGGCACTTCTTCCCCTCTGAGGTCCATAAAAGCCTCGGGCTCAGCCAGAGCAGGGCAAAGGGCTGCCCTGCCTGTCTAAGATGGAGAGACAACAGGAGGACCAGCTGCAAAGAGGAGCTACCCTCTCTGCTGAGCACTTCAGAGGCCTGCAGAGATGTCTGCACAGCCTGTGGAGAGGAGCCACCATTTCCAGGGCCTCCTCTCTGCCACCCTCTCCAGGGCCTTCTCTCTGCTGAGAGCTGAACACTCAATGGGAGGACTTGCCTACAGAAAGGAATTATCCACTGTGGGTCTCTTCTGAACTGTTTTAACACTAAAACTCCTCTTCATCTTCTTCACCCTTCACTTGTCTGTGTACTTCATTCTTCCTGGATGCAGGACAAGAACTCAGGCAAAAGCACCACCAGCCACAGAGGTTTCCAGGAAGAAAACTGACACCCCAGAGATCCCATAACATTGCTATTTTCTTCCACTGAGGCCTAAGCTGATTTTCAATGACAATGACCCTCATATACTGTTGAGTGGTTTGAATGACAGATGTAATCAGAGCTATGCTACGAAGATTTTGCCATCAAATGTGTGTTAGGGACTTATTTCCTATCAGATTATGCACATATTTTGTATAAAATTCATGCTACCTGAATGATCCAAGTGAGTAATGCAAATATTATTGGCACAACATTGTATTTATTTACTATCAAGCACTATATATTGCATATATCAAATATCCCATATATCTTAGCCTGAGTTCCTCAAAATAAGAGACAAAGCTCACATGCAGAGTGTACTTGAAAAAATGGAGCCAGTGGGCATGAATGTCAGCAGGGGCAGTGAAATAGGGAAGGAAGGCACTAAGATGAGTACTGAGTTGGCTATCACTGAGGCACCTTTAAAAATGTTTTCCGGGGCTGGCACGGTGGGTCATGCCTGTAATGCCAGCACTTTGGAAGGCCGAGACAGGTGGCTCACCTGAGGTCAGGAGTTCGAGACCAGCCTGGCCAACATGGTGAAACCCCATCTCTACTGAAAATACAAAAATTAGCTGGGCGTGATGGTAGGCACCTGCAATCCCAGATACTTGGGAGCCTGAGGCAGGAGAATCACTTGAACCTGGGAGTTGGAGGTTGCAGTAAGCCGAGACTGTGCCATTGCACTCCAGCCTGGATGACAAGAGCAAGACCCCGTCTCAAAAATAAATAAAAATAAATAAAAATAAAAATGTTTTCCAGGAGGCCAGGTGTGAAGGTTCACACCTGTAATCCCAGAACTTTGAAAGCCAAGGTGGGCAGAGCAGTGAGCCAAGATTGCACCACTGTACTTCAGCATGGGTGACACAGGGAGACTTTGTCTCAAAAAAAAAAAAAAGAGGTGTCCTGCTATCACTGTGCTTTAGAATTGATTGCCACAATTTGAATTTGAATAATATTAATCTAATTCTGATTAAATACCTTTCAATTAATATAGAGTTGTTTAGATTTACTGAGCATAACTTCATTAATACATGTGAAAATGTGTCCGGAATTCATTCCTTCCGGTGGGTTCTTGGTCTTCCTGACGTCAAGAATGAAGCCACAGACCCTCACAGTAAGTGTTACAGTTCTTAAAGAGGGTATGTCCACAGTTTCTTCCTTCTGGTGTGTTCGTGGTCTTGCGGACTTCAGGAGTAAAGCCGCAGACCTTCGCAGTGAGTGTTACAGCTCTTAAAGGTGGTGCATCCAGAGTTGTTTGTTCCTCCTGGTGGGTTCGCGGTCTCGCTGACTTCAAGAATGAAGCCGCAGACCTTCACAGTGAGTGATACAGCTCTTAAAGGGAGCGCGTGTGGAGTTGCTTGTTCCTCCCGGTAGGTTGGTGGTCTCGCTGACTTCAGGAGTAAAGCTGCAGACCTTCGCAATTATTGTTACAGCTCATAATAGTAGCACGAACCCAAAGAGTGAGCAACAGCAAGATTTATTGTGAAGAGCGAAAAAACAAAGCTTCCACAGCGTGGAAGGACACCCGAGTGGGTCACAACAGCTGGCTAGGGTGCACAGCTTTTATTCCCTTATACGGCCCCGCGCACATCCTGCTCATGGTCCATTTTACAGAGTGCAGAGTGGTCCATTTTACAGAGTGCTGATCGGTCCATTTTTACAGAGTGCTGACTGGTGCATTTACAAACCTTTAGCTAGACAGAGTGCTGATTGGTGCGTTTTTACACAGTGCTGATTGGCGTTTACAAACCTTTAGCTGGACACAGAGCGCTGATTGGTGTGTTTTTACAAAGTGCTAATTGGTGCATTTACAAACCTTTAGCTAGACACAGAGCGCTGAGTGGTGTGTTTACAATCCTTTAGCTAGACAGAAAAGTTCTCCAAGTCCCCACCCGACCCAGAAGCCCAGCTGGCTTCACCTTTCAAAAACACAGTAAGATCTCACAAATTCAGACTGCATTAATCACCAGGATTCATGGACTGAGAGTAAATTTACATTTGTATTACCTTTTTTTTTTTAAAGGGTCTGCCTAGAAATTAAGCATGTAAAGGGAAGTGAAGCTGGAGCTGCAGGCGCTTTTTCTGCCCACGGTGTCTCAGATTCATTCTTAAGGAACTGAGAACTTAATCTTCCAAAATGTCAAAAAGACCATCTTATGCCCCACCTCCCACCCCAGCTCCTGCAACACAAATGCCCAGCACACCAGGGTTTGTGGGATACAATCCATACAGTCAGCTCGCAGACAGCAACTACAGGCTGGTGGGAAACCCGCCCACCAACAGCTGGGTCACGGGGCATCCTCTGCTATTACAATTCCAAAACCCTGGAAGCCACCAGATAAGCTGCTGTTGCCCTACATGAGGTGCAGCAGAAAGGTCTGAGACCAAATAAAGTCTTCCAACCCTGACCTAAAGTTGTGGGAGATTCGCTAGATTATTGATGGCATGTGGCAAGATCTCACTGATAAAAAACAAGAATATTTAAATGAATACAAAGCAGAAAAGATAGAGTACAATGAATCTATGAAGGCCTATCATAATTTCCCCGTGTACTTTGCTTACATAAATGCAAAAAGTCGTGCAGAAGCTGCTTTAGAGGGAGAAAGTGGACAGAGACAGTCTCGCTTGGAGAAAGGAGAACCATACATGAGGATTCAGCCTACTGAAGATCCAGATGATTATGATGATGGCTTTTCAATGAAGCATACAGCCACTACCCATTTCCAGAGAAACCACCTCCTCATCAGTGAAATCCTTAGTGGGAGTGTGGTGGCAGACATTCGGTCAGTTGTCACAGCAGCTAGAATGCAGGTCCTCAAACGACAGGTCCAGTCCTTAATGGTTCATCAGCGAAAACTAGAAACTGAACTTCTTCAAATAGAGGAACGACACCAGGAGAAGCAGAGGAAATTCCTGGAAAGCACAGATTCACTTAACAATGAACTTAAAAGGTTGTGCCGTCTGAAAGTAGAAGTGGATATGGAGAAAATTGCACCTGAGATTGCACAGGCAGAGGAACAGGCCCGCAAAGGGCAGGAGGAAAGGGAGAAGGAGGCAGCAGAGCAAGCTGAGTGCAGTCAGAGCAACATCCTTCCTGAGGAATAACAAGCAGCCAACAAAGGCAAGGAGAAGAAAGATGACAACATTCCAATGGAGACAGAGGAGACACACCTTGAAGAAATGACAGAGAGCCAACAGGATGGTGAAGAAGACACGTCCACTCCTGAGGACAAGGAGAGTGGCAGGAGGGGGTCGACAGTATGGCACAGGAAGGAACCAGTGATAGTAACACTGGCTCAGAGAGCAACAGCACAACAGTGGAGGAGCCACCAACAGATCCCATACCAGAAGATGAGAAAAAAGAATAAATGTTGCCTTGTTTCATGTGTTCTAAATACTTTTTGAAATGAAAAAATGTTTTTTGGTTTAAAAAAAGAAATTAAGCATGTAGGCAAGGCACAGTGGCTCACGCCTGTAAACCCAACACTTTGGGAGGCAGAGGTGGTTGGACCACTTGAGGTCAGGAATTCGAGACCATCCTGGCCAACATGGTGAAACCCTGTCTCTACTAAAAATACAAAAATTATCTGGGCATGGTGGCGCATGCCTGTAGTCCCAGCTACTCGGGAGGTTAAGCAGGAAAATTGCTTGAACCCGGGCAGTGGAAGTTGCAGTGACTCGAGATTACGCCACTGCACTCCAGCCTGGGTGACAGAGCAAGATCTATCAAAAAATAAAAGAAAAGAAAAAAAAAATCGAGAAATTAAGCATGTAAAACCTGGCTCCAAATAGCATTTTAAAATATTTATATCTATCATTAGCTATATACAATTATATCTTGGCAGTTATCTCTAAAACTGGCCATAATATGAGCTGCTACAGTAGCTGGTAATCCCAGCTACTCAGGAGGCTAAGTATGGGAGGATTGCTTGAGCCCAAGAGTGGGAGACCAGCCTGGGAAAAAATAGTGAGACCCTGTCTTTAAAAAAACAAAACTAAAACTGGCCATAATAAACATTCAATAGTCATTTGCTGAAGGAATTAAAATTTTAAATTGTAGTTGCAGAGTGACTTAATAATTAAGGAATGGGTCTTCTCTGATCCTCTAATAGCTTGATTCTAGTCATTGTGTATAGTTTAAATTTATTAAACTATGTTTTAGAGAATCATTCTATAAATCAGATGTTCCTCTACATCTAAATGCCTCCAGGCAGTCTGAATTTATGATGCTTCTTTTGGTAAAAATAGGGAAAATCTAAGGATAGAACAATAAGATTCTATTGAATATTTCACAAGTAGTTACAATAGACTTCTTATACCTTTAAGTCCCTTCAAATTGAGATTGTATGTTTCAGCTGGCTAACGTCTTTTAACCTACATACCTTTTTTTAACATCCAAGATACTTGTATACTATAAAACGCACCCATTGTGAAGCAGGATATTTTCCTGACCCTTTCACTAGCAGGAACTGGAGTGCACGGATGCTAGAATTAGCTGGCTGCTTCAGTGCTGGCAGGGGTGGACTCTACTCACTTGGTACCACTGCATTCCACCCCTCACAGGAGGGGGAGCTGAAAACGGGACAGAGTGGGAAGGTGATCTTCCCCTGGAGTCTGGCTGTCCCTGGCCTGACTCCTCTCCGAAGCTGTGCTATCAAACTCTCCCTCTGAAGTCAGGAACTACTTCTCTCCAACATCCAACTGTAGTCTCTGACATCCAGCTGCTTCTCTTTTCTGCTGGCTGAGTTCTGGGGTTTTTGTAGGTATAGGATGGGTGGGCAGGGTGGGCCATGGGTGCTTTTGGAAAAGGCAACATTTGAGCAGGAAAACAGGAATGTAAGTTCTCACTTTGGGCCATGGCATTAGGCTTTTCTGCTTGAGGGTGGGGCCATTGCCAGGGACCTGCCCTCTTCTTCCCAGAATTTCCCTGCCTCCTGTCTCTATCAATTCTAAGTATACAATTCAATAAATTTTACTATATTTACAGAGTTGTGTACCATAATCCCAATCTAATTTTAGGACATTTCCATTATCCTAAAAACAAACCTCATGTCCTTTTACAGTTCTCCCCATTGCCTGCCCTAGGCACCACCAAACTTTCTGTCTTTATATATTTGCCTTTCTTAGACATTCAATATAATAAATATAATACTTTAAAGGATCATCCATGTTGTTAACTCGTGTCTTTTAAAACCAACATACATGGTGGTTCTGACTGGTATCTCCAAATCATCTCATTTTAATTTCAAGGCAAAATTTCTGCCGTGTACAAAGTTAAATAAAGCCAATTTAAAGAATTTATAGAATCAGGTACACAAAACTAAAATGGATGTTCCTAACAAAGAAGAATCTGTCATTTTTTCTTTATTTTTATTTTTTTGAAACGGAGTTTCACTCTTTCATCTAGGCTGGAGTGCAATGGCGCGATCTCAGCTCACTGCAACCTCCACCCCCAGGGTTCAAGCCATCCTCCTGCCTCAGCCTCCTGAGTAGCTGGGATAATAGGCACTCACCACCATGTCCAGCTAATTTTTTGTATTTCTGGTGGAGACGGGGTTCTGCCATGTTTGCCAGGCTGGTCTCAAACTCCTGACCTCAGATGATCCACCCACCTCAGCCTCCCAAACTGCTGGGATTACAGGCGTGCACCACCGCGCCCAGCCTTTTTTCCATCTTTAATTATTTGCCAATAATAAAAACAGGCTCAGCATGTTAAAATATTGAAAATACAGAACTACAGAAAAGTGTAGTTCAAGTGATTATCCTGCCTCAGACTCCCAAGCAGCTGGGACTGCAGGCGCGGGCCACCACATCCAGCTGATTTTCTATTTTTAGGCAGAGACAGGGTTTCACAATGTTGGCAGGTTGGTCTCAAACTGCTGACCTCGGTGATCCAGCCACCTCAGCCTCCCAAAGTGATTACAGGTGTGAGTCTTTGCGCCTGGCCAAAAAGTGTAAAAATGTATCTTAATTTTACAATAAAATAAAGCTATGCTTAATACCTCAATTCCTTCTAATCTTGCATTTACTGTTAAAAGATTATTTTCTCAACTTTCAAATAACTTGAAAAGTTGTAATACTAGGATAAACAGCTTATACTCTTCACCTAGATTCACCAATTATTAATATATTACCACATTTCTTTTTTCTCTGTGTAGCCCTCTCTTTCTCTCTGACACCCACACGCGTGCGCGCGCGCGCGCACACACACACACACACACACACACACACACACACACACTCTTGAGAGTTGGTCTCATTTTAATCCTAAAGCTTTCAATATGTATTTCCTAAGAATGATAGCATTCTTTCCCATAATCACAATACTCTGATCACACTTGAGAAATTTAACATTGATACAATCCTATTATCTAATATAAAGTCCACATTCAAATTTTCCCAATTATTGTTCTCTTTTAAAAAACTTTTTCTTTAATTTCTTTTTAATATAAATTTTTTTTGAAAAAAACGGTCTTGTTATGTTGCCCAGCCACCGCACCTGGCCTTGTTTGCTAGTCTTGAACCCCTGGCCCCAAGAGATCCTCCCACCCCAGCCTCCCAAAACTGGGAAATGTAGGTGTGAGCCACCACACCTGGGCTCCAATTCTGTTCTAGTCATGTCTTTTATAACTTGAAAAAATAAAAATCCCAGAGTCAATGGAAGAAAATCCATTGCATTTCATTTACATGTCCCTTTACCCTTCTTTAATCTGGAACAATCTCTAGTCTCTTTAGTTCTTTCCTGACACTGACAATTTAAAGATTGCAGGCCAGTCGTTTTGTAATATGTCCCACAAGCTAGATTTTTTTTTTTTTTTGAGACAGCCTCACTCTGTTGTGCAGGCTAGAGTGCAGTGGTACGATCTTGGCTCACAGCAACCTCCACCTCCCAGTTCAAGTGATTCTTCTGCCTCAGCCTCCCGAGTAGCTGGGACTACAGGCACGTGCCACCACACCTGGCTAATTTTTGTATTTTTAGTAGAGACAGGGTTTCACCATGTTGGCCAGGCTGGTCTCGAACTCCTGACCTCGTGATCTGCCCACCTCGGCCTCCCAAAGTGCTGGGATTACAGCCATGAGTCACTACACCTGGCCTTGTTTGTTTTTTATAATTAGTTGCAGGTTAAACTTTTTTTGAGGAGGAGACTGCAGACAGGAATACTATATATGTGCTGTTTCATCTTCTCAATGCTTAACCTCAGGGTGCACCCAGTCTTTTTTTAACGTAATTATATATGCATTTTAATTTTTACATGATTGGTATATTATATATAAATGTTTATGCCCTACCTGTAGAAATAATCATTATAAAATTAGCCTGGCATGCTGGCGTGCACCTGTAGTCTCAGCTACTCAGGAGGCTGAAGCAGGAGGATTTCTTGAGCTCAGGAGTTTGAGGCTGTGGTGAGCTATGATCACACCAGCTTGGGCTGACAGATATTGGGATAAACCTTATTTGATTACAATGTTGTTGTTGTTGTTTGAGACAGGGTCTCACTCTGTCACCAAGGCTGGAATGCGGTGGTGCAATCATAGCTCACTGCAGCCTCAACCTCCCTGGGCTCAGGTGATCCTTCCACCTCAGCCTCTAGAGTAGCTGGGATTACAAGCATATGCCACCATGCCTGACTAATTTATGTATTTTTTGTAGAGATGGGGTTTCACCATGTTGCCCAGGTTGGCCTCGAACTCCTAGGCTCCAGGGATCCTCCCACCTCGACCTCCCAAAATGCTGGGACTACAGGCATGAACCACTGCTCATAGTCCTTGCCATGTATTTTTAATGCATTATTGAATATGATTTGTTAGTAAATTATAAATTTTGCCTCTAAATTCGTAAGTGAAATTAGCCTATAATTATCTTTCCATAAATTACCTTGTCTGGATTACTTCCCAAAAATAGCTTTTGGTTTTGTTGGTTATATCTATATTTTTTATTTTTTTTTATATTTCCTTAATTTCCATTGCTAATTTTATTTTCTTCTTCTACTTTGTTTCTTACTAGCTTTTGAATTGCACATGTAGTTCAATTATTCTCAATCTGTCCTATATTTTAAATAAATTCGTTTCCATTTATGCATTTCATTCTAAATTGACACTAATTCCCATTATCTTTCTAGTTGCCCACAAGTTTTGATATGTTGTACATACAAAAATAGTTCATAATTTCCATTTTGATGTTCTCTTGAACCCATGGGTTTTTTAGAAGAATATTTTTTCAGTTTGTTACCCCTAAATTCTGTTTTACAGATAAAGTAACTAAAGTCCAGGAAAATTAAATGTCTTGCTCAAAATTTTATAGCAAATTCATTGCCGGAAGATCAAGTCTCCTAATTACTATTTCACTCTGACTTTCCAATTTCTTAATTCATATTCTTTCACTATCAGAAAACTTCTTGAAATTAAATCAAAATTGTCTTTACTCATGACACACCTAGAATTTTACCTTTTATTAGCCCTGTTACACATTTAAAAAATATTTGCCCAAGCTTTTTCCTAAATGTATCCAGACAGTTTTCTCCAGCCAGGATTTATAAATTTCTAGATATATCATTTGGCATAGTCCTTAGCACATAATGCTTAGCACATAGACTCTCAATAAAAAAATTACTGAGGAAATATTTTGTTTAATTAATGTTTAAAGAACATTATCAGTGCCACCTAAGAGTTTTATTAAACATCAAATGGCAAGTCCTAGACTAGAAGGAAACTGTCTGGGTTGTCGTAGAACTAGTCTGGTAGGTTAATGATAAGGATGAAATGAACAAAGGCAAGCAACGAGAACCGCTGTTGAAATGGGCTGCAATTCCATGGTCAAAAAAGTAAAGGGCAAGTAGAAATACATGAAATAACATAAATGAATTATAAATGACAATAGTCAAACTTTCAAGAAACATCTACTACTATCAAAAGTAGGTTTTATTGTCCCTACTGTATAAATGGGGAAAGGGATCCCCAGACAGTGCAGGTCATTTACCCAGGTGATGCAGAAGGAACAACCCTTGGGTTGGAATGCAGCTAATCACAGCCCATAATCACCTTTGCAACCAGCCACAGTCTTCTCTTAGTGCCCTTACTTTAGCTCTTTCCTCCTAGCTCTAGCCCAGGTCTAGCCCTCCCCTCTGGCTTAACTGGGAAATTGGAGATAGTTCTGAAGCAAAGGGAGATGCTGGTGCTATCAGGATCAGTAGCCTAACAAAATTATTTGCTAGAGGTTAAACCTCATTGTTTTTTCTTGTCCTTGAGAATCCTTTTTTTCTTTTTGAGACAGAGTCTCCCTCTGTCACCCAGGCTGGAGTGCAATGGCAAGATCTCGGCTCACTGCAACCTCTGCCTCCCGGGTTCAAGCGATTCTCCTGCCTCAGCCTCCTGACTAGCTGGGATTACAGGCGCCCGCCACCACGCACAGCTAATTTTGTTGTATTTTTTTTAGTAGAGACGGGGTTTCACCATGTTGGTCTCGAACTCCTGGCCTTAAGTGATCCACCCGCCTCGGCCTCCCAAAATGCTATGATTTATAGTAGTGAGCCACCGCACCCAGCCAAGAATATTTTTTGTTTTGATGGAGAACAGAATTGTCTAAGCAATGGACAGAATTGCCATCATCATACTGCTTACCTCATTTTCTAAGTCTTCAGTAAAGCTGTTAAAAAAAGAGTCTAATGTCAGAAACTGCAATGTCATATTCAGAAAATTATACTTCGTGGCCATATGCAGTGGATCACACTTGTAATCCCAGCATTTTGGACGGCCAAGGCAAGAGGATCACTTGAGCCCACGAGTTCGAGAACAGCCTGGGCAACAAAGGCAGACCCTGTCTCTATTTAAAAAAAAAAAAAAAGATATTATACTTAATTACAGTATGAGTATGACCTGCTTCGTGCATATTTTCTCTAGGCATCTTTTTTTTTAAAAAAATTATTTTTTAAGATGGAGTCTTGCTCTATTGCCCAGGCTGGAGTGCAGTGGCATGATCTCAGCTCACCGCAACCTCCACCTCCCGGGTTCAAGTTATTCTCCTGCCTCAGCCTCCCAAGTAGCTGGGACTATAGGCATGCACCACCACACCCAGCTAGTTTTTGTATTTTCAGTAGAATTGGGGTTTTATCATGTTGGCCAGGCTGGTCTCGAACTCCTGACCTCAAGTGATCTGCCTGCCTTGGCCTCCCAAAGGACTGGGATTACAGGTGTGAGCCACTGCTCCCCACCTCTCTAGGCATCCTTTAAAAATGTATAGGTTTCCGGCTGGGCGCCGTGGCTCACACCTGTAATCCCAGCACTTTGGGAGGCTGGTGGATCACGAGATCAGGAGTTCAAGACCAGCCTGGCCAACATGGTGAAACCCCATCTCTACTAAAAATACAAAAAATTTAGCCAGGCATGGTGGCGGGCACCTGTAATCCCAGCTACTGGGGAGGCTGAGGCAGAGAATTGCTTGGACCCGGGAGGCAGAGGTTGCAGTGAGCCAAGATTGTGCCACTGCACTCCAGCCTGGGCGATGGGGTGAGACTCTGTCTCAAAAAAAAAAAAATATATATATATAGAGAGAGAGAGAGAGAGAGAGAGAGATTTTCCTTTCATTATTTAATAAACAACATTAATTAACCTTACCAATATACTTTGGTGTTGCAGCTGACATGGTGGCTTATGTCTGTAATCCCAGCATTTTGGGAGGCTAAGGCAAGGGGGTTGCTTGAAGAGTTTGAGACCAGCCTAGGCTATATAGCAAGACCCTATCTCTATAAAAATAAATTATATTTTTTGAGGCTGGGCGCGGTGGCTCACGCCTGTAATCCCAGCACTTTGGGAGGCCTAGGTGGGTGGATCACGAGGTCAGGAATTTGAGACCAGCTTGGCCAACATGGTGAAACCCCATCTCTGCTAAAAATACAAAAATTAGCTGGGTGTGGTGGCGCACTCCAGCCTGGGCGACAGAGACTCTGTCTCAAAAAAAAAAAAAAGTGTCTCCTGTTCACTTTGCCACTTAGAATATGGCTATTTGCCACTAAATTATGTGGCATCTCTAGGTTAGAAAGACTCATGTACATATCTGCATATGTGCCTGTGTGTGCATGTGTGTTTATGTGTATGTGTGTGTGTCTGTGCGCACAACTTTTTCTTTTCCTTTTAACTCTGAAGACTTTATGCCTTATTTTTCTTCCTGGGAAATGAGACAGAAGAACTGAACTCCTGTCATCTTGAAAGTTTTAATGGCCATCCCATGTGAACATATGCAGTGTTAGCTGGTGACTGATGTAACCGTGTAGGCCCATAAGACTGAATCATTCATCAAATATTAAAGAGTCATTTCATAGAATGACCTTTCCAGTCACTTTTCAGTAGGTTTGAAGCTTGAGCAGTTATAAGAAAAGCAGAGTACTCTTAGGTTTTTTTTTTTTTTTGAAATGGAGTCTCACTCTGTCACCCAGGCTGGAGTGCAGTGGCGCAATCTCAGCTCACTGCAAGCTCCGCCTCACGGGTTCACGCATTCTCCTGCCTCAGCCTCCCGAGTAGCTGGGACTACAGGCACCCGCCACCATGCCCGGCTAATTTTTTTTTATTTTTAGTAGAGATGGGGTTTCACCGTGTTAGCCAGGATGGTCTCGATCCCCTGACCTCGTGATCCGCCTGCCTCAGCCTCCCAAAGTGCCGGGATTACAGGCGGGAGCCACCGCGCCTGCCCTAGGTTTCTTAATTAAAGGGTCATCTAACTTTTTGGGAGACCTGACACGATAACCTAAGTGATTTTACCTCGAGCTAAGTTTTCTCACACAGAACAAAACTGATGTCATTTCCCATGCAAATAAGCATAAAGAAAAGACATTTTCAAGGGGCTATTCTATAAGCGCTAATATTTAGAGCTCAGTTCTTGTTCATTGAATCAGATTTCCCCAAATCCAGTCTCAGGCTCCTCACAGTTTTTGGATTAATACACTGAATGGCCAACTACAGTTGAGGTGGTACAGTTCTGATAATACATCACTCTTCTATGATCCTCCTTATCATCATGTCTAAATCAATTTAGTTTGGCACAACTTATGACTCCACCCACCCGTGTCAGTATGTAAAATTTTTGTACGATATTTCATGTATGAGGGTGGAGAGATTAAGGACTGATAAAAGAACAATAGTGAAGAATTTCACTGTATACTGTGGGTCCTTTTTATTTGTACTCATCACATTTGATGTTTGCATATCACTAGTGACATGATGCCTTTCATGTGTGTGACTTGAGGGGCAGATATTGCATCTGTGAAACTGTTGGGGCTGTGGGGTCATTTTCTGACTACCAAGATATGACCCAGTAAAACCAGCACTTGCAGCAGGATTAGGATTGAATTCTAATTCAGCATTCTGCCTTGAATTACTCAACTGCCAACACAGAACTGGTGTCACTGGACTGTTCTGAAGGGCGGGCATGCTTGCAACTAGCTTCACATGTGGAGAAAGATCATTCTGTCCAAAGATTGCTCTCTTGCTCTTAGCCCATGTAAAGAAAAAGAATCACTCCATTACCACACTATGACTTAGTTAAATCACAAGTGGTTTGCCTTTCTAAAACATTTAGACATTTGGTTAAATTATGTTTATTACCAGTATTCAAAGAATCTGATATGTGATGATGTGCTTTAGGTACAAGATCAGTTTGCATTCCTGGACACACCAGATATTGGCAGCAAGTCATTTTCTGTGGAAATGTTTGGTATTTAAAACATACAAAACTTTGCATCTTTGGCAAAGGAAAATAATAACAAACTAAGTGCAGTGATAGCTCATGCCAGCACTTTGAGAGGCTGAGGCAGGAGGATTGTTTGAGACCAGGAGTGAGACTAGCCTGGGAAACATAGGGAGACTCGATCTCTACAAAAAATAGAAAAAAAAGTTAGCCAGGCATGATGGCCCAGCTATTTGGGAGGCTGAGGTGGGAGGATCACTTGAGCCTGAAAAGCTGAGGCTGCAGTGAGCCGTGATCACACCACTGCACTCCAGCCTTGGCAACAAAGTGATTCTGTCTCAAAAAATAAATAAATAAAGTTTCAGTTTAACATAAATTATAATTCTTTTTATGACCAAAAAAAACTCGGTTTGAAACCAGACATTTTCCCAATATGCATAAGCATTCAATTATTTTCTCACGTAAGCTTTGAGGTTGCTTCGTTCTTTCTGGATAGTTTTGTATCTCATTTCCAGTACAGATGTTTGTTGCCTTCAAGGCTTTCACAGATAATGTAATCTGTGGCAGTGAAAAGAAAGAATCCCACAGGGGAAGTCAGTGAGGGGAGGGGAGGGACTAGCCAAGTTGAAGGAGTTTAATTTGAATCGAAAATTCTTTAGTCATGCCAAAGATGTAAAATTATTAAAGAAACGAAGATTTAACGTTGTAAAAACAGAGGCAAACCTCTGCCTTGCATTCTCTTTTCAATACTAAAAATTATTACATCAATCCTATAGTAGGTTAGCCTTGAAAAAGACTATTACCCTCATCTGTTTTTTTTTTTTAACTTTTATTTTAGGTTTGGGGTTACATGTGAAGGTTTGTTACACAGGTAAATGTGTGTCAATAATATGTTGTACATATTATTTCATCACCCAGGTATTAAGCCCAGTTCCCAATAGTTACCTTTTCTGCTCCTCTCCCTCCTCTCACCCTCCTGTTTCAAGCAGACCCCAGTGTTTTCTTCTTTGTGTTCCTAAGTTCTCATCATTTAGCTCCCACTTGTAAGTGAGAACATGCAGTATTTGGTTTTCTGTTCCTTTGTTAGTTTACTAAGGATAATAGCCTCCAGCTCCATCCATGTTCCCACAAAAGTCATGATCTCATTCTTTTTTATGGCTGCATAGTATTCTGTGGTGTGTATGTACCACATTTTCTTTATCCAGTCTGTCATTGATGGGCATTTAGGTTGATTCCCTGTCTTTGCTATTGTGAATAGTGCTGCAATGAACATTTGTGTGTCTGTGTCTTTATGGTAGAATGATTTATATTCCTCTGGGTATATACCTAGTAATGTGATTGCTGGGTTGAATGGTAGTTCTGCTTTTAGCTCTTTGTACTCGCATCTTTTGAAAGCTCTCTGCTACTTTATGGTGTAATTACATTTGCTCCTAGAGATGTACTAAGATGATTGAACGCTAATTTGCACTTTGATTCAGGTTTAAACTAGAATTGTTTGTCTCCAATAGCTACTATTTTAGGAAGTGAAAATATGTTTTCAATGGGTCTCATTCCAGGCCTTGATTTCAGCATTTATTTCCACTTATTTTCTTCTTCCTTGACTGTATCAGAGTTCTTTGGTTGCCAGCAATAGTAGTTGCTGCTGGTCAACTTAAGTAATAAGGGAATTTATTGGGCAAATTGGGGGAATATCAAAGGATTGAGAAGACAGCCCTGGCAGCTCACATGAGTCTCCAAAGCATGCACATCTAAACAACCCCATCCAGCACAAATGATGCCAATTCCAGGAATAGAGTATTTGGTTTAATAGGGTCCTAGAGTCAGTTCCTCTTTCCTTCACTGGGAGAAGGCAGAGTATGTGAACAACAGTCCCACAAGATTTATCCAGGTAGTAATTAGTAATTCTCAAATAGTAAGTGGGGATGCTACTGCTGCAAGAAGATGGACTGAAAGCTAGAAAGGCAAAAATAACCAAAAAAATGAATGGGTACCATCCCCATCCCTTTTCCACTTCACTGTGCTTTCTCCTTTTTTATGTTTTCTCTCTTCCTTTGTCTATCTCTCTGTTTTTAAATCTCCCTTTCTCTTGCCTTTTAAAATTTATCTCAGCTGGGCTCTGTGGCTCACACCTGTAACCTCAGCACTTTGGGAGGCCAAAGAATGAGGATTGTTTGAGGCCAGGAGTTCAAGACCAGCCTGGGTAATGTAGTGAAATTCTGTCCCAATTTAAACAAATTAAATAAATAAAAATAGAATTTATCTGTTGTCTTGGCTGGAATTTTTGTCATTGCTCCCGCTTCTTTACTAGTAATACTAATATCAAAATTGTATCACCTAAACAACTGATCCTTATGGGCAATTGGTGTTGGCTAAGTAGGCAAATGTCTACATAGCATAATATTTGAAGAAATATTCCTGAATTTATCCCTTCCAAACTACCAACTCATTCAATTGCCTGCCATTATGCCTACAATTTAATTGTTACAAATTCATTCCTTTGGTTAAAGCAACAAGACCTGAGGAATTTACCACTGAAAGATATTAATTCATTATTTATTTTTTTCCATCTTATAAAATCAGTCAACCTATGTTATCATAGGAAGCCAGGTATCAACCCACGCTCCCAACATAAATGTGGCAGAGTTAAATTAGCATTTACTATGGAGGCAGAGCTCATAGGACTGACCTCAGATCTACTTCTTTCTGGTTGTGTGGGCTTGGTGAAATTATTCATCTTCCTTAAGCTCCATTTACCTCAGCTGTGAAATGGGGATAAAATTCTTATAACATTTGGTTGTGAAAAGTCAATAAAATTAGCAGGGCACTGTGGCTCATGCCTTTAGTCCCAGCTCTTTGGGAGGCTGAGGTGGGCAGATAGCTTGAGGCAAGGAATTTGAGACCAACCTGGGCAACATGGCAAAACCCAGTCTCTACAAAAAGTACAAAAATTAGCCAGGCATGGTGGTGCACTCCTGTAGATCCAGCCACCCAAGAGGCTGAGGTGAAAGGATCACCTGAGCCTTGGAAGTCAAGGCTGCAGTGAGCCGAGAACACACCACTGCATTGCAGCCTGTGCAACAGACTGGGAACTTGTCTCAAAAAAAGTCAATAAAATAGTATTTACAAAGTACTCACCATATTGTCTGGCACATAGAGGGTATTCAGTAAGTGTTAAAATTCCTTTTTTTAACAAATATTTATTGAGCACGTGTGGTTTCCCTCTACGCTACGCTACACAGTAGGAATACAATGGGAACAGACAGACTTCCTACCTTCTTGGAGGTTACATTCTCAGGGGAAAGACACACATTAGTCAAATCTAATGTAGACAATATTGGTATCAAAAGACACATTAATTAGAGGTTCACAAATGGTCACACTCACACTACATAAGTTAAATATAGATATGAATTAAGTAAGGGAAATATTCACATTTTGCAGATGCCAGGTGAACTCACTGGAGAAATACAATTGGTAACTCCGGGTGTTCAGGGGAAATTGTCCCATCCCTCACTCAGTCAAAGAGTATTTCACTAAAGAGATAATATTTCTATATTTGTGTAAGGAAGAGAAGAGAGATTGGTTTCCTTAGTGGAGAAGTTTCAATTGTAGGATTTTGCATGGAGAATCTTTGGGAAATTGAAATCGTGCATTTGAATGAGGTGAGTAGTGAATGAATGAGTCTATGAGCAGTAGTTGAGGAGATCAAGATCAAGGAAAAAGACACTAAGAAACTCCAATTTCAGAAAGCCATGCTTAGGGTTTGTGGAACAGACTGCTAGTTGCATACCAGTATCTGATTTCTCCTTTAATAAAAGTACTCCAATTTTTTAGCTAGGCACACTGCAGCTCCTCTAAAAGACTACATTGCCCAGCTGCCCTTGCAGCTAGATGAATCCATGTGACTAAGTTTTAGGTAAAGAGAATGAAAGCAGAGGTGGCATGTAGTACTTGTGGAAGGTCTCCTAAAATGTAGCGGCACCCTTTTACTTCCATCTTTCTTCTTACTGCTACCTAGCGGGAGCTTTAGCAGCCATCTTAGACCACAGATGGCCTGCCATGTACAGTAAAGCAGTGAGATAGAAAAAACTTGGATTCCGAATACGTGCTGCTTTCATATCAGCCTTGAATTTCCAATCTCCGGATTTCTTCCCTGTAAGCAAAAAGTATGTTTTCTAGTTGAAGCCACTATTTGGGGGATCTTTATTGTTTAAAGTAGTCAAATTTAATCATTGATTATATTGCTTTGATAGTAATCTAAATGCTTTAAACATATCACAAGATCTCTTTAGGAGTTTATATTGTGTTGATCCTTAGATTTACAGAAAGCCACTCTAGAGTCTTAAGAGGAGAGACCGTATCATATTTATTGTTATATCCTTCCACCAAAGCATAGAGTAGGCTACCAACAATATTTATTGGTGAAGAACTGCTCTATGTTCACACAAACTGACTTGCTAAATATAAATGAAAAGGAATAGAATTCCCTTTAATTTGCAGAAGACATTAAGAGAATTTTTGGATCCTAAGACACTTGGAGATCCCTTAACCAACTACAAGTTGCCAAAATTCAGGTACTTCTCCAAGGCAGTATTGGTTACTACATTTTTGTTTATTCATTCAACACTTACTGAGTGTTTGCAATAATCAAAGCACTGTTCTAGGTATCAGATACAGCACTGAACAAATAAAAGTTGTCATCTTTATGGGGAAGCATATATTCAAATAGAGTGAGGCAAATCAAAATTAATTTATACATATAAAAATAATATATATATTTTTTATATATTATAAAAGCTGGAGCTGGAACACAGAGGCTCTTCTGGACCATTGTAATATGTGTATGTGTGCATCTATATATATATATATATATATAAAAATCTGTATGTATATGGATATGTATATGTGTGTATGAGAGAGAGGGAAGAGGAAGGCCTTAATGAAAAAATGAAGCAGAATGAGAATGGCAAGTAATGGAATCAGTGGCTACTATCTGATATAAGGTGACTGGAGGCCAGGCACGGTGGTTCATGCCTGTAATCCCAGCACTTTGGGAAGCCGAAGCGGGTGGATCACTTGAGCTCAGGAGTTCAAAACCAGCCGGGGCAACATGGTGAAACTCCATCTCTACTAGAAATACAAAAATTAGCCAGGCATGGTGGCAGGTGCCTGTAATTCCAGCTACTCAGGAGGCTGAGGCAGGAGAATGGCTTGAACCCAGGAGGCAGATGTTGCAGTGAGCTGAGATCATGCCACTGCACTCCAGGCTGGGCAACAGAGCAAGACTCTGTCTCAAAAAAAAAAAATTATATAGCTGAAAAACACAAAACTAAAGTTAAAAATTCAAGAGATGAGATTAACAGAAAATTAGACAAAGATAAAAAGACAATTAGTGAACTGGAAGATGGAGCACAAGAAAATATCCAGAATGGGGAGGAAAAAGGATGGAAAGTACAGAACAGAGTATAAGAGACATACAGCATACAGTGAAAATGTACAAGATGCTTATAAATAGATCCCCAACAAGAAAGAGAGAGAGAAAATGAGGCAGAAACCATATTTGAAGAGAATGGCTAAGGATTTTCCAGAATTAAATAATATAGATAAAAGACACCAAGCTGGCCAGGCATAGTGGCTTACACCTGTAATCCCAGCACTTTGGGAGGCTGAGTTGGGCGGATCACTTGAGCTCAGGAGTTCAAGACCAGCCTGGGCAACATGGCAAAACTCCATCTCTACTAAAAATATAAAAATTAGCTAGTCATGGTGGCGTGCACCTACAGTCCCAGCTACTCAGGAGGCTAAGGCAGGAGAATCACTTGAGCCTGGGAAGTGAAGGTTGCAGTGAGCTGAGATCATGCCACTGCACTCCAGCCTGGCCAATGGGAGTAAAACTCCGTCTAAAAAAAAAAAAAAAAAAAGACACCAAGCCACAGATTCAAGGATTACTATGAACCAAAGCAGGATAAATAAAAAAATACTATACCTAGATTTATCATAGTAAAACCACAGACAAAAAGAAAAAAGATTAACTTCAGAGCAACAAAACTAGGTTTACAGCTAACTCCTTCATAAAATTATAGAAACCAGAAGAGAATGGAATGATAAATTGAAAATGCTAAAAGAAGGCTGGGTGTGGTGGCTCACACCTGTAATCCCAGCATTTTGGGAGGCCAAGGTGGGCAGATCACTTGAGGCCAGGAGTTCGAAACCAGCCTGGCCAACATAGCAAAACCCCATCTCTACTAAAAATATAAAAATTACCTGGGTGTAGTGGCACTCATCTGTAATCCCAGCTCCTCAGGAAGCTGAGGCAGAAGAATTACTTGAACCCAAGAAGTGGAGTTTGTGGCAAACCGAGATCACACCACTGCACTCCAGCCTGGATGACAGAGAGAGATTCTGTCTCAAAAAAAAAAAAAAAAAAAAGCTAAAAGAAAATAGCTGTTGGCCGAGTGCGGTGGCTCATGTCTGTAATCCCAGCACTTTGGGAGGCCAAGGCAGATGGATAACCTGAGATCAGGAGTTCGAGACCAGCCTGGCCAACATGGCGAAACCCTGTCTCTACTAAAAATACAAAAATTAGCTGGGCATGGTGGTTAGCGTCTGTAATCCCAGCTACTTGGGAGGCTGAGGCAGGAGAATTGCTTGAACTCCATCCTGGGTGACAGAGCAAGACTTCATCTTAAAAAGAAAAGAAAAATCATCAAACTAGAATTATTTACCCAGTGAAAATATCCTTCAAGAATGAAGCTGAAATAAATATACAGGCAAATGAAAATTGGTAAAATACATTATTAGCAGATTCACAATAAAGAAAACACTAAGTGTGTTCTTTAGGCAGAAAGAAAATGACCCTACGTGGAAGCCCAGAGATACCAGAAAGTATAAAGAGCAATGAGAAAGGCAAATATGTGAATAAATATAAATAAATATGGACCGTATAACATAATAATAATGTAGAATGCTTTATAAATGTAAAATTAAAATATAACAACAATGGCATCCAAGTCAGAAAGAGTATAAATGGCATTAAATGTTCTAAGTGCTTTCATTACAGACTTGGGTAAGAGTGTGAAAATACCAATTAATATTAGACTTTGGGGTCAGGCACAGAGGCTCATGCCTGTAATCCCAGCACATCAGAGGGCTGAGGTAGGCAGATCACTTGAGAGTAGTTCAAGACCAGCCTAGGCAACATAGAGAGATCCCCATCTCTACAAAAAATGAAAAAGAAATTAGCCGGGTCTGGTGGCATGCACCTGTTGTCTCAGCTACTTATGAAGCTGAGGTGGGAGGATCATTTCAGCCCAGCAGTTTGAGGCTGCAGTGATTTATGATTGTGCCACTGAACTCTAGCCTAGGTGACAGAGTGAGACCCTGTCTCTTAAAAAAATAAATAGGCTTTGATTTTTTTTTTTTTTTTTTTTTGAGACAGGATCTTGTTTGTTGCCCAGGCTAGAGTGCAGTGGTACAAATGCAGCTCATTGCAGTCTCAACCTTCCAGGCTTAAGCAATCCTCCCACTTCAGCCCCTCAAGTAACTGGGACTACAGGCAGGGACCACCATGCCTGGCTAATTTTTGTATATTTTGTAGAGATGGGGTTGCGCCATGTTGACCAGGCTGGTCTTGAACTCCTGAGCTCAATCGATCTGCCTGCCTTGGCCTCCCAAAGTGCTGGGATTATAGGTGTCAGCCACTGTGCCCAGTCTGAGACTTTGATAAATTAATAATCTCTACAGTAAGAGAAAAATAAAAGTGTATAACTTCTAAACTAACAGAATGGGAAAATTGGAATTAACAATTTTTTCTTTCAGGGACAAGTTCTGTCTGTGTTGCCCAGTCTGGCCTCAAATGCCTGGGCTCAAGCGATCCTCCCACCGCATTCTCCCTGGTAGTTGTGGCTACAGGTATATGTCACTATACCCAGCAAAAAACTGGAATATTAATAATCATAAAATAAGTTCAAAAGTTGATGGAAATAGGAGAAAATAGAACATAGAATAGAGGAACAAACAGAAAGTAAACATTACTATAGTAGATTTAAAATGAAATAAATCAATACATATATTAAATGTAAGTGGACTAAATGTTCTAATTAAAATATAAAAATTGTCAAACTGGATAAGAAAACAAAACCCAGTTATATGTTGCTTACAAGAAGCATACCTAAATATAAGAATACGGAAAGGTTGAGAGTGAGATGATGCAAAATGTTATGCCATTAAAATGTTTTGAAAGAATCACTGTGGGCCGTGCGTGGTGGCTCATGCCTGTAATCCCAGCATTTTGGGAGGCCAAGGTGGGCGGATCACCTGAGGTCGGGAGTTTGAGACCAGCCTGACCAACATGGAGAAATCCTGTCTCTACCCAAAGTACAAAAAAATTAGCCAGGCGTGGTGGTGCATACCTGTAATCCCAGCTACTCAGGAGGCTGAGGCAGGGGAAATCGCTTGAACCCAGGAGGCAGAGGTTGTGGTGAGCCGAGATTGCGCCATTGCACTCCAGCCTGGGCAACAAGAGCAAAACTCTGTCTCAAGAAAAAAAAAAAAAGAATCTTTGTGGCTGTCATGAGGATAATAAATCAGAACTATAGGCAAGAAAGACAATTAGATGAGATTTATTTGAAGTGGGAAGTAGTAGAGGCAAGAGGTTGAGATAACTTTAGATGCACTCCAAGGTGCACTTAGATACACTAAAGCACTATGGAAGACTATTAATAGAAAGGGAAGGGATGTATTGCTAAGAATACTAGGTGTAATAACTAATGTCTCCTCTATCATATTTCCCCTTTTGTTACCTTATATCTGTATTCTATTATTAGGATCAAACCAGGAACAAAAGAGTCCTGGCAAAAGGACAGATGACTCCTAAGACTCATTCAAAGGGGCCCTATATAGGATGTAAGATACTCTAGGCTAGAGGCCATCCTACTTCACTTCGTTATCCAAACCTGCCACAGGCTATGCTCCTTGTAGTGGTGCTCTTACCATGCTATTCTAAAAGGTCAAAATTTAAACCATGATTTTCTTTCTGAAAGACCTGTAATTTTTCAGTTTTAGAAATATTGGTTTACAGATTCCTGAAATAATAGGATTCCTCTTTTTTTCCCCCAAGACAGAGTCTTGCTTTGTTGCCCAGGCTGGAGTGAGTGGCACGATCTCAGCTCACTGCAACCTCCATCTCCCAGGTTCAAGCAATTCTCCTGCCTCAGCCTCCCAAATAGCTGGGATTACAGGCATGTGCCACCACACCTGGCTAATTTTTGTATTTTTAGTAGAGATGGGGTTTCACCATGTTGGCCAGGCTGATCTGGAACTCCTGACCTCATGATCTGCCTGCTTCAGCCTCCCAAAGTGCTGGGATTACAGGTGCGAGCCACCATGCCTGGCCAGGATTCTTCTTTAATGCTCATTATTCCTCATCCCAGCAATGTGAACATGGATATTCATAGTGAATGCTTAGCTCTCAATGCCAGCATAGAATGGAGAACATACAGCTAAGCACAGTGGCTAACACCTGTAATCCAAGCACTTTGTGAGGCTGAGGTGGGAAGATCACTTGAACACAAGAGTTTGAGACCAACCTGGGCAACATAGTAAGACCCTGTCTCTACAAGAAATTTTCTAAAAAGGGAAATTAGCTGGGCATGCTAGTGCATGCCTGTGGTCTCAGCTACTCAGTAGGCTGAGGTGGGAGGATAATTTGAGCCCAGGAGGTTGATGCTGCAGTGAGCCATGATTGTGCCACTGCACTCCAGCCTGGAGGACAGAGTGAGATCCCATTTCAAATAAAAAAAGAATGGAGAACATATTAAGTCATAAATAAGATAATCATCAGATGGTGGAAGTGTGAGGGGAAGAATAAATTCTGTATAAATTCTTTTTTGGGGTTTTTTTGAGAAAAAATTCTCACTCTATAGCCCAGGCTGGAGTGCAATGGTGCAATCTCAACTCACTGCAACCTCCACCTCCCAGGTTCAAGTGATTCTCCTGCCTCAGCCTCCTGAATAGCTGTGATTACAGGTGCACCACCACGCCCGGCTAATTTTTGTATTTTTAGTAGAGATGGAGTTTCGCCATGTTGGCCAGGCTGGTCTTGAACTCCTGACCTCAGGTGATCTGCCTGCCTCAGCCTCCCAAAGTGCTGGGATTACAGACATAGGCCACTGCGCCTGGCCGTTCTGTATAAATTATACACATTTTTCTGTTCACATTATTAGGAATATCAAATATGCCCATTTTGTTATATAATCTGGAAAGGATAACATGTGACACCTGCATAGATGCTTCAAGTGTTATTCTACCAGTGATGCTGCTTGTTTTATCTTCCAGTTTTGAACACCAAAATCCTAATTGCAAAGACATTTAAAGTCAATTCATCAATTATCTTTCTTTTTCTTTTTTTTTTTGAGATGGAGTCTCGCCCTGTTGCCCAGGCTGGAGTACAGTGGTTCAATCTTGGCTCACTGCAATCTCCACCTCCTGGGTTCAAGTGATTCTCCTGCCTCAGCCTCCCAAGTAGCTAGGACTACAGGCACGTGCCACCATGTCCAGCTAATTTTTGTATTTTTAGTAGAGATGGGGTTTCACCATATTGGTCAGACTGGTCTTGAACTCCTGACCTCAGGTGATCCATCCACCTTGGCTTCCCAAAGTGCTGGCATTACAGGTGTGAGCTACCATGTCCAGCCATCAGTTATCTTTCTATTAACATGTAAAGTAATTTTTTTTTTCTTAGAGACGTTGTCTTGCTCTGTCACCCAGGCTGGAGTTGGAGTTCGATGGCGAAATTATAGCTCACTGCAACCTTGAACTCCTACTCTGAAGCATTCCTCTTGCCTCGGCCTCCCAAAGTACTGGGATTACAGGTGTGAGCCTCTGTGCCTGGCCTTAAGGTGATTCTTTTTTTTTTTTTTTTTTTGAAACAGAGCCTCACTCTATCACCCAGGCTAGAGTGCCATGGCAAAACCTCAGTTCACTGCTGCAACCTCTGCTTCCTGGGTTCAAGTGATTTTCCTACCTCAGCCTCCCAAGAAGCTGGGACTACAGGCACCTGCCACCACACCTAACTAATTTGTGTTTATTTGTAGAGATGGGATGTCGCCATGTTGGCCAGACTGGCCTCAAACTCCTGACCTCAGGTGATCCCTTACCTCAGACTCCCAAAATGCCGGGATTACAGGCATGAGCCACTGCGTCTGGCCTAAAGTGCTTTTTCTTTTTTTTTTTTTTTGAGACGGAGTCTCACTGTGTCACCCAGGCTGGGGTGCAGGGGCTCGATCTCAGCTCACTGCAACCTTTGCCTCCCTGGCTCAGGTGATTCTCCTGCCTCAGCCCCCTGAGTAGCTGGGATTACAGGCATGCACCACCATGCCCGGCTATAAAGGGTTCTTGAGTTAGGATTTAAGAAAGAGAATTTAGACTTCAGAAGTCAGAAGAGAACTCAAGTTGTGGAATAAAGTAAGTGCAATTAACTTAAGTATAAATACATATTATGAAAGTCATATTTAAAATATAACCATGGGCGGGGTGTGGTGGCTCATGCCTGTAATCCCAGCACTTTGGGAGGCCAAGGCAGGCAGATCACCTGAGGTCGGGAGTTCAAGTCCAGCCTGACCAACATGGAGAAACCCTGTCTCTACTAAAAATACAAAATTAGCTGGGGCTGGGGTGGAACATGCTTGTAATCCCAGCTACTTGGGAGGCTGAGGCAGGAGAATTGCTTGAACCTGGGAGGTGGAGGTTGTGGTGAGCCAAGATCGCGCCATTGCACTCCAGCCTGGGCAACAAGAGTGAAACTCCATCTCAAAAAAAAATAAAATAGAATAAAATAAAACCATAAAAGAATTTTGATAAAATATCTAATCTTTCCAAATAATTATAACAATTAGAATACTCCTGGTTAATAGTTAATAGAAAACCTTGATTTCAATTGGCTTAAACATTGGGAAACGTTATTTTACATAAAGGGAAGTCCATAGTTATGGAAGGATTCAAGATTCGTTGATTTAGTAATTCAAAAATGTCATCAGATACTGAAGTTCTTTCCACTCTGCCAACTTCTGAGTATAGATTTGGTTCCCAAAGAAGAAAGAAATTTCATTTTTTCCTCTGTCTCTTTCATGGTAGTGAGGAAATATTTTCTAAAACCCCCCCAGCAGACTTTTTCTCATTGAGTCACATTCCCATTCCTAACCCAATCACTGGCAAAACAAATGGGATTATCACAATTGACTTGTACCAATCACCTGGTGAGTGGAATGGCTAATGAGGAGTCAACCATAATAAACATTATATAGCACCAAGGAACTGCTGTAGAGGCAACTGTTTCTCACCTGGACTTGCTCATGTCCTCTGCTTCCTTTGCCCTGGGATTCTGAGTTACTCACATTCCTCCCTTCATTCCAAACCGGCCCATGCTGGAGAGTACTTTTTTTTTTTTTTGAGACAGTCTCCCTCTGTCACCCAGGGTGGAGTGCAGTGGCACAATCTCGGCTTACTCGAACCTCCACCTCCCAGGTTCAAGCGATTCTCATGCCTCAGCCTCCTGAGTAGCTGGGACTACAGGCGTGCACCACCATGCCCGGGTAATTTTTGTATTTTCAGTAGAGATCGGGGTTTCACCATGTTGGCCAGGCTGGACTGGAACTCCTGACCTCAAGTGATCTTCCTGCCTTGGCCTCCCAAAGTGCTAAGATTACAGGCATGAGCCACTGTGCCTGGCCAGTGTTTTCTTAATATAATATCTGTAGCACATTCTTATTCTTTCATTTCTCTATCTGCAATTATTAAAAATATAAATTTCAGATAAAAGTATCTTTATCAGCTTAAATTCTGTACATCTTTGCTTCTGTCCCTATTAGCTGTTAAAAATATTTGTGCAGCACCAGACCTCAAGGAAGGAAAACTCTGTTTTAATGCCTCCTTTGCAAAAACAGGCCTTTAAAAAAAAGATTTTCTTTGTCCTGCTGAGGAATTTGGAAGAAAGGGTAAGTGCTACCTCAAGGACTTCATTACCCCTCAAAAATGTTTTCTATGGTTATTTTGTGTATACCACTAGCAAATGTACTCTTTGGCCTCAGTAAATGTGGTTACAGCTGTCCAGTGGCTGCCTCACTGAGGTTTTGTAGTTTAACTCTTTTATGTCCAGTATGTGTGGGTATTTTTTTAAATTTTTTTAAAATAGAGATGGGATTTCGCTGGATTGCCCAGCCTGTGTGGGTTTTAAAGACAAAGTAGTATATTTTAAATTTTCTTAATAAATTATAATTCTATAAAACAATCAGATTATGTGACTTAGGCCAGATACAGTGGCTCAGGCTTGTAATCCCAGCACTTTGGGAGGCTGAGGCAGGTGGATCACTTGAGGTCAGGAGTTTGAGACCAGCCTGGCCAACACGGTGAAACCCTGTCTCTACTAAAAATACAAAAATTAGCTGGGCGTGGTGGCGCATGCCTGTAATCCCAGCTACTAGGGAGGCTGAGGCAGGAGAACCGCTTGCATCCGGGAGGCGGAGGTTGCAGTGTGCCAAGATTGCACCACTGCACTCCAGCCTGGGTGACAGGATGAGACTCTGTCTTAAGGAAAAAAAAAAAAATTATGTGACTTGAAGATCAACTGGTCAAATTATAATCATTTTAATCTAATTATAAGTTAATTTTATCTAAATATGATAAATAATATTTATTATTTAATAGTAAATGTTTAATGTTTAACAGTAAATAATAAAAATAATTTATCTGGGGCCGGGCGCGGTGGCTCATGCCTGTAATCCCAGCAGTTTGGGAGGCAGAGGCAGGCGGATCACCTGAGGTCGGGAGTTCCAGACCAGCCTGACCAACATGGAGAAACCCCGTCTCTACTAAAAATACAAAAAAATTAGCCAGGTGTGGTGGCACATGCTTGTAATCTCAGCTACTCAGGAGGCTGAGGCAGGAGAATTGCTTGAATCCAGGAGGTGGAGGTTGCGGTGAGCCAAGATCGTGCCATTGCACTCCAGCCTGGGCAACAAGAGTGAAACTCGGTCTCAAAAAAAAAAACACACACACACACACAAAAATAATTTATCTATGCAAATCAGCTAAAAGTGTAATTTTTTTCTTATATTTTGTATTTTAATTTATATATAATGTTACATCTAAAAGGAATTTGTTAATAAAATTTTTTCTCATAATTTGAAATAGAACACAATGCCTTTTAATCCCCTCAAGGAAACAAATTTTTCCAAAATGCTTGATAATGTGAATTTAGATCTAAAGAAAGGCAGAAAAGCTTCTAAACTCTGATTAAGTCAGGAGAGCTTCTTTTTTATTGTCCCTTCTCACTTTTACTGGCTGTATTCATTATTCCATTTTCATTGTCCCCTTCTGGAAAGCAGGAAAACAGTGCTTCTTTGTTGGTGCTCAGGGAGACCAGGTTTAATTAAAGTCTGAAAAGCACATTTGGAAATGAGGAATGTTAAGCCAGAAATAATTTGTGAAGTGTTTTACCCCAATCTGCATGTCACCAGTAATTGAAAGAGAAGAAAAAAGTCAAAAAATTAAGGTGAAGAAATCAGGAAAGTATGAAACCTAAGTCAGTCATCAACCACAATCAGGAAGAGGATTCACTGTGCACCACTTGGTGGGAAGGAAGGTGAGGTCCTGTTGGCCTTTAGACTGTTGTTCTGGAATGTCCTATAGATGCTGCTTTGGAAAAAAAAAATATGTGGTCATCACATATAATTGAGTGAATTCTGCATAGACGGCAGTAAAAATCATCATGAACGAACAGCCTTTGCACTCACATCATGTGCACTGTTCAGTTCAAGGCAGCATTCCATGCCACTTAGCCACTTGAGGCAAGCTAATAAGTCATCTTGTGTCATGTGCCATGTTTTCAGGAATGTCTATTTCTCCTTGTCCTCTTCTATACAAGAGGCTACAGGCCATTTCTTTGAAATGTGTATCTAGTGCTCTAGTGTTTTTATTTTGGTTTTCTTTTTGGTTTTCTAATTGTTTTCTACATTGCATAGATTGTAAGCCTCAGAATTAACTTATCAGGCATAATATCCATTAGTGGGATTACCACTTGAGAACTGCCAATTTTTCAATAAATTCATCAAACAATCTGTTAATTGATGAGTTGGCAGCCATTGCACTTGAAGTCATTGTAGTATTGAATCCATGAAAGATGTTGTTATTGGATGAAATTTTTGAACCCTAGGGGTTGATATTCAGTATTACTTTCACGTGAAATCACTGGTATCTAGAATATACTAGAGGGTCTTAGGAACTTGGTTTCTTGGTTTATGGGTCCTTTTTAGGATATGACTTTCTTATTTTAAGAAGACTCTTTTTTTTTTTTTCCTTATAGAGACAGGGTCTTGCTATGTTGCCTGGGCTGGTCTCAAACTCCTGAACTCAAACAATCCTTCTGCTTCAGTCTCCCAAAATGCTAGGATTACAGGCATGAGCCACTGCGCCCTGCTCTTATTTTAAGAACATTCTCAACCCGTAGTTGGCAACTTTTCATTGGCAACATGTCCTTGTCTACTTTTCAGGACTTTGGTATCATGACATTTAAGCAGGGACAGTATGTTTAAATTAAGAAAGATATCAAAAAATAAGAAAGTAATTAGAAATAAAGGGCAGTCATGGGTTAATATTTAGATTATAAGAATTTATCTCAAATAGAGACTAAGCTGTGCTCTAATTGTTCCCGAAATATCCTAAGCAACAGTACTTGGCTTGGAAGGGAGAACACAGGAACAGGACTGAATAATTGAAATTAAAGCGTAAGTCTTAGCAGCACTTTACTTACCTAAATGGCTTCTACTTTATCCTTCCTTAAAGCCAAGGAAAAAAGGTTCTCAAAACTTAACTTGAGGGTTTTCCATTTTTCTATTTTGCATTAAAAGGTATCTCACTTTATTGTTCATATCTAAAAAAATGAATACAGCTCACATGAAACAGCCCTGCACAAATTACTCTCTATGAAGAAAGAGAATCTTCCTAGTACATACAAATGCACAACTTACAGCAACTGATCTATTATCATATGCCTTAAGGACACTTATAAAGTGTCAGCAAATGTCAACAAAATATTGATGGCAAGGATAATAAATAATGAAATGCTGGTGAATTTGTGTAAGATTCTGGATAGTCTGAATTCAACTTAGAATGAAAGAAAGAAGATAATATTATCCCTCTTCTTTGAATCTGCAAAAGAAAATCTTATAAAATGATTTATGAAATTCATAAAATTATGAAATGTTATGATCATTTTAGGCAATCAAGAGCAATTAACACTATTCTCATATTACTATTTACTTCCTATATACACTAGAGACCACAAGTCTCTAGGAGGTTAGAAAAGAAGCAAGGATGTCCCATGGGACATAAATGTCATCAGAGATAGATTAGCAAGATTCATAAAAACACAATTTCCATTTTGTTCAAGGAACTCTTCTATCTATGATCGTGAAATTAAAAATGATTGTGAAGTTGACCGATGATTATGATTTACCAAAGTTAATTTACTTACTTTTCATTGGTTGAATCTTTTTTTAGGCTAGAATTTACTCCTTTTTATATTCTAGTGAATTCTCTCTCTGTCTAATAAAATAATTGACTAATAATTTACTTATAAAATTAAAGCCTTTATTTTTTGAAAAAAAATACAAGGAAACAGTTACTAGGTTTTTCCCATTTAATAAATTATGCCACAGGAGAGAAAGGGAAAAGAGTATTTCCCTGGTTTACAAAATAAATTGCCCCCTGATCACCAGGAAAAAATGAAAACAGAAATATGCAGTGTCAGCAGTAGCAAGAATTAGTTTGTAATAGAGACATGAAAAATCTTGGCTTATATTTCTGGTTCTAGCACTGACCTATCCACAAGAATCCTACCCTCTCCCAACTCCATATCGTTGTCTCAATAGAACGGGGTTATTGCCACTTGTTCAGATGCAGTGGCATAAGCTTAAGTCCTAGAAACACCAAGAAAATATTTCAAACAGGAACCATGGCAACCTGAGCAATGACAAGATTAACACATCTTGAACAAAAATGGAACTCCTCCTTTCAGCTTTTAGCCCCTAGAGGAAATATTTACATCTTGGATTTTGATCCTATGAATGCAAATACTGTCCAGTTATTTACAGGGTGTAACACATTTCATTTCCATTGTTATTTCAACCAAATAGGTTGGTGAATAGGAAAACAAACAATTGCACAAGCAATAGTGAGGAGGCAGTTTGAAAAAACATGATATATTTCAGAAAGGATAAGAACTGCCTGGTCCAAGATTGGAGTTTCTCTAGGAGAGTAATAAGACATGAGGTTGAAAAAGTAGATTGGAGAGAGATTACAAAGATCCTTGAATGTCAGCCTGATAATAGCAAAACTAGTGAAAGTTTACACAACACTAACTGTGTGTCAGGCATAATGCTTAGACTCCACATGGGTTTTTTAATTCATTCTTCACAACCAGGGCTGCTAATCAGTCAGTATGCACCGTTACCATGAGAATTATTCTTCTCTTTTCACAGAATTTAGAAAACTTAGATAACTTGACCAAGCTTACATAGCTGGTACTCTGATCCTATAAGCTGAGCTCTTAGACTGTCAAGAGTTTGTGTTTTTTTCTACAGGTATGAGAAGTTTTTTTAAAAGAAAGTTTATATTTTTAATCAAAATTATGTAAGCAAGAAGGGTAAACAGTTATGCAATGCTTAGTATAAAAAACAGCAGTCATCTTTTCTCCCTGTTTCCACCATTTTTTTCCTTCCAAAGACAAGTCCTTTTAAATCTTTATTTTTGGCTGGGCATGGTGGCTCACGCCTGTAATCCCAGCACTTTGGGGGGCTGAGGCGGGCGGCTCACTTGAGCTCAGGAGTGTGAGACCAGCCTGGCCAACATGATGAAACCCCCATCTTTACTAAAAATACAAAAATTAGCTGGACGTGGTGGTGGGCGCCTATAATCCCAGCTACTCGGGAGGCTGAGGCAGGAGAAACAGATGAAACTGGGAAGTGGAGGTTGCAGTGAACTGAGATCACGCCACTGTACTCCAGCCTGGGTGACAGAGCAAGACTCCATCTCAAAAATAATAAAATAAAATAAAATAAAATAAATTAATTAATTAAAAATCAAATCTTTGTTTTTGTTATTTACCCCTAAATCTTTACACAACCCTCCTGAACCAGTGTTTCTTAATTTTGTGATATTATATATTATCTATTTTCATCATAAATGATAAAAACTTAACTCTCTTTTTCCACTCCCTTGCCTTCACCACAAATATTATCCTTCATACAAGTATGTAATTTTGGGCCAGGCATAGTGGTTCACATCTGTAATTCCAGCACTTTGGGAGGCTGAGGTGGGAGGATTGCTTGAGCCCAGGAATTCAAGACCAGCTGGGGCAATAAAGTGAGACCTCAGTCTCTATAAAAAAATTTTTTAAATTAGCCAGGTGTAATGGTGTGCACCTGTAGTCTCAGCTACTTGGGAAACTGAGGCAGAAGGATCCCTCAAGCCCAGGAAGTTAAGGATGCAGTGAGCTGTGATCACACCACTGCACTCCAACCTGGGCAACAGAGTGAGATCCCTGTCTCAAAAAAAAAAAAAAGGTAATTTTGTTAAACAATATCCACTATTTACATTATTTTAACTAGGTAAATATTATTCATAACTGACCCAAGTACTATGAACCCATATTATTACTTTTCCACTCTTGAATAACCTTTTGCTTCTCTTAGGTTTAATACTTTTCTTGTTTCTTTCTTTTTTTTTGAGACGGAGTTTTGCTCTTTTTGCCCAGGCTGGAGTGCAATGGCGCGATCTCGGCTTACCGCAACTTCTGCCTCCCAGGTTCAAGCAATTCTCCTGCCTCAGCCTCCCGAGTAGCTGGGATTACAGTCATGCGCCACCACGCCGGCTTATTTTGTATTTTTGGTAGAGACAGGGTTTCTCCACATTGGTCAGGCTGGTCTTGAACTCCCGACCTCAGGTGATCCACCCGCCTCAGCCTCCCAAAGTGCTGGGATTACAGGCGAAAGCCACCACACCTGACTTTTCTTGTTTCTTTAAAAAAAATTTGCTTAGTTTTCTGGCCCCAAATTGTCCTCAAGAGGTATAAATCTCCTCTTACTAGTTGAAACATGTCAGGTGCCCTATGGATTCCATATTCTTGAAGGCATCTCTCCCAGAATCCTCTGACCTCATCCAGTTTGGACTGACTGCTATCTATGTCTAATGCTGTATCCTGGGATCTCCCTTCATCCTGCTAAGTATTCCCCTGCCTCTCTCTTTCTCAGATTCCTTTTTTTTTTTTTGAGATGGAGTTTCACTCCTGTTGCCCAGGCTGGAGTGCAGTGGTGCAATTTCAGCTCACTGCAACCTCTGCCTCCCGGATTCAAGTGATTCTTCTGCCTCAGCCTCCCAAATAGCTGGGATTACAGGCATCAGCCACCATGTCCGGCTAATTTTTTGTATTTTCAGTAGAGATGGGGTTTCATCATGTTGGCCAGACTGGTCTCAAACTCCTGACCTCAGGTGATCCACCCTTCTCAGCCTCCCAAAGTGCTGGGATTACAGGAGTGAGCCACCACATGTGGCCTCAGATTCTCTTGATTCCTGACTGTTTTGTCCTCCTCTTTCTTTGGTTTCTCCTTTTTTTAGGGGAATACCTCCACTATCACTTGCTGATAAAAAGTCCTTGGGAAGTAAATTTTTGGAGAATTTTCATTTTATTTTTTTTTTGATTTTTGATTTTTATATTTTTTATACATAATATTTTTAATTTAGAGATAGGGTCTCACTACATTGGCCAGGCTGGTCTCAAACTCCTGAGGTCAAGTGATCCTCCTGCCTTGGCCTCCCAAAGTGCTAGGCTTACAGGCTTGAGTCACCATGAATTTTCATTTCTGAAAAGATCATTCTGCTACCCTTAAATTTGCTATGTTTGGTTGGAAATAGAATCCAGGGTCGAAATGTCATTTTTCCTTAGAGTTTTGAAGGCATGGTTTCATTGCCCTTTCTGATACCTGAAGTCAGTCTGATTCTTGATCATTTCTGTGTCATCTGTCCCTCTCACCCACTCAAAACTTTACTATCTTTGTTTTCTTTAATTTCTTCAATGATGAAGTGGTTTGGTGTGGATATGTAGTTAACCACTGTGCTGGGAACTTGGTAGACCTTTTCATTCTGGAAACTCATGATTGATAATGCTCAAAAATTTTTTTGAATTATTACTTAGATAATTTCCCCTCCTTCATTTTCTCCATTCTCTTTCTGGAAACTTTATTCAGATGCTAATCCTCCGAAACTGATATTTTTCTTCTCTTTTCTTTTTTCTGTGTCTTTATCATTTTGTTTAACTTTCTTGGAGATTTTCTTACCTTTAATTTATAATCCTTTTACCAAGTTTTTCATTCATGTTATCATATTTGTAATTTCCAAGAGTTCCTTTTTGTTCTCTGAAATCTTTTCCCCCCACTAGCTTCTTTCTTTCATGACTGAATTATCTTCTCTTATCTCTCTGAAGGTATCAATACTTTTTGTCGTTTTCTTCTTCCTGAATTGTTTTTGTTTCCTCCTAGTAACTTTCCACAGATGTCTATTTAATAATTTTTGGTTCCCTGCTCTTTCTTTAGGATGGGGCATTTAGAAGGCTGACTGGGAGTTCTGTGCTATGAGTGGACCTTGTTGATTGATAGCGGACTTTGACATTGGAAGGCTCTAGCTGGGCAGTTTCACTGGGGAGTGTAAAAGCTAAATTTTATGCATCAACTTGACTAAGCTATGGAGCCTTGTTGTTTGGTCAAACACTAGGCTAGACATTGCTGTGAAGGTATTTTGTTGATATGACTAACATCAACAGTCAGTTGACTTTAAGTAAAAGAGATTACCCTCAATAATGTGGGTAGGCCTCTTTTAATCAGTTGAAGACCTTAAGAGAAACAAAGCAAAACAAAATGGAGGCTTCCCAGAGAAAAGGAATTTGGCCTCAAGACTGTAACAAAGAAATGCTGCCTCAGTTTCCAGCCTCTTGGCCTGCCCTACATGTTTCAGACTCAAGACTACTTGAGGAGCCAACTCTTGCCTGAGTTTCTAGCCTGCTGGTCAGCCCTACAGATTTTGGACTTTCCAGCTCCCATAATCACATGAGGCAATTCTTTAAAGTAAATCTCTTAATATAAATACACGTATATCCTATTGGTTCTGTTTCTCTGACAACCCTAACTGACAAAAGGAGTCTCTACTGTCTGTATATTTAGGGTGTTCCTCTTGAGATGGCCAGATTTCTTTTCTTTTCTTTCTTTCTTTTTTTTTTTTTTTAAGATGGAGTCTCACTCTTTTGCTCAGGCTGGAGTGCAGTGTTGTGTTCTCGGCTCACTGCAGTCTCCGCCTCCCTGGTTCAAGCGATTCTTGAGCCTCAGGCTCCCAAGTAGCAGGAATTACAGGGACACGCCACCACACCAGTCTAATTTTTTTGTATTTTTTGTAGAGATGGGGGTGTTGCCATGTTGCCCAGGCTGATCTCAAACTCCTGGGCTTAAGTGATCTGCTCACATCAGCCTCCATAACACAGTCTCAATAATCACTATTATAAAAACACAACCCATGACCTGTCCCCAAATCCTCTTCCCTTACTCTTCATTACTTTTCATAAATTCGCTAGAATTATCTGTCATTCTGTTCCAAACCAACAACACTATAGAACCCTCTTTGTCTTAGTCAACTGGTCCACAGATTTTTTTCTTTTCTTTCTTTTCAAAAGTCTTGTTCTTTATTTTTATCCCCTTTGCTGCCATCGTATTTTGGTCCTTCTATTGTCTCCCTTTTGGATTTTTGTATGTTTTTCTGACCCCATGGCTTTAGTTTCTGCCCCTTTAATTTATTCTGCATTTTATGGATGATCTCAGCGTCTTAAAATAAGGTTTTTTCCATGTTGTTCTCCTTTGCAGATACTTTTATGATAGCCTCTTGTTTAAGATGATGGATTGAGCACATATTGACTTCAAATTCTTTTCTTAAATCCCTTGAAAATGACAGTAAAATGTTTAAAATAAATAAACCCATAAAGACAAACATCATCAACATTTTGAAAACTGTAAAGCAGATGGATGAGTGATAACTGACTCACTAGACTTGTGAAAATTGAATTCTAAATCAGTGAGGGAAGTCTGTAAGTGACCTGATTTATATCACAAAATCTCTGAGATTCTTAGGAATTGGAATCACAGGAAGCTTGGGCACTCACTGGCAATGAACATGCAGCTGAAAACTAGCGATTGCTTCAAAGTCTGCATAAAAAGTCATTAGATCCTTAGATTCCTACCCCTACTGCACACAGCCGCTTCTCCATCACAGCAAACTTTCCAGTCTTTTGCAGGGCCAATATAGTTTGAATATATGTCCTTGCCAAATGTCATGTTAAATTGTAATCTCCAATGTTGGAGGTGGAGCCTGGAGGGAGGTGTTTGGATTATGGGGGCAGATCCTTTACGTCTTGCTGCTGTCCTCGAAATAGTCAGTGGAGTTCCTGGGAGATCTGGTTGCTTAAAAGTATGTGGCACTGGCCAGGCGCGGTGGCTCACGCCTGTAATCCCAGCACTTTGGGAGGCCGAGGCGGGTGGATCAAGAGGTCAGGAGATCAAGACCATCCTGGCTAACACGGTGAAACCCCGCCTCTACTAAAAATAGAAAAAAATTAGCCGGGCTTGGGTGGCAGGCGCCTGTAGTCCCAGCTACTAGGGAGGCAGGAGAATGGTGTCAACCCAGGAGGCGGAGCTTGCAGTGAGCCGAGATCTCGCCACTGCGCTCCAGCCTGGGTGACAGAGTGAGACTCTGTCTCAAAAAAAAAAAAAAGTATGTGGCACTTGTCTCTCTTGCTCCTGCACTGGCCATGTGGCATGCCTGCTCCCACTTCACCTTCTGCCATGAGTACAAGCTGAGCCATAATGCAAGCAAGAGCTGGTTCCAAGGCGTATAGTTAGGCAATTGGAGTGAATGGAGCAACTAGCCAAGGATTCATGTGGAGTCACTTTCAAGAACCAGAACTCCAGAGGGTCTTAGGTCACACTTGTAACTTTTTTTTTTTTCAGGTCAGGCAGGTAATGTGCTGACTTTGTAACAAGGTTTGAGGGTGGCACATTTCACACACATGTGTGAAACACCCAATCATCATCCTCATGAACTACAAAAGGATCCTTTTTTTTTTTGAGACAGGATCTTACTCAGTTGCCCAGGCTGGAACGCAGTGGTATGATTGCAGCTCACTGCAGCTTCAACCTCCCCAGGCTCAGGTGATTCTCCCACCTCAGCTTTCTGAGTAACTTGGACTACAGGCTTGAGCCGCCATGCCTGGTTAATTTTTGTATTTTTTATAGAAACAGGGTTTCACCATGTTGCCCAGGCTGGTCTTGAACTCCTGGGCTCAAGAGATCTGCCTGCCTTAGCCTCCCAAAGTGTTGTGATTACAGGCATGAGCCACTGCACCCAGCCCACACTTACATCTTTAAGTAATTTAGCATCTGGACTTGGCTGTAACAAAGCCCAGTTGGAGTCACACTCTGGTATCTGGTTGCTGTGATTTGAATGTCCCCTCCAAAACTCATAGAGAAATTTATTTATTTAATTTATTTATTTATTGAGACAGAGTCTTCCTCTGTCACCCAGGTTGCATGCAGTGTCATGATCTTGGCTCACTGCAACCTCTGCCTCCTGCGTTCAAGCAATTCTTCTGTTTCAGCCTCCCCAGTAGCTCTGATTACAGGCACATGCCCCCACGCCCTGCTAATTTTTGTATTTTTAGTAGAGACGGGGTTTCACCATGTTGGCCAGGCTGGTCTTGAACTCCTGACCTTGTCATCTGCCCACCTCAGCCTCCCAAAGTGCTGGTATTAAGATGTGAGCCACCTTGCTGGGCCTCATGTTGAAATTTAATTGCCACTGTGACAGCGTTAAGAGGTGGAACTCTTAAAAGGTGATTAGGTCATGTGGGGCTCCACCCTTAGGAACAGATTAATGTTGTTATCATCGGAATGGGTTCCTGGTTAAAGTTTACTCCCCTCTTGCCCTTTCTTGCTCTCTTGTGCTCTCTTACCCTTCCACCTTCCTCCATGAGATGACACAGCAAGAAGACCAGTACAAGATGCCAGCCCCATGCTCTTGGACGTTCCAACCTCCAGAACCATGAGCCAAATATATTTCTATTGTTTATAAATTACCCAGTCTGTGGTATTCTGTTACAGTAACACAAAATGGGTAAGATAGAAAATCGTTATGGAGAAATGGGGCTGTTGTTTTAACAAATACCTGAAAATGTGGGAGGAGTTTGAACTGGTAATGGATAGAGGCTGGAAGAATTTAGAGGAAAAGCCTAGAAAAAGCCTTTGTCTTGAATGGAGCATTAAAAAAAATTCTGGTGAAATCTCAGAAGAAGACAAGGGATGTAGGAAAAGTCTGGAATTTCTTAGAGATTACTTAAGTTGTCATGATCAGAATGTTGGCAGAAATATGGATAGTAAGGGCTGAAACTGAGGAACAGGTATTGGAAACTAGAGTAAAGGCCGTCTTTGTTATAAACTGGTAAAGAATTTGGCTGAATTTTATCTATGCCCTAAGCCTTTACGGAAGGTGGAATTTAAGAGTGATAAACTAAGATATGTAGTGGAAGAAATTTCTAATTAAAACATTAAAGGAGCTATGTGGCTACTTTTAACCACGTACAGTAAGATATGAGAGGAAAAAAGTGATGTGAAGTTGGAATTTATAATTAAAAGAAAAGCGTAAGTCACCATAGTGTCTGTGGGAAAAAAAAAAAAATAGAGAGAGAGAGACAGAAGCAGAATAAAAAGACTTTGAAGAAATTCAGCCTGGCTACATAAAGGATGAAAAAACTTGTTGGGAGAGCAAACCAAACGTGTGGCCAAGTGACTGTTTGCTAAGTAGATTAATACATGGATGGAAGAGATCATCAAGACAATGGGAGAAACACACTGAAGGCATTTCAGAGATCTTGGAGACAGCTTCTCCCATTACAGCCCCAGAGATCTAGGAGGGCAGAATGGTTTCAGGAGATGGGCCTGGGGTACCCTCCATGGACTTGCTGCTCAGAGCTGCCTCAGATCTCTGCTCCCTGCATTCTGGTGCAGTGTTCCTGGACTGCCCCAACCATGGCTCAAGTGGGCCCAGATACATTTTGACCTGCTGCTCTGGAAGGAACAAGCCAGAAACCTTGGCAGTGTCCACGTGGTTCTAATTTCGCAGACAAGCAGAATGCTAGAGCTGTGGGGGCATGGCTTCCTCCACCTTGATTTCAAAGGATGTTGCAGATAGGCTGGGGGTCGAGGGAGACACTTGTTGCAGGGGCGGAGTCACCACAGAAAGCTTCCACTAGGGCATTGTCAAGCGGAAATGTGGGGTCAGAGCTGCCACAGAGAGTCTCCACTAGGGCAGTGCCTACTGGGGCCATGAAAGTGGGGCCAGTCCTAAAACCCTAGAACTGTAGGGCTACCAGCTTGCAGCACCAGCTTCAGGGAGCTATAGGCACAGGACTCCAACCTATGAGAACTGCTGGGTGGACTGAGTCCAACAAAGCCATAGGAGTTGGACTGCCTGCGGCATTGGGAGGCCCATATCCCACCCCAGTGTGCCCAGGATGCGGGACATGGTGTCAAAGGAAATTATGCTGGAGCTTTAAGAAGACTGGATGTTGTTCCTCTGGTTAGCTTTTGGACTTACATGGGACCTGTTGGGTCCATGTAACTTGTTAATTTTACAGGCTCACAGCTGGAGAGTAATTGGTCTCAGGATGAATTGTGCTTTTAGGCTTACCCATAGCTAACTTAGATGAGACCCTGGACTTTGGATTTTTGAGTTAACGCTGGAATGAGTGAAAAATTTGAGGGCTGTTGTGATGGGATGAATGTATTTTGTATGTGAGAAAGATATAAGTTTTGGGGGACCAGTGAAGAATGCCAGTGTCTGAATATCCCCACCAAAACTCATTTTGAAATTTCATTGCTGGCCAGGGGCAGTGGCTCACACCTGTAGTCCCAGCACTTTGGGAGGCCGAGGCGGGTGGATCACGAGGTAAGGAGATCGAGATCATCCTGGCTAACACGGTGAAACCCCGTCTCTACTAAAAATACAAAAATTTAGCTGGGGGTGGTGGCGGGCGCCTGTGGTCCCAGCTACTTGGGAGGCTGAGGCAGGAGAATGGCGTGAACCCAGGAGGCGGAGCTTGCAGTGAGCCGAGATCGCACCACTGCACTCCAGCTTGGGCGACAGAGCGAGACACCGTCTCAAAGAAAAATTAAAAAAAAAAAAAAAAAAAAGAAAGAAAGAAATTTAATTGCCATTGTGATGGTATTTTTGTATTTATTTATTCATTTTTGAGATGGAATCTCTGTGTTGCCCAGGCTGGAGTGCCATGGTGCGATCTCGGCTCACTGCAACCTCCACCTCCCAGGTTCAAGTGATTCTCATACCTCAGCCTCCCAAGTAGCTGGGATTACAGGCGCCCACCACCATGCCTGGCTAATTTTTTTTGTATTTTTGGTAAAGACAGGGTTTCACCATGTTAGTCAGGCTGGTCTTGAACTCCTGACCTCAAGTAATCAACCCACCTCGGCCTCCCAAAGTGCTGGGATTACAGGCATGAGCCACCGTGCCCGGCCAGGAATGGGTTCTTGATAAAAGCATGTTTGGTCGCCTCTTGTCCTCTCTTCCTCTCTTGCCCATCCACCCGCCAGCATGGGATGACGTAGCATGAAGGCCACTTGACTTCAGACTTTTCATCCTCCAGAAATGTAAGAAATAAATTATTTTTCTTTATGAACTACCCAGTCTATGGTATTCTGTTATAGCAACACAAAACAGACCGACACTAGCAGAATTTCTACAAGATCTTTTTTATTTTACTTCCATTACAATTTCATTTTGGCTTTTGACCCTTGCATCTAGAATAGCGTTGGCCTTGCTCCAGGGAACATGCCATCCTGGCCTGACATACTTCACCTTCCCAACTTCTGTCTTCTTTGTTTGTCAACAACCCACTCCGAAGTATCCCTGACTTGCCTCCCTTGTCTTTGCTCCTCCTAGTGTGTTTTGTTTTGTTTTTTGATGCATGGGCCATGACAGAAATCTACTGAGATTAAGGGGAGTTGAGGAGAGATTCATTGTTTTCAGCAAGATGGGTAGTTATTGAGGAGAAATTAGAAGGCATCAACTAACTGAAAGTGATAGGAACCACATTCCTACCACATGAAATGAAACAGATTTTTAAATATGGCTAAGCAGTGTAAGTATTCAGGCAAAGTCTGACAACTAAATATGTAGTGGGCTCTAATTAGATGGTTCTTCATTTATCTCTGGGAAAAGGACTGAAGAAAACAGACAGTGAGATTGATCCAAAAACTCCCATGTATATAGAAACACATGAAAAATGTCATCAAAATGTTAATGGCAGTTAAATTATAGTTGCATCAGGGATGGGATTTCAGGTGAGTTTTTACTTTCTTCTTATAAATTTATGCATTGTTTAATTTTTTTAAATATGAAAATACATATAATTAGGAAAATAAACTATTTTCATTGAGAGAGGAAAGTTTATTAATAGAGAAAGAGGAAAAAAAGAGATCCAAGACTGAGGATAGGCACAATAAGCACTTCAATCAGGGATTCAAGAAAATGAAAATAGAGGTAAAGGCAGATTGGATTATACTGCACAGGCAATCAGATATCAGCAATAGAAACTGATGGAGTGAAAAATTTGGGAATCTGACTGTCCCAGTCATGGCAGCCACTAAGTTGTATAACACTTTTTTTTTTTTTTTTTTTTTTTTTTGAGATGGAGTCTCGCTCTGTTGCCTAGGCTGGAGTGCAGTGGTGCAATCTTGGCTCACTGCAACCTCCACCTCCAAGGTTCAGGCAATTCTCCTGCATCCGCCTCCTGAGTAGCTGGGACTACAACCATGCACCACTACGCCTGGCTAATTTTTGTGTTTTTAGTAGAGACGGGGTTTCACCATGTTGGCCAGGCTGGTCTCGAACTCCTGACTTTAGGTGACCCACCAGCCTTGGCCTCCCAAAGTGCTGGGATTACAGGCTTAAGCCACCATGCCTCGCCTAACACATTTACGGGAACTAAAAAAAAAGACACCCCTGGCTGGGTGCGGTGGCTCACGCCTGTAATCCAGCACTTTTGGAGGCTAAGGTGGGCAGATCGCCTGAGGTCAGGAGTTTGAGACCAGCCTGGCAAACATGGTGAAACCCTATCTGTACTAAAAATACAAAAAAAGTAGCTGATTGTGGTGGTGTGCCTGTGCCTGTAATCTCAGCTACTTGGGAGGCTGAGGCAGGAGGATCCCTTGAACCTGGGAGGCAGAGTTTGCAGTGAGCAAAGATCACGCCACTGCACTCCAGCCTGGGCAACAGAGTGAGACTCTATCTCAAAAACAAAACCAAAAAATGAAAAACGACACCCTCATCAGCCACTACTCAACTCATTGGCCTGATACCTTTGTGCAGCGCATGACATCTACAAGTGTACAAGATGGTACTGGATCCAGTGAGGAAGACAACAAGTCTGGCAGGAATGTGAGAGAAACTGAGAAGAATTGGTTCAATATGATGGAGTTTAGAAAGCTAAATTGGTTCAATGAGATGGAGTTCAGGGAGCTAAATGAAGTTCTGAGAAGTTACTGTTTTAAACGGCTTAGCCATGTGGATGTTGAGAAACCCCAAGGATGTTCCAGTTATCTTTTGCTGCATAAAAAACCATCCTGAAATTTAGTGGCATAAAATAACATTTTATTGCACTCATGATCTGGGGAGTCAGGAACTTGGGCGGGGTACAGCAGAAATGGCTGGCTTATCTTTGCTCCATGATATCTGTGTCCTCCACTAGAGTGGCTTGAATGGTTGGAGATGGCTGAGATATCTTTACTGGGGCCATATGTCTGAACCTCCTTTCTTCTTTTTGGGACATCTGATGGGCCTAAGAAGTCTAAGTTGTCTCTTTCACTCAGGTATAGTGCCTGGGCTGGGATGGCTGGAACGGTTGAGGGCTGGCTGGCCTCACTCTGTCTCTCTCTGTCTACAAAGGTGGTTTCATGGTGGCCACAGTTCTTACATGGTAGGTGGTTTTCCCCAGAGTACAAGAGAATCCCAACAGACAGCATGCCCATGGGTGTAAGGAGAAGCTGCAAGGCTTCTTATGACTGTCTCAAAAGTCACGGTGTCACTTCTGCCATATGTGTTGGTCCAGCAAGTCACCAAGACTATTCCAGATTCAGGAGGAGGATAGGAACAGACTGATCTCTTTCTCGATATAAAAAATACTATGAGCACATATGAAGAAAAGGAATTTATTGTGGCCATCTTGAAAACAAGCAACCAAACTGATGCTGATAGGAATTATCCAGAAAGGTAGGAGTGGATTTTTGGGATTAATCCAGAGGGAATGAGGAGTCTAGACTCTGAAACATGGCAAGAGTGGATACAATGTATGCTATTTGGGTAACAGGTACACTGAAAGCCCAGACATCACCACTGTACAATTCATCCATGTACAACCCAGAACCACTTGTACCCTTATAGTTATTGAAATTTAAAGAAAATTTTTTTAGTGGCAAGAATTTTAAATGTAGGAAAGCTGAGAGAGGCTGGTAAATAAGTGGCTTGAATGTTGCTTCCGTGTCTTCTTACTTCTCCAGCCCTACTGTGGTTTGCATATGGTGATATGGTGTGTTTGTTCCCACCAAATCTCGGTTGAAACCTGATCCCCAAGGTAGCAGTGTTGGGAGGTGAGGCTTAGTGGGAGGTATTTGGGTCATGGGGGTGGATTGGTCATGAATGACTTGGTGGTGAGTTCTCCATCTTACAAGGCTGGGTTAGTTTTGGGGCAATGGATTCGTTCCTAAGACAGTGAGTTGTTATAAAGCCAGGATGCCCCTCAGGTTTGGTCTCTCTTCTCACGTGCCCACTTCCCCTTTGACCTTCTCTACCATGTTTCTTTTTTTTTTTTTTTTTGACAGAGTTTCCCTCTGTCGCCCAGGCTGGAGTGTAATGGTGTGATCTAAGCTCACTGCAACCTCCGCCTCCCGGGTTCAAGCAATTCTCCTGCCTCAGCCTCCCAAGTAGCTGGGATTACAGGCACCCGCCATTATGCCCAGCTAATTTTTGGTATTTTTAGTAGAGACAGGGTTTCACCATGTTGGCCAGGCTGGTCTCAAACTCCTGACCTTGGATTCACCCGCCTCAGCCTCCCAAAGTGCTGGGATTACAGGCGTGAGCCACTGTGCCCAGCTACCTCTACCATGTTTCGATGCAGCACAAAAGCCCTCACCAACAGCTAAGCAGACGTTGGGGCCATGCTTCCTGTACAGCTTGCAGAACTGTAAGCTAAATAAACCTTTTTAAAATAAACTACCCAGCCTCAGGTATTCCTTTATAGAAACACAAAGTGGACTAATATAAGCCCTCTTTTGCTTCATGCTTCAATCAGGCTGAGCCTCTTATAGTTTCCTAGGTTAGATTATGTTCCTAATTAATTTAGCCAGGAGTATTGTGTTAGATTGGGTTCTTCAAGAAGTAGACTTCAAGAAAAGATTAGGCATACAAGAGGTTTATCAGGAGAAATCCCCATGAAGGATAAAGAAAAGGAAAAAAGAGAAGGCAAGGAGAGCTTTCAGACCATAGGTAAATCTGATGCTTGTGAAGAAGAGGAGCAAGGAAGGAGAATTGGAGAGAAGAGTCTCACATGCAGCATAATTTTTTAAAGTTTCAGCAAGGTTGACAGGGAGTCCTTGAGCCAAAGTTGCCCATTAAAGGAGTCCTTCATCTTGCAGGAATGGGCCTGCATTAGTCTCCCCGCCTTGCTCAGTCACAGGCTCAGAGCATCTCCCAAGAAGGATGGCCTTGGCATGAACTCAGGGCTGGGTCCCCGCTGGAAGTGGCTGGAGCCATCAGTCAGTTGTGCTCCCTGAAGCAGGAGATCTGAGCAGTGTATTATAATGGCCCCCTCAAATATGGAATCTTAGCAGGTAAGAAATTGCCTTGGGAGGCCGAGGCAGGTGGATCACGAGGTCAGGAGATCAAGACCATCCTAGCTAACACAGTGAAACTCCGTCTCTACTAAAAATACAAAATAAATAAATAAATAAAATTAGCTGGGCGTGGTGGCGGGCGCCTGTAGTCCCAGCTACTCGGGAGGCTGAGGCAAGAGAATGGCATGAACCTGGGAGGCAGAGCTTGCAGTGAGCTGAGATTGCGCCACTGCACTCCAGCCTGGGTGACAGAGCAAGACTCCATCTCAAAAAAAAATAAAAGCAAGAAATTTCCTCATGGAGAAGGCATAACTGGCCTCTCTGCATACATTATGTACCATGATGCTCTGTATCAATTAGGATTGCTTTTAGCAGCAAGTAGTAGAACATTTAGTCAAAAGTAGCTCAAATGAACTGGCACACCTCTTTTCCACAGAAGTCTAGTGATAAACAGTTGAGGTCCTTGATTCTGCAGCTCAACCATGACAAGATTGCTGTGTACAATTTCCTTGGTTTTTCCCTTATACTTGCCTCTTCATAGTTGCATGATGTCTGTAGCATCTCTAAATGCCATATCCACACTGAAAGCAGGAATAAGGGGGAAACATGCTAGTGGTATAGCCACATCAGTTTCCTTTTATTGAGAGATAAAAGTCTTCACAGAAACACTATCCTCCTTAGAGTTCTACTTAGATCTCATCTGGCAAATATGGATTATATGGCCATGCTCACTCAAGGAGAGGATGGGAACACTGGAATAAAACTGTCAAGTGGGTATAGAAAAATCTTCATCCACTACCCTGGCTGGGGACATGACTGTCTTGAATAATATTGTATGAACATTGTCAGAATCAAACTGGAGTTGCTTTTGTTAAAAAAAAAAAAGGCCAGGCACGGTGGCTCACACCTGTAATCCCAGCACTTTCGGAGGCCGAGGCAGGCAGATCACTTGAGGTCAGGAGTTCAAGACCAGCTTGGCGAACATGGTGAAACACTGTCCCTACTAAAAATACAAAAATTAGCCAGGCATGGTGACGTGCACCTGTAATCCCTGCTACTCGAGAGGCTGAGGCAGGAGAATGGCTTGAATCCGAGAGCTGGAGGTTGCAGTAAGCTGAGATTGCACCATTGCACTCCAGCCTGGGCAACAAGAGTGAAAATCCATCTGGAAAAAAAAAAGCAAAAAATAAAACAAAGCGAAAAAACCTGACAGCCAAGGAAGGCCATGAAGAGAGGGTTCTCAAGCATAAATGCCTGATAACAAAAACTATTACAAAAGACTTCAAAAACCACAACCTTGCACAAAGGCCATTGCAATCTTACACAAAAATACTTGTGACAAAAAAATACTTCTGTGACTGGAACACTTATTCTGTTTTATAGAATGAAGTGTTGCCTGATAAAAAATTTTCTTTTTCTTTTTTCTTTTTTTTTGAGATGGCATCTAGCTCTGTCACCAGGCTGAAGTACAGTGGCACGATCTCAGCTCACTGCAAACTCCGCCTCCTGGGTTCAATTGATTCTCCTGCCTCAGCTTCCCAAGTAGCTGGGATTAAAGGCACACAACACCACACCCAGCTAATTTTTGTATTTTTAGTAGACACAGGGTTTCACCATGTGGGCCAGGAGGGTCTCGAACTTCTGACCTAGTAATCTGCCCACCTCAGCCTCCCAGTGCTGGGATTACAGGCGTAAGCCACCGCGCCAGGCCTTTGTTTTATTTTTCAATTTGAGACAGGATCTCTCACTCTGTCATCCAGGCTATAGTGCAGTGACGCAGTCACAGCTCATTGCAGCTTTGAACTCCCAGGCTCAAGTGACCCTCCCACCTCAGTCTACTGAATAGCTGGGACTACAAGCATGTGCCACCATGCCTGACTAATTTTTTAATTTTTTGTAGAGATGGGGTCTTGCTTTTTTGCCCAGGCTGGTCTCGAAATCCTGGGCCCAAGTGATCCTCCTGCCTCAGCCTCTCAAAGTGCTAGGATTACAGATGTGAGTCACTTCACCTAGCCAACCAATAAAATGTTTCTATAAAAACGAAAACATATAATAAACAAACAAACAAAAAATATTTCTTTGAGGACATCTGTCCAGCAACTGCCTGTACCTCCTGGAACTGGCATCACGGTCTTATTGATCCTTGTAGTCAAGGATAGTTATCTCAAAACAATTATGTAATCCTCATTTTTCCTTTAAAATCCTTTGTCCTTACCTCCTTGAATATGCACATACTATGATATGTGTATTTCTATTGCAATGCCCTATTCCTACATAAATATAATTTTCCTCTAGAAAGCCCCTCTCTGTTATTTAGGTTGATAATTGGGAGTCTATCAGTAAGGAGGAAGAAGGGAAGAGATATTAGATAGGTGACTAAGAACTTGCCTTCTCAGGCTGGGGACAGTGGCTCATGCCTGTAATCCTAGCATTTTGGGAGGCTGAGGCGGGCAGATCACCTGAGGTCAGGAGTTCGAGACCAGCCTGATCAACATGGACAAACCTGTCTCTACAAAAATACAAAAAATTAGCCAAGTGTGGTGGTGCAAACCTGTACTCCCAGCTACTTGGGAGGCTGAGGCAGGAGAATTGCTTGAACCCAGGAGGTGGAAGTTGCAGTGAGCCAAGATCACACCACTACACTCCAGCCTGGGCAACAGAGCAAGACTCCATCTCAAAAAAAAAGTAAAAGAATTTGTCTTCTGCACGGAGCTTCTAGTCTCACTCCTGACCTGTTTAACAGCAGCAGAAGTCTTAATGTCTGCAGTGTTCCTCAGAGCCATTCAGTCAATCAGTAATTATTCAATAGAACTGTTTTCCTGAACAGTGTTAGGTGCTAGATTCTGGGAGAAACAACTGCCAATTCCTAGCAGAACTTAAGTAGTACATTTATACAGCTTTTAATATAATACAGTGCCTAGTGAGTATTAAAATAATGAATGAATAAGGCAACTTTGATGCAATAATTATACAAAGCAATGAGAAGTGTTATAAGGAGGACTCCATATTTTCCCCATTTTCATTTTTTTTTTTTTTTTTTTTTTTTGAGACTGAGTTTCGCTCTTGTTGCCCAGGCTAGAGTGCAGTGGCACGATCTCGGCTCACCACAACCTCCACCTCCTGGGTTCAAGGGATTCTCCTGCCTCAGCCTTCCTGAGTAGCTGGGATACAGGCATGTGCCACCATGCCTGGCTAATTTCGTATTTTTAGTAGAGATGGGGTTTCTCCATGTTGGTCAGGCTGGTCTTGAACTCCCAATCTCAGATGATCCACCCACCTCGACCTCCCAAAGTGCTGGGATTACAGATGTGAGCCAACGTGCCCAGCCACCCATTTTCTTTTAAAAAATCATTTTCTATTCCTCATGATACCCTCTCATTTGCCAGGATCTAGAGCAGCATTGTCTAGTAGAACTTCTGCAAAGATCATAATGTTCTATATTTGCATGGTCCCATATAACTACTAACCACATGTGGCTATTGAGGACATGAAATGTGGCTAGTGCAACTGAGGAATGAAATTTTACATTTTATTTATTTATTTTTAAAGACAGGGTCTCACTCTGTCACCCAGGCTGGGGTGCAATGGCTCAATCACAGCTCATGTATCCTGTATATCCTGGGCTCAAGCAATCCTCCCATCTCAACCTTCTGAGTAGCTGGGACTACAGGCATGCACCATCCATGTGGCAAATTTTATTTTATTTTTTGTACAGATGGAGTCTTGCTGTGCTACCCAGGTTGGTCTTAAACTCTTGGCCTCAAGTTATCCTACTGCCTCAGCCTCCCTTTACTTTTTTTTTTTTTGAGACAAGGTTTCACTTTCCTCATCCAGGCTGGAGTGCAATGGTGCGATCTCAGCTCACTTCAACCTCTGTCACCAGAATCATATGATTCAAATGATCCTCCTGCCTCAGCCTCTCAAGTAGCTGGTACTATAGGTGAGCACCACCATGCTTGGCTAATTTTTTTTTAATTTTTATTTTTAGTAGAGATGGGATTTCACCATGTTGCCCAGGCTGGTCTCGAACTCCTGAGCTCAAGTGATCCACCTGCCTTGGGCTCCCAAAATGCTGGGATTACAGGCATGAACAACAGCGCCCAGCTTTTATTAAAATTTAAATAGCCAAATATACCTAGTGACTACTGGCTAATGAATCAGGCAATGCTGTTGTAGAGTGCTTGAGTATTACTAATTCCATGAAGTTAGTAAAAATAAGAATCTAATGTTAATGTGTTTCATTCACTTCAGTTATTATTGGGGCAAATCAAGATTACCTTAAATCCTTTTTTCCAATATTCTTAATATCTACACATTAATGCTTTTCAAATGAAGTTATTTTATGAAGTTCTTTCAAGCTTAACTATTCTTTTCTATAAATAGAATTAACTATTTATAGGTGGCAAAAGTAGGTGATAAAGATCTGATAAGAAATATGAGTCTAGTTTATGCATTTTTTACTTGTTTGAAGTTAGCAATAGTTTTTATATGATTATGTCAGATTCCAAACATGAGCCGTTAGTGCTTGTATGGGAAAGATTTTTCCCATTTACAATGAGCATAAAATCTGCTTCTCCATCAACAGTACTAAGTTCCTTTTGAACAATGCTTATTCTCTCCCTTACCAGTTTGGTCCTTAACTACTTACTACCCTGCAAAATTTCTGAATAACTATTTGTATTGCTATCTAAATCTTGTTTATTATTTAATTTTAAATATATGCATACCCTAGATCCCTACTTTTATACCTTAAGCTTCCTGAGGGCAACATGCAATTTGGGTTTGGTGGAAAAAAATCCCTGGACTTAAAGTCAGGTTATGGAAATTTTGACAATCTTTTTGAGCCTCACATTTCTCTAGATAAAATGAGAATAATAATAATATTGGTTTCACTGGGTTCTTCAGGGCATCAAATGAGGTGTATGTGAAGTTCTTGGGGGATGCTCAAGTACTGAGTCACTGCTAGATACTCTGTTTCTTGGTGTCCTTTATAGCAAAACCATAGGAAGAGCTCACTGAATATTCACTTAATGAGTGAATGAATGGATATAGGGGACTAAGGAACTATAGTTTTCACTGATTTTTTTAGTGATTTAAATGAGCAACTGAATCCAGGTGGCTGGGACAACATATTTTCCTGGGGGGCTCTCATCCCTGATCGTCTTATCACACGCCTGGGATATTATAAAAGATGTGTCTGTTGGAAAGCTTTTGCCTGTGAGCCACAGAAGACTTGCCAATCCTAAAGTGCTTTAAACATAACAGGCTTCTTTGTGTGTGTGTTTGGAGACAGGGTCTCATTCTGTGGCCCAGGCTGAAGTGCAGTAGTACAATTAGGGCTCACTGCAACCTCGACTTCCTGGGCTCAGGTGATCCACCCGCCTCGGCCTCCCAAAGTGCTGGGATTACAGGTGTAAGCCACCATGTTTGGCCTAGTAACAGGCTTCTTCTTCTTCTTTTCTTTTTTCTTTTTTTTTTTTCAGGCAGGGTCTTGCTCTATCACCCAGGCTGGAGTGCAGTGGTGCCATCTTGGCTCACTGCAACCTCCGCCTCCTGGGCTCAAGTGATTCTCTTGCTCAGCCTCCCGAAGTGTGCACCACCACGCCCAGCTAATTTTTGTATTTTTAGTAGAGACAAGGTTTCACCATGTTGGCCAGGCTGCTCTTGAACTCCTGGCCTCAGGTTATACACCCTCCTTGGCCTCCCAAAGGGCTGGGATTACAGGAAGGGCCACCACACCTAGGATCTTTTTGTTTTTGTTGTTTTGTTTTGTTTTTGACATGGAGTCTCGCTCTGTCACCCAGGCTGGAGTGCAGTGGTGCCACCTCAGCTCACTGCAACCTCCGGCTCCTAGCTTCAAGTGATTCTCCTGCCTCGGCCTCCCAAGTAGCTGGGATTACAGGCACCTGCCACCATGCCCGGCTAATTTTTGTATTTTTTTTTTTTTAGTAGAGACAGGGTTTCAGCATGTTGGTCAGGTTGGTCTTGAACTCCTGACCTCAAACAATCCACCCACCTCAGCCTTCCAAAGTGCTGGGATTACAGGCATGAGCCACCACACCTGGCCTCATCTTTTTGTTTTTAATTGATGAGGAAAAGCCTCCTCAGAAGCAGCTCCAGTATCTTACCCTCAAATAAGGATCGGGTCATGGTGCCAAAGCCTACATCAGTCGCTGGCAAAGAGAAGGACACTGCTGTGATTGCCTTTGACAATGAATGCCTTCCTTTAGCTCATGGCTGCAGAGCGAAAGCCAGAATGGGTGAGTTGAAACCAGCTGTTGAGTACGCAATGAACGGTGTCTGCTACAAAAAGCAAGACCTGTTAATCTTTTCTAGTGGAGCTGAACTTGGACCTCATATGGATGGGGCTCTGGAAGGGCCCCAGACATGGGAAAGCAGCTCTGATCTTTATCCGTGACTACGAGTGTGACAAGCAGAGGAGAAGAGTTGACACAACCTACCTCGTACATTTCTTTCATTGGCCTTCCTCTGAGGAAGGAGTCTTTGGCTTTAAGTACTCATCGTCCAGTTTTTCTAGGTCTAGGCTAAGAGATGGTGAAATAGAGGAAATTAAGAATTGCTTGAGAGCAAAGGTATGTTATGATGACCACTACCACCTTCATTGTCACCGTGATTGCCACCATCACCAGCCGGCAACCTTCTTGAGATGCCCACTTGCAGTGACACTGTATTCTATGCTGGGCAGAATCATCTGGGTCAACATGACCCCAAGCCATACAGGCTCTGGGTCTCAACCTTGTTCTGCAGGGACACACCTGCTGGAAGACATTTGCCTGGGGCACCAGCTCCCAGGGCTTCGTAAATGCTTTATGGGCCTAGGCCATGAGTTATACTCAATCCCACCCACATCCCACCCCACAAATTACGGCTCTTTTCCTTTCTCTTGTACAGATAATGACATACCAATAGCTCATGACATCAGAGCTGAAGGCTACTGCTTGAAGGATTTATAATCCAAAAGAATTAATTATGCAGATAAAAATGCTAGCAACATGCAGAGAATAAGATTTTTTAAAAATGTGAATAGATCAGTTAAGCAGCTCTGTTATTTACTTGTCATAAGGAAGTGCCCATGAGGAAGGAAAAGTGGGGAAACATGGGGGACCTCTTGGAGTAAGAAAAATGCCACTTCTTAAATGATTCAAAAAATGCCTATTTGTTAATATATGCTCCATGTTCTTAACGTGCACAACTCTATAACTCGACTAATTATCATTGGCATCACTAGGTTACTCCAAAAAATGCTGGGCAGTGTGTTTATGTTAAAACAAACAAGCAAGCAAACTTCATTTTCCAATCACTAATGTACCTTACTCTCCTCTCTTCTTATTTAATTACCATTTAGCCAGGAAGAGGTGGGGAGTCCACCTTCCTGAATACAAGATTTGTTAAATCATCTTCCTTGCCCTATTGAAATTTCAGGTTTGCTGGGCGTGGTGGCTCACGCCTGTAATCCCAGCACTTTGGGAGGCCGAGGTGGGTGGATCACCTGAGGTCAGGAGTTCAAGACCAGCCTGGCCAACATAGTGAAACCCCATCTCTACTAAAATACAAAAATTAGCAAAGCGTGGTGACACACACCTGTAGTCCCAGTTACTCAGGAAGCTGAGGCACGAGAATTGCTTGAACCTGGGAGGCAGAAGTTGCAGTGAGCTGAGATTGTGCCACTGCACTCCAGCCTGGGTGACAGAGCAAGACTCTATCTCAATAAATAAATAAATAAATAAACTTTAGATTTATCCATTTTTAAAATCATTTGCACAAGTATAGAAAAACATTAATAGATTTGAAGCAATGTCCTTTACACTGCATGCAGTTAATAAATCCTTAAAATGATAAATGATAAAATTAAAGTAAATTTTCCTTTAGGAATCAGTCTGTTTTGTTATAATAACTCTGTTAGACATTATTACATAATACAAGGATTTTTTTCTAATGTGACTTCACCCCAAACTACACACTCTGTACCACAAATAGAATGAGTGTGATTTCCTGAAAAATAAATTAAAACATGAAAATCTATGCAATATGGATCATTCTGCCGTTTTTTTCTCTAATGAGCAAAACAGAGATTTCTCTCTTATTTTAATGATTTTTTTTCTAATAAGTGTTTAAAATATCTTGAAACCAGAAAACACCTTTACATAAAAGTATTCACTTTAAGCAAGTCTTTTTGTGACCCAGGATTTAAAAATATACAACCTTGGGTGTGAGTTTTCATCTAGACCTTGTTAGGTGATTAATTCTTCCTCAACGCTAGAATCCCTCTGCCATGTATCTTACCTCATTCTGGGTATCTCTACAGACACCTGGAACAAAAACTTCATAAATAAAATGATTTTTATTCGGCTTTATTTTTTTTTCTGTGCTGGGGCTCAAAGAAGAGGCCTTTTGTTACAGAAACTCTTCATTTGTGCTTATGGTAAAAGAAGGGGGAATGGAAATTTCTTTTCTCCTCTTGGGACAAGCAGAGTATTTCCCCTCATGGCTACCTTTGCTGCCATAACTTCTATGAAACATCCCACTCTTCAGCTCCCGAAGGGGAGCCATTGGTCCTAAGGGTAAGGTGCCACTTTTTTGGTAATGCCTCTATGAAAGATTTACCTATCTTGTAACAACAACAATGACAACAACACTATAGTAACAAAACAACAAACTAACACATAGATAGCACTATGCATTTTAAAATGAAGGGATCTGAAATGCACCTCAGTAGCATAAAAATTATTTCAAGCAGTCGGGCGCAGTGGCTCCCGCCTGTAATCCCAGCACTTTGGGAGGCTGAGTTGGGTGGATCGCCTGTGGTCGGGAGTTCGAGACCAGCCTGGCCAACATGGTGAAACGCTGTCTCTACTAAAAATATAAAAAGTAGCTGGGCATGGTGCTGGGCACCTATAATCCCAGCTACTTGGGAGGCTGAGGCATGATAATTGTTTGAACCTGGGAGGCGGAGGTTGCAGTGAGCTGAGATTGTGCCATTGCACTCCAGCCTGGGCGACAAGAGTGGAAGTCTGTTTCAAAAAAAAAAAAAAAAAATTCAAGCTAAAAGCATCTGAAGAAGTAGCAGCCGTGAAAAAAGAAACGTTTTCTAAACTTCATTTTGCTGACTTAAGCAGGATCTTCCAAAAATTATAGCTGCCATAAATTCCCTCTCCAGGGGGTTTATAGCCAGAAAGGAGACTAACCATTAGTACTGGGATGAGCAATTGCTTAAACAAATTATCTGAAACTGTCATACCTTTCATTTGTTCTTCCATGGAAGCCCTTTCTCCTGCCTCCTTTTACTCTATGTAGTTGGTATAAACTCCTATCTCTAGCTACTTGAGGAGCCATTTCTTTTTCTTTTTCTTTTTCTTTTTTTTTTTTTTTGAGATAGTTTCTCACTCTGTCACCTAGGCTGGAATGCAGTGGCACCTTCATAGCTCACTGCAGCCTCAAACTACTGGACTCTATTCATCCTCCCACCTCAGCATCCCAAACAGGTAGGACCACAGGCGTGCACCACCACACCCAACTAATTTTTATTTTTATTTTTTTGTAGACATGTGGTCTTGCTATGTTGCCCGGGCTCAAATAATCCTCCCACCCAATCCCAAAGTGCTTGGGATTACAGGTGTGAGCCACTGTATCCAGCCTTGAGGAACTATTTAATCTAAAGGCTCCTACCCACATAATAAACTTTGTCTTCTCTCTGTTAATCTGTCTATAGTCAGTTAAATTTGTAAGCCCCTAGCCGCTGAACCCAAGTTGGAAGAGGAAAAGCTTTTTTCCCAACAATATTATCTCACTCAACACTCACAACAACCCTATTGTACTCCCATTTTTCAGATAAGGAAACTGAGTCTTTGAGAGGTTAGGAAACTTACCCAAGATCACACAGTCATTAAATGGCGGAGTTGGGGTTTGAATACTTATTGCTTGAAATAGGGAAAACACAGCCGATTGTCCTGACACACTAAATGCACAATGTCCTGGAACAGCTGGGTTATTGATCCTATTTTCCTTTTTTTTTTTTGAGACAGGGTCCTACTCTGTCACACAGGCTGGAGTGCAGTAGTGTGACCTCAGCTCACTGCAACCTCTGCTTCCCCTGCTGAAGCAATCCTCCCACCTCAGCCTCCTGAGTAGCTGGGACAACAGGTGCACACCACCATGCCTGACTAATTTTTTATATTTTTTTTGTAGAAACAGGGTTTTGCCATGTTGCCCAGGCCGATTGATTCTATTTCCTTGTTCCTTTGATATTTAAAGGTATGAGGGCAGAGCTGCAGAAGAGGTTGGAGGCAGCAGCTTGGTTCTAGACAACTCAGCAAAAGGAGATTTCAGAGGGAGAGTATCTGAAGTTAAGAGCCAACTGAACATTGTGTTGTGTTAGTACCTGTGGTCAGGCAGCAAACTGAGAAGGAAGAGGGAAAAAAATATGGTCATGTACATAAGTATGGTCCTACACCAGCTTAGGGGCCCAGAGATCCCCCCTGAGAGATTATTCTTGGACCAGAGTTTCACAACCTTAGTCTTGTCATGACACCCAACACAGGTGAGGATCTTAGGCACAAACCACTCCTCAGTCTCATGCCCAGGAAGCTCATGGAATAGACCTGAGTGACAGAGATGTTATTTATTTATTTAGAGACCAAGTCTCACTCTGCCGCCCAGGCTGGAGTACAGTGGTACAATCTCAGCTCACTGCAACCTCCACCTCCCAGGTTCAAGTGATTCTCCTGCCTCAGCCTCCCAAGTAGCTGGGATTACAGGTGCCCACCACCATGTCTGGCTAATTTTTGTATTTTTAGTAGATACAGGGTTTCACCATGTTGTCCAGGCTAGCCTCAAACTCCTGAACTCAGGTGATCCACTCACCTCGGCTTCCCAAAGTGCTGGCATTACAGGTGTGAGCCACCGTGCCCGGCCAAGAAACATGTTCTTTTAAGCGCCACTAATCTGCTCACATTTATTTAATAATAATAATGGTAGCTACTAATAAACACTCTATAGCTTGGTGATTAGCAAGGTGTGTGCAGCATCTACCTGGACTATAGAAAACCAGTCGTTTGGTCCACCAGGGAAGTGCCACTTTGTACTGTGGTCCATCTGATTCCAAAGAGAATGAGTGGCCACAAAAGGTGGTAGTCACTGCCTCCTCTCCCAGATGCCAAGCCTGACCTCTCTGGGCATCTTCTCATAGCCCTGGTTGCTTTGCACCTTGGCATGTAAAGACAAACACCAGCTCAGAGAGGCACCATTCTGCATAGAGCTGGTATCCACTTTGCTAGTCTTGAGCATGGAGGAAAAACTACAGTCAACAAAATGAAGTTTTCAAGCTAAGAAACAAAGAGCAGATTTCGATAATAAAGAGGGAAACTTGGAAAGTCTTAAATTGAGCAATGGCTTTCATGGCCCTTGGGGCTGCCTCTGCAGAGGCAGTTAATCATCTGCCTGAACAATCAAATCGATACCCATGACTTTTCCTTTCAGTTGTTTCTCCTGCTGTCTGTCCCCCTACAGTCAAAGGAAGATAATGCAATTATTTCCTTTAGAAAAGAAACATGAATATAAAGCAAGTTTATAAATTATGTGTTACTAAAATGAAATTCTCTAAGGAAATCATGTTTAGACACTGTAATTAAAAGGCATATTTTTGGGAATATTTATAGTTATAACATCTTCATGTGTATCAGTTTATCTGATCTATTATAGTTTCCACCCACTATCTCATAGAGAATGTAGGATAAATTACTTCTGAAAGGAGGGAAGTGTTCATTTCTGTATCCTGGATGGGTGGAGATAGGGGAGGGTAAGTGAGCTGATTAAACTTTCACAATTCAGTTCACTGAGCAAAATATCCTGTGTCCTCCAGAATATCTTACAGTCATAACTCTATTGACATGTTCTGAAATTAAACTCAAAAGACTCAAAACCTGGGTGATTTTCTACAGATCTTTGATATATTTTTGTAAACTGAAATAGACTCTGATCAGCAGTTGTTTCTCAGACCCATCAAGAATTCATTGTACCTGCAGGAGAGGCCCACACAGTTTGCCTTCTCAAGTTTCTCTTCCAAGAGACAATAAACAATACCTCCCTGCAGAGTGGTGAGAATGAGTTTGTCTCTCAAGTTAAAAGGAGGTGGGAAGTGTGAGGTGAGGTCAGGGAGCACTGTGGCAAAGTCAGCGGCTGAACTTGAAACCCATCCGACAGTTAGGTGTCAATGTTGGCTGTGGTTAAAAGAGAAGCCCCACTAAAGGTCCTCAAAGTTGTGGAAAAACTGAAGCACCTTCCTACTCGCCTTTAGCAATCAACTCTTTTAATAGCAGCATGAAATTTTCTTATGACTAAACCTTTCTTGGCCACGAAAAACCATGGCCGAGTGAATAATTATTTATTTGAATAGGGCCTTGTCATCTGCTTTATGCTTTTTCTGGGTGTCTTCCTCTAGAAAGCCCTCCTTGCACTTCTGTCAGGGGCTGAGGGTCCCCTATCTGAAGTCTTGCAGCACTCTGGCTTGCCTGTAAGCCTTCACTATATCAAGATTTTCTGTTCATGCGGTCATTATGGAAGCGGGGCACAGAGGGGAGAGGAATCACTGTTGACAGTGCAGTGGGAAGAGAGCAGAGACAAAGAACAGAGATACAGAGTTCTTACAACAGAGTAAAATGACGAGGGTACAAAGGCAGCAGTAGTATGCATGGAGAGGAGATGACCAACAAATTCAACAGAAATTTTAGACATAAAGTCCATAGACCTTGGCTATTGATTGTATGGGCAGACCGGAGGGATAAGCTTAAGTGATGGGTGGATGGTAGTATCACATAGGGAGCTAAGGAATATAGAGAATGTGGAGCTTCAAGCAGTGAGGCCAGAAGAAGATAATGAGTCATTGTTGGCCATACTGACGTTGAGGTTCTGTGGGTCTTGTATGCGTATGGGAAGTGGTTGGGTATAAGACTGGAGCTGAAACAGAGGTTAGGACTGGAAATGTAGATTTGGGCTTTCTGGTGACCATGGAGTTGGGCTGCTGGGATATCCTGATGGGAGAACCTGCTACTAGGAGTGTAGTTGGCAGACTTTCTTCTCCTTTACTCCAATCTGGGGCTCTTCCTTCCTACCCAATCCTCTTTCCTGCCCCTTTTCCTTTCACAGATATCTGATTGGTACAATGGTCTGAAGGCTGGCCCTGCCTTCTTTTGCTCCCTCTCTTCTTTATCCCTTGCAGGCATTTCTCCCAGTAGTGCCTGGTATCTCTCATTCCCTTTTGGTGTCTGCTTCTTGGAGAGACTGAACTGACACAGAAGTCATTGATATGCAGGTAGCTAATAATTAAAAGAATGGGAGCAAATCGGACATCCCTGGGAGAACATACAGAATGAAAACAAAAATGTTGAAATGTTAAAATTAATAAAAAGGTTGAGGAGAAGAACTCACATGTAGGTAGTGATAAGGGTTTTCTGGGGCTAGACCATGTGGGTTTGAGGCAGGTCCCACCTCTTCTGAGCTGTGTCACTCTTAGCAGATTGCTTAGCCTTTCCCAGCATTGCTTTCTTTGTATAGGAAATGGGGGAAATAATAGTACTCATTAAAGATGTGGGTGGGCATGGTGGCTCATGCTTGTAATCTCAGCAATTTGGGAGGCTGAGGCAGGAGGATGGCTTGGGACCAGGAGTTTGAGACCAGTCTGGGCAGCATAGGGAGAACCCTATCTCTACAAAAGATAAAAATGTATTCAGGTATGGTGGTGCATGCCTGTAGTCCTAGCTACTTGGGAGGCTGAGGCAGGAGGATTGCTTTAGCCCAGGAGTTTGAGGTTACAGTGAGTTATGATCATGCCAGCCTGGGTGACAGAGCGAGACCCTGCCTCTTAAAAAAAAAAAAAAAAAGTTTGTTGTGTAGATTAAAATGAGCTAATATATGTAAAGTGCTTAGAAAACCACCTGCACAAATTAAGGCCAGAGTGCAGGTTCGTCACTATCATCAGGTGGAACGGATGAGGAGCTCCAGAGTAGCCAGGAAGGGGAGGACTCAAATGGCAGCAACACAGAGCCAAGGAAGTGGCAGTTTCAAAAAGAAAACAGTCTCCAAAATTATGAAGAACTGAGGAGAACAAGAAGGCGAAATAACATCCAGTAGGTCTGGAAATGAATGATGATCTTGGCAAGGGCTGCCTCAGTGGCATGGGGAAGCTGGAAGCCAGAGGACAGTGGCTTGTGTAGGGTGAGAGTAGACAGTCTCCACTCCTTCCAGAGCCTGGCTTGGAAGTAAAACAGAGTGAGAAGGTTGTGGTCGGTCAGATGGGGGGCTCAAGAGCCCAGGAGGAAAGTCAAGCTTCTTTATAGGCAGAAAGTAATATGGTACCTGAAGACAGGAAGAGAATGATGTTTTAGATGGCAGGATGTTGTTAGGAATCAGGAAGGTAGGCTCCCAAGCACAGGAGGAATGGTTTCGGCTAGCAGGAAGGATGGCTGATGTTCTGAGACCCAGTAGGTAAGAATGAGGATAGACTACGAGGTCAGAGGACAGAAGCGTGAAGGAATTTCCAAGAGTGCATCTGTAAAGCTGAAGAGGGCTGAAGTGGGGAAGGCAATCTGAAAAAAGCGAGGGAAAAAACAAAACAAAACATTTCACTGATAGGTGTGACCCTTTTCCCCTAGCAGTGAAGGAAACTCATGTTGACTGAACAGCTCCCCTGGGATGTGTGGGCCCTGGGATGAGAACTTTCACATAGCTGCTGAGTTCATGTCCATCACCACCCTGTGAGGTAGGTATATTATTCCCATTTCACAGAGGAGGAAAGCTGAGGGTCAAAGATTGAGTCATTGGTCTAAGATGTACAAGGTCTAGCAGAGTGCTTGATAAGTCATTGTTGAATGAATGGACTGCACAGATCATGCTCTCCAACTGGTTGTATACTTGTGTGATGCTTTTCCCCAAAGGTCTTTTTACTGTTGAGAGGATTCTTATATAGTTAAGTCTTGGATCAGTCATAACCTCCAAAAATGTGACAGTAATGAAAAACGCAAAAAGTGGCTGGACAAGGAAATGCCTGTGCTACCTTATTTACCCCAAACAGAAAAGCTACTTAAAAGATTATGACTGATTGGGAAATGTGATTTGGTTGGACAAAAGCACTTGAAGCTCTCTAGTCCCTAACAATTCCATCCAGGACCTCCCTGAGAGTCAGAATTGATGTGTGGATTGTTTTAGTTTGACTGTTAATAATATCTGGATGAAAATGCCTGCCAAAACATTTCACTGGGGGATTTAGAATATGCTTTCCAAGTCTACAACTGAAGGGCAGCAGCCGATGTTAATGTGTGCCTGTTGGCATTCGCCAGTTCATCTGGCCAAATGACAAATCACCATCATGTCCTCAAGAACACTGTGTGTTCTTGATACTTTTAAGTCAAAATGTAATTGTGTTCTTCTTGTAATTATACCAGTCAAAAAGAGAATGGTACAAATAATAAAATTTAAGGTAATAAATGAACAGAGGACTAGATTCCAAGTTCATTGTGGGCAGGGATTTGGTCTTATTTAAATTTCTAGTATTCATTTTATTTTTTTAATTTTTAAACATTATTATTATTGTTATTGAGATGGAGTGTTGCTCAGTAACCCAGGCTGGAGTGCAATGGCGCGATCTTGGTTCACTGCAACCTCTGCCTCCCAGTTCCAAGCAATTCTCTTGCCTCAGCCTCCCAAGTAGCTGGGATTATAGGCACCTGCCACCATGCCCGGCTAATTTTTGTATTTTTAGTAGAGATGGGGTTTCGCCATGTTGGCCAGGTTGGTCTCGAACTCCTGACCTCGGGTAATCCACCCACGTTGGCCTCCCAAAGTGCTGGGATTACAGACAGGAGTCACTGCACCCCAGTATTGATTTTAGAGGATTAGCCCAATGCTTGGCACGCAATGTGTGCTAAGTAAATTCTTGCTGAATTAAGTTGAACTGCATCAACGTTGTAGATGAGTGGTCAGAGATCTGTAAACCATTTAAACCTGCTTCATTTTTCTTCGAGAGGAGAGCACAGAACTGTCACACAAAGATGCTGTGTACATAAACACTCTAATTCATTATTAAGGTTCAAAATGAATTATTAATCTCTGAGAATAGTCCATAGCCAGGGTTGGCTGTCAGTGAAGCAGGAGAAAGGGTAACTAATCTTCCTAAATTGTATCCTTTTTTTCCCATCTTCAAGTCTTTGTGTTTGCAGCTCTTTGGAGCTGTGATTTCAATTCTCATTCTATCCCTGACTTACGGTTTGACCTCAAAATGAGTCACTTAATTTTAGTTAATAGCTAAGTTTCCCATTCAGTGAGAGCCACAGGGGCCTGGCTCTATCATTAGCTAATATCAAGCCTCAAATGCTAGATGTGCTATTCAGTGCCATCCATCATCTCTGTAAGGCTAACGGAAATGAATCACAAATACAGCGCCCCATGCGAACTCCTTCAACTCCTCCAAAATGAGTCCTTGGGGTTGCTCAGTCACTGTGTTGTACAGTAAGGGGGAAAAGATAAAGAAGCTGAGGATGGTTGCCCCAAGCCCAAAGGAGAAGATACCCTGGCAACAGAGGACAGCAAGGAGAAAGTTCAGCTCTCTGGCCAGAGTCACTATGATATGATCACCAACTTGGCCCCTTGGAAAGAGTAAACTAACCACCATATATATGTACATATATATATATACATATATGTGTGTATATATATATATGTCAATCTAATCTTTAAAGTATATCTTATATATATGTATTGGAGACAAGATCTCACTCAATTACACAGACTAGAGTGCAGTGGCATGATCACAGCTCACTGCAGCCTTACCTCCCGGGCTCCAGCTATCCTCCCACCTTAGCCTCCCAAGTAGCTGGGACTACAGGTGTGTGCCACCACACCTGGCTGTTTTTTTTGTTTTTGGTTTTTGGGTTTTTTTTTTTTTTGTATTTTTTGTAGACACAGGGTCTTTCTATGTTTCCCAGGCTTGTCTTGAACTCCTGGGCTCAAGCAATCCTCCTACCTCAGCTTCCCAAAGCACTGGGATTACAGTTGTGGACCAACTCGCCCAAGCCTCCAATATTTAAATTTTAGTGAAATAAGATGCAAGTTTATAGAATAAATCAATATGGAGTAATTACTCACACTTTTCATTTCTTTCTTTCTTTTTTTTGAGACAGAGTTTCGCTCATGTTGCCCAGGCTGGAGTGCAATAGCACCATCTCGGCTCACAGCAATCTCTGCCTCCAGGCTTCAAGCGATTCTTCTGCCTTAGCCTCCTCAGTAGCTGGGATTACAGGCACACGTCACCACGCCCGGCTAATTTTTATATTTTTGGTAGAGACAGGGTTTCACCATGTTGATCAGGCTTGTCTCTAACTCCTAACCTCGTGGTCAACCCGCCTCAGCCTCCCAAAGTGCTGGGATTAGAGGCATGAGCCACCGAGCCCAGCCTACTCACACTTTTCTAAGATTTGCCCCTTGCTTTGTTTAAATAGAAAACATCTCCAGAGCCTTTAAATAAGATATACTTTAAAGATTAGATTGACATACCGAACATCAGTTGCAATCTGAAAGCAAGAGGAATGCAGGCCGGGCGCGGTGGCTCTGCCTGTAATTCCAGCACTTTGGGAGGCCGAGGCTGGTGGATCACAAAGTCAGGAGATCCAGACCATCCTGGCTAACACGGTGAAACCCTGTCTCTACTAAAAATACAAAAAATTAGCCGGGCGTGGTAGCGGGCGCCTGTAGTCCCAGCTACTCGGGAGGTAGAGGCAGGAGAATGGCATGAACCCGGAAGGTGGAGCTCGCAGTGAGCCGAGATTGCGCCACTGCACTCCAGCCTGGGCAACAGAGCGAGACTCCGTCTCAAAAAAAGAAAAAGAAGAATGCACAGCTTGTCTCAGAGAGCTATGGGTTATGAAGGATGAAATGCACAGGAAGTAGAGGCTGGGACTTCCTTAGCCAGGATCCAGGCACAAATGCAGGCTCCATCCCAGTCTGCATTTCTCAGGAAGGAAACAGCTCCACAGACATGAAGCCCAAGGCACTGTGGGAAAGATCTATTAATAGAAGGGCTCGGCCGGGCGCGGTGGCTCACGCCTTTAATCCCAGCACTTTGGGAGGCCGAGGCGGGTGGATCACGAGGTCAGGAGATCGAGACCATCTTGGCTAACACGGTGAAACCCTGTCTCTACTAAAAATACAAAAAATTAGCCGGGCGTCGTGGCGGGCGCCTGTAGTCCCAGCTACTCAGGAGGCTGAGGCGGGAGAATGGCGTGAACCCGGGAGGCAGAGCTTGCAGTGAGCCGAGACTGTGCCACTGCACTCCAGCCTGGGGGACAGAGAGAGACTCTGTCTCTAAATAAATAAATAAATAAATAAATAAATAAATAAAAGAAGGGCCCTGTGTAGATGACTCGCCTTGACTACAGCCGACCTTAGAACACTTCACCCAAAGGGTGTGATCAATTGTGGGGGCTGTGGTCACAGTGCTCCTTGGGACACAGGCCTTTTGGAAACCTTGTAGAAACTGCATTGCCTAACTTGTCCCTCGAACAGCAGTACCTGCTGATTGAGGGTGTCAGACATGGAATTTGGCTGCATCGCCTTCTACTCTGTTGCCAGCCCACACACTGGCCTCTGTAAGCACCAGGGGAGTGCCTTTGAGTCCCCACCCACCTTGCTGCTCAGCTCGCAGCACCATCTGTGCACTTACTGGGTAACAGTAATAATGGATGGGCACTTCAATCACATATGAAAACCTCTAAAGCTCCAGTTGCAGGGACTGTAAATCTCATATATAACTTTCCTAAGTGACTAATGAGATAGGTCCTCGACACGGCAGAAGGCTCCAGGAATCTTTATGATAACGGTAGTTTATGAATTTATTTTCTTGTGACAGTATTTACAAACTCCCTGATTCATAGTAGACTCAATAAATATTCAATATGATAAAACACTAAACATGAAAGTAATGATTTGCACATGGATAGAATAAAAAGGGCTATTTCTCAATGTTGAGAGGGAAAAATAGAACCATTAAGAAGTTTATCTGAAAACATCAATATGCTATTTAAAATAACAATCCACCCAACCAGTAACAAAATATTTCAGTTGAACTGAGGCTGCCCTCAGTGGTCCCCTGACCATAGTACAGATCCCATAACTAGCAATCAGATTGAGATTTGTATTCCATTCATTTGTCAAAGTCTATATCAAAAGAGGTCTTTCTAGCTTCAGGTACAGATGCAGTGAACAGCTTCTTCAAACTATTATTTGAGAGAAATAAGGTCAGATCCAAGGTAGTTATTTCCTCTTCAGCTTGCCCCTCGTGTTGAATTTGTTTAAGAGATGTAAAGGAAGAGTGACAATTTTCTTCTGCCATACTAAAGTCATGAAATAAATGACCAGGATTTTTGAATGGCTAATATGTTTTCTCTTATGGGTTAATATGATTGAATGCTTATAAGTGCTTGATTTGCTTTAATGTTTATGTTCAATTTTTCAATGTTCTTTGCAGTGGAGAACCATTCCTTTTGTCTGGCATGCACCCATTTGCCTTCCTTTTGGCAATAGCATCTGGATTTTCTTTTGCAGAGCCATCCTTCCCTCACTTTAGGGGTGGAGGTACATGCTTGTGGGTGGCTATATCCAGACACTGGCAAGACATTTAGTCCTGGCCAATCAGAACTCAGTATCTTCCTGGGACCAGAATTGGTTCAAGAACAAGCCTGAAGTTTGTCAAAAAGGGACAGCCTGGGACATTTGCTGGAATGATTGGTCAAGAAGTCTTTCTATGGAGATTTCTAACTGGTAGGATGTAAGCTGCTTATTATCTTGACACCGGGCAGCAATGAGCCTAAGTTAGAAGAAAGCCACCTGACAGAAAGAGAAATATGACATCATCTGAGTACCTAATACATTCTCTTTTTTGCTTAAGTCTATTTGAGTTTGGTTTCTACTTGGAATTGAAAGTGTTCTGACTAATGAATACAATTTTTGATATGTTTTTCTTCCCCAATTATTTATTTTTAATGCTTTCAAACCCCACAAAAAGTAAGCAGCCTGCAACATGACAAAACGCTGTCTCTACTAAAAATACAAAAATTAGCTGGGTGTGTTGGTACATACCTGTAGTCCCAGCTACTTGGGAGGCTGAGATGGGAGGATTGCTTGAGCCTGGTAGGTTGAGGCTGCAGAGAGCTATGACCACACCACTGCACTCCAGCCTGGGTGACAGAGCAAGATCTTGAAAAAAAAAAAAAAAGAGAGAGAGAAAGAGAAAAAGAAAGAAAGAAAGAGAAGAAAGAAAATGATCATCTGTATACTCCTCACCTAACTTCACCAATTATTGATAATTTGACACACTAACATTATCTCTACTTACCTACCTATTTGTATCTCTACGTATCATCTATCTTCATGTTTCGTTTTGCTATGACACAACCTCAACAATGTTATTACACAAGAAAATTAAGATCAATTTAATAATATCTAATAGTGGTCCATATTTAATTTTTCTTAATTGTATTCAATCTGCCTTTTAATTTTATTATTTTTTTAACATAAGAGCCAATCAAGTTTCATGCTTTGAATTTAGTTGTTCTGTCTCTTTTATTTAGAATATACCCTTAATTTTAATTTTTTAAATGACATCTTTTATTTTATTTTTATTTTTGTCTCTTTTATATTTTAGAACCCACAACAGTTGTCTTGTAGAATGTACCATATTCTGATTCATCTGATTGTTTACTCAGGATTAGATTCACATTTTTGACACAAATACTTCCTAGGTAGCACATTATATGCACTTTTGTACCTTGCTTCTTTTTTCTTCCAACTGTATATATTGGAAATTAATCCACTTAACCCATAACAGTTTTCCTCAGTATTTTTTAGGGTTGCATAGTATTCCATCATGTAGAATAAATCATAATAATTTATGATTAATATAATTATATAATTAATTAACATTTAAAATAATTTATAATTATTACATAATAATCATGTTTCATGATTTATTCTACCAGTCTTTAAGGATAGTCTATAGTCTTTTAAGGATAGTCATTTAGGTTGTTTCCTAATTTTTCTATTACAAAATTGTTAAAATAAAAACTCTTGTAAGTATGTTGTTTCATATATTTGGAGGCCTCTTTTCATGGTAAATTCTTAGAAGTGGCAGTGCTGGGTCAAGAGGTCAACTTATATGTAGTTTTGTTGGATGTTCCCAAATTCCATTCTACTGGAGGTTGGTAAAATGTCTTGACATTTCTACCTTGTCTTTTAAAAATTTTATTCTTATTTTATATTTCATACAGGGTTTTGAATATCCTTAGGACACATCTGTTTTTCATTTTTTTTGCTTCACAGCACTAACATAGTATGTTGTTCGTAGAAGGTGCTCAGTAGGTGCTGAATGTGTGAGTAAATGAATGAAACAATGAATGAATGGGCTATTCTTTTCCACAATATCAGCATTGCTCACTCACTTGTTGGGAAACTGGGACCCAACTAAGGTAAGAATGTTTTTCAAAGCCACTCTATCAGTCAGCAGAGGACATAAAGAATAGACAAATATGCAGGCAAGCAGGAAAAGGTGGGAGGCTAGCCTTAAAATTTTGAAATACAACCAAGCACATTAGATTAGCATGTACAATGTGCCAAGCAAGAAAGATACAAAGAGTATAAAGATGATGATTGTGGAGCTCAAGGAGGCTACAATCTTGTTATGTCCGTAGAGGTACAGGACAGACACACACACACACACACACACACACACACAGCAACAAAAAAAGGTGATTATAATAAATATCAAATGGATGGTGCAGAAGTTTTTATACAATAGGAGTTACAAGGAGGGAAAACAAGAACTGCAGTTTGGAGTAGAGGAATGTACACTCAGTGGACAGATTCTGTTGCAGTCTTATTTTATTTTTTAAAGACAGTCTCACTCTGTCACCTAGGCTGGAGTGCAGTGGCACGATCATATAATAGCTCATTGTAACCTCAACCTCTTGTGCTCAAGTGATCTTCCCACCTCAGCCTCCCAGGTAGCTGGGACTACAGGTGCATACCACCATGTCTGGCTAATTTTTAAAATTTTTCGTAGATACATAGTCTCACTATGTTGTCCAGGCTAATCGCGAACTCCTGGCCTCTAGTGATCCTCCTGTCCTGGCCTCCCAAAGTGCTGGGATTAAAGGCATGAGCCATAGTGCCTAGCCTGTTGCAGCCTCGAGACTTGATTTGGATGAAGCAGAATTCAAATCAAAAGAGGGCCTAAGGAACAAATATGGAAATTTATGGTGTATTCAAGGAATAGTAAGCAGACCAGCCCAGCTGGATGGAGCAGGGAGGTCTTACAGGGGAGCAGGGAGGTCTTACAAGAGAGCAGCGAGTACTGGAATTTATAGTTTGTGGCCAAACTGGAGGGGAAATCATGAATGTCCTGCAAAGAAATATGGTAGATCATGGTAGCTATAGTTTTAGTTTCCACTAAAGTCTGTGTGTTTTCTCATGACCCTTTTTTTCTGTTTCTTTGGAGTAGTCCTTTCTCACCTCACATGATCCTGGTGGGTCTGTGAAAACCGGGTCAGTCACCCTCCTCACTTCCAGAGGGTTGGGCATAACTAATGGCAGTTACTGTTCCGACATGAAGCCTTCAGCCAAGCAGGAGCACTCAGAATCATCAAGGGGTCTGTGTGTAGACATGGGAGAGGGAGGTGCCTTCCTCACTGGGGTTCCTGAGCCGGAGGATGTTGGTGTGGGGCAGTCATGATGGTATTGCCCAGCTTGTGGTGAGAGCTAACATACAGGATGACACGTTGCTGAGGTGGGCAGTGTACAAAGCTGGAGGGACAGACAGTTCTGATCATTGCCGGAGCTCCCGCTTCCACTCATGCCAGAATCAATGCTCCTCTCCTGGGCTCGTCAGTTACGTGTAAACCAACACATTCTCTCTGTTTCAGTTAGTTTGAGATCGGTTTCTGACACTTTCATCTGAAAGCAGCTTGCCTGATATGAAAGGCTTGGATTTCATCCCACAGATCAAAGCTTCCCAAGGTGGTTTCCTTTGATCGCTGGTCCTCCTTCAAAAAAGGAGTTTTATGCTAAAACTAGTTTAGGAATACTGCCTTCCATTGCCCCTTTTTGGATGGTTTGTACTAAGAAGTCCTCCCGTGAAGGAACTTTGTGCTGAGACATCTGTTCATCTCATCCCTCCACACCCATTGTGCATTGTTCCCACCCTGTTCTGTGCCCTGGAGGCTGCCATGATGCTCTCTATCCATGGGTCCTCCTTCCTTTGGGTCCCAAGTGGCCCAAAGGCAGGGGCATTTGGCCATCGAGTGGCAATGGGAGGTCAGAGGGAGGGAGGAGAATGAGGCGGGCACGTTATTTTCCAGCCCTGCCCTGTCCAGTCATCTTGGGCTGCCTGTGCCCCTCAAGTCAAGCACACAGGTCCTGTTGGGCATCTCTCTGAGGTAATCTTTCTCTCCCTCGTCCCTCAGCCATTTGGGTGGTTAACAGCTCCTGGCTGGTAACAGTCCAATGCCACTGTACTCTCCTTTGTGGTTTCTTCAAACCCTGCACAGTCATTTACTAAACTGCCCTAAAATTACTCACTTTGAGTACGCCATCTGAGTCGCACCAGGACCTGAATTAAATTGTATCATTGATTAATCTATTATTTCCTGCACTTATTAAGCCTGTAACCTTTTTCTTTTTAATTGAGGAACACCCTACAATGTCCTACAGACCAAAAGTTTTGACTACATACTTTGGTGAATGCCTTCCTAGGACAGCGGCTTAAGAACAGGATTCTGGAAAGATGGAGGCAGCCAGGCAGCTTTTCCACTCTTAACCCTGGAGCATTTCCCCATGAGGACCTGGTGCTTCCACCCGATGACCACATCCAATGGCTTTCAGTTAGGCCTGGAGTTTTACTCCCTTTGTGTACAGCACGTTCTTTCTCTGGAAACCCCTCTCCCTGCTCTTCTCCTATCCAAAGCCCACCCTTTGAAAAGTCCAGGCCACGTCACTATTCACCTCGAACATCGCACAAAGCACTGGGGCTCACCTTGGCCTCTGTCACTCACGTGGCCACTGTGGTTCACCTTAATGCATGGTCACCCACATGCATGTGGCTTAGTCATGTTTCAAGCCTTTGCCTTGATGGTTCACTTTTCTCAAGTTTGATTTCTGTCTGTTGAGCTAGACTGTGAGCTCCTTGATGGCAAGGACAACTTTCCCACTTCTTTACATATCTCATAACTTCTAACAAATGTAGCTGTCTTGCACACGCAGAACACCCCTTGTTTGTCTCTGTATGATACTTTGTTCAAACCCCATCACAGTGTGGGGCATTCTCCGATCATCTCAGCCAAATGTATTATCTCAGGCTTCTAAAGAACTAGCACTGATTACCGCCTGAAGCAAACATTCGTGCCCTCTGACATATAGTGTCATCTGGAACTGTTGCTTAGTCTATTAATTAACTCTGTGCACTTTGATCTCGAAGCCTTAACAAGTTTATACGCATTATTATGGATTGAATTGTGTACCCCCTCACTCTCCTCTCCCCCAAAACCTTCATATGTTGAAGTCCTAATGCCCAGTACCTCAGAATGTGATCTTATTTGGAAATAACATCATTGCAGATGAAATTAGTTAAGATGACATCATACTGGAGCAGGGTAGGTCCCTAATCTGTATCATAAAAATGAGAACCTGGGCACAGACATGCACACAGAAGGAACCCCATGTGAAGATTGGAATTATGCTGCCACAAGCCGAGAAACATCAAAGATTACCAGCAAACCACCAGAAGAAAGGAGAGGAGCATTCAACAGATTCTCCCTCACAGCCTCAGAACGACCCTACCCTGCCAACACCTTAATCTTGGCTTCCAGGACTGAGAGACAATCACTTGCTGTTGTAAAAGCCATTCCGTTTAAGGTACATTATTACAGCAGTCCTCCCAAATGCATACAAGCACCTTAAGGACAAGGACCATATCTTGGATCCCCAAAGAGTAGGATTCCAATTGCAGATGCATCATTGGTTTCTTACGTCTCTTCTGGCAAGTTAATTCACTTCTTTGGGCCTCAACTTTCCCTTCTGTAATGTGGAGATAATAATATCTACTTCAGAAAGTTGTTTTAAGGATTAAAGGCAATACATTAAAATGCCAGGCACAGTGCTTGACACCGTTAAAATGTGCAATAAATGCTAAGTCTTGTAAATATAATCCTCTTATTTCACAAATGAGCAAATAGGATCTAGACATGCAAAGTGCCTGTCTAAGCCCACACAGTTAAGTAGCAACAAGCTTGTCAAAAAAAAACCCTCCAAATAGATTCACTTCAATTCCTATCTATATTATGTCTTATCTTTCATTGCTAAAGAGAACAATTAGTGTGGTGACATTAATTTGATGGCATTTTGTGTGTGATGTTTGCTTACTGCTGTGGGAGTTGAGATGCTGGACCTTGAGTTTGAGATGTTGGACCTTTGTGGTTTCTTCCTTATCCACGGGTAACTGAGATAAGTCATATCTTAAAGCAAACCATCCCTTCTTTTTTGTACAAAATTACATTTATTTGCTTAAGAATGGTGTGAATCGGCCGGGCGCGGTGGCTCACGCCTGTAATCCCAGCACTTTGGAAGGCCGAGGCAGGTGGATCACGAGGTCAAGAGATTGAGACCATCCTGGCCAACATGGTGAAACCCCATCTCTACTAAAAAATACAAAATATTTGCCAGGCACGGTGGCACACGCCTGTAGTTCCAGCTACGTGGGAGGCTGAGAGGCTGAGGCATGGGATTCACTTGAACCCAGGAGGCGGTGATTGCAGTGAGCCGAGATCGTGTCACTGCACTCCAGCCTGGTGACAGAGGGAGACTCTGTCTCAAAAAAAAAAAAAAAAAAAAAAAAAAAAAAAGAATGGTGTGAATCATATAACTTATTTGTATAAGGGATTACAAATAAGAGCAGTAATTATCGAACAAATTTGTAGGAATAGGCTTACAGAACTCCACTGCTTTGTATGCACAGACACCCTCTGTATAACTGTTATCAGATGATGCTTGGATCAATTTAACATCCATTCCTCTCAACTGCAGGGTCTTCACCTCTGTACATTTCCTAATAACCTGTATTCTGGCCTCAACTTATTTCCCTCTCATTTTGAACTAACTGAAGGTGAAGGCTGCTGCAAAGTGATTGTTTTTTTCACAAGTTAATCAGATGAAATATGAACATGCCATCCCTGCCCCATAATTACATGTATTCTGGTGATGTTAAGTCAAAATTGATGTCTACTACACCACAATTATTCTATATAGTTGGTAATCAATGATCATATTTTTTAATGCATCAACATGCTACTTATCAAACGTTCTGTCTCTCAACATATTGAGAAGTCAATCATGATCTGAACAGGTGGAGCCCAGCAAGATGACTTCTACCCTACAAAGAGGTTGAGAATCCTGTTTCAAATGCTGGATGGATCCCTGTGAATCTGTCACTTTAAGAAGGGAGACTGCCCAGTGAAAGCAGTGGAAAGAAAAAGAGTGTTAAAAGGTGAGTGGATTAGGAGATCTCACCAGATCTCTTCCGTCATGCTACGACAACTTGCATCAGTGAAATTTCTTTTTTAGAAATTGCAAAGGATATTGAAATATGGAAAGGATATTGAAACTTGGGAGCCCTTATTTATGGGATAAAGCTGTCAGGAAATTAAACTACAATCAACATTTGACAGGTGAATGTTTATTTTTATCCTTGAGAACCTAATCTGTCTTTCCCACCAACCTTTGCTTATATATCAGATCTACACACTATTTTGAAGCAGAAAAACGAGAAAGGAATCTTGAAAGAAAGAAAGAAAGAAAGAAAGGAAGAAAGAAAGAAAGAAAGAAAGAAAGAAAGAAAGAAAGAAAGAAAAGAAAAAGAAAAAAGACTTCTCAAGCTCAGAATCAGCCCTTGCTATTAACATCTCCTTGAAGGATCATTAGAGGCCCCCAGGGGCTAATAGGGCTGAGTGGAAGGTAATTCTGTGTGCTCTTTCATCAGCTGGCAATTTCTAAAGCACCTGCCTATTTTTCCAGGCTTCAAGAGTGGTCACATCAGCCAATCCTTTCTTGTTTTCCATAATCCCATGACAAAGACCATTGTTGACAAAGGCAAAAAACATACTGTGCCTTGCCTCCTGGGTGTTTTCTGTTTTCCATCTCAAAATGGGTATTGATGGACTGATCCTCTGTGTCCCAGTGTTAGGTGTCAGGGATGGGGGCAGGGGTCCCAGAGGAGAAAAAGGGGAGGGTCTTTTAGCTACATAAAACCTTCATTCTTCTCCAGCAGAAGTTCCAGGCTTGGCTTCCATCAACTTTAGGGGTCTGCATGGGGCTTAGGGGATTCCTGAGCCTCTTGACATCATATTCAAAACTGTGCAAATATGCATAGGTGCTCCCAAGAACATGGTTTCTGTTCATATCTTGTTTTTTGTTTTTGTTTTTGTTTTTCGTGTTTTTTGTTTTGTTTTTGTTTTTTTGAGACAGACTCTTTCTCTGTTGCCCAGGCTGGAGTGCAGTGGCACAACCAGGCTGGTCATGAACTCCTGGCTTCCAACGATTGGCCTGCCTCGACCTCCCAAAGTGATGGGATTACAGGTGTGACCCACTGCACCCGGCCCACACATCTTGTTTTCTTGACTATGGTTCCACCTCACTCCCTCGATAGTTCAGTCCTCCAGCTCTCATCTCTGGCTTCACTTCTTAGATTTAATTTCTACTTCCTATCTTGGGTTGGGCTGATTTCACGTGCTTTAGGTAAAGTCTTGCCTAGTCCAGCCAAGCCCTATAATCTTGGCAACCAGACACAAGCCTTACTGGCTGCCTTCTTTTCCCCAAACAGTCCAGGTCCAGACATTCAGAGTCCAGCTGTATGACAGATGGGTTTGAACTAATGAAGATGTAATGCCATCTCACTATTCTTATAGGCTAAGCAATCTGCTCTTGGGAGCATAGTCGTGGGAGTGGAACCTGATGAGTTCAGCAGGGTTCAACATGAACAGAACTATCTTTCTAAAGGAGCATATATTGGCTCAAGCCCATAGGAATACATCCAGATGAATAAATGACCAATTCAGAATTTAATTTCAAAAGATTAGAGTAGGAAGGGGCTTAACAATTTTTTTTAAAAATTTTTTGAGACAGGGTCTCACTGTGTTGTCCTGGCTGATCTTGAACTCCAGGGCACAAGTGATTCTCCTGCCTTGGCCTCCCAAAGCGTTGGAATTACAGACATGAGCCACTGCACCCTGCCAGAAGAGGCTTTAGATATAACGACATTCTGCCTTATCAAAGTGAGCAATTCTTTGTTTGCCTCTCAAACTTTAATGTGCATATAAATCACTGGAGGATTCATATTCACACTTAAATAACTTCTGCCTTGTCGTTTACTGGGAAGGAAACTGAGGCACATTGGCTTCAGACTCATAAGTTCCTCCCTGCCCAGTGCATTTTTCCAAACACTGCCCTGCTACACAATAGTTCAGTTAAAATGGAAAGAATAAATGTGTCATTTCGTTTTAAAAATTGTCAGAAGGGTCTATGTCTCAAACATGGCCCATAAAAAAAATTTGCTGGGTGCGGTGGCTCACACCTGTAATCCTAGCACTTTGGGAGGCCAAGGCAGGTGAATTAACTGAGCTCAGGAGTTTGAGACCAGCCTGGGCAACATGGTAAAACCCTGTCTCTACTAAAATACAAAAAATTTGCCAGGCATGTTGGCACATGCCTGTAATCCCAGATACTTGGGAGGCTGAGGCATGGGAATTGCTTGAACCTGGGAGGTGGAGGTTGCAGTGAGCCAGGATCATGCCACTGCACTCCAGCCTGGGCAACAGAGCGAGACTCCATCTCAAAAAAAAAATATATATATATATAGATATATATATATATATGAAAGTTGGGGTGGCTCATGCCTGTAATACCAGCACTTTGGGAGGCCGAGGTGGGCAGATTGCTTGAGCCTGGGAGGTCAAGGCTGCAGTGAGCAGAGATCGCGCCACTGCACTCCAGCCTGGGAGACAGAGCCAGACCCTATCTCTAAAAAAAAAAAAGGTCTCGCCCAGGCTGCAGTGCAGTGATGCAATCATAGCTCACCGCAACTTTCAACTTCAGGGCTATAGCATTCCTCCTGCCTTAGTCTCTCCCATAGCTGCAACTACAGGTGTGCCACCATGCCTGGCTAACTTTTATATTTTTGTAGAAACAAGGTCTCACTGTGTTGCCCAGACTGGTCTTGAACCCCTGGTCTCAAGTGATCCTCCTGCCCCAGCCTCCCAAAGTTCTAAGATTACAGGCATGAGCCACCGTGCTCAGCCTTGAACATATTCCTATGTGATATATCAAAGTCCTAGACACTGATATATTTCCTCAAGGATTCCAGAGGGAATAGCAAGGCCAAGAAGAAAAAAATGGATTTGAGAAGAGGTGAAGCAGGCAAGATACATCTGTAGAATACCAATTATATCAGTCACTAGGCAAGTAAGATGGTGACACATCCACATAGGGATCCCGAAAAAATGAAGTCCAAATTCACATCAGGGAGGGTATCTATAGTTTAGACCCCTGCTACTGAAATTGTGGCCCATGACCAGGAGCATCAGAATACTCAGGAACTCAATAGAAACAGAGCTTCCCAGTCTCTGTCACAGACCTACTGAATGAGAATCTGTACTCCAACAAGATCCTCCAGTGACTTAGATGCACTCTAAAGTTTAAGAGACAAAGAATTGCCTACGCTGGCTTTTTTCCCTGTCTAGTTTAAATTACTTTGAAAGTTAGATAACAGAAATGGAAAACTAGGACAAATGAAATTTGCGTGGGTGCATGGAGGGGGACGTGTAAGAAAGACCACTAGAGGGAATTAAAGCAAGATCACAGCAAGAGTTTTACTTCTTGAGTCGAGTGTATATCTTAAACAGCTCTTTTCCTCTGAGCTTTAATTAATTGTTTTGCATTAGTACACTGCATTGTGAAGGGCCTGTGTTTGCAATTAGATGGCTCTCACAGATGGGGCAGGGTGATAAGGCACTTCTGCCCAAGAGGCGGGATAGTTACCTGTGCCCAAGAGTATATTTCTCACATACAAGAGCTCCTCTTTTTTTTTTTTTTTTTTTTTTAAAGAGCACAGTATACCTTCCTTCCTGATGAAATTCCTGGCTAACAGTTCAAATCTTTTTTTAAAAAATTATTTTAATAAATAAATATAAAAATGGAATATTGAACAAATAAATAAAAGTTGGATGTTAGCTGCCATCATCCAGACTGTATTTTACATGAGTAATTCACACATTTCCAGATTCTGTGGGAGAGGAGACAAGAGTTCCTGGATGTCCATGGATGTCCATCTGTAAACCTGAGCAGTTTAAAGCTTCTAAATCCCAATTAGGCTGCTCGAACCAACTGAGATGCCACAAATGCAACCTAGTGGCTTTTCCCATGGGAAGTCAGAGAAGTGGAAAATATTTCAAGCAATTTGGGCATGCTTGCATAACCCTTTTGTGGAAATTCCTGCACTAACAATTTGCAATTAAAGTGAAAGTGAGTAAAAATAGAATGACCTCTCATTTCCACAATGACTGTATTTTGTAGACTCTGGTGTATGAATTTGCTTTATATCTGACCCATACATAATGATGAAGAAACCAAAAATAATCAGCCTTCTGTATGCCTAGCAGTACAGAGTGTCTATCAGGCAGCAGGTTGTAGCATTAATGACAGTTTTTAGCTAAGACAGAAGACATGGTTGCATAAAACATAAGCAAATCAACAGCCAAGTGAAGACAGAAAAACACACTCTCAGTCCAAATTATAATTGTAAATTCATATTATCTGTAGCAAATGTGGTCTCCCAGGCAGCCTGGTGCCTAAAATGCCCATGCTTTTGGGTCACTCCCCAATTTAGCATTAACTGCTGATGTCTGGGATTAGCAATTAATTTTTATCAACCTAATGAAAGTTTCATTAGAAAAGTCACTCTGCAAGATGGAAAACAGTCATATAGTGTACTATACAACAAAATGTGTGTATTTCTGCCTTTAATGCTGTGAATTATCTATGCCATTTCCTCCTTTTAGCTTGGATAAATAAAAGTTCAATGCTAACTGGAAAAAGTTTTGAGACTCACTCTGGTAATGTCATTATGCCATAATTCTTTCAAATATTTCTGAGATGCCATCAGATAGTTATAGGTTTTCTCCAAGATTTTTATAAACTCTATGATTATTGTATAGAGTGTTTATGTCATTTGATGACTAAAAATATCCACGAGAAGAAATTTTCTCTGATTGAATCACCTACATATGCTAAACAATTCAAGCAGAACTGGGTTATTTGGCAGAGGAGAGAGCCTGTGAATGAAAATGATCGGTTAATGAACTGAAATTGCAAGCTAAACAGAGGCCACATACCACTCAGCCTGGGTCCAAGGGACTTTCAGCAAGGGGTGAGCATGAAAGGACAAATTGGAGCCCAATTGTGAGGGGCATGGAATGCCTTAGTGATGATTTTGGCAAAGAAACACTTCCCACAGACATTTAGGCAAGGTGACAATGTGAGTTCTCCATTTTAAAAGGAAATCTCTGGCCCCAGCGGCCAGAAGGGAGACCAGTTTGACTGAGTTTGAACCAAGCATTGTGAAATGATGGGAAACAAGTAAAAATAGAGATAGATGCGATGGGATTGGGGCAATAGGTAAAGAGCAGGTCAGGGGTAAGTGAAGTTTCTGCTTTGAGCGTAGGTGGGTGGGTGGTGGTTCCATTCACTGAGTTAGAGAACTCAAGAGAAAGGAAGGAATGAGATGCTGTTGGAGGTACGGTTTGAAGGCCCTCTGGACACGTGTGAGAGGCTGCTAGAAACATAAGCATGGAGTTAGGAAGGGCCTAGACCAGTGATTTGGAAGCTACCAGCATATAGACATGGCTGGAGTTTGTTGAAGTGCATGAAATTGCTCATACAAGAAAGTATAAAAAGACAGAGGGAGTGGGCATGAGGACAGGCAGAGCAAGAAAGGAGTTAGAGCAAAATCAGTCACGGCAATGGGAGAGATTTTAAAAGCCAGTCTGCAGACTGACATGATACAGAGAGGTACGAACCAGGCTGAGCAATTCAGAGAATGAACTCTGGCCTTTGAGAGAGCAAGTTAGGTTCTAAGGAAAAAGTTATGATCTATGGCCAAGATTTGAGATATTATGTGTCGTGAAGCTGAGGGTGGGGTGGTCCACTTACTTAGACAAAACAGAAACTGTGCAAATAGACCCAGCAGATTGAGTCGAGGTGCGTGAAAAGGAGAGGTGCAAGGTGAAGAGCTTGCTGACTTAAGCATGGTCACACACACCAGCCATATTGCCTGGGGAAGATGTGCACACCATGGTGCAGTTTCAGCTCTGGAAACAGTTGACCAGTGGAGAGGTAGGATAGAGGCTATGCTGGCAGGGAGTGCGGGAGTCAGTTTTCTGTAGTCCAGAGAGCTTAGCTCTAACAAGAGCTGCCATTTCTTAGAGGCTTTTTTTTGAGGTGGGGGCTTCACCTTCATTATCTTGTTTGAGCTTCAGAACAACTTTGCAAGGTATAATTTAAAATTGAGGAAAGTGAGGCTCAGAGAGCCAAGGAACCGCCTGAATCCAACTGACAGGGCAGAATTTGAACCCACATTTGTGGAACCTCAAAGCCCTGATTCTTTCCTCCATAACATTCTGCCTTGGGTCAGAGATGTCTGTCCTCAGGTAGCAGGTCCATCAGGTCTAGGAAGAAAGTCAAGCCTGAGACAAACAAGACCACAGGGCTCTTGAGCTCCCAGCCACCAGCCCAGGAGCAAGAAAGGGTTGGTGTTCTGCAGGAGATTGTGATGTGAAGAAGGGGACTGATCAGAACCAAGGAGCAAGAGCCCAGCCTCCAGGACTTTAACAAATTGAGAGATGTTGAGGCAAGGGCAGCAGCTGTCTCCCAGCAACTTGGGGCCCCAGGTCTGACCAAGAGCAATGACGGGCAGGGGAGCAAGTTGGATTGTGACCATGAAAAGGTCGTGTGTTTTATTTAGGGAATATAGGAATTAAGTGTATTAGTCTGTTCTCGTGCTGCTAATAAAGACATACCCCAAACTGGGTAATTTAAAAAGGAAAGAGGTTTAATAGATTCACAGTTCCACCTGGCTAGGGAGACCTCACAATCATGGTGGAAGGCAAAGGAGGAGCAAAGTCACATCTTACATGGCAGCAGGCAAGAGAGAGCGTGTGTAGGGAAGCTTCCCTTTATAAAACCATCAGGTCTTGTGAGACTTAATCACTGTCACAAGAACAGCATGGGAAAGGCCTGCCCCATGATTTAATTACTTCCCGCCAGGTCCCTCCCATGACATGTGGGAATTATGTGAGCTACAATTCAAGATGAGATTTGGGTGAGAACACAGCCAAATCATATCATTAAGCATGTATATAAGTCAGAGACATGCCAGTGAGAAGAGAGAGGAAAGAGGAGAGAAGAGTCATAAATCAAGGATCAAAATCCCAGGGAGGGGGATTAGCTCTGGAAAGAATGAAGGGTGAAGCTGACGGCCCGCCTCTGCACAGCGCAGCACTGAGTAAATGAGATTGGAAATGGAAGTGATAAGGAGGAAAACAAAACCTTCTCCCTTTAAATTCTTGTTCTGGGCTTGGTGCGGTGGCTCACGCCTGTAAAACCAGCACTTTGGGAGGCTGAGGCAGGCAGATCACAAGGTCAGGAGATCCAGACCATCCTGGCCAACATGGTGAAACCCCATCTCTACTAAAATACAAAACAATAGCCAGGCATGGTGGTGCTTGCCTGTATTCCCAGCTACTCGAGAGGCTGAGGCAGGAGAATCGCTTGAACCTGTAAGGCAGAGGTTGCAGTGAGCTGAGATCACACCACTGCACTCCAGCCTGGTGACAGAGCTAGGATCCGTCTCAAAAAACAAAAAATAAAATAAAAATAAATAAATAAAAAATTCTTGTTCTGAGACACAGAGAAACAAAATCTGTTTTCGTTTTCTTTCTTTTTTTTTTTTTTTTTTTTTGAGACAGGGTCACAATCTATCATCCAGGCTAGAGTACAGTGGCGCCATGTTGGCTCACTGTAACCTCTGCCTCCTGGGTTCAAGCGATTCTCCTGCCTCAGCCTCCTCAGTAGCTGGCATTACAGGTGCCCGCCACCACACCTGGGTAATTTTTGTATTTTTAGTAGAGACAGGGTTTCACCACGTTGGCCAGGTTAGTCTGGAACTCCTGTCCTCAAGTGATCCACCCGCCTCACCCTCCCAAAGCGCTGTGATTACAGGCATGAGCCACTGCATCCGGCCAAAATCTTATCTATTTTCTACCCTTATGTGGCAATACTTGAAATGTTCCCTTTCTGGTGTAGTGCCCAACAGTCTAGACAACAAGTGCTCTATTACAATTGGGTGAAATTAAAAGGATCAAAGAAGACAGTGAAAAAAGGGAGGAGGATTGGATTCAGAAGCAATATCATCACAGGATCTTCAAATATTAAAATTTAAAAATTTGAAGAAAGCGCTAACTCAGAAATACTCCATGGAATCTGGCAAGTTTTGCTTGCATAAGAGATGGCTCAGAGAGGGTATCAATGTTGTCCAGAGATTTGAAGAAGGTTTGTGTTTGTCTATATAACCTAAGGAAATAGGAGCAAGTTAAGTAAGTAATAGTAACTTGAGTTCAAGATTGAGTTCAAATATTGAACTCAATAATTTAATATGAGTAAAATGATTCAAAACTGAGACATGTTTTTGAGTAGTGACTTCTCTGTCACTGAAGGATTTCAAGTACAAGCTAGACAACAGCTTGGCAGGATTGTTGTAGCATATATAAAGGGTAATTTATCTGGGGCAGGGTCTCCCAATTTGCGAATAAAAGATCTCCAGGGGTAGAGCTTTTAGAAGGGGTTTGTGAATTCATGTGCACAAGTGGTGTTGCTTTAGAGGGAATGAAAAATGTGTCTGGCAAGTGTGTATACTGTTCCTTTTGAAATTATGTAAATGCTATTATGATTAATAAAGTACAAATTAATTATGGATGTCACTGAATTTATAAAAGTCTTTTCCCGTTTTGGATTTTCTCAAAGCTCAGATATTAAAAATGCAACTACTATCACGTGGAAGACTTGCAGCCTCTGTTCTTTTAAGGTTAAAGGGATCTTCATGATCAAAAAGGTTAGAAACCATCTCACTAGAGAAATTTTCAAGTCCTTTTCAATGCAAAGATTGTGATTTCGTGACTCCTAGGAGATCAGAGGGCCACAGTTGGTTTGGGGGAAAAAAACCCACCCAAGCCCCAGCAGTTGGTGTACATACAATTCTTGGCATGTTAGCAGAAGAGCGCCCATAAAAACACTCTGAAATGCCACAACCAGAACAGAGCCACTAGCTGTAGCTCATCAAAGGAGTATGTTAGGGACCCATCATTTCCTTGTTCCATAAGCTGACACAACTTTGTTGCTCCAAACAGCAAGGGTATATTTTTGCCACTGTATGTATTTAAGTAGTCATCCAATTTTTGTCATTTCCAAATATCGTTTGTTTTGTTTTGTTTTTGAGATGGAGTCTCTCTCTGTCACCCAGGCTGGAGTTCAATGGTGTGATCTCGGCTCACTGCAACCTCTGGCTCCCGGGTTCAAGCGATTCTCCTGCCTCAGCCTCCCAAGTAGCTGGGACTACAAGTGTGCACCACCATACCCAGCTAATTTTTGTGTTTTTAGTAGAGACCTGGGTTTCTGCCCTGTTGGCCAGGCTGGTCTTGGACTTCTGGCCTCTAGTGATCCGCCCACCTCAGCCTCTCAATGTGTGGGGATTACAGGCGTGAACCACTGGGCCCAGCTCCAAATATCTTGATACTACCCTTTCTAAGTTTTTTTCATCTTTAAATATCTGGGTCATATTCTTTGCAATTCATATTCTTTGCTAATGAAATGCTTTTTGTTTAGAAAGAAGTGCTTGGATTTCACTATCACGAGCATGTATGAAATGGAGACATTTTGTTTTGTCAAAGTAAATCAGGAAAGTTGAGTCCCCTCCCCAAATCTACTCTTTTTTTGTTCACTGTATGAGACAGTTAAGATGAAATCTTTTTTGAGACAGGCTCTCACTCTGTCGCCTAGACTGGAGTGTAGTGGTGCCATCACAGTTCACTGCAACCTCCACCTCTTGAGCTCAGGTGATCCTTCTGCTTCAGTCACCCAAGTAGCTGAGACTACAGGCATGTGCCATCATGCTTGGTTAATTTTTATGTTTTTTGTAGAAATGGGGTCTCCCTATATTGCCCAGGCTGGTCTCAAACTCCTAGGCTCAAGTGATCCTCCCACCTCGGCTTCGCAAAGTGCTGGGATTATAGGTGTGAGTCACGATGCCTGGCTCTGAAATCTGATTTTTCATTCACAATTTCTTTCCACAGAAATTATAGTTCTCTACTCTCTGAAAGTTTTTTTTTTTTTTTTTTTTTGAGACGGAGTTTCATTCTTGTTGCCTAGGCTGGACTGCAATGGTGCAATCTTGGCTCGCTGCAGCCTCTGCCTCCTGCATTCAAGCCATTCTCCTGCCTCAGCCTCCAGAGTAGCTGGGATTACAGGCATGTGCCACCACGCCTGGCTAATTTTGTATTTGTAGTAGAGACGGGGTTTCTCCATGTTGGTCACGCTGGTCTTGAACTCCCAACCTCAGGTGACCCGCCCACCTCGGCCTCCCAAAGTGCTGGCATGACAGGTGTGAGCCACTGTGCCCAGCCTAAAAGTCTTTAATAGAAGGAACCATGGGGGCTCCTCCAAGGAGAACTGTGGAGAAGGTTCAATTTCTCTTCAGAGCTTCTCCCTTCCTCCTTCCATGCTGTTTCCTTGCAATTCAGCCACCGCCCCTACCCCAGACGTTTACCTCAAGCTATTCTGGGGTAGCTTCCCTCATGGTAAGACCTTTATGATCATACTGTGTGGGTGGGCCCAATTCTTATAACAATTGATGAAGTAGGCACACTTGACCCTATCAACGCAACATGATTTAAAGGGCTCAGACAGGACTTCCTGCTTAAAATTCTTTTCTTCATGCAGGTGTCCCAAGACCTGAACTCTTTCCATTGAGAGTTATATCTCTGAATTCTTTCCCCATCTTCTTTAAAATATGCATACTTCTGGAAGAATAACTCATTAAAATAGGTCTCCAAAAGATGCTGTTATAGGTCAGGTGCAGTGGCTCATGTGTGTAATCCCAGCACTTTGGGAGGCCAAGGTGGGAGGACCACCTGAGCACAGAAGTTCGAGACCAGCCTGGGCAACATAGGGAGACCCCATCTCTACAAAAATATACATTAAAAAAAATTAGCCAGGTATGGTGGCACATGCCTGTAGTCTCAGCTACTCAGCAGGCTAAGGTGGAAGGATCCCTTGAGCCCAGGAGGTCGAGGCACAGTGAGCTGTGGTTGTGCCACTGCACTGCCACCATGGTTACAGAGGGAGAACCAGTCTCAAAAAAAAAAAAGATGCTGTTATAGATTTAAATATGTATTAAAAGACTTTCTCCTATTGAAATTACAATTTTGTGTGATTATAACCCAGTACTTCCTCTGTGATGTAGGTCCTAGACACAATGAAAAGAAGGCTTGACATATGGTTAAATATTTTCTATCATGTTTGAGGGTGACATCTGCGAGTGGCAGGCACCAGGCATGAATTGTGACCTAGAACCCCGGCATCCTTTCTAGCACTGTCTAAAGATCAAGTACACTAAGAAATATATTAATAGGTTAGCCTAACATCATAAAAGCAGCCATCCCACTTCACAGTTCTGTAAGAAGATAAGAAATGCAGAACTCCTAGTAAATCTAGAAAACAGAATACTCTTCACACAGACAATTGCATAGGAGTCAAATGAACCCTTCTTTAGAACTAGTCACTCAGAACACTAATGTTTATTAAAAGAATTAAAATTGGCTGGGCGCGGTGGTTCACGCCTGGAATCCCAGCACTTTGGGAGGCCGAGGTGGGAGGCTCACGAGGTCAGGAGATCAAGACCATCCTGGCTAAAATAGTGAAACCCCATCTCTACTAAAAATACAAAAAATTAGCCAGGCGTGGTGGCACATGCCTGTAATCCCAGCTACTCGGGAGGCTGAGGCAGGAGAATCGCTTGAACCTGGAAGGCAGAGGTTGCAGTGAGCCGAGATCGTGCCACTGCACTCCAGCCTGGGTGACTCTATCTCAAAAAAAAAAAGAATTAAAATTTAAAATTTAAGGTAGTTAAAGCCAAGAATCCATGTCGAGTTCAAAATATATCAAATATGCAAAGTTTAATGCTAAGAACTACTGTATGATATCAGAACATCAAAATAAGGAGGAAGTCGAGGAATCAAAGACTGAACAAGCGCTGTAATCTTTGCAACATTCTCTCTGAGTTCCTTAATGAGGTGGTCTTACCTCGTGCTTGCAGAAAGGTGAAATTCTGCTGCATTGAGGCCCCCACAGCATGTAAACCCACTGGGAATAGCGGCCTGCAGAGATGAGACCAGGGAAGGACCAGGGGCCTAGGAGAGGGAACTCTGTGGTATTGCATAACGCTGTATTTTTGGAAGCTCTCCTTGTAAAAGCTCTGAATTGACTCTAAATACAAGAAAGATAAGCTTCCCTGCTAAATTCTGGAGTCTGAGAGGAGGATTTAGGGAGATGAAACCATCAAGAATGCCTTGATGACCTTTGTTGACGACCATGTGATCTTTTCACTTTAGGACAACTTCACATGTTCTTAGGAGGAAGCTTTGGATAATATTTTTCACTTTCCATAACCAGAAATTTCTAGACCCCCAAGGTTCCTTTCAAGAATGTCATGTGTCTCCCCTACTATTTTTTTTAATTAATAGAGATGAGGTCTCACTATATCACCCAGGCTGGTCTCAAACTCCTGGGCTCAAGCGGTCCTCCCACCTCAGCCTCCCAAAGTGCTGGGATTCCAGGCATGAATCACGGCACCCGGCATCCCATACTTTTTAAAACTACCACAATTTCTGTCAAGAAGAGGTAGTATAAAAAAGAAATAAACAATATTCTGCTTTTCAGTTAAACAGAAGTTTGAGACACAAAAATAGAGAGTTAATCCATGATCTATTTCCAAACTTTTCCCTTGCCTTCCTTAATGGAAGGTTGCAGGGTGGTCCTTTGATAGTTTTGGCCAATGACATATCAGCGGGAGTCTGCTGGGGACTTCTGGGAAACGTCTGGCTCTCCTGGTTAAATGGATGGATAAGGCTGATGCTGTCCTCAACCCCCTTCTTCCTGCCTTAAATGCAAACTTGACATCTAAAACAGAGGCAGCCATTGTGTGATGATGAGAAGAAGGCCTGGAGAATTGCCAAGACAGTGACCAGGACATCACCAACCGGCTGGTTCTAGGTTGTCTATCTGCAGACATTTTGCTATGTAAGGAAAATAACCCGCCATCTGCTAAAACCACGGTGACTTGGATTTCCATTTACAACGATTCAAGATTTTCATAGGCTTCACATGAAGGAAATAGCTTTGTCATTAGTTTTTGCCAAAAATATGTAGCATTTAATTAAAAATCAAAATATTTCCTAGCCATTAATATCAGTACAGAAATAGGCTGATATAAAGGCACCTTAAAGCTTTTGGCAGTCACTGAAATCCAACCACAAAAGGAAAACAAAATCATTTCATTTGCTTCTAAATTGCTTGATTTATTGATTTTTTCCCCAAGTATATTTATAATTAATTTAGAGTTTCTAGAGTTTGATATATTGATTCTTGGGCTGTTACTCTTATTGAAACTTCATGCCAACTAGTGGTATGAAAAATTCCTGTAATATAAATACCCTCTGAGTCTAGTGAAACTTTGCTTTCTCTCAGATTGAAATAATCTTGTGATCTGTTTAATCTACTTAATAATTCCCTGCTCTATTTCATAAAAGCCAAAATGCCTCAGTCTCAAGTAAAACACAAGGTTAAGGCAATTTTCTAATAACTTGGGGCAAAAGATGGAAAATTGGCCTCCTCTAAGGCTATTTCTAGAAGGAAACCCAGCAGGCCTTAGATTCTTGCTTCTTGAAATGTGAGCCCTGAGTCAGTAGCATTGGATAGGTCACCTGGGAGCTTGTTTAAAAAACGGAGTCTCGGGCCCCACTTCAGGCCTACAGAGTCAGAATGTGCATTTGGGCACCAGCTGCAGGGAACTGTGTGCACAGCAAAGTGAAAGATGCAATGCCCAGAGTTCCTTAGCCTTGTCTTAATCACCACCATCTGGTAAAGGTGGATGATGGCCCCTCTGCAGCCAGGCAGGAGCCGATTGGCAATGGCTTGGTCCATCCACTGATAAGGACATGTGATGACAAGTGGTGAGGAAGAAAAGAATGGAAAGAAGCCTGTTCTTGGGGCTTGGAGATGGCCTCTCCATCCCAACCCTGTGTTGCTGCTGTTCTATCCAATGGGAGGTGGCCTGATAGAGCAACATTCTATACGGTGATATTTCTCAAGCTGTGGGCTGCATGTTTTCTCAGGGGCCTGGAGTCTTCTTTTTTTTGTGGGGGGCGGGTAATATTATATTTTAATTTCAGTGATAATCTTAAAAAAGAATTAATATTATTAGAATCACATGGAACCCTGAGTACATCCACACAATACTTGTACTTCAAAGAGGATGCTATACGGGCAAACATTTTGCAGGAGTTTGAAAAGAGGAAAGTGCTGAGAGAGTTCATTCACTAATCCCATGGTCAAAGTTTTACATTCAAAAGAATCTGCTCCACTGCAGTTGGTGCATATTCCTCATGTAAGCAGAGCCCGTCATTATCTGTAGCGACTTGCAAAAATTCATTAGCAGCAAGCATAATGGTAAATCTACAATAAAGCATTTTTCTGTTTCTTATTCAAGCAGTGATTAGATTTGCTATCCATGTAATGCACATTTCAATTGCATCGTGATGTTAACTTTATCTTCAAAAATACAAGACTGTTTTACTAAACTACTTCTAAAATTTGACATTCATGGATTTCTTACTGACTGTTTTGCTTATGTATGAAGTGAAATTTTATTGAACTAGAAAACCAGTCTGAAAATGTTAATATTGTCTTGAAAAAGTATTCTTAGGTGAATAGATGTTATTATTATTATTATTTGTTTGTTTGTTTGTTTTGAGACGGAGTCTCACACTGTGGCCCAGGCTGGAGTACAGTGGCACGATCTAAGCTCACTGCAACTTCCGCCTCCCAGGTTCAAGCAATTCTCCTGTCTCAGCCTCCTGAGTAGCTGGGACTACAGGTGCCTGCCACCACGCCCAACTAATTTTTGTATTTTTTAATAGAGTCAGGGTTTTACCTTGTTGATCAGGCTGGTGTTGAACTCCTGACCTCAGATGATCCACCTGCCCTGGCCTCCCAAAGTGCTGGGATTACAGGCATGAGCCACCGCACCCAGCTGTATTAGTATTATTGAAGTCACATTAGTACTACTGAAGTCACAAAAAGGAAAACAAAAAATATATGACCCTGTCTTAAAAAAAAAAAAAAAAAAAGCTGAACTGCTTTGGCATATTTTGTTTTCAATCTGAAATTATGCTGTTCTGACTCACCATTTCCAAGAGTTTACATGGAGCATTTGGATTGTGTATATCTGCGTAAAGGATTCAGCAGGAACATAGTTTTTGTGCTGTATGTTTCTCCAAAACACAAAATGGCCACACAGTTTCAAATTATTACAGTCAGTGTTATAGAAAGACAATTACTACTTCGTTAATACACACCCATCTTTCCTTATCCACCTTGACCTTCCTGGTCAATCAGTTTGCCCATTTATTTTTTCATTGCCTAGAAGTCTCTTTAAGTTAGAACGTGAGTAGTTTGTGAGAATAATGTCTACATAGTAGTTTGATGTCCTCATTATCCTAAATGGGGTTCTCTTCACACTAAGGATTAAAAATATGTCATACTCAAGAAATGTCCCCAGTGGTAGTTTCTTCTCTTCATTGCAGGGTGATATGGTTTGGCTCTGTGTCCCCACTCAAATCTCATCTTGTAACTCCCATAATTCCCACGTGTTGTGGGAGGGACCCTGTGGGAGATAATTGAATCAGGTGGTGGGTCTTTCCTGTGCTGTTCTCATGATAGTGAATGGGTCTTATGAGATCTGATGGTTTCAAAAATGGGAGTTTCTCTGCACAAGCTCTCTCTTTGCCTGCTGCCATCCATGTAAGATGTGACTTACTCTTCCTTGCCTTCCACCATGATTGTGAGGTCTCCCCAGCCATGTGGAGCAGTAAGTCAAATAAACCTCTTCCTTTTGTAAATTGCCCAGTCTCGGGTATGTCTTTATCAGCAGAGTGAAAACAGACTAACACACAGGGTGACTGGTATCTTGACTTTTTGCAAATTTTGCTACCATGCCTGAGATATCATGCCACACATATTGTCATGAGCTTTTTGGTCCTAACCCAAAGCATAAAAACAACTCTGTATTAAGAGTGAGATTTGTGGCACTATTTTATAGATGGAAGAACTGAAACTTGACCAGAAATTTAGTCAATGTTCGAGTTCTATATACGAGAGGTTTTTGCAGACAGGTCACAAAAGAATAAATAACATAACACAAGTTTTACTAACACTACTGAGAACATTGGTGAAAATGAAGAGTCAATAGGAGTCACATTTAAGAATTCTGTTAACTCAGAAATGGGACTTTCCCAGACTATGCTGTGTGGCCAGATGACTGCTCCCTCTGCTACCCTGGAATGCCCCCACAGAGCAGAGAGGAGAAATGCAAATGCAAAGTTTAATTAAAAATAGCTCCTCAAGAGGTAGATCAACCCTGTTGTTTAATTAAATTGCAGACATTTTGGAAAACAGAATACTTAAGGGCTATATCTTATTTCTCAGGCATGCTTTGTCTGATTTTGGACTCTCCCCAACACAATCCAAAGCCAGCCAGATAGTGGATGTCTTTTTTCTCCCCAAGGAGACTACTCAGTGTTCCACAATTCCATTTACTACTCCTTTTCCAGACCTTGAGAAATGAGGATTGGGTAGTATTTTCCTCTCCATTCTCTTTTATGTGGCTTCTTCTAGATCTTTGGCACATTTGGGAATGACATCAAAATCTAGCCTTAAAAAGGCAAAACTGGGCTGGGCACGGTGGCGCAGGCCTGTAATCCCAACACTTTGGGAGGCCGAGGAGGGTGGATCATGAGGTCAAGAGATCAAGACCATCCTGGCCAACATAGTGAAACCCCGACTCTACTAAAAATACAAAAATTAGCTGGGCATGGTGGCGCGTGCCTGTAATCCCAGCTACTCGGTAGGCTGAGGCAGGAGAATCACTTGAACCAGGGAGTTGGAGGTTGCAGTGAGCCGAGATCACACCACTGCACTCCAGCTTGGCAACAGAGCGAGACTCCATCTCAAAAAAAAAAAAAGTAAATCTGTGCCACGTGGAGTCAGTCTGTGCCCATGTGGAGCCAGGGTCATCTTGCAGATGCAGAAAGAAAGACAATGGTGGCATTTTCCAAATCCTTGCTTTTGATGTTTCCACCCTTACCATCATGACACTGAGGAAGGCTGAATCCAAAAAGTTAGTCTGTGCTTCTGAATTTAGCAGCACCCTGAGAATTCTTCCTGCTCTCCAGGACGACTGTTATGCTATCTGGTGATGACTTCCTATTATCTTAATCCCTTATATAAGATTGTGGTGGCTGGGCACGGTGGCTCATGCCTCTAATCCCAGCACTTTGGGAAACCAAGGTGGGTGGATCACTTAAGGTCAGGAGTTCAAGACCAGCCAACATGGTGAAACCCTGTCTCTACTAAAAATACAAAAATTAGCTGTGCATGGTGGTGGGCACCTGTACTACCAGCTACTTAGGAGGATGAGGCAGGAGAATTACTTGAACCCGGCAGGCGGAGGCTGCAGTGAGCCAAGATGACGTCGTTGCACTCCAGCCTGGGTGACAGAGTGAGACTCCATCTCAAAAAAAAAAAAAAGATTGTGGCATTGTTAGTTAAAATATGGAGTCAACCTAAATGTCTATCAGTGGATGAATGGATAAAGAAATTGTGATATATAAACACAATGGAATATTATTCAGCCCCCAAATGGGGGAAATCCTGTCATTTGGAACAACATGGAGGAATCTGAAGGACATTATGCTTAGTGAAATAAGCCAAGCACAGAAAGACAAATACCACATAATCTCACTTATATGCAGAATCTAACAAGGATGAACTCATAGAAGTAGAGAGTAGAATGGTGGTTACCGGAGGCTGGGGATGGTGTGTGGGGAGGGCGAGAATGGAGAGTTGTTGATTTAAGAGCACAAAGTTTCTTTGTAGACAGGAAAAATAGGTTTTGAGATCTATTGCCTAGCAGGGTGACATAGTCAATAATAATGTATGTATATTTCAAAATAACTAAGAATAAATTTCAAATGTCTCACCATAAAAAATGATAGGCAAGTGAGATGATGGATATGTTAATTATCTTGATTTAATCATTCCTTATTGTATACATGTATCAAAACATCACATTGTATCCCATAAATATACAATTATGATTTTTCAATTGAAAATAATATTAATAATAAAAAAGACTGTGAAATCGTTGAGTGCAAAGGACTTAGAGCTCATCTAGACCATGTGTTTTTCAGAAGTGGAAAATGAGACTCTCTGCTTTGAAGTGCCTGCCCAAGTTTGCAGTGGCATGGAATCAGAGTCCAGGTCCTTTACTCCTCTTCCAAAGCACTTCCATCTTGTGACTCGAAAAAGTTGAGTGCCACTGAAGAGACTGGGATCTGGTGTTAGCCATACAACAGGGAAAGAGGAGACACAGGAGGCAGATGCTGAGTTACAGACAGTGGGAAGAATGGGAAACAAAGTTAGAACCCCCACTTTCACCTATTGAGGACCAGATTGTTCCCACACCTCCAGCAAGGCTCTGCACCTACTGCTGAGGAAGGTGGGGAAGGGAGTCAGCAGCATGCATTCCTAAGGTGCAGCCACGAGGGGCTGGGAAATGGAAGCCATGCTGCATGGTGAGGGACAGACCGGGGAAAGATTGTCAGCATGGGAGACCCTTGAAGAAGCCAGACTCAGGGGCTCCATTTGAGGCCTGACATAGTAAGGATGGAAGTGCCTGAATAAGACTCGGAGCAGCCAATGACAAATTTTCCTCTCACATTTTGGTCTAGTGCAGGCCCTATTAGAGTCATATAATGGAGACTCAGACTGGTGATCTCAGGGTCCAAATAAGAGCCGTGCTGAACACAGAATTCCTCCTGGATGTTTAACTCCTTGATATTGTAACACGCATTGTGGTCCATCTTCTCCTGTGGATATGTGAAATTTTTCACTATCTTCCTACAAAATAGGTTAGCTGTATGGATCTCAATTTATAGACAGAAGAAAAGGAAAAAAAAAAAGAAAATCAAAGTGGCAAAATAGCTTGCCCAAGAACAGAAAATGCTAAAAGCCAACCATGGTCTAGGATTCACAGATATCAAGTTCTTCAATCTAGGATCCTATCCATGAATAAGCCACGGTTTCCAGTGTAATCCAAAAGTTGTAATATACTCTGTTCCACTGTTACTGTTTGTGTTGCAAAATTAGGGTTTTATAGTATTTTGTAGCATCTGAGCTAAGGCATGTCTTAGAATTCAAATTCTTTTTTTCTTTCTTTAACCTATGTCCCGATTGCCCTGAGAGTACTATACTGGCAGCAACCTGCACTTTGTTTTTCTAAACAGGAAATGGGTTAAACGTCCATCTTATCTTCCTGTCTCACTGGCTGCCACTTTCAGTCAGCTTTGCCAGCTCCTCCTTCTCTTCCAAGCCTCTGAGTGTTGGCCATTCAGAGCACTAGCTATATTCTCTCCCTAGAAGATCTCATCCTGTCTCATGACTTTATAAATTCTCTTGGTCCATTTTGTGTTGCTAGGAAGGAACACCTAAGGCTGGGTAATGTGTATATAGAAAAAGATTCATTTGGCCTATGATTCTGGGGGTTGGAGAGTTCGAGAATTGGCATCCACATCTGGTGAGAACCTCAGGCTTTGTCTACTCATGGAGGAAGGTGAAGGGGAGCTGGTGTGTGTAGCAATGACTTGGGGGAGAGGAGGAAAGAAAGAGTAGGGCAGTGCCAGGCTCTTCTTAACAACTCTTGTGGGAACTAATGGAGTGAAAACTCACTCACCTCTGGGAGAGGGCATTAATCTATTCATGAGGGATCTACTCCCATGACCCAAACACCTCTCATTAGGCCCTGCCTTCAACCTTGGTGATCAAACTTCAACATGAGGTTCAGAGGTGACAAACATCCAAACCATAGCTTATGCCTATTGTATATCCAGGATCCCCAAATTTAGCTCTCCAGTCCTTATTTCCTTTCCAAACTCCAGACTTACACCCAACTTTCTACTCCGTAGTTCCATGTGCATGGCTCATAGGCCCTTCAAAGTTAACATGTTCCAAAAAGAACTCTTGGTTCCATAGCTGCTTCATTCCCCACTCTCAAACCTACTCCTCCCCAATCTTCTCCCTCTTGATAAGTGGCACCACGACTCACCCACTTGCTACAAATCTAAAAGTCTTGCCTGAGTGTTCTTTTTCCTCACACACCCACATTCAGTCTGTCATGAAATTCTGTCAGTTCTACCTTCAAAATACATTCATCATCGTGACCTCTTTCACCGCCTCCACCTCTACCACCCTAGCCCAAATTCCTGTCATCTTCCAACTGGGCTGACCTTTTTATGGTCTCCAGAAGAGCACTCATGACCTTAGCAATCATTCCCCCATACCATAGCCAGGGTGGCCAAATACTTAGATCATGTTACTTCCCTACTCAAAAGCCTCCAATAACTTCCCATAGCCCTCAGCATAAAACCTCAATATTATGGCGTCTCCAGCCCTAGTGATCTCCTTTCCCCTAGTGGGTAGCTCAACTGTGACATCTCCACTTCCCTCCAGTCACACTTGCCTTCTTGCTTTCCTCTCCCGTGGGGGTTCTTAGCCTCTCCTGTGCCATGGGCCCCTTCAGCAGTCTGGTAAGCCCTATAGATCTCCTCTCAGAAAGTTTTTATTTTTTTATTTTTTGAGCCGGAGTCTCACTCTGTTACCCAGGCTGGAGTGCAGTGGCACGATCTTGGCTCACTGCAACCTCTGCCTCATGGGTTCTAGCGATTCTCCTGCCTCAGCCTCCCCAGTAGTTGGGACTACAGTCATGTGCCACCACGCCTGGCTCGTTTCTGCGTTTTTAGTAGAGACGGGGTTTCGCCATGTTGGCCAGGCTGGTCTCAAACTCCTGACCTCAAGAGACCCACCCGTCTCAGCCACCCAAAGTGCTGGGATTACAGGCATAAGCCACCACACCCAGGCCCCTCTCAAAAGGTTTGTTTGTTTGTTTTTTGAGACGGAATCTCCCTCTGTCACCCATGTTGGAGTGCAGTGGCACAACCTTGGCTCACTGCAGCCCCCGCCTCCCGGGCTCAAGGGCTTCTCCTGCCTCATCCTCCTGAGTAGCTGGGATTACAGGCACACACCATCACACCTGGCTAATTTTTGTATTCTTAGTAGAGGTGGGGTTTCACCACGTTGGCCAGGCTGGTCTCGAACTCCCGGCCTCAAGTGATCCATTTGCCTTGGCCTCCCAAAGTTCTGGGATTACAGGCATGAGCCACTGCACCTGCCATCAGAAGGTTTTTAAATGCATAAAATAAAATGCATAAGATGACAAAGGATGAAATATGGTTACAGTATATTAAATTTACAATGAAATATGTATACATATGATGTATACAATGAAAAAGTTACAATGAAATTGTAAATATTTAAATATTAAAAACACATTTGTGTTACAGTAATGAATGTGCTTCTTTATCAACATGTGAAAGAACAGGATCTAGCAGCAGCTCTAATAACTATCGTAATTTGGAAGTTGTGATAAGCATGAAAGATACTTCCAGATACCTGTAACAACTGTAATGTGATGGGAGAGTATCTGTGATTTTTATTGGTGTCAGAGTCACAGATGCTGCTAATATTACTGCAGCATGTTTGCCTCCAGTGATTTACTGAAGGAAAAACTAAACTTCAGTTAGCAGTTAGTGAGAATAGAGAAGTAATTTTCTTCCCCATTTAAGTTCAGGGACCTCCTGATTTTATCCATGGACCCCAAGTTAAGACCCTCTGCTTAACATATCAAGCTCATTTCCACCTCTGGACCTTTAGACTTGCTATTCCCTCACTTGGAATACTCTCTGTCTAGATCTCTGCATAGCTTATTCTTATCTTGCTCAAGCTTCTATCCAAAGGGTGCCTTCCCTCACCACCTGTCCACAGCAGCACCCCCATTCATCTGTCACGCTCCTTCCCTCCATCTGCTTCCTCTCCCCACCTTACTTACCACTCTTTCAAGTCAGGCTGTTTTGGTGTTTTGTGTTTGTTTACTTGTTTACCGGATTCCTGAAGGTGAACTGCACTGTCTGCCTTGTTCTCCACAGTCCCCCAGCATCTAGAAATGTGCCTGGTACAAGAAAGCACTTAGCAAATATTTGGTGGGATGATGAATGGCTGTAAAAGGATTAAATGATTTAGACTTTTAGATACTTGCAAGTATCTCTCCTGGGAAAAGATGTTTTGTTCCAAATTTCAGTCAAAAAAGGTATGTTTTCACAGGTTTTTAAAATTTTTCAAAATTAAGATTTTTAATGGAAAATGTTCCATATTTTATAGTCTTATAGCTATGGGTCATGAACCAGCTTGGGCATGTGCCTCCCCCACCAGAGGACTGAGTGTTAGAGTCCCAGAAGGTTGGTGAACCTTTATCACAATGAGCAATGGCTTGTTTTGACTACCTCACATGAAAGTATAACAGATTACTTCTAAAAATAGCTATTTTCTTTTGAACTTGTTCTTTCCATTTTGAATATGGCCGATCTTGAAAAGGGATTTATTGAATTCACATTATACTTCTCTCAAAAGCAAATAGCATTAGAGAGCAAACACAGTGGTTTATCACATGATGTAGAGGCAAATTAATCATTTATTGCAAGGTATAATTTAATATTGGACACATTGTGTTTGAGGGACTGGGGGACTTCCTAGTGAGAGCTTGTTAGTCATTAAAAATGTGGGTCTGGAACTCAGGAAAGCAGACTCAGCTTCAGAGACAAATGGGTGTCATTGTTGCACATGTGGTACTGGAGCAATGGTGGTAGGTAGGATTTCTCAGGTGGAGCATGTGGAATCAGAGATGGAGCCAAAGTCATCTCCTAAACAGCCCACAGAAGAGGGAAAAAAACAGGAAGGAAGACTTGGAATCAGAAGTACCAAGTCATTCAAGTAGCTACCTATCCAAGTATAAGTTGACTTACTAGTCGCCTAAGGTATGTAATTCCTGACTAGCTCCTGAAGATAAGAAAGAAGAGAGAATGGTAATACATGTACCATGACCTTTAAAAGAGAGAGAGAGAATTGGATAGAACATAAAACTGACAACATCTGAAAAAATGCTAATCATGCCTCATTCGCAAATTATCTTACAAAAGCAGACATCTAAATGGAAGAGTTGGCAAAAAGTAGAGCTTGGTAAAGAAAGCCAGAGAAGAAATACTAGGGCAAACCTCAAGTGAATACAGGAATAGCACTGAGAGCTAAAAAGGAAAGTTAAAAAAAAAAAAAAAAAAAAAAACTTATTAAATGCCAACCGGTAGATGTGTCCCTGCTGTACCAAGAAATGTTGGTGTTCCCAGGGCATCTGTGTTAAGGAACTGAAACAAAATGTTTTTCATTCAAACAACTGCATTTTGAACAGAAGACTGAAAACAAAGTAAAGCAAAAAGATTGTAATCCTGAAACAAACTGACATACATATTCTATGAATGTGTAGTAGCAAAACACAGAAGCAGGATAATCATTTAATTGCATTCATGCAAGTACTTTGACTCTTCATTGTTGGCAAATAAATTGATAAGATTTTTAAATGGCAGAGAGGACAGATCTAGGAAGCATAATGCTTGTTCCTGATCAAAATGAGCTGATTGGAAAATTTTTCAAACATTTTCAAGCAAAACATTTGCATTTAATCCCGTTGAATCTGATGAAGTATGATTGACAGTGGACCAAGAGCCCCCGACCACTGTGCTCCCCATCCCCTGATCAAGTCACCACCTTCTCTCACACTCATCTAAGTGGTCCCTGAGAAACCTCCAAGGAAACCCAGGGGTCTGGGCAGCACATTTGAAAACCACTCAATCAAACAAAGAAGACACAGCGCGTGTAATACACAAGAACAATAATTCATGCCCAACGTTTTCTTAGTGACTTGATCCAACTTAAACGTATCCACTTACTAAGTGGAAGTGCTTTAAGCACCAGAAGGAAGTCAGCTTGGGACCCTGATTCTAGTTTCAGTATCTCGGCCGCAGCTGCCATCTATGCACACGTTCATTCTAAGCTAGATCTGAGCAATGGCAATGGTTGTAGCCACCCCAGCACACTGGCAGGTAGCAGTGGGGACGAGAAAGAGGTTTGTTGGGCATTTCCTACTCATTTTCCAGAGAAGATGGGTGGGAAGTCAAGGAGGCAGGTTTCCAGGAGGTCAATGCAGCTTAAGTTTTAGAATCCCTCCCACAAACTCAGTTAATAAGTATCACCAATCCAAAAAGCATTGAAGATTAGCTACTGTGCAAACACTTGAATGCCCTGGAATCTTATGGCTTATATATGAAAGAAATTTGATAGAGGTTCTCCCGATCCTAAAAGTTTACATATGACCAATAACATGTTGTGAAGCCCCAAGAAAACTTTTCTAATTATCAATAGTAATAAAAGACAATTTCCCCTCAATCATGCTAGAGGGAAGACTGAATTATTTATGATCGCTATAGACAATGATAATACAAAATCATGGTAATGTAAATAAGTGTGCCGCCCCCAAAAATGTAATGAAAAGGCATTTAGGAAGATGTGCCTGGCAGTTTAGCAATAAAAATTATGACAATAGCTGGGCATGGTGGCTCACGCCTGTAATCCCAGCACTTTGGGAGGTTGAGACAGGCGGATCACCTGAGGTTAGGACTTTGAGACCAGCCTGACCAACATGGTGAAACCCCATCTCTACTAAAAATAAAAAAATTAGCTGGGCATGGTGGCACATACCTGTAATCCCAGCTACTCAGGAGGCTGAGGCAGGAGAATTGCTTGAACTCAGGAGTCGGAGGTTGCAGTGAGCCGAGATCGCACCATTGCACTCCAGCCTGGGCAATAGGGCAAGACTCTGTCTCAAAAAAAAATAAATTATGATAATATTTTTCTAGGTTTTGTAGTGTTTCTGTTATTGATCAGCTTTTTATATTTTTTAATTTGTTGTGATTTCTTTTCTAATTCTAAAGAAATCACTTTTGTACCTGACTTTGTATTAGGCATTTTGTACTCTTTTTTTTTTCTTCTTCGTGTATTCTTTTTTATTTAAGATGGTGCCAAAGGCCAGGCACAGTGGCTCATGCCTGTAATCCTAGCACTTTGGGAGGCCGAGGCGGGCAGATCACTTGAGGTCAGGAGTTCGAGACCTCCTGGCCAACATGGTAAAACCCTGTCTCTGCTAAATATACAAACATTAGCTGAGTGTGGTGACAGGCACCTGCAGTCCCAGCTACTTGGGAGGCTGAGGCAGGAGAATCACTCAAACCCAGGAGGTGAAGGTTGCAGTGAGCCAAGATCATGCCACTGCACTCCAGCCTGGGCAATAGGGAGAGACTGCATCTCAAAACAAACAAACAAACAAACAAAGATGGTGCCAAAAATTATACAAGCCTCAGGCCTTGCAAAGCCTGGATCTGCATCTGTCTACCTTGAGGTACAGTGGGCAGACGACAGTTGCTTCTTGGGCACTGTCCTATTCTGCTAGAGTTTGCAGTAATTGAATGTGCAGACTGATGGGGATGGAATGGGGGCTTTCATAGATGAAAAAATCGAGAGACACAAAGTCAGTCTTATTTTAGACCACATTCATAACAAACGTCAAATCGCACCTCCTCCCCTCAAGCCAACTAGATCCTTCAATATCCAATTATCACCACGGACATAAAAGAAGGAAATGTTGAGTATAAAGGGAACGCCACCTTGCATCTAAGTTGGGATTCCACTCTGGACATAAATCATAAACTGCTGGGGTTGGCCTATAAGACATTATTTGCATGAAGAACAGAGAAGCCTTCTGGGAAAGAACTCACCCTAAGGGAGCAGGAGCTTCACATGAACAGCTTGCCCCTGTCATCTTTGCAAGTTCTGCAAAGAGAAGGTCAGAGCTTGCAAAAATGTAGCTTACCTTAGGGTTTATACACTAAAACAAACAGAGTGGGGAGACAGGGTAACTTTAGTATCCTGGGAGCCCTACTGCTTTCCACTGCTGTGGTATGAGACAGCAGCACCAGCAGGTATCTGGGGGGAAAAAGAGGCCTAGTGAGCACAGTGATCCCTGTTGGTGATCAGTAGAATGATGAGTGCGTAGCAGGAGTTAATTTATCCATGAGTATACAGAGACTTGTAGAAATAACACGGGAAGACACATTGCAGAGGACTGAAGAGGTCCTGGCTGAGCTGGTGTGGGCACAAACTAGTGAAATTTGGTTTATTGCTCTAGCAATGACAGGGCAGGGAGTGGGGATGCTCAGGGATAATATAATCAAGAGGACCTGGGTGTTACCTGCCACAAGCTTACTGTGTGACTTTATACCTCTGCTTTCCTCATGTGGAGAAATTTGGTGCAGGTGTCAGACAAATGATCTCTAAGATGTCTGCTAGCAGATTCAAATTAATGTTCTCTTTATTTTATCAGAGATTATATGCAAATGGTTTCAGTCATGGCAACAGCTGGGCTCCCGCAGGCCTGCAGTAAGTGACTTTTAGAAATTATGCCAAGTCTTGGCATAATTTCTAAAAGAACGTGACTTTTAGAACTGTGCACCTACTAATTTCTAGATGAACAAAGTGAATCCCAGAGCAAACAAGTGACTTCTCTGGTGCTACTTTTCTCAGAAGCACAATGCAACCAGAATCTGAGGCCGCTGAAGAGCTGGAATTCAAAAAAACAGTGCTTCTGCCAGGACTGCCGGATGTGGCAGTGGGGGGCAGTGGCTGTAGGGCTCTGTGACCATAGAATGCTGTCAATGATGTCCCTAGAACTGTGCTGTGTGTCACCTGCCGAACCATACATGGTGGCCCTCCTCTGTCCCCCTTGTCACTACTCTCAAAATTTAGTTCCAAGTCCCATGACTGGTAGTCCCAGGAAAAGGAAGGGTGGAGGTGCTGGAGCAGTCCTCTGCCCTGCCCACTGCCTTTTCCTCTCCTAGGAATGCATTTTATTTTAGAAAGTTGCTTACAGAGCAGAGCTGATGGCTTTCCCAGATGCCCTGCCATCAGCAAGACTGCGCACACTGGGAAAACACAAATGAATTCTCATGCATGCTGGAAAGGTTCAAAATGACAACAGGAAATTAGGGAATTGGGAGGAAAATGGAAAATCCTTAGGCAATTTAGGAAGATGACAGATTGGAATTCTCCAGTCTCTTGCTTCTCTGCCAAGCATAGCTACTGCTAAAGAGAATAGCACAAAAATGCAGGACAGCCTCTTTCAAGATGGCGGCCTCGGAAAGCCAGGGTCACTGCTGGAGAGGCAAGGGAGCAGCCAAAGAACACCCACAGAAGACAAGGAAGTCAGAGTCCTTGTGGAAAAGCATGCAGCAGAGCACACTTTCTCAAGCACACCCAGACGCATCGACTTCTATTAAAGTTGCCCAAAGCTGTGCGGTGACTCATGCCTGTAATCCCAGCACTTTGGGAGGCTGAGGCGGGTGGATCACCTTAGGTTAGGAGTTCGAGACTAGCCTGGCCAACATGGTGAAACCCTGTCTCTACTAAAATACAAAAATTAGCCAGACATGATGGCAAGTGCCTGTAATCCCAGCTACTTGGGAGGGTGAGGCAGGAGAATCGCTTGAACTCGGGAGGTGGAGGTTGCAGTGAGCCAAGATGGTGCCACTGCACTCCAGCCTGGGCAACAGAGCAAGACTCCGTCTCAAAAAAAAAAAAAAAAAGAAGTTGCCCAAAGCTATGGTAGAAAATGGCCCCAGGATTCTATAGCCCAGCCCATGTCCATGCCAGGGAAATATCATAAATTTGGTATGGAAGTAGAGAATCAAACATGCTTTGAGCTCCTCTGCCACATTGTGCCCACATGCTCTTCCTGTGTTTGCCATGGGGTCACACACACAGGCCCCTGCTGCTCACATTTACAGACCTTGCTCCAGGTGGCTCTTTTGTGTTCTGCTCTGTGCAATGCATGTCCAAGAAGAAACTGACACAGAACAGTCGGACAAGCTGGTATTTAGACCAGTGCACTTCAACCTTGGCTACACATTGAACTCATCTGGGGAGCTCTGCAAAAATGCCTAATGCCTGGCTCCTACCCCAGACCAAATAATTCAGCATGTCAGGCTGGAATACTGGCATTTGCTAAGAGCTGGTGCAGGTGGAAGCATCTGCCAACTCTGAGAGCTAAATCAGTGATTCCTAAACTTTGCTCAAATACAAAAAACTCTTTCCTTTGAATTTTAACTCTTTAGGACCCCAACATTCTGGTCACATATTTTGGGGAGCTTTAAAAAAGCCCACTGTTCAGACTGTACCCCATATCAATTAAATCAGAATTTCTGGAGATGGGAACCAGGCACCAGTATTTTAAAAAATTTCTCAGATACTTCAAAAGTTCAGCCAAATTGGGAACCAATGAGTTAAATGATAACAGTCTAGTTCAAACAGTAGGATCTCGGTGTGTGGTGGTTGAGGAGGTTGGGGAAGGGGACCTACCTTCCAAGCCAGGAATAAGAAATCAGCAGAGTTTGGCAGGAGGCTGGTTGGTTGTATTAGCAAATCTAAAGATAGAACATGTCAACCAAAGCAGGATGTCTGCATGGAACAAGGAAAGTGGGAGTCAGAGAGGAAGGTCTAGCCAAGGGGGCAGTGCATGGGTGACCTCCTGGGAACATCCAGTCCTATCTGTTTGGCAGGTCTGTCCCCAAAGAAGAGATGAAGGGACAAGCTTAAGAAAATTTGACACCTGGCTGGGCATGGTGGCTCACGCCTGTAATCACAGCACTTAGGGAGGCTGAGGAGGGTGGATCATTTTTGAGGTCAGGAGTTCAAGACCAGCCTGGCCAACATGATGAAACCCTATCACTACTAAAGATACAAAAAATAAGCCAGGCATGGCGACAGGCACCTGTAATCCCAGCTACTCAGGAGACTGAGGCAGAAGAATTGCACGAACCTGAGAGGTGGAGGTTGCAGTGAGCCAAGATCGTGCCATTTCACTCCAGATCCAGCCTGAGTGCCAGAGTGAGACTTCGTCTAAAAAGACAAAAAAAAAAAAAGACACCCTTTGACATTAAACCATCCTTCTAATATCCCCTGCTCAGCCTGTGCTCAAGCGGCATTCTCATTACCATTTGGCTTCCTTTTAGTTTTCTACTGGGAAAGAACATGTTAGTCAAGGTGACACAAATGTCCACTCAGCTTAGAAGTTCTTATTTCTTGTTGCAAATTAATAAATTGTCATTTTGGTTTAGAGAGCCTCTTCCTGAGAGCTTGAGTGATGTGGATCTGTCCCTGAGAACCTGAGTCACTCTAGCAGGTTGATACAGTCCAGTTTCCAAGCCTGCAGATTAGTTTCACCAAAGTGGCACCATTTCAAAATTCCTGGGGCTTAGCACAGAGCATTTTTCATGATCCACCAAATTGGGAGCTCCTGGAAGATGCTGGTCAGTGTTTGATTCTTCTGTGCATCACCAATGCCACCCTAATTCCAAGACACCATAGGCAAGGATGATAGTCTGAATATATACATCCATGTCAGCAGCACGGCTGTTTCTGTACAATGCCAGCCCCAGCGCTGGAGCAGAGTCCTGGAGGCCACCATAGAGCCAGGTGCTAATGCTGGTCTTACGGAATTCAGGGGGTCCTGGGGAAGAGACTGCTATGTCTGCAGCAGAGGAAGGCACTGGCGAGGTTCAAGGTAGAGAAGTTTTGCCAATCAGCACAGAAGTAGTTTGATATTTTAGAAATTAGTAGATACAGCCATACTGGTGCATGACAGCTGAATATCAGCTGTTTGTAGGTAACACATATTTGTTGATTCGATGAGTACTCCCGACTAAAGCATCCTTCTTATGGCTGGTGGCACTCCTCCTGCCTTCCCACAAAATGCCAAAGACTTTCCTGCCCAGGGCTCCTTGACCCATGAGAGAATGTGACTAAGTATGGTCTTAGCTTCACATCACATATCCTGGGGAGCTGGTGGTTCTGGTGGCTGGGACCTGAGGAGCGAGAAGAAAAGGAGTGTGGGCCGGGCCGGGGGCGGTGGCTCAAGCCTGTAATCCCAGCACTTTGGGAGGCTGAGGCAGGTGGATCATCTGAGGCCAGGAGTTCAAGATCAGCCTGGCCAACATGGTGAAACCCAATCTCTACTAAAAATACAAAAAATTAGCCAGGCATGGTGCTGGATGCCTATAATCCCAGCTACTTGGGAGGCTGAGGCAGGAGAATCGCTTGAACCCGGGAGGTGGAGGTTGCAGTGAGCCGAGATCGCGCCACTGCACTCCAGCCTGGACAACAAGGTGAAACTGCATCTCAAAAAAATAAAAATAAAAAAAGAAAGAAAGAAAGAAAGAAAGGAAAGGAGTGTGGCCTCCTCACAGGGCTAAGAATATAATGCCTAGACCTGCTTTCGCTTTAATTTAAAAAGAAGGTACTAAAACCCCATGTCTTTTGCAACTATGGAATCCTTTGGGAAAATTAGTTTTCTTTGTTGTGTTCTAATTTGAAAGAAAAAAAACAAAAACAAAAAAAAACCATTCGTCTAATATTTGTGGCAAGGGAGCTTGATCAGATGAGAACAAAACTTCTGGTCCCCTTTAAAGTGGCATCTACTATGATTCCCCAACAAAGCAACTGTCTAAGAACTGCCTTCTTTAGCATTCTGCACTAACTCTCTACTGCATTTAATATTCTGCCACAAGTGATGGCTGAGGGACATTGTCACTGGGGGAGGTCGCTGAAGAACACTTGTTTACCATGTCATTCCTGCTTTGTCATTCTGGTGGTGGCTTGTCCATCACCCTCCTCACAGCACTTTAAAGGCACATGTGCAGTCAATGAAATAGACAGATCTAAAGAGTCTTTTATGGTTAATGGTGCTGTTGTTGTGAAATATGAGTGCTATAGATGTCAGCTGATAGTTTATCATGCTGTCCACAGTTTTGGCTTTTTAGACCTTTCCCCCAATATTTTACTTTCTCCCTGTTTCCCAATCCCCACCCTCTTAAATTTTAGTAAACTGTGTATTGTCATGCTATTGAGAAATCTAGTCTGGAAATGGTTTGGGTTTTTTTTAGCCGTAGTTTCGCTGTCATCCAGGCTGGAGTGCAGTAACCCAATCTCGGCTCACTGCAACCTCTGCCTCCCAGGTCCAAGCAATTCTCCTGCCTCAGTCTCCTGAGTAGCTGGGATTACAGGCTCCTACCACCATACCCGGCTGATTTTGTATTTTTGGTAGAGATGGGGTTTCACCATGTTGGTCAGGCTGGTCTTGAACTCCTGATCTCAACTAATCCACCTGCCTCAGCCTTCCAAAGTGCTGGGATTACAGGCATGAGCCACCACACCTGGCCTGGAGATGTATTTAGAGAAGGCTTGTGTTCCTTCTAAAATCGTTTATATTCTCGCTAATACATATATTATCTCATAGCTTCTGAGTATGTACAGTTAGAATAAGGATTATTTGGTACCAGCTAGTGATAAAGAAGAGATGTCTAAACAGATAGATGGATGCCTATCCTGTTATAGTAGCAAAATATATCTAGACCAATTCTGATGATGGCTGCAATGGCAAAGCATTTGTTTCAAAGTTATTATTTTGGTGTCATCTTTTGGACATCTCAGAAAGCTCTCGGCTGAGCTAGAAACAGAGTTTCATTATTCAAAAGGAAAAATCTATTATATCTTGTGAGCCCAGAGCGAAAACAGCACGTGAACTCAGGGCTGCCAGCAGACCCTCGTGCCAGCTGGTTCAATGGGCAGAAGTGAGAATGTTAATAAACACTCTAATGAAAGGAAGTTGTTGGATAGTAATTAACATATGCCATTAGTATCTGTCCCTTTGGCCAGACACGGCAGACAGGCTGAAACCATACATACAAATGAGTGTCTGCTAGGACTGTGTGCTGTGCGCGGAAGAAAGGGGGACAGTGTCATTGTGAGTGACTGGTGTTGTCAGCAGCTTTAAATCACAGGGCCACTGAGTAACAAAAACAGGGAAGGCTTTTGTGTTTTGGAACAATTGGGTGGCTTACAATTTAAAATACTTAATAAACTTATTTTTATTCTCATTTACTTTCCTTTTACCTCAAAACCTTCTGTTTATAGTTTTGTTTTGTTAAGAAAAATACTGATTTAACTTTTTTTTCCTAATCAGTGAGTGAAGGATGCAACTTAGGGCTTTTTGTTTTTAAACCACAATTTCCTCATCTCGCCAGGAAGAGAGGTGACTACCTGTTTCTCAGGGGCATCCCAATAGACATATTTCTCAAGATCTACATTATTCCTTTCTGATTGATCTAAAATGGGTTAGAAATCATACCAACTCCTCCCAAATACTGCCTCTCACAATACAGTGGAAAGTCAGGACTGCAAACACCCAGCTCAGTCAGCTTCAATGGCTTCTTTTTGCCAATGGGAAACCGAGGCCCAGAAAGGCAAACTTATGGTCCCTAAATCACAGGCCTGGTCTGCTGACCATTGTTAAGCTTTCTCCCATCCTAGGCCAAAATCACAGACCTGGTCTGCTGACCATTGTTAAGCCTTCTTCCGTCCTAGGCCACACTGTTGCATTGACTGCTTCTTTCTTACTTTGACAATGACCAATTCCATACTACTTTGCTGAGAAAAAAAAAGAGACAATAAAAAGAGACACACCACATTTGGATCTTCTTCATGTATGTTGATTTGCTGATAGCACATACAACATTTTAAGCATTTTAAATGCAACCTTTTAAAGATACTGGAAACAGTGAAGCTTGGTGCCATTTTGTTGTATGACGTCATGAGAAGTTGAAACTAGAAAACCTAGCAGGAACAAAGGACCAGCAGAAAAATAAAAGAATTATTAATAGAGATCAGAAAGATACAGCAAAATATAAGTTTGACAAAGACTGGCACCACAAGAAGTAGGTAGAAGCCTTTGCAAGTGTCTAATGTGTACTTTAACATATAATTTTCCTATTATAAATTAATATGAATAATTGAATTTAGGCATCTGCAAATAATTAAAGTTGGCTAAAGTTTCTCTTTGTGTTATCTTCGAAGAACTTGTTAAACCATTAAAGAATAAACAAGGCAGGCCAGGTGTGGTGGCTTATGCCTGTAATCCCAGCACTTTGGGAGGCTGAGGCAGACGGATCGTGAGGTCAGGAGATCGAGACCATCCTGGCTAACATGTTGAAACCTCGTCTCTCTAAAAATAGCCAGGCGTGGTGGTGTGTGCCTGTAGTCCCAGCTACTCGGGAGGCTGAGGCAAGAGAATTGCTTGAACCCAGGAAGCAGAGGCTCCAGTGAGCCGAGATCGTGCCACTGCGCTCTAGCCTGGACAACAGAGTGAGACTCCATCTCAAAAAAAAAAAAAAAAAAAGAATAAACAAGGCTGGGTGCAGTGACTCACTCCTGTAATCCCAGCACTTTGGGAGGCCAAGGCAGGCAGATCTCCTGAGGTCAGGAGTTCAAGACCAGCCTGGCCAGCATGGTGAAACCCCGTATCTACTAAAAATACAAAAATTAGCTGGTTGTGATGGCACACGCCTGTAATCTCAGCTACTCAGGAGGCTGAGGCAGGAGAATCGCTTTAACCTGGGAGGCAGAGGTTGCAGTGAGTCGAAATCATGCTTCTGCACTCCAGCCTGGGCAACAGAGTGAGACTGTCTCAAAAATAAAATAAAATAAAATAAACAAAAATATAGACAAATTAACCTACTTAAGACAACAAAATAACTTTCAAGCATTATTTAGGCTTTTTAAAAAAACACTTCCTTTAAATGGGTAGCATCTACTTGCTAAAACAGACCCAGAAAAAAACCTTTATTTGCATCTTTTCACTAGTGGTTAGTTTACCTTCGAACTTAATTGAAAAATAAAGGGCTCTATTTGTTGACAGATTAAAACTACTTCTGTTTAAGAACATTCTGTGGGTGGGGATGGCCAGTCTCAGGGTGCCATGTTGTTCTCCTCATTCACTGCACCTTGAGAAACTCTTAGCCATCGAGGAGATCTCCACAGAAGAGAAGGCAATTCATGGCCGACAGAAGTTGCTGTGGGCCTTCGGGAACCTTCAAACTGGCCCTCAAGGTCCATTTCAGGCGACTCAAGCTTTTCTCTGAACAAGTTAGCCTTCCTCTCAGCTGGTGGCATTGTTTATTCAATCATTTACCTCTTCAAAGAACTTATATTGAGCACCTTTTTAGTGTTGGATGCAGTGCCTGCCAATGGGCCTCCCTCCTTGAACATGGCAGAATGGGCACCCTTAATGTAGTTTCTGCTGTTTTCTGTGCTTGCCCCTTTGTCAGATTCTGTATCAGGTTATAACACCAACAAGGGTTAGTTTTTTGCCTTGGAAAAAGGACAAAGGACCAATAAAAAGAGAAAGGATTTCATATTCACTTAAACTATAAATTTGGGGGCCTCACAATGCCCCACACAGCTCTTGGTAGAGAGCCTGTATCCATTCAAAGTTTCATGAACGGGAATATGAATGTTAAGTGTGTATAAAGACCCTGGAGATCATCTGGTGCAACCCTTTAGTTTTACAGATAAGGACACTGAAGCACCGAGAAGGAAACAGAAGGTTCAGGACAAAGCCAGCTCTGTCTCCTGTACCAACCTTGCATGAAAAACAACCAACGCAATCTTGCTTTGAGCAGAAACGATTTGCGAATCAATACATACGTACCGGGAGGAAAGATGAACTGAGATGACTCTACCTAAAAGACAGAATGCCAAGGAAAAACTTAAGGATATCCTGCAAAACTTATTATCAATACTTATTTAGAAAAAGTCCTGACTAGGTGTCCTTATAGAGGTTCAAATGTGAGTAGGACACACGCCCGGCCAGGGAGGCCTGGATTATAGGTGGCCACCAATTCCAGCCTACACTGCCAGGTGACTCTTGAATCCTTCCCTGAAGATGTTTCTCACAGGAGGGAAAACCATTTGTCCCCTATCAAAGAGCAATGATGACCAGGCAGGTGGCTGGTCCTTCCTGAGGCTCTGTTAATGTGGGGTCCGTTTTGACAAACTCATATTCACATCAGCAGGGGGCAGGTCCCCAAAGAGGACAGTGGCTCCAGCTCTCTGTGGCCCACTGACAGCTCCTCTTTGGGTTTTGGAGGCCCCCTGTATGTTTACTGCAATCCTGACAGACTTCTGCCCAGGGAACTTCCTCTTTCTTTTAGTGATTTTGCTGTTATTGTTGTTTTTAATTGCAAAAATAATATGCATTTATTAAAACAAATTCAAATAACACAGAAATATAAGTAAAAACTGAACATTATTTCTCCCTTTCCCACACTTTGTGCTTCCCCTCCAATTCCTTTCTTTGTGGGTAACTATAATGTACAAATTCAAGCCGGGCGCAGTGGCTCACACCTGTAATCCCAGCACTTTGGGAGACTGAGGCAGGTGGATCGCTTGAGGTTGGGAGCTCGAGACCAGCCTTGCCAATATAGTGAAACCCCATCTCTACTAGAAATACAAAAAAATTAGCTGGGTGTGGTGGCAGGTACCTGTAATCCCAGCTACTAAGGAGGCTGAGGCAGGAGAATCACTTGAACCCAGGAGGTGGAGGTTGCAGGGAGCCGAGACAGCACCATTGCACTCCAGCCTGGGCAACAAGAGTGAAACTCTGTCTCAAAAAAATAATAATAATAAAATAAATATAATGTACGAATTCTTCCAGAAGAAAATATGTAGTGTATTTTTATATAAATTCTTATATAGTAAATATTTGTTTATATATATTATGATATATTATATATCATAATATATATCTATATTAATATATATTATATTTTTTACACATATATACTATATATGTATATGTAGACAATTTGTATTTTTAATTTACATGTATGTGCACTTATATAGAAAGTTTTTTTCAACACAAATTATATCATACCAAATGCGTTGTTTCATAACTTGCTTTTCTCACCAAATAAACTACATATTATGCTTATTTTCCCGTGATGGTACAATGTGTTACAGGTATGGATATGCACCGATTTATTTAGTGAGTGCCCAACTGATGAACATTTAGGTTGTTTTCTTTATTTTTATAAATAACCTTCTATTACTATTAGGTAACTTTCTTAACATTCTCTCCATCCCCCGCTTTAAGCTCAGTTATATAAATGTGCCACCATATCTCAATCCTATTATGAACATAACACTTGATTGTGTACCAGTTAAGTAACTACTGTACCAAATGAGGGGATGAATATGAGGTTTAAAATGTCACAAAATCAAAAGATATTAAAGGTTTACACACCATTTATTACCTGTGGGTTTGCCTGATATTTTGGTCTATTTTCTTTCCCAGCCTAGCTGCTACACTTTACCTATATTGCCTGCCTTCTTGCCTTCCTTCCTTCCCTCCCTTTTCTCTCTTTCTCTCTCTCTCTTTCTTTCTTTCTTTCTCTTTCTTTCCTTCCTGCTTTCTTTCTTTCTCTTGCTTTCTTGCTTGCTTCCTTCCTCCTTTCCTTCCTTCCTTCCCTTCCCTTTCCCTTCCTTCCTTCCTCCCTTCCTTCCTTCCTCTCTCTCTCTCTCCCTCTCTCTCTTTTTCTTTCTCTCTTTCTCTCTTTGAGATGGGGGTCCTCACTCTGTCATCCAGGCTAGGCTAGAATGCAGTGGCACAATCATGGCTCACTGCAGCCTCAGCCTCCCCAAGGTCAGGTAATCCTCCCACCTCAGCCTCCCGAGTAGCTGAGACTACAGGAACATGCTACTGTACTTGGCTAAATTGTGTGTGTGTGTGTCTGTGTGTGTGTGTGTGTGTGTGTGTGTTTGGTGGAGACAGGGTTTCACTATGCTGCCCAGGCTGGTCTTGAACTCCTGGGTTCAAGCCATCCTCCCACTTTGGGCTCCTAAAGTGCTGGGATTACGGGTGTAAACCACCAAACCCAGCATTATATTTTCATTTAAAAATTAAGATTTTTGATGATAAGAAATAAAAACCAAGTCCACAGGATTTGCCTGGTTACACATCTCAGTGAAGATGTGAGTGGCAGAGAAGATGCTGCCGAGCTCTGTCCAGGATCTGCCTCACAGTGGACTCTCCATAAATATTAAACCACAGAGGCTGACCTGAGCTGCAAAGAGAACATGTGTCTGTCAGACCTCCGTGAGTCACCTACTTTGTGCAAAGCCCTGAAGATTTCCCAAAAGGAATCAGACAGTCTCTGCCCTCTAGAACCGTGGTTGTAGAAGAAGACATAAACACAAAACACCACCTAAAATATGGCAAGATGAAGTGGGTGCAATGAAAGAAACAGCCAAGGGCAGGGGTAGGGGACAGGAAAGCTTTGCATTGAAAAGGGAAGTCACAAGAATATGTGTTTGAACCAAGCATTGAGCAGAATTTTGATGGTGGTGTGAATGGTGGAGAGAGGAGTTTCAGGTTAAGGAATAAGTACACAGTTGCCGAATATGGATAAATGTTTAGGGAGTGGCAAACTGTGAATGATACACTATATCTAGAAACCAGAGGGACCTTGTTTGAGATCAGAAAGACACTTGGAGCCAGATGGTGGCCTGGAATGGAAGTACAAGGAGTTTCTGGGCCACTTGATAGGCAGTGGTGTTCCTTGTAGGTTTAGGAATGTGGTCTGTTCCATGGTTTGGGAAGATAATCTAAGATGGATTATTATTATTATTATTATTATTTGAGACAGAGTCTCACTCTGTCTCCTGGGCTGGAGAGCAGTGGCACAATCTTGGCTCACAGCAACCTCTGCCTCCTAAGCTCAAGCAATCCTCCCGCCTCAGCCTCCTGAGTAGCTGAGATTACACGCACCATGCCTGGCTAATTTTTGTATTTTTTATAGAGATGGGGGTTTCAACATGTTGCCCAGGCTGGTCTTAAACTGCTGAGCTCAAGCGATCCGCCTGCCTCAGCCTCCCAAAGTGTTGTGATTACATGCATGAGGATGGATTATTAAGGAACACAAAAGATTGAAGATTTTTTTAATGAAAAGACTGGGGGTAGGAGAGCAATGATGTGCTATCTTAGGTCCTCTGTTGATGTCAGGGTTGTATTTTAAATACCTTGGTCGACAAAAAGAGTCAATTTCTGAAAAATATTTGAAAAGATTTATTCTTTTTTTTTTTGAGACAGAGTCTTGCTCTGTTGCCCAGGCTGGAGTGCAGTGGCGTAGTCTCAGCTCACTGCAACCTCCACCTCCCGGGTTCAAGTGATTCTCCTGCCTCAGCCTCCTGAGTAGCTGGGATTACAGGCATGTGTCACCACGCCTGGGCTAATTTTTGTATTTTTAGTAGTGACAGGGTTTAACCATGTTGGTCAGGCTGGTCTTGAACTGCTGACCTCGTGATCCACCCACCTCAGCCTCCCAAAGTGCTGAGATTACAGGAATGAGCCACCGGGCCCGGCCAGAAGAGATTCATTCTGAGCCAAATATGAGCGACCGTGGCCCGTGACACAGCCCTCAGGAGGTCCTGACATGTGCCCAAGGTGGCCTAGGCACGGCTTAGTTTTATACATTTTAGGGAGGCATGAGACATCAATCAAGTAATCAATCAAATACATTTCAGAAATACATTGGCCAGGCGCAGTGGCTTACGCCTGTAATCCCAGCACTTTGGGAGGCCGAGGCGGGCGGATCACCTGAGGTCGGGAGTTCGAGACCAGCCTGACCAACATGGTGAAACCCCATCTCTACTAAAAACACAAAAATTAGGCGGGCATAATAGCGGGCACCTGCTACTTGGGAGGCTGAGGCAGGAGAATTGCTTGAACCCGGGAAGCAGAGCTTGCAGTGAGCCGAGATGGCGCCACTGCACTCCAGCCTGGGCGACAGAGCGAGACTGTCTCAAAAAAAAAAAAGAAAGAAATACATTGGTTTGGTCCAGACAGACAGCACAACTCAAAAGGGAGGTGGTTGGGGAGCTTCCAGGCTACAGGTAAGTTTAAACATTTTCTGGTTGACAATTGGTTGAGTTTGTCTAAGGACCTGGGATTGATAGAAAGGGAATGTTCAGGTTAAGATAGCAGATTGTGGAGACCAAAGTTCTTTTGAAGTCTTATAGTGGCTGCCTTTAGAGACAATAGATGACAAATGTTTCCTATTCAGATCTTAACCTCTTAAGGATTGGGAGGGCCTGGAAGTAAAAGATCTGGCTATGTTAATAGAGATTCTTTACAGATTCAAGTATTCCTCCACAATGGACGGCTTTGCAGGGCCATTTCAAAATATGGCAAAGAAACATGTTTTGGGGTAAAATATTTTTATTTTCTTCCTTGTCTCGTAATGTTTTGCCAGAATCAGGGTGAGTTAAATAAAACCCATTGATGAGAACTTACGATTTGTAGGGCATGACTCCCCAGACCCCTTAGATAGGAATTTGGGCAAGAAAAAAAAAATCAGAGTTTAGTTCTCACCTCTTAAAAACAAAATTGGTCTCATGCAGCACCTTCCAAACACACAAGACATAAGGAATGTCTGGCGCTGCCACCAAGAAAATGAAAACATAGCATAATTTAGAGAGTGTTTGCTTATAGAAGGTGTGTGAACTGGGGAAAAAAAGACATTTTTGATCTGTTTTCATATTGTTAAATGCCTAGTCTTTGTAGTGTCACCATTCCTCTTTATGTGCCATCATGATTTTTCTAGAATTTCATAATAATGATCTTTGAAATTGTTATCTATTTTTTACAGTTACATGCCAATAGGTAAGAATCTCCCTATAATTTCTAGTTGTCTTATCCCAAATTCAGCCAGAATCAAACTATATCTGCAGTCTCAGTTCTCTTACCCTTCAATATTGAGTGCTAACCAGCATTTCATATGCATCGTCTAATTTTAATCTCCACGACAGTTACAAGGAAGGTACCATTCATTCATTCAGTCATCAAATATTTGAGTCCCTACTAACAGGCAGGCACTGGAGATGCAATGATTTAAAAAATGACAGGCCAGGCACGGTGGCTCAGGCCTGTAATCCCAGCACTTTGGGGGGCCGAGGCAGGCGGATCACCTGAGGTCGGGAGTTCAAGACCAGCCTGGCCAACATGATGAAACCCCGTCACTACTAAAAATACACTAAAGAATACACAGTAGACAGGAATTCTTTGTGTTGCTTAATTACCTCCATGGACCTTTGGTAGCAATTTCTAGAAAATTTACGAATTTTGGGGGTTAGTGTCTAGCATTTGGAATGTACTTTATGTTGTGATTGGACTGAGGCTGTTATGCAGAGAAACACTTCCATGTTTCTTATCTTTTTAAAAACTATTTACTTTTGTATAATTTTAGACTTACAAAAAAGTTGCAAAAATAGTCCAGAGAGTTCCCATATAGTCTTCACCCAGTTTCCCCAAATGTTACCGTCCTGTATAACCGTGATGCAATTAGCAAAATTAAGAAATTAACATTGATTCAATATTGTTAACTAAACTATGGACTCTAATTAGGTTTTCCCAATTTTTTTCTCTAATTTCCTTTTTTTTTTTTTTTTAGACAGAATCTCACTCTGTTGTCCAGGCTGGAGTGCGATGGCGCAATGTCAGTTCACTGCAACCTCTGCCTCCCATTCAAGCGATTCTCCTGCTTCAGCCTGCCAAGTAGCTGGGACTACAGGCACACATCACCACACCCAGCTAATTTTTTTTGTTTTTAGTAGAGATGGAGTTTCACCACGTTGGCCAGGCTGGTCTTGAACTCCTGACCTCAGGTGATCCACCCGCCTTGGCCTCCCAAAGTGCTGGGATTATAGGCGTGAGTCACCACGCCCCGCCTGCTAATCTCTTTTCTGTTCCAGCACCCACATTGTAATTAGCTGGCATGTCTCCTTAGTCTCTTAGTCTGTTACAGTTTCTTGGTCTTTTCTTGTATTTTGTGACCTTGACAGTTTTGAAGACTAACAAATCAAGGATGTTGGAGAATGTCCCTCAATTTGGGTTTGTTTGATATATTCTCCTGATTAGTTTGGGGCTATAGACTTGGGGGAAGAATACCACAGGTAGGGTCCCTTCTCAGGGGATTGTACCAGGGGATACATATCAGTAGGTCTTATTACCAGTGATGTTAACAGTGATTATTTGATTAAGGTGATATCTGCCAGGTTTCCCTAACATCCTGTTTCTTCTTAAACTCTCACCCACCTGTTTAACATTCTTAAGTGGTTCTTGTCTGTTGCAATGATTACCGTGGTGTTCTAATAGTTTTAATGATTTCCTTTTTTTTTTTTTTTTTTTTTTTTGAGGTGCAGTCTTTCTCTCTTGCCCAGGCTGGAGTGCACTGGCGCAGTCTCAGCTCACTGCAAGCTCCGCCTCCCGGGTTCACGCCATTCTCCTGCCTCAGCCTCCTGAGTAGCTGGGACTATAGGCACCCGCCACCACGTCCAGCTAATTTTTTGTATTTTTAGTAGAGACGGGGTTTCACCATGTTAGCCAGGATAGTATCAATCTCCTGACCTCTTGATCCACCTGCCTCGGCCTCCCAAAGTGCCGGGAGCCACCGCTCCCAGCCTCCTTTGTTTCTTCTACATTGAGTAATTTGAATTCTTCTGGAAGGAACAATTGTCCTTCTCTTCCATTTATTCATTTACGTCACTATAGACTCATGGATATTGTTGCTCAAATTGTTCCAGCTTTGGTTAGTCCAAGTTCTCTTAGGTTTCAACAAGCCCTCATCCTGTTTTTTTGAGCTTCCTTATTTTTATTGTACCACAAGATGCTTCAGGCTTATTTTGTATTTTTCCTGTCCTGGAATCAACCACTTTTTTAAGGAGCTCTACTTCCTTTTATTGGAGAATGGTATTTAGAAACCAAGATCTGGGTGGGAGGTGACTCATTGGTACTGGAGTGTCACCATTTCTAGGTCCTTTCAGGGAACAGAGCTAGGAAATATTGTTTGTATACTAACCCAGGCATACAGGCACATCTGTATTTACTTCTGCATATCTCTACCTCAGTAGTTCCTAACCTGGGGCAATTTTGCCCACCCCCCAGGGGATATTGGGCAATCTATGGAGACATTTTGGGGCATCACAACTCAAAGGGAAGATACTAGTAGCATCTACTGTGTAGAGGCCAGGGATGCTGCTAACCATCCTACAATGCAGAGGAGAGGCCCTACCAGCAAAGAAGAATCCAGCCCAAATATCCATAGTGGTGCCAAAGTTGAAAAGCCCTAATCTATCTGTATATTTATTAAAAACACACAAAATACATATGAATTCATACTGATAACTCGCACCCAACCCAGCTCAACAGGGTGCTTTAGTCTAGCATTCTTCCTTCGCTTTTTTGTAACTTCTTTCTCCAGTAAGAAACCTGGCTAACAATATCTACAATACAGTTCCTTACTTGTTCAACTCTAGTATACAGATCGTTTCAAAATTGCTACTTCATACTCTGTGAGAGACAAATTTACTCACTAGAATATAGTGTTTGTGTCCAGTTCTTTTTTGTCTTTAGCCCTACAGTGTCCACTCAAAACTCCGTTTTGAGGCCAGGCACAGTGGCTCACGCCTGTAATCCCAGCACCTTGGGAGGCCAAGGCAAGCAGATTACCTGAGGTCAGGAGTTCAACACTAGCCTGGCCAACATGGTGAAACCCCGCCTCTACTAAAAATATAAAAAATTAGCCGGGCATGGTGTTGAGCACCTGTAATCCCAGATATTCAGGAGGCTGAGGCAGGAGAATTGCTTGAACCTGGGATGCAGTGGTTGCAGTGAGCCAAGATCGTGCCACTGCACTCCAGCTTGGGAGACAGAGTGAGGCTCTGCCTCAAAAAAAACAAAACAAAACCAAAAAACCCGCTGTTTTCCAAAGTTCCTCAGGTTGGCTCCTTTCTTCTCCCACTCCCTTCAGCATGCTGTGTCATTCATCTGTGATACCACTGGATTCATTTGCCACAGCATGCATTCCATCTTAGGCCTCTGACAACCTGGTTTATATATTTTTTAATTTCCATAGAGTAAAATTCATTCTTTGGCCTGTATCGTTCTATGGATTTTTGACAAATGCATTAAGTTGTATATCCACCATCATAGTAACATGCAGGAGAGTTCCATCACCCCCAAAATTCCTTTATGTCCTTTGTAGGCAATTTCTCTCCTCTCCTCACCCCCCAGCAACTGTCCTTATAGTTTTTGCATTTTTGATAATGTAATATAAATGGAATCATACAATATGTAGCCCTTTGGTTCTGGATTCATCTATGTTGTTGTATAGATCAATCGTTTTTTCTTTTTTATTGCTGAGCAGTATTTCATTGTATGGATATGGTTTATCCATTCACCAGTTGAAGGACATCTAGGCTGTTTCCAGTTTAGGTTGATTATGAGTTAAGCTAATATAAACATCCATGTATAGGTTTTGTGAAAACCTAAGTTTCCAGTTCACATGGTAAATACCTCGGAGTGGGGTTGCTGGGTTGTATGCTAGGTATACTGTTTTCCAAAATGACTGGACCATTTTGAATCCGCACCAGCGAAGTATAAGGTATCATCCTCTCCAGCACTTGGTATTTTCAGTTTGTTCTTCTTTCTTAAGCCATTGTAAAAGGTGTGCCATGATACCTCCTCATGATTTTAATGTGTATGTCCCTAATGACCAATGATGTTGAGCATCCGTTTATATGCTTTTTTTCCACCTGAATGTCTTCTTTGGTGAAGTGTCTCTTCAAATCTTTGTCTGTCCTCTTGCTCGTTAGTTTTTAAGCCTTGTCCCCATTTTATAGACATAAAACTGTCACACTCACCCGTTTCTGAAATTCCCTCCTTTAGGAGCTCCCCTAACTCTACTCCCTCCCACCTCCCACCATTACAGTCACAGGTTCTTCTGGATATCCTCACCAGTTAACATGGCCTATTGAGTTTTACTTTTTGTAGTTTGTATTATGCAAGCCTTTTTTCTAAGTATAAAATTATACCCTTTTAGATTCTGAGTTAAAAAAAAATACAACAAATGAGGCTGGGCGCGGTGGCTCACGCCTGTAATCCCAGCACACTTGGGAGGCCAAGGTGGGCAGATCACGAGGTCAAGAAATCGAGACCATTCTGGCCAACATGGTGAAACCCCGTCTCTACTGAAAATACAAAAATTAGCTGGGTGTGATGGTGCGTACCTGTAATCCTAGCTACTCGGCAGGAGACTCGCTTGAACCAGGGAGTTGGAGGTTGCAGTGAGCCCAGATCGTGCCACTGCACTCAAGCCTGGCAACAGAGCAAGACTCTGTCTCAAAAAAAAGAAAGAGAGAAAAAGAAACAAATGAAAAAAATAAATAAAAATAAAAATAAAATTACACCTTTATATTGATCTTTTTTGCCAAACCACCACCCCAAGACTCTGATATGACTCCCTAGGGAACATGGCTTCCATATCTAGCCTCCTAGTGACATGGTACATTAGTATTGCCAAGAGAGTTATAGAAACTGGACATTCTTGAGGCTGGGCATAGTGGCTCACGCCTGTAATCCCAGCACTCTGGGGGACCGAGGCAGGCGGATCACGAGATCAGGAGTTCAAGACCAGCCTGGCCAACATGGTGAAACTCCTTCTCTACTAAAAATACAAAAATTAGCTAGGTGTGGTGGCGGGTGTCTGTAATCACAGTTACTCGGGAGGCTGAGGCAGGAGAATCACTTGAACCTGGGAGGCAGAGGTTGCAGTGAGCCGAGATCCCACCACTGTAGATCCCACCACTGTGCTCTAGCCTGGGCGACAGAGCGAGACTACATCTAGAAAAAAAAAAGAAACTGAACATTCTCTTTGGCAGAGTGAAGCATCCTAGAGGGGCTCAGTGTTGAGTGCTGGGAGCACTGCAGTGCAGATGTCATAGGCTGGGGAGAATTGAAGTGAAAGTGTCTCAGGTCTCAGGTTGATGTGGAGGTGGTGGTGTCTATGTGAGTATGTTGGGGATGGAGGAAATGATTCATTTCCACAGGACTCCTGACTCATGGAAGTATTTGGGCCAAACTCACTTTCTAGAGTTAAATTTCATGAATTAGAATTAAAATATAATAGCCACAAGGGCTGGGGAGGATGGAAACTTTGTATTTATTAATTCATTTAATCCTCACAGCAACTCTATGAGGTCATTCACCTGCATTTGACAGAGGAGTAAATGAAACCCCTGGAGTTACAGGGCTGATAAATTGCAGAGCCTGGACAACATTCCTACAGCTGACCCCAGAACTTTCATTCTTTCCACAGCATTATTTTACTACATCTTGGGTTTAATTCACACACTGTGTAATATTAGAAAAAATATTTTAAGAAGGTGGGAGTTTGGAGATCAAAGAGCCCCTGAGAGGTAGGAGCTGGCTGTGGTTAGGACTCTAGCAAGCCAGAACTTATATCTGGCTCTCACTCATTTGCTTTGTGAATTTGGAGAAATAATTAATTTTTTTTTTGAGATAGGGTCTTGCTTGGTTGCCTAGGCTAGAGTGCAGTGGCATGATCTCAGCTCACTGCAGCCTCTGACCTCCCAGCCTCAAGTGATCCTCCTACCTCCACCTCCCAAGTAGCTTGGACTACAGGCACGTACCATCATGCCCAGCTAATTTTTAAGTTTTTTGTAGAGACGGGGTCTCCCTGTGTTGCCCAGGCTGGTCTTGAACTTGATCTTCTTTGCCAAACCACCACCCCAAGACTCTGCACCGCAATCTTCCCACCGTGCTCTCCCGAAGTGCTGCGATCACAGGTGTGAGCCACTGCACCCAGCCAGTTGAATATTCTTTTGCTTTATTTAGTTTGCTTCTCTTTCACAGTGGTCTCTGAACTGTTTTGATTGCACATGCCACCAGTAATAAAAAAGTTTGAGAACACTTGTTCATGAAATGTTTATCTCTTTATAAAGTTATGTACATATAAAGCCATTTTAACATATTATGTATGTTAAAAATATTTACAAAAATAGAACTTTCAAAAGGATAAGATAAAAATAAAATAACCATAACTCTGCCCTCACTAATATTTTTAGTTGAGACCATGTGACTGAACTAGATTGTCCTTATTTTTACCTCATGTGACAAATAAAGGCGGTGTCTGCTGTGCCATATTCTTGTGGTTTTACTTATGCTGGCACTTTGTTCTTAGCTTTACTCTCTGATTCCATTAGAAAAAAATATTTTCATGTCACTGACCTATTTTTGTCAAGTTTAGCTTTATTAAAACTAAATTATGAAAGCTATAAATCTATGTAACCTGCCATACATAAATGCACTGTGTCCCACTACACTAAAAACAATCAAATTAGAGTGATGCTATTATTCCAGCCAAATCATGGGATGCCCTCAGGCTTCTTTCTTCATCATCCAGAACACTCAACCTTCTGACATGTGGGCTGAGAGAGGAGACCAGTGCCAATCCATTGATTAACTATTAGTAAAGCTTAACTTCTGTCATATTTATTTCATTTATTTATTTATTTTTTTGAGACAGAGTTTTGCTTTTGTGGCCCAGGCTGGAGTGCAATGGCATGATCTCGGCTCACTGCAACCCCTGCTTCCTGGGTTCAAGCAATTCTCCTGCCTCAGCCTCCCAAGTAGCTGAGATTACAGGTGCCTGCCACCACGCCCAGCTAATTTTTTGTATTTTTAGTAGACATGGGTTTCACCATGTTGCCCAGGCTGGTCTCAAACTCCCAACCTCAGGTGATTCACCCACCTTGGCTTCCCAAAGTGCTGGGATTACAGGCATGAGCCACCGTGCCTGGCCAACTTTTGTCATATTTTAAATCAAAATAAATCTAAGTTTAAATGTTTTCTTACTGTCCTCCAAAAGATTGTCTTGCGTATCCACTAGGTACAGACACTTTATTTTAGAGACAGTTGACCCTTGAACAACATGGGTGTGAATTTTGTGAGTCCACTTATACTCAGATTTTCTTTCACCTCTGCCATCCCTGAGACAGCAAGACTAATCCCTCTTCTTCCTCCTCCTCCACCTCCTTAATGTGAAGACGATGAGGATGAAGACCTTTATGATGATCCACTACCACTTAATGAAGAGTAAATAGGCTGGGTGCAGTGGCTCACGCCTATAATCCCAGCACTTTGGGAGGCCAAGGCAAGTGGATCGCTTTGAACCCAGGAGTTCGAGACCAGCCTGGGCAACATGGAGAAACCCTGTCTCTACTAAAAAATACAAAAATTAGGCTTTGGTGGCTGTCGCCTGTAATCCCAGCTACATAGGAGGCTGAGGCACAAGAATAGCTTGAACCTGGGAGGGAAAGGTTGCAGTGAGCTGAGATTGCGCCACTGCACTCCAGCCTGGGTGACAGAAAAAGGCCCTGTCTCAAAAAAAAAAAAAAAGAAGAAGAAGAAGAGTAAATATATTTTCTTTTCCTTATAATTTTCTTTAAAGCATTTTTTTTCTCTAGCTTGCTTTGTTGTAAGAATACGGTACACAGGCGGGGCACGGTGGCTCACACCTATAATCCCAGCACTTTGGGAGGCCGAGGCAGGCGGATCACCTGAGGTCGGGAGTTCGAGACCAGCCTGACCAACATGGAGAAACCCTGTCTCTACTAAAAATACAAGATTAGCCGGACTTAGTGGCGCATGCCTCTAATCCCAGCTACTTGGGAGGCTGAGGCAGGAGAATTGCTTGAATCTAGGAGGTAGAAGTTGCAGTGATCCAAGATCACACCATTGCACTCCAGCCTGGGCAACAAGAGCAAAACTCTGTCTCAAAAAAAAAACAAAAAAACAGTATATAATATATATAACATATAAAATATGTGTTAATTGACTTTTTGTTACACATAAGGCTTCCAGGCAACAGTAGGCTGTTAGTAAGGTTTTGGGGGACTCAAAAGTTATTTTCAACTTCACATGGGGTTGGGGCCCCTAACCCCTGTGTTATTCAAAGGTCAACTATGTAAGTTTCCCCCAAACAGGAGAAACGTAGGAGTTGACGGTATGAGTTCCATTGCACTTTGTTGAATTATTCAGTAAAAAGGCTAAAATGCCTTTAAGAAAAATATTTTTGCATCTCTAAACTATTTTTGCTACAAGAATTGAAAGAATCCAGAAGTGTGGTTGATGATAACCAAAGCAGGGATTCAAATTAAATGTGAGCTCCCTGAACTTCTGAAGACAGCCTGTTTTCTGCTGTAGCTTTGACAAGGAGGTCAGTCCCAGGACAGATGGAGGAGGCAACTTTGTTGCAGCTATTACTGGTCAAGTAACCCAGATGAGTCTCAGATCCACTCAGAACCTTCCTCTCTGGATTCTCTTTCCTATCTCAGGACATCTAAACCATTTATATCAACTCGCTTCAGAGCAAGCTGGAACCTGGACCCCAAGATGGAGAACAAGCCTGGGCTGACCCAGACAAGGTTATCCTAGACCGCAGCTCACAGAGCAGCCCCTTGGAGAGCTTGAGCTGAATTCCAACCCCAGCCCGAGGGTTTTGGATGGAAGTGAGTCAACTTCTGGAATGCAGTGAATTCAACATTTAGCCCCAAGTTAGTCACCATCGCAAATAGCAGTGAGAGCTGTGGCTCTTGTTCCATCTCCTTTTCAGCTGCAACAAAGTGACCACTGGAAACAGAGGACAGGCGAAAGAGCAGGCCAGCCTAAGTTAAACAGGGAGCCCTGGGCCCGTGTACACCGCCAGCACCACTCTAGATCTGGGTTACTTTAATGCTACTGAAGCTGAAGGCCGTATGGCTTTAATGGGAGTCTCTTCAAGCTGTAGCTTTAAAAAAGCAGTTCTGGATTAGCCGGGCATGGTGGCGGGCGCCCATAGTCCCAGCTACTTGGGAGGCTGAGGCAGGAGAATGGCGTGAACTCGGGAGGCAGAGGTTGCAGTGAGCCGAGATCGCACCACTGCACTCCAGCCTGGGGGAGAGTACGAGACTCTGTCTAAAAAAAAAAAAGAAAAAGAAAAAGAAAGCAGTCCTGAAGTAGAATTCAAAGCAACAAGAGATGAAAGGAGCTGCCATTTGTTTATTTACTTATTTATTTATTTATTTTTGAGATAGTCTCTCTCTGTCACCCAGGCTGGAGTGTAGTAGAGCGATCTTGCTCACTGCAGCCTCTGCCTCCCTTGTTCAAGCTATTCTCCTGCCTCATCCTCCCGAGTAGCTGGAACTATAGGCACGTGCCACCACGCCCAGCTAAGTTTTGTATTTTTAGTAGACAGGGTTTCACCGAGTTGGCCAGGCTGCTCTTGAACTAATGACCTTAGGTGATCCACCCGCCTCGGCCTCCCAAAGTGCTGGGATTACAAGCATGAGCCACCGTGCCTGGCCAGGACCTGCCATTTAAAATGCTCCATGAAGTTAACAATTCAACAACAACAAAAAACATCATTGAAATGACCTGAAGAAAAAGAAGCCTCCAATTCTCCGGAGTGTAACTCACGTCAACTACAATTTCTGCAGCAAAGGCAAAAAAAAAAAAAAAAAAAAAAGTAAACAGTACTTACTTTTTGCAATAGGAAACTCTTGCACATGGTTTCACTGAAATTCAAAAGTTATAACAGAGCATATAGTAAAAATCTCCCTCCTTCCCCATCACCCAGTTCCCCGGTTCCTCTCCAATTCAGAGACAGGCTGGCACAGTTCATCTTTATTAGCCAACAAATATCTAAATTATGGGTGAGTTGGTTTGGCCCATGGTAAGGGCAGTGATCCAAGAACAAATCCCAGCAGAATGGAAAAGCTGTTAATGAAGCTTTTAAAAAACATTCTTCCATGTACACACAATGTAACATCGGTAGAATTATCTTCAGATATGAAGCACAAGCGAAGACCATAGAGGTTAGCAGTACCCAGGAGAAAAAACATTTTGGCAGACTGGGAACAGATCGAATAATTTACCTTCTCTTGATTTTCTGCAGGACGTTTGAGGCTCCTGGCAATGAGGATCTTCCTGTAAGTGTTTGAGTTAGGGTTTGGCATCTGGCTTGACCTGATTTGCTCAGACACAGCTGGCCCTAATTATTATGAAATCACATGCGACAAGAAGGCCTTCTCTTGGCACTGGAACATTCCAAGCCATTAGGTGGATGTAAAATCTGGTCATTATCCATTAATTTTTCCTTTCCTCTGATATACTTCTAGACCTTCCAGTCACCAGACTCTGTGCTGTGTTAAAGGAGCTTTTCACATCCCAACCATGTTCCTGGAACCCAAGAAATGATCAGTTATAATTTAGGCGACTGCCAGCTAATCTCCTTTCCCATGGGGGTGGGTAAGGGACAAGATAGCAGTTGTTCATTTAGTACCTGGTATTTTACACTCCTTATTCCATTGAGTAGTAGATCATATCTATGCCTGTTATATTTTCAGTTAACTTAACAAATAGCAGGAAATGAAACTATTAAAATCTTATATCCTATCCCAGCCATTCTAGAGATTATCTTTAACTTTAAAAAAGGAGGAGGGAGGTAATATTTTACTAGGCAAAAATGTATAAATATACCTTTATAAATGAGTTCTTAAATTTTTTTGAGACGGAGTCTTGCTCTCTCATCCAGGCTGGAGTGCAATGGTGGGGTCTCGGCTCACTGCAACCTCTGTCTGCTGGGTTCAAGCGTCTGCTGGGTTCTCCTGCCTCAGCCTCCCAAGTAGCTGGGACTACAGGTGTGTGCCACCACGCCCAGCTAATTTTTGTATTTTTAGTAGACACGGGGTTTCACTATGTTGGCCAGGCTGGTCTCAAACTCCTGACCTCTTGTTCTGCCTGCCTCGGCCTCCCAAAATGCTGGGATTACAGGCATGAGCCACTGTGCCCGGCCTGAGTTTAAAATTTTTTAAGTGTTCCAGGTAGCTTCTAGCCTTGGTTTATGAAACCCTCTAATGTCTCCATTTTATAATTCTCTACACCACCTTCCCCCAAATAATCCACTGTGATTTAAATAATAAATGTGCCATGCGCTGTGGCTCATGCCTGTAATCCCAGCACTTTGGGAGGCCCAGGTGAATTGATCACTTGAGACTAGGAGTTCAAGGCCAGTCTGGCCAACATGGTAACACACCCTGCCCCGTCTCTACTAAAAATACAAAAATTGGCCAGGTGCCGTGGCACATGCCTGTAGTTCCAGCTACCCCAGAGGCTGAGGCAGGAGAATCGCTTGAACCTGGGAGGTGGAGGCTGCGGTGAGTTGAGATCATGCCACTGCACTCCAGCCTGCGGGACAAAGTGAGACCCTGTCTCCAAACAACAACAACAACAGCAACAAAAACTAACTAGATTAAAAATAAAAATAAGAAAAAATAAAATAAATAATAAATGCATGTAACATGCATGTGACTTAAGCTGTCTGGGTATCATGACAACAAACAAATGGCAATGGAGAGTGGTAACTCAGTGTTTCTTTAAATCAATTCACTGGCTGTCAGAACTTAAAAGACTTCCTGGTTAGTATTTTCCCAAGTTCACTTATTTGCATACCACCTTCATAACTTTTTTAATGGAATTTTTTTAAAGTATCAATTGCATATAATTAACGATGAAATAGTTTTACAATATTTGTTACAAAAAAAGAAAGCCTGTCCTCCATTCCTTGAAGTTACGGCTTTCAATGCTGCTACATTATTATTTTCTTTTCTTGTATATTTTTTTTTTTTTCCTGAGACAGAGTCTTGCCCTATTGCCCAGGCTGGAGTGCAGTGGCAGGATCTTGGCTCACTGCAACTGCTGCCTCCCAGGTTCAAGTGATTTTCCTGCCTCAGCCTCCCGAGTAGCTGGGATTACAGGTGTGCACCACCATGCCCAGTTAATTTTTGTATTTTTAGTAGATACCAGTTTTACCATGTTGGCAGGCTGGTCTCGAACTCCTGACCTCAGGTGATCCGCCTGCGCTGGCTTCCGAAAGTACTGGGATTACAGGCGTGAGCCACCATGCCTGGCCACTAAATTATTATCTTCATATTTACCTCCAGTTCTTCCCTTTAAAAAGAAGTCTTGATATTTGTACTTGATTTTTAAAGTTTTAGCATTATTTATTGGCTTCCTGCTATGGAAGATTCAGATTAAGCTTTATTTCAATATTTCTGACCTAACTCTCTTTTCCCCCCTCTATTATTTCCTATCCTTCCCCATTCTTCCAATATAGATATTTTGGTAAAACCAGTCTTTTGTTAATATTCTGTATTTTAATGATAAAGATACTATTGACAGCTGAACAGCGGAGTGAACTGATTTCTTTCTCTGCACAGCTATTTATTTTTCTTGGCAAACCCTTTATAGAATAAATAATAATATAAATAATAGTTTGTTTAAGTTTATTTTTGTTTTGTTTTGTTTTGTTTCTTTTGAGACGGAGTTTCGCTCTTGTTGCCCAGGCTGGAGTGCAATGGCGCAATCTTGGCTCACCGCAACTTCCACCTCTTGAGTTCAAGCGAGTCTCCTGCCTCAGTCTCCCAAGTAGCTGGGATTACAGGCATGCGCCACCATGCCTGGCTAATTTTGTATTTTTAGTAGAGATGGGGTTTCTCCATGTTGGTCAGGCTGGTCTCGAACTCTCAACCTCAGGTGATCCTCTCGCCTTGGTCTCCCAAAATGCTGGGATTACAGGCGTGAGCCATCGCGCTCAGCCTTCGTTTAAGATTTTTAAGTACACTTATCACTAATATATGTTCAAACTTTCCCCTAGTTGCATAAATCTCTCAAACTTCATGCCATTGGTAGCCTTATAGTTTGATCTTTTACAAGAATTCTCTTCTGGGATCTTCTGAGGAGAGGCAGGTTTCTGGTTGTGTGGAATGACAGAGGATGTCCCATTGCTTCTTATGATGACTTTCAACTGGAATTGTTTTCGACTTTACCTCCTCCGCTTCTGATTCCACAGACAATGGGTGCAACAAATTCCTGGGCCTTCCAGAGGTTCTGGATGCAAATGAAGTTGCTTCTCAGCTTCCCCCACTGCTGGCTGATGGTTGAGATTTCCTGCATCTTCCAGGTAAGTTATCCCATGTCCATCCAATGTTTCTAAAATTGTTGCCATGGTATTTCTCTCATTTTATTTGTACTATTATGTGAAAATTATGTACTGTTGTGTATGCTTTTAAAAACATCCTTCTGAACCCACCTTTTAGTGGTTTTAAACTGAAAATCCTTTCAGTTTTTTTCCTCCTATCCTATTATTTTCTGGCCTTTACCTAAAACAGGTTGAATATCCCTTATATAAAATGCTTGGGGCCAGGCGTGGTGGCTCACACCTGTAATCCCAGCACTTTGGGAGGCTGAGGCGGGTGGATCACCTGAGGTCAGGAGTTTGAGACCAGCCTGACTAACATGGTGAACCCCATCTCTACTAAAAACACAAAATTAACCAGATGTAGCTGCGCATGCCTGTAGTCCCAGCTACTAGGGAGAATTGCTTGAACCCGGGAGGCAGAGGTTGCAGTGAGCTGAGATCACGCCATTGCGCTCCAGCCTGGGCAACAAGAGCAAAACTCAGTCCCAAAATTTTTTTTTTTATTAAAAAACAAAATGCTTGGGATCAAAAGTGTTTTAGATTTTGGAGTTTTTCAAATTTTGGAATATTTACTTATATACTCACCAATTAAGTATCCCTAATTTAAAAATCTGAAATGTGAAATGCTCCAGTGAGCATTTCCTTTGAATATCATGTCAGTCCTAAAAAGTTTTGGATTTTGAGCTGGACAAGGTGATGCATCCAGCTACTTTGGAGGCAGAGGTGGGAGGATTGCTTGAGGCCAGGAGTTCGAGATCAGCCTGGGCAACATAGCAAGACTCCATCTAAAAAAAAGATTTTGGATTTTCCAGCATTTCAGATTCTGGATTTGGGAGTAGGGATATTCAAACTGTAGTAGTCTTTATATTGACTTGATTTTTATGTTTTAAACTCATCCTAATCAATAACATTAATAAAATTATGGGTGGAATATAGTTAGATTTTCTTATACAGTTATATTTTCTAAAATATATTAATATTTATTAAAAAGAAAAAAATATTGATGTACCACCAGTGGCATGCACTCTACTTAGGGAAACACTGCCCTGGACCACTGCAGACGTTAAGGTCCAGGGAGGTTAAATGGTCTTGCTTGAGGTCTGGCAAATGGCAGAACTGGGACATTCCTTGGATCTCCTGAATTCCCTACTTGTTTTTACCGCAAAGCCAGCCAGCCTGGGCCTCTGTCTAGAGGTACTCATTAACTATATGCCTTACTTCTCTAAGCTATTCACAACCACTTAGTATGTTATACCACCTTCAAATTATTTACCCCCTAAGTTACAGAGCTTGTTTGAAGCTAACAATTCCAAATATGCCCCACTTTTAGCCCTGAATAGAGAGATGCATTGATGGAAAAATAAATGAGGTCAGTATTCTTTTCTACTCATCTGACAAGAATGGCAGTTTATTAAGTGAGCAAATTTTCCAATGTGGTTTCCAAAAATCTTACTCATTCCAAAATGAATAAGGAGGTGCTCCATTCTTTTCTTTGCTATATCAACATATAGGACCTCCACGTCACAGACCTTAAATATTTCCCCAAATAGAAAGTAGTACGGTTTGTAAGTGGCAGAATCAGCTTGTAAACACAGTTTGTTCCCAACCCATCATTTAAATAGAAATGGCCCAAAGCCAGCATTGCTTCAAGCATAGGAATTCTCACATCATTTGTCCTCACCAACAAATTCCGCAGTACCAAATTTAGCTTGGTGAGACAAGCATGATGCTGAAAATACTTCCTCTGCTGTTAATTGGCAACATTTAATAAAAGAAGAGCAGATGTTGAACTATAGGGACAGGTTAAATTTTGAAATTACAGTGCCATCATAACTAATTAAAGCCAGAATAAAAGACACAAATTTGAGAAAGATAAAATTATTGAAATAAGACTTTGGAGTTTGTTTTAACAGGATATGATCTGTGTAACATATTTTGTAATGTCTATTTGTATTTGTACATAATTGCACTTTAATTTATAACAGTTTAACTTCAAATATTTTTCTACTTTAAGTACAGTGCAGTATAAGAATTTTAGGACACTATACTTCTATTTCTTCCTTCTTGTCTTTATGCTATTGTGATACATTTTGCTTCAATATATGTTATGAATCCTGCAATGTACTGTGATTATTTTTGCTTTGATTAGTTGATGATGTCTTAAAGAAGTCATTTATATACTTATCATTTCTGGCACTCTTCAGTCATTTGTATAGATCCTTTTCTTGTGCTGTATCCTGCCTGAAAACTTCTATTTTCTTTCTTGTTGTGCAGTTGGCTAGTGATGAGTTCTTTCAGCTTTTGTTTGAAAAGTTTTAATTTCGCTTTTATTTTTATTATTATTATTATTATTTTCAGATGGACTCTTGCTCTGCGGCCCAGGCTAGAGTGCGGTGGCATGATCTCGGTTCACTGCAATCTTGGCCTCCCAGGTTCAAGCTATTCTCCTGCCTCAGCATCCCAAGTAACTGGGATTACAGGCACCCACCACTGCATCCGGCTAATTTTTGTAGTTTTAGTAGAGACAGGGTTTCACCATCTTGGCCAGGTTGGTCTTGAACTTCTGACCGCGTGATTCACTCAGCTCAACCTCCCAAAGTGCTGGGATTACAGGCATGAGCCACCGCGCCTGGCAGTTCACTTTTATTTTTGAAACATTTTTTGCTGGGTATAAAATCCTAGATTTACAGCTTCTGTTTCATTACTTTAAAGATATTGTCTCATTGTCTTCTGGGTTATGTAGTTGCTGTCAAGAAATCTGCTGCCATTGGTTTTGGCTGTTGTTCTTATGTAAATAAGATGTCCCCTTTTAACTGGCTGCTTTAAAAAATTTTTTTGACACTGGTTTTCAACAATTGGGCTATGGTGTGCCTTGGCATGATTTTCTTAATGTTTATTCTGCTTGGCGTTTATTGAGCCCCTTGAATCTTCAATTTATAGTTTTCTTCAAAATTGGAACACTTTCATTTATTATTTTTTCAAATATTTTATCTCCCCCCTCACATCATTTTCTTGGCACTTTAATTATACACATGTAGTTCACCTAGGTTATATATGTAAAGTCCACAAGTCACTAATGCTCAATTTTTTTTAGTCTTTTTTCTGTGCTTCATTATTTAGATAGTTTCTATTGCTCTGTCTTCAGCTTCACTTACCTTTTCTTCTACAATATCTGATTAACTATTAATCCCATGCAGTATTTTTCAATTAAGATACTGCATTTTTCATCTTTATGTGTTTTATCTGAGTCTTTTAAAAGTATCATCAATTTGGCTGGGCATGGTGGCTCACACCTGTAATCCCAGCACTTTGGGAGGCCAAGGCAGACGGATCACCTGAGGTCGGGAGTTCAAAACCAGCCTGACCAACATGGAGAAACCCTGTCTCTACTAAAAATACAAAATTAGCTGGACCTGGGGTGGCACATGCCTGTAATCCCAGCTACTCAGGAGGCTGAGGCAGAAGAGTCGCTTGAACCTGGGAGGCAGAGATTGCGGTGAGCCAAGATCATGCCATTGCACTCCAGCCTGGGCAACAAGAGCAAAATTCCATCTCAAAAAAAAAAAAAAGTATCATTAATTTATCTTTTCACCATGTTCATGTTTTTATCTACTTTCTTATAGATAGGAGTGTGTTTAAAATAGATATTTTCATGTTCTTGTCTGCTAATTCATTATTTCCTTAGTTTCTGGGACTGTTTCTATTGATTACTTTTTCTTTTGGTTATAAGCAACGTATTCCCGTTTTTTTGTATGCCTGGTAATTTTTGACAGGATACCTGGCATTGTGATTCTACATTGTTGGTTGCTAAATTTTGTTATTTCCTTTTAAATAGTGTTGAGCTTTATGCTGGTACAAAATTAAGTTACTTGGAATCTACTGGATCCTTTCCTTTTTAAGCCTTTTAATGGTGAGTTCAGAGCAGCTTTTAGTCTAGGGCTTATTTAGTCCCACTAGTAAGGTGGGACTACATAAGAAGAGTCCCCCTCTGAGGACTCTAGGAGGTCTTTCTACTCTGACTGGTGGGAACACAAACTATTCCTAGCCCTGTGTAAGCCCCAGGAATTGTTCAGCTTGCTGCTTTTGGTTGATGGTTTCCCCTCAGATAGCTTCCTCTTGTGTATACATGGATCAGTCATCAGCCAAAGCTTCAAAGTGGCTCCTCTATAGATCTCTGGAGTGCTCTCTTTTTCTCCCTGTCTTTCCCTGCGTCTTCCTCCTTTCCAGTGCATAGACCCATACGTTCTAGTGACTTTGATCTCCCTTGGCCTGGATCTGTTGCTCCTCATCTCAATGAGACTGCTGTGCTATTTCTTCCTCCCTATACTGCAATCTGGAAATTGCCTCCAGGTAGCAAGCTGGGGCAATCATAGGGTTCACCTTTTTATTTTCCCTTCCTCTTGGATCATATTTCTGTGCTGCCTGTTGTCTAACATCTGAAAACTACTGTTTCATATATTTTGTCTAGTTCTTTAGCATTTTAAGACAGGAGGGTAAATCCATCCCCCATTACTCTATCATGGCCAGAAGCAGAAGTCTTCCGATCCCCTATAATGAATGTTTGTGGCTGGAAAAATGTTTGTTTATTTTCTATAACTTTCCCTAGTGATTCTACAGTTCCTTACCAAGTTTGATGGTAAAATAAAAATTAATCATGCTAGAAGCCAGGCATGGTAGCTCACACCTGTAATCCCAGCACTTTGGGAGGCCGAGGTGGGCAGATCACCTGAGGTCGGGAGTTCAAGACCAGCCTGGCCAACATGGAGAAACCCATCTCTACTAAAAATACAAAACTAGCCAGGTGTGGTGGTACATGCCTGTATTCCCAGCTAATTGGGAGGCTGAGGCAGGAGAATGGCTTGAACCCAAGGGTGGAGGTTGAGGTGAGCTGAGATTGCACCATTGCACTCTAGCCTGGGCAACAAGAGCGAGACTCCATCTCAAAAAAAAAAAAAATAATCATGCTGGAACTTCACTTTGGTCACATTAGCAGCAGGCTTCTTTTCCCATTTTGTTTCCTGGCACCTGCTGGATCTCTAAAGCAAGAGAGAGTCAAACCCTTGGTTTCCCAAGTTTGGGTCTACCTGATTCATTCACATATACTTTATGTGATGATCAATGTTTTCATGTTTAGATTCCCATAACTCGTGATTATCTGATACTGACTGTAGTCGTTGAAAATGATATATAAAAAAGAGCCCTAATCAAAGTCGTAAGAAGGCAAGCATTCTCTTGAGTGCTCACCTTTTTTGTTTCTCCTTCACATACTGGAGCCCTCTCCTTGACTTCAGGCCTTCAGTAACATTCAGGCAGTTCCCCGACTCTCCAAAATCCCTTCTGGAAGCTTCGCACATAGACACATCCTATTTCAAAATTATGCTTTTTTTCTTTTTACAAAATAGTCAAACTCCAATGACCTGAAAGGCTTAACCCGTTCACCATAAGAAGCTTGAAGGTAGGAACTAAATCTTTTTGGTGTTTCATCAGATTCTAGAATGTCATCTGTCACTGGACTTCATAATTGTTCACTTTATGAGTATACCTTGAGTGATTGAGGGCAGGAAATTTGGAGCTACTGTCACAGTGCTTTCTACCACCTCCTCTGGCTTCTAGGGGGTCCGAGATAAAATAAGAAGGAACCCTGTTTTCTCATAGTTGCATTTTTCTAGTGGAGGCTCTACCCTTATCTGGTCTTTAAAAGAGAAGAAAAGACTAACCCTTGGGAAGGTTGATTTTGGCTTCTGCCCAATAACCCAAATCCATGAACACTCTCCCACCTTCTGAAGTTGTATCTCTAATTTTTTCATAGACATTTTAATAGGGTTTTTACTTCCCTACCATTAGTTTATATTTAATATCAAGTTAATGAACTACATTTGTAGGATCTTTATCCCAAGTCTGTATTCCTCAATTTTTTACAGACTTTATGCTTTCGGATAATCATTTCAAGTTTCATCATTTTTCAATACATCCCACAAGCAATTTGTGACTTGGCTCTATCAGCTTGAAGTAATTAGAAATTCACTTGCACTATTGAGGACTTGCATCTGTAAAAGGAAGAAATATTTTCTGTAAAAATGAATTTGCAAAATGAAGGCACTTTGGCTTGGTGAGTCCAGACCTCACACAGGTTGAGACAGTCACAACTTGAGACCGTGAGATAGGTGAGAAGGCCCTTGAACCAGAACACTAGAATCAAATGAGTCTTTTCTCTCATGTTGCCCTGTGGCAGACAGAATGTGGGGTTGATGACCAGTCCAAGCTAAGGAAAACTCAGGTGGATGGGCATGAGCAGGCTTGTTTTCAGATTTGAATAGCATTTCAATACCTTCAAAACCATTTTCACTTGTTCATCACCCTGCTTTTCACCACCAATGAAATGTGGCTATTCCATTCACCTCTGGACACTTTAGGTTCCTCTTTGTTTTCCTCCTTGTACCCCTCTCTCTCTGTTTTTTTGTTTTTTTGTTTTGTTTTGTTTTTTCAGTCGGAGTCTTGCTCTGTCGCCCAGGCTGGAGTGCAGTGGCACGATCTTGGCTGACTGTAAGCTCTGCCTCCCGGGTTCACGCCATTCTCCTGCCTCAACCTCCCGAGTAGCTGGGACTACAGGCACCCGCCACCGTGCCCGGCTAATTTTTTGTATTTTTAGTGAGTCGGGGTTTCACCGTGTTAGCTAGGATGGTCTCAATCTCCTGACCTCGTGATCCGCCCTCCTCGGCCTCCCAAAGTGCTGGGATCATAGGCGTGAGCCATCGGGCCCGGCTTTTTTTTTTGTTTTTTGTTTTTTGTTTTTTTTTTAAAGACAGAGTCTTCCTCTGTCGCCCAGGCTGGATTGCAGTGGCAGGATCTCGGCTCACTGCAACTTCTGCCTCCCAGGTTCAAGCAATTTTCCTGCCTCAGCCTCCCAAGCAGCTGGGATTACAGGTGCACACCATTGCACCAGGCTAATTTTTGTTATTTTTAGTAGAGATGAGGTTTTGCTGTGTTGGCCAAGCTGGTCCTGAACTCCTGAACTCAAGTGATCCTCCCACCTCGACCTCCCACAGTGTTGGGATTACAGGTGTGAGCCACCTCGTCCAGCCAAAAGCTAAGTTTACATATTTTACAAGTCATAGTAAGAATAGCCAGGTGTGGTGGCTCACGCCTGTAATCCCAGCACTTTGGGAGGCCGAGGAGAGTAGATCACAAGGTCAGGAGTTCAAGACCAGCCTGGTCAACATGGTGAAACCCCATTTCTACTAAAGATACAAAAAATTAGCTGGGTGTGGTGGTACATGCCTGTAATCCCAGCTACTCGAGAGGCTGAAGCAGGAGAATCCCTGGAACCTGGGAGGTGGAGGTTACAGCGAGCTGAGATTGTGCCATTGCACTCCAGCCTGGGCAACAAGGTGAGACTCCGTTTCAAAGAAAAAAAAGAATAAACATGGACATCTCTACCAGATTGTCAGTAGATGGTTTTTGTCTGCTCACAATCTCCTTAGGGAATAACAAACACTTCTCCTTTTCCTACACCATATGGTTCAGGCATGATTCAACACGTGCTTTGACTTAAAAACTGGACACACAGTTTAGGTTGGGCAATCAAGAGAGATGTTTCAAGGATGGGCAGAGCTCTCCTCAGGATTTTTCTGGAATGATTAAAAACAGCCTCCCTCTATGTTTTGTTTGCCAGCTGTAAAGATAATGTAACACTGGAATCTTGGTGGCCTTATTTGCTACTGAGTTAGAAGGGAAAGAATGAAGGCAACACAGGAAATGTGGAAACACAATGAAACCGCCATTGCAAAATTATAACTGAGAAAATTATTACAGTGAAAGAGATCTGACCTAACCAACCCCATCTTGCTTCTGACCTCTAAGCTGTACTTCTTCATTCCTGGGCACAGGCCGATCTAACTTTGGGAGGAACTTAGTTTATAGTTTAACCTTGAAACAGAAATGATAACAGCCCTTTCCTGAAATAAACCCCCCTCCTGTATGGGGACAAGACTACCCTTGTAGGACTAACAAATTAGCTACAAGATTAGAAATTACGGTTTGGGAGTCATGGAGCTGGAGGCTACAAAATTCTGACCCTCCCCAAATTGCTCCTGGGGATAACGTCACCATTGTAAAGCCCTGCACTCACTGCACCAGCTGGCACCACCCAGATTGATAAACTGGCTCATCTAGTCTTGTGGCCCCCACCCGGGAACTGACTCAGTGCAAGAAGGCAGCTTTTACTCCCTATGGTTTCGTCTCTGACCCGCCCAATCAGCACTCCCAACTCACTGGCCCCCTACCCACCAAATTACCCTTAAAAACTCTGATCCCCTAATGCTCTGGGAGACTGATGTGAGTAATAAGCAAAACTTCCATGTCCTGTATAGCCAGCTCTGCATGAATTAAAAACTCTTTCTCTGTTGCAGTTCTCATGTCTTGATAAATCAGTTGTCTAGGCAGCGGGCAAGGAGGACCCATTGGATGGTTACAAATTTAAGGTAAACTATTATGTAGGAAAATACTGTGTTTTTGATATGTTCTCACACCACGACAACCATCTGAAACCGCCTTTGCAAAATTATGACTGAGACAGTGAAAGAGATCTAACTTAACTGACTCCATCTTTCTTCTAACCTCCAAGCTGCCCTTGTTCATTCCTGGGTGTAGGCTGAATTAACTTTGGGAGAATCTTAGTTTACAGTTTAAACAAAGATGGTAACAGACCTTTCCCAAAGCAGACCTCCTTCTTGCCTGGGGACTAGATTGCCTTTGTAGGACTATCATTAGCCATAGGATTAGAAATTATGGTTTAGGAGTCATGCAGCTGGAGGCCACAAGATTCTGACCCTCCCTAAACTGCTCCTAAGATCAGTGCTTGAGATATTTTGCAGACCCTGCACTTGATGGATCAGCTGGCCCCACCCAGATCAATAAACTGGCTCATCTGATCTTGTGGCTCCCACTCAGGAACTGACTCAGTGCAAGAAGACAGCTTCGACTCCCTGTGATTTTATCTCTGACCAGTTGGCACTCCTGGCTCACTGGCTTCCCCCACCCACCAAGTTATCCTTAAAAACTCTGCTCCCCCAGTGCTCAGGGACACTGATTTAAGTAATAATAAAACCCTGGTCTCCCGCACAGCCGGCTCTGCATAAATTACTCTTTCTCTATTGCAACTCCCCTATACTGATCTGGGCAGTGGGATAGGTGAACCCCTTGGGCCGTTACACATCAACACAGAAAAGGACTTCTGTGACTAAATATTGGGGTTTTTTCCCCACACACCAAGTAGCAGACACCAGCTAGGTGTTCTCCAACTGAATTCCAACACTATCAACCTGGAGATAATATCACATCCCACAAATTGGGGGCCTAGTCCCCAAGACTGCTCCCCATACCCCCAGGCACCAGTTGCAAGTCTGGGCCTCAGGAACTCCTGACAACTGGCTTCAAATTGAGGTTCCCACGACTCCCTCTTTGCCTTCTAATAATTTGCTGGACTGGCTCACAGAACTCAGGGAAACACTTACTTTTGGTTACTGGGTTTTTTTTTTTTTTTGGTTTTTGGTTTTTGGTTTTTTTTGAGATGGAGTTTTGCTCTTGTTGCCCAGGCTGGAGTGCAATGGCACGATCTCAGCTCACCTCAGCCTCCGCCTCAGCCTCCTGAGTAGTTGGAATTACAGGCATGTACCACCATGCCCGGCTAATTTTGCATTTTTAGTAGAGACAGAGTTTCTCCATGTTTGTCAAGCTGGTCTCAAACTCCCAACCTCAGGTGATTCACCCGCCTCAGCCTCCCAAAGTGCTAGGATTACAGGTGTGAGCCACCGTGCCCGGCTGGTTACTGGTTTCTTATAAAGGATATTACAAAGGATACAGATAGGGTGAGGTATGCAGAAAGGGGCATGGAGATTCCATGCCCTCCCTGGGTGCACCACCCTCCAGGAACCTCACATGTTCAGCTATCCAGAAGGTCCCTGAACCCAGTCCTCTTGTTTGGTTGGTGTTTTGTTGTTTTGAGACAGGGTCTTGCTCTATGGTCACCCAGGCTAGAGTGCAGAGGTGCAATCATGGCTTGCTGCATGCTTATCTCCTGGATTCAAGAGAGCCTCCCTTCTAACTCTCCAAAAGTGCTGGGATTATAGCCATGAACCACTGTGCCCAGCCCCTCTTGAGTTTTTGTGGAAGCTGAGTGATGTCAACATTCTTCCTGCAATGTTTTGTCTGGGAAGGGTCCTAAGCCCCACCATCAGAAAGGTGGGGAAAGATTAGTCTTGCTTTGGGGTAGGTGAAATGAGGACAGGAGAAAGTTGAGAGATTCTGTTTCCTGGGGCCTGCCCCGAGGCCTAACACATTCAAGATTATAACAAAAGACTGTAAAGGGGGCTATGGAAGCAATGAACCAGGAACTGTGGAGGAAAACCAATATATATATCATAACACCACAACTATTACAATAGCATGATTTGGGCTCCTGGATCCAGCTCCCGAAATTCACCCTTAGATTTCCCAAGAGCCTATAATTACCCATTTTTGCTTAAATACGTTTGAATTGGGTTTCTATTGTCAGTGGATTTAGGTAGACCTTTAACATGAAACACCAAGCTGTGGGCGAGGTATGAGGAATCTGGTGAGGTGCATATCCGGACTATCGGAGACTTACAGTGGAGCACCGTCTCCCCAAACCTTGCTACTACCTCCATCTGAGAAGAGGCAGGCAATGAGAACAAGCCGAGCTGAGCCTCTGGTGGTGAGGACCAGGCTAAATCCAAGTCAGGAGCACTGTGGGCCGAGGCTGGACAGCCCTCACCTATGGACTCTTGTCACTTCCAGGTACTGACAAATGCACCTCAGTGGGGGTGAGGAAGTGGGCGGAGGCACTTCATGCTGACCCGAAAACAGACCCAAATCGCCCTTTCTGTGCCTGGGGGGCATGAACCTCCACGGCCCCAAACTGCAGTTGCAGAGGCAGAGTGGCAGGTCGACATTTCTGTTCTGTTCCTCAAATCCTTGGGGACTCGAGGTATCCTCAAGGTGTTTCTGTTCCTCAAGTTCCTGGGGAAGTTTCACTGTGTTCTTCCAGCTTATGGATTCTGCCCTGAGCAGTGGCAGGCAGGTGTGCAGGGGGTGGCTGGGAGGGGAGCCTCCCGCCAGCATCGAAGTGCTGATAGATTAGTCAGGAAAAAGCGTTGCTGCCTTCGTCTCCCCTTGTGGGCTTTGGCCTCTTTCTCCCAATTGTCCTTTGGCAGAGGTGCGGAACGCTGATGAGATACCCCTTGGACTCCTTCCAGAAGAGTCTCCCATTGAGGCAATTAGGTGAGAACTGGAAGACAATTTAGCGAGCATGCAGCCATGCCAAGGGGTCTCCCGGGTCAAGAGGCAAGTCTCAGTTCTGCTACTGATGTGCTTCTGAGGGGGTGGTCTCAACGAAACTAAAACAAGAAATCACCCTTCCTTTTGTAAAACACTCCAGGATGTCTAAAAGAGTGCAGTGTTTTAGTGATGTGTCAACGCACAATGAGGAAAATGTACTTTGCAGCATCCACTCCAATTCCTGGTTCCTAAGACGGGTTTGGCAGGAACCACATCATGGACAAACAAATCATGGTAAAATATGTTTTTAAAGTAAAACAGGCTGGGAGCGGTGGCCCACGCCTGTAATTCCAGCACTTTGGGAGGCTGAGGTAGGTGCATCATCCAAGGTCAGGAGTTCGAGACCAGCCTGACCAACACGGTGAAACCCCATCTCTACTAAAAATACAAATTAGTCGGGTGTGGTGGCGCATGCCTGTAATCCCAGCTACTCGGAAGGCTGAGACAGGAGAATCACTTGAACCTGGGAGGCAGAGGTTGCAGTGAGCCAAGATTGCACCATTGCACTCCAGCCTGGGCAACAGAGCGAAACTCCGTCTCAAAAAAAAAAATAGTAAAACAAAAAAAATTAATATTATGAGAGAACAATGACAGTGAGCTTTTTTGTGGGTGACCACTATGTGGCTGGTGCTTTCATTGATGACTCCTCCTTTCTGCAAAGTAGATATTATTCCCATTTTACCAATGTGGAAAATGAGACTCCAAGCAGAAGGCAAATGAACTTGCATCTCTCGGCATGTGGTGACTCTCCCTTCCTATGGGAGCTTGCCCTTCTGCCTCTATCTTCTAACTGTCCTTAAAACTCTGAGTAAGGAGCCTCTTCCTCTCCATATTGGATTGTGGTAGCTGGCACTGTTTCTCCAATATGAAACCAACAGCAACTACCAGAGAGTCACATTCATGCTAAGGTGATCAGCTGGCTAATTGCCACTTCTCTTTTGTTGCCCAGGGACCTTGAACGTTTAATCACATGGTTTTTTGTTTTTTTAAATTGTGGATATATATATATACACACACATATATATAAATTTACCCTTGTAGCCATTTTTTTCGTTCTCCTTTTTTCATTAAAAAATTTTTTTCTATATTATTTTAGCTTACAGCTCAGCAGCAGTCAAACCATTCAACCATTTATTAAGCTAGAGTACAGTGGTGTAATCATATCTTACTGCAGCCTCAAACTTCTGGCTGAAGCAATCTTCCTGTCTTAGCCTCCCAGATAGCTGGGACTACAGGTGTGCACCACCACACCTGGCTTATTTTTAAATTTTTAAATTTTTTTGTAGAGATGGAGGTCTCACTATGTTGCCCAGGCTGGTTTCAAACTCCTGAGCTTAACAGTCCTCCCACCTTCATCTCCCAAAATGCTGGGATTACAGACAGGAGCCACCGTGCCTGGCCCCAGACCATTTAAAAATGTACAGTTCAGTGGCATTAGTACATTCACATTGTTGTGCAACCATCATGACTGTTGGTCTCCCCAAATTTCTCATCTTCCCAGAAACTCTCTGCCCATTAAACACTAACACTCCGTTCCATCTTCCTCCAGCCCCTGGCAACTACCATTCTACTTTCTTTGTTTATGAATTTGACTACTCCAGACACTTCATATATTATCTGTATGTTAATGGAATCGCACAATATTTGTCTTTTTGTGACTGGTTTATTTCACTTAGCATAATGTCTTCAAAGTTCATCCATGTTGTGGCATGTGTCAGAATTTCCTTTCTTTTTAAGGCAGAATAATATTCCACTGTGTGTGATGTCACATTTTATCTAGTTAGGTATCTGTGGGACCAATCTACTTTTGAACTCTGAGGGACAGAAAAGCCTTCCTTATTTTGAACTCAATTTTGTTTCCTTCTAACTTGTGTTCACGGGTCCTGGTTTTGCCCTTCAAAAGTTACACAAAGCAAATTGAATCCCTTCCCCCATGTCAGTGCTCCACTTATTTTAGGACAATTTCCAGGTTGTCTCTAAGACTTTCCCTTTCTGGGCTATGAAATGAGGCCTGAGGACACGTGCCGAGTGCCTATGGGCTGCTTGAGATGGGAGATACCTTTCATCCATTCATTCTTCATCTCATGCTGACTGAAGCCTTAATGCCACTCACTCCACACAATGGCGCCTGCCTGGAGAACTGGGTGAGAGGGTCATTCATCTTCGTAGTCTCACCCCATAGCAGGGGGGACTGGCAGAGCCTCCTAGATGCCACCCCTCCCGGGCAAAGTTTCAGCCCGCACCCCTGGACTGGGGCTAATAACATCAGCCACTGGCCACATGACATGTTGCTGAGAGATTTCCCAAACACACATTCCTGTCTTAGCAAATTAACTCCAAGAACACAGTGAGGAAGAAGACAAGTTAAAGGAGAGATGTCTAAATGAGAAACTAAACTCAGTCCTCCTGAGACGGCCAGTGCCAACGGCTTGCTCTGGGTGGAAAGGTGAGATTTCATCACTGCTTCCCCCCAGGGCTGGCAGGGGCAGATCAGGTTGCCTCTCACTCCCGCCCCACCCTGAGGAATGGACTCATGGACACTGCAGGCCTTTCTCTCCTCTGATATCTTTGAGTCAAGGCGCCGTGTTGACCAAGTGGGTCAGATAAAGGACTGCAAAGCCATCGTCCGAATTGCCCAGGGAGGATGTGGCCAACATTCCTAGGTGTGTTTGGAAATATGGCTGAGAGAGTAGGTGCCAAGTGAGAGATGCTGGCAAAGTAAGCCTACATTTGGAGACCAGTGTTTCCCTCCTGCCACAGGGGACTTCGGAATAAATCCCTTCCAACCCACTAGCACACACGCTGCCACACACAACTGTAGAGGGTGAATCCTGCACTCCCAACTCTCTCCCGGTGGCTTCTACAACAGGATGTTGTTTATTACAATAGAATTAATCTGCTTTTCCAGAATTTAGTAATCCATCAATTGACAAACTTCCCTGATACATACTTTTAAGATTCTAGAAAAATTCAACTCATTATTATACATTATTCACTTCCCAAATCAGTGAAAACTGCATGTGATATGTTATAACCATAAAATTATTACATCAAGCACTTATAGACAGAAGTTAAGTCATAAAATAGGTGGAAAGAAGAAAACAATTATATTAGAAGACTTAACCTAAGGAAGTATGAAATTTAGCTCTGAGCTTCTGCAATAAAATAGAAAAGAGGCGGGCGGATCACTTGAGGTCAGGAGTTCGAGACCAGCCTGGGCAACGTGGTGAAACTCTGTTTCTACTAAAAACACAAAAATTAGCAGGACGTACTGTTGCATGCTTGTAATCCCAGCTAGTCGGGAGGCTGAGACGTGAGAATCCCTTCAACCCAGGAGGCAGAGATTGCAGTGAGCAGAGATCTCGCCACTGCACTCCAGCCTGGGCAACAGAGTGAGACTCTGTCTCAAAATAATAATAAATAAATAAATAAAATATAAAAGGGAATAAAAGCTACATATGTGCCATTATTTAATGCAAGACAGCATACAAATTCATCTGGAGAAGTTGCCTTGATACATTTCAAGTAAGGATTGTTTATAACAATAGAATTTAGAGGGCCAGGCGCAGTGGCTCACGCCTGTAATCCCAACACTTTGGGAGGCCGAGGTGGGCGGATCAGAGGTCAAGAGATTGAGACCAACCTGGCCAATATGATGAAAGCCTGCCTTTAGTAAAAATACAAAAATTAGCTGGGTGTGGTGGCATGTGCCTTTAGTCCCAGCTACTCGGGAGGCTGAGGCAGGAGAATTGCTTGAACCCGGAAGGGGGAGGTTGCAGTGAGCCAAGATCGTGCCACTGCACTCCAGTCTGGTGACAGAGCGAGATTCTGTCTCAAAAAAAAAAAAAAAAAAAAAAAGGAATTTAAATTTAAATATAACTTTTTAGGGATTAATCTACTATGTATAGGAGACCTATCTGTGTATGCATAAAGGTGCACATCTATTGTCTATAATCTCTTTTTATATATATATTTCAGAGATTTAAAACAAAACAAAACCACTAGGAACCTTTGCAAGACCTCATCTGTTTCAGGTTATGGGAATGGCTGCCTATAACAGGAAAGAATCTGGCAGGAGGTTGGGGTATGGTAATCTCATATCCCCCAGGGTATCTGCACACTCACTGTCTTGCTAGGTAGCTGAGCTGATGCTACACAAGCCTGGCTGTTTCATAGTCTAGGGACCTTGTCTGCTAGGGGGGTGAATGGGGACTCAGTCTTGCTGCTCCAAGGCCAGGATCCAGGTGCTTGAGGAAAGCTCTTTGGCACCCAGATGTCCTGCCCCAGAGTGTTGCTGTCTAAACTTACCTGTGGGCCAAGCCTGGCATATGATTGGGTGCCTGCTCAGCTCCCATTTGGCACTCCAGCTCCCTGCTGGCCCTGGAACCCTGCCCCAAACCACAGCTGCCTGGCTTGGGGCCTGGCAATCTGCCTCCTCCTTGCTGGAATAACCTCTCTCTCTCTCTCTCTCTCTCTGGAGGGCAGGAACTGGTCACCATACCCTTCCCTCGGCTGCTGAGAGGGGTCCTGCATCCACCCTGATGGCCTAGACAGGCCCCAGCCCCATGAAGCCACCTGCCTGTGGTGAATGTTCCTCTGTTCAGAAATCCTAACTATCCCATGCCTCCTGGATGTTCCATCTCTCTGATTAAACCCCCTAGAAGGTTAGACCGAAGTACACCAAACCCCTGAGGAGTCATGATGTAGATTCCAGGCTGTCCTTAGAAGCAGCTCAGGCCAATCCTGGGTCCTCCCCTCTTCCCACTGACCCACTGTCTAAGAAGGTCATGAAAGCCGATGGATGTCTCACCTTCCCAGAAGATGGTCCATGTGGAGGGTGCAGCCAGGTTCCCTAATATCAGGAGCGTGTTGTTTGTACGATGATGACTATAGAGGGGCCTGCTCCTCTCTCCCACAAGTTGAATCAGGAGGGTTTTCAAAAGGGTCAAAAGTGAGCACATTTCATTGGAGTGAACAAGGTTTGCTGCCCCGCCTGGCCATGCTGCTGTAGAGTAATGGTATGTTGCACCATCACTCCCACCTTGGGAAGAAGGACAAGTAAAGGCTCCCTCTGGTCCTATCCTTTAAGGTGGGGAGTGCCTGAGAAACAGCTGAAATCTTTCCTGACTCTCAGGGGCATGCTGTAAGAGGAGAACACTTTGGGATCAGTTCTCAGATAAACCCAAAGTTGGGGGCAGGGAACGGTGGGGATGTAACACCCAATCATGTCCCACGGAAGCAGAGTGTCCTGGTGCCCCCAGCAATGGGCACTGCTGGCCAAAAGGAGTTGTGATCTTTGGGGGGTCATCAGGAAACCCTGCCTAGCCCAGCTTGTGGGGTATAAGATCCCTGAAACTGAGGGGTCCTAGGTAGTACCAACCACCAAGGTAACCACAGCTAGTGACTGCCATATGTAGCCCCATCTGCTTGAAAGAAAGAGATGTCTGTGACTGAGCAACATTAGGCTGTCTGAAGCAGTTCTGCAGTATCTGGCTTATAGTGGGCACTCAGTACACATCCATAGCTTCCACCCTCCGGAGACCCATGAAGCTGACATGAAGAGAGGAGTATGCCCCTCCTGGGGTTGGCAGATACCATGCCAGGGCAGCTCAGGGCTCCTCTGGGTGAAGTGGAAGTTTGCCCCCTCCCCCATACCTCCTGCTGAGGCCATGTCTCTGGGAGGGACTTTGAGAAGCCATCACCAGTTTTCTCTGGGTGCTTGACTCTACCTTCCAGTAAAATATTCCTATGGTAACTGAACAGACAGGAACTTTAGGGTTTGCCAGTTGGAGGCCGAAGCCAACTGTGAGAAAAAAGCCTCGTTGGGTCACTGCAGTTTTGCTCTTCAAAGCACTGAAACCGCTTTAGCCAGGGCCTCTCTTTTCTAACTTAAGTTGCAAGTGCCTGGATATTTATTTTCATTTTGTGATTAAAAAGTAGATAAAATGAATAAATAGTGAACCACATGCCTTAAGTGACCTTCAAATAGAGTAGTAACAAAAAACAATTATATAAAGATATACATCTCATTTTAAATGTGCCAGAAAGATAACCAAAATAGAAAGAAAATTCATTATTCAGGCCAAACAAGAAAAGGAGTGATTATGGACAACTTAGTTATTTTCTTAAAGGAAGAATGACAGATGCACTGAAGCCCCCACCTACAGTTTGTTTGGCTGGGGTGCTTTAAGATGGGAAATACAAAAACCAGACTCTCCTGGCCCCTTTTCTCTGGAGCTATAAAAACTCAAGCACTGACTCTGTGGATCAGCTGAGGTTTCTACTGAGAAGAGGCAGCCGTGTGGCAGGCATTGCTGGGCCGAGGGCTGTGGAGGACTGGAGGCCACTGCCTGTACCACGACTCAGAGGCCAGCTGCTGGGGAGCCACAAGGAGAGGGGCCCAGGCATGTGGACAATGGTCACAGGAGAAGCTTCTGGCAGGACAGGAGTAAAAGGAACAAGGTAGTTATTAAACAGCAAAAATAGTTTCAAAGCAATTATGCTAATTGTTTTAGTCTGTTTAGGCTACTATAACAAAGTACCTTAGACGGGGTGGCTTATAAACAACTGAAATTTACTGCTTACAATTCTGGAGACTGGGAAGTCCAAGATCAAGACATCAGCAGATTTGGTGTCTGATGAGGGCTTGCTTCCTGGTTCATGGTTCACAGACGGCACCTTCTTGTTGTGCCCTCACATGGTGGAAGGGAGAGGCTAGCTCTCTAGGGTACTAATCTCATGACCTAATCACCACCCAAAGCCCCCACCTCCTTATACCATCACCTTACGGGTTAGGATTTCAACATATAGAATTGGTCGGGAGAGAACATAAGCATTATGTCCATTGCACTAATGCTATCCAGATTAGAAAAGGTGACCACTAAAATAATAGTTTTTAAAAACCTATATTCATTTTTAAATCATTGTGACATGCACCTGGAGAACGATTCCCCAGGTTTAGTATTTACTCATGCATGGAAATTGCGAAAGCAAGCAAAGACCCTTAGCAGTGCTGGTTTTGGGATTGCGGTCCGTGGGCCCCTTCCTTGCATACCCCAGCTGGCTGCAGAGTTCCAGATGCTTCCTACCCCCAGAACTACTCAGTCAGAATCTCTGAGAGTGGTGCTCAGGAATCTGTATTTTTAAGCTTGTAAGTATAGTTCTTTTGAAAACCATTAACCCGAAGAACAAAAGATCAAACTGTTAATATATATCTCACCCTTAATCTGGCAGCCAGGGCACTGGAAAGTGCATCGAATTTGGAATCAAAATGCTTGGGTTAAAATTATGCTACTTAGCCTTGAGCAATTCACTTAATTTTCTATGGCTCCAGTTTTTCTCATTTGCAACATGGAAATTATCCCCAGAGTTGTAAACATTAATTGGCAAAGAATGTGAAAGTGTTTGCACTGAAAACTCTAAAGGATCATATAAATGTTTATTATTATCATCATTATTAACAATTGGTATCAGAAGTTCCTACCCATAGTGTCAGCATCCTGGTCTAAGCCACCATAATCTCTTGCCGAGACTACTATAATGACCTCCCTAAAGTCATTTTCCCTCCCTTTCCCTTCTATTTCATACTCCTCTCTTTATACATCTCCCTTACTAAGCCCTTCAAACGCTTTTTGTTGCCCTTAGGGTATGGTCTAAAATCCTTAAGACTAGCTCTAATCGTTACCAAGACCTGATTGAATGAGAGAAGGTAGAATTGAAATGCAAAGGATTCAGAGTATCACTGGCTTCCTGGCAAAATATACCTAGGCTTTATTACAGCTTTTGGAAGCCCCAGATAGCCAAGACACAGCACAGAGGATGGAGCCTCTGGCAACACCAGAAGCCCCAGGGAAATGGGACAGGTTTATAGATAAAGCCAAGATCTCTCAGGCACAGCTGTGGGCAGCCCTATTGAAGAAGGAGAAAGATACAATATTAAAAATTTAGACTTTGTACTGTGTGGGCCTAAATAAATTATTCTAATTTGTAGTGTTTATAGTAACATGATTAAATATAATTTAAAAGGCTAAAACTACATTTAATTTGTTTTTAATATACAAAGATACTTGCTGATGGCATTTTTTACTGATGGAAGCATTTTTCCTTTTTTAAAATAAACTTTTTATTTTAAAACAGTTTTATGTTTACAGAAAAGTTGCAAATAATAGTACAAGGGTTCCTACCCATCCATCAACTAGTTTTCCCTGAGGTTAACATATTACATTACTATAGTACATTTCTCAAAAGTAAGAAGCCAACGGTGGTAAAGTACTGCTAACTAAACTCCAGCCAAGGCAAGGCAGCCACAGCTGAGTGCCTTTACTCAGATTTCACCAGTTCTTCCACTAACGCCCTTTTCTGTTCAGGATCTAATTCAGGATCCCACCTTGCATTTGGTGCTCCTCTCTCCTAGTCTCTCCTTGGGGCTGTGACAGTTTCTCATATTTTCCTTATTTTTGATGAGCTTGACAGTTTTGAGGAGTGCTGGACAGGCATTTTGTAGAAAGTCTCTCCATTGGGATTTGTCTGGTGTTTTCTCATGACTTGGCTGGATGACAGTGTTTTGGGGAAGAAGAAAGACCACAGAGGCGAAGTGCCATTTTCATCACCTTATATCAAGGGTAACTACTGTTAACATGATTCATCACTGTGGATGCTGACCTTGATCCAGGTAGTGCTTGCAAGTCCTTAAGCCAAGCTCCCACGCTCAAAGTGTGTGTATGGTGGCAAGTGTGGGAGGGGGGCTGAGTTTTGCCTCCTGGAGGGGAAATATCTGTGGAAATTATTTGGAATTCTTCTGCAAAGAAGAGTTGTCTCTTTCCCCTCCTCCCCCTGCCCCAGGTATTTATTTCTTCAATCGCTTATTTATATTAAGATGGACCCCTGGATATTTATTTTATACTTTGGGTTTGTAATCCAATACTATTTACAGATGATCCTCAAATTACAATAGGGTTATGTCCCAACAAAACGATTGTAAATTGAAAATCTTAAGTCAAAAATGCATTTAATACCCCCAATAAACCAATAGTAAAGTTGAAATTGGAAGTGGCACCATCATAAGTAGGGAAGCGCCTATATTTTCCTGCTCGTATTGGTCCAGCTTTGGCCACCGGGAGCTCTTCCAGGCTGTCTCCTGTGCCCCTTTGAAGGTGCCCCTTCCTTACTTTTGCTCTTTGAGCCCTTCCTTACTTCTGGCACCATGAGATGCTCCAGGCTCATCTTGCATTTTTCCTGCCCCAATCCTAGAGTTGGCCACTTTTCCAAGGAGCCCTGGTTCCTTTTATTGGAGAATGGTGTTAGAAACGAAGACCTGGGTGCTGGGCATAAATTAGCGTATTAGGCTGTGTTTGTGTTGCTTAAAAGGAATACTTGACACTGGGTAATTTATAAAGAAAAGAGATATTATTTTGGCTCACAGTTCTGCAGCCTGTACAGGAAACTTGGTGCTGGCATCTGCTTCTGGTGAGGGCTTCAGGAAGCTTTTAATCATGACGAAGGCGACGGGCAGCCAGCATGTCACATGGAGAGAGCGTGAGCGAGAGAGAGGAGGAGGTGCTATAGACTTTTAAACAACCAGATCTCGCAAGAACTCACTATCCAGAGGACAGTACCAAGCCATTCATGAGGAATCCGCCCTCATGACACAAACACCTCCCGCCAGGCCCCACCTCCAACATTGGGGATCACATTTCAACGTGATTTGGTGGAGACAGACATCCAAACTATGTTAGTTCGATTTTTAAAACACTTCTTAGCATTTATTTTTAATTATAAAATTAATATACACTCTTGGAAAAATTTTCCTTCTTTCTGTTTGTTTGTTTTTGTAGAGACAGGTCTCACTTTGCTGCCCAGGCTGATCTGAAACTACTGGTCTCAAGCAATTTTCCCATGTTGGCCTCCCAAAGTGCTAGGATTATAAGCATGAGCCACCATGCCAGGCCAAAATTTCCGAACAACACAGAAATGTACCAAGTTAGACATGAAAAAGTCCCTGGCAGGGCGTGGTGGCTCATGCCTGTAATCCCAGCACTTTGGGAGGCCGAGGCAGGTGGGTCATGAGGTCAGGAGTTTGAGACCAGCCTGGCCAACATGGTGAAACCCTGTCTCTACTAAAAATACAAAAATTAGCCAGGCATGGTGGTGCGCTCCTGTAGTCCCAGCTACTCAGGAGTCTGAGGCAGAAGAATTGCTTGAATCCGGGAGGTGGAGGTTGCAGTGAGCCGAGATGGTGCCACTGCACTCCAGCATGGGTGACAGAGCGCGATTCTGCCTCAAAAAAAAAGAAAAAGACCCATCTGCTTTTTCTCCAATCTACTTTCCAAAACTAAACTATAGTTTAGGGTGTACTTAGAGTTTTAAACAATTTATAAACGAATGCATCTTTATAGTACAACATTTGAAAATGATTAAAAAGTAAACATCAATAAGATTTCAGAATTTTTTGCACTGTTTATAATGGGGAAAATGAGAAACAATGTCCTTTATCAAGAATGGGAGATTAGTTCAAAATATTATCATTTATTTATAAAACATAACTCTAAGAACCTGGTAAAAAGTATATAAAATAAAGATATTTAATTATATGAGAAAGTGTTCACAATATATCTATTCAATGAAAAATAGCAGATTATAAAACACTATGTACAATATTCCTTCCTTTTTGTAAAAATAAAAGTATTGGCACAAAAAAGATTAAAAGAACATGTATCAGTATGTCATAGTGATTAATTCTGAATGATGCAGTAATTACAGGAGACTTTACCTTTCTTCCTTTTCTTTAAATGCATTTTCGAAATTCTGTACACTTAACACGCATTACTTTTGAACTAAGGAAGCAAAGTAATACACGCAGTGCTTGCTTTACACAATATTGTGTTAACTGAAACTCTGCATATTGAAACTGTGACCTCAATTTACACAGTTCTGTGATAGGTATAGTTATTTATATTTTCTTAAATTATTTATTTATTTATTTTTGAGACAAGGTCTCACTCTATCCCCCAGGCTGGAGTGCGGTGCTGCCATCTTAGCTCCCTGCAATCTCTGCTTCCTGAGCTCAAGTGATTCTCCAGCCTCAGCATCCCCAGTAGCTGGGATTACAGGCACACGCCATCACGCCAGGCTAATTTTTGTATTTTTTGTAGAAACGGGGTCTCATCATGTTGCCCAGGCTGGTCTCAAAACTCCTGGGCTCAAGTGACCAGCCTGCCTCTGCCTGCCAAAGTGTTGGGATTACAGGTGTGAACCACCGTGCCCTGCCTTATGTTTTCTTTTAAAAAATCTTTGTTGGGAGCTCTAGGTCTGTTAAAAGAAAAAATTTTTTAAAAAAATTTAAATCTTTGGACTTAATACAGAATGTGAAAATAAACACTAGCAAAGGGAATGGAAATTGAATTGATGTATTCACTATTCACCCATTCACTCAACAAATATTTTATTGAGCATTTACTACGCCAGCCACTGTTATGGGTGCCAGGGACACAGGGAGCCAGTATATAGGCCCAAGGATGTTCTCTAGAGAATTATTTATGATAGTGAAACACTGAAAACTACCTAAATGTCAAAACCACATTAAGAAAATTATGATAGGGTCAGACGCGGTGGCTCACGCCTGTAATCCCAGCACTTTGGGAGGCCAAGGCGGGCGGATCACGAGGTCAGGAGATCGAGACCATTCTGGCTAACACGGTGAAACCCTGTCTCTGCTAAAAATACAAAAAAAATTTAGCTGGGCGTGGTGGCGGGCACCTGTAGTCCCAGCTACTTGGGAGGCTGAGGCAGGACAATAGCGTGAACCCGGGAGGCGGAGCTTGCAGTGAGCTGAGATCACACCACTGCACTCCAGCCTGGGTGACAGAGTGAGACTCCATCTCAAAAAAAATAATAAAATAAAGAAAATTATGATATAGCATGGAATAATATGTACCCATTTTTAAAAAATCATGTCTTGGACCACACTTGTTGACACTAGAGATCTTTAAAATTATTTGTTATAATGAACAAGAGCAGACAACAAAATACAGGCCACAGTGCCATTTTTCACTAACAATGTATGTGTGTTTGAATTTGTGTGTAAATATTTTTATATTCACACCCATATTCTATTTTAGAGTAAAATCACCTCTCACTCTACATAGAGACTGGGGAAGAAGATGGCCCTTGTCTAAGAACTTTCTTTTTTTTGAGACGGAGTCTCACCCTGTCATCCAGGCTGGAGTGCAGTGGCACGATCTCAGCTCACTGCAAGCTCCGTGATTTTCTTGCCCCAGCCTCCTGAGTATCTGGGATTACAGGTGCGTGTCACCACACTCAGCTAATTTTTTGTATCTTTAGTAGAGACAGGTTTTCACCATATTGGCCAGGCTGGTCTCGAACACTTGACCTCATGATCTGCACATCTCATCCTCCCAAAGTGCTGAGATTACAGGTGTGAGCCACGGCACCCAGCCCTAACACTCTCAAAGCATCTGCTAAATCCTTGGGTGTGTAAACCTCAAAGCATCTGCTAAATCCTTGGATGTGTAAACAGAGGCCTAGAAATAACTCTGGGTTTGAGCTTCAAGAGAGTGGTATTGCTGTGCGTAAGAAAAATGGTAGATTTTTGAGGCTCTTCTGAGTGGGTAGAGAAGGGATGACTGAAGTAGATTTCATTTGCTTCCTTAAACTTTCAGTCAAGCCACCATGCAAGGCCTTGACTTAATATTGTGTGTGAGTGTGTGTTTGTGAATCAAGAAAAAGGACTGAGGTTCATATGTGGGTTAATGCTGGTCTATCAATGAAGGAAGAGCTATGAGTGCAAAGAAAAGGAGCACCATGGAGGCAGGAACTTGGAGCTAATGGTAATCATGAGGACATAAACCTCAGTGAGGAACAAGGCCATGTCACATTTCTATTTGTATTCTTGGCATTTAGCTAAGTGGTGCATCCATTTACACTTAATTTAACAGGGGCTGGAGTATTTGTAAGCCAAGTAAGTTTTCTTTTCTTTTCTTTTTATTAATTAATAAAGACAGGGTCTCACTATGTTGCCCAGGCTGGTCTCGAACTCCTAAGCAACAAGCGAGCCTCCCACTTCAGCCTCCCAAAGTGCTGGGATTACAGGCATGAGCCACCATGCCTGGCAAGTTTGCTTTCATTAACACTTGCCTATATAGTGTCAAGTGTGGCGATAGTAAGCCCTAAAAGTTCAGTCTTGTATTCCTTTTTATTTCATCCCTTATGTCGAGAATCATTATCTCTGGGATAAGCACAATCTTACCTCCAGGTTGTGTATTAACCCTGATGTCTGTCACCTGTCCCAGTTTCTTTGCTCTTCACAATGTCCTCATTATCAACATCATCAGCATCCTCACGCTCATCATAGTGAAGACGTACAGTTGGCTCATTATGTACCAGGGATTGTTCTGAATGCTTTATGTGTATTAATTCTCTTACTTTTCACTACAACCCTATGGGGTAATTACAGCTGAGGGAACCAAGATACAGAAGTTAAGTCCTCTTTTATTCTTACCCTATAAACAAGCCCTGGGTACCCTCATTCATTCATGTGGCCTCAAAGATCACCATCCACAGATGACTCAGGCTTAAATGCAAGCTCCATGAGTCCACCAACTTTCCATGACTGTTGGGTTCTCCCATATATCCCCATTACCTAGCCCAGGACTTCAATAAATATTTATTGAAAGACTGAATGAACCTAGCCCAGAACTCTCTTCTCACCTGCAGTCTCACCCTCTCTATTTGCCTGCCCACAGGCACCTCATACTCAAAACCTCCGGACCACAACTGATTGCCTCCAACTCTTCTCTACCTACGAACGTGATCTCTGTTTGGTATTTCCTCTTTCTCCTTGAATGGCATCAGCATCTCTCTATCACTTAAGTCATTTTTTCCCTTATTCACTCTATTCAGCCTGTCCCCAATTTCCATAGCTTCAACTGCTTGAAAGCCTCTGAAATCCACTTGCCCCTCTCCATTCCTACCCTAACCTAAGAGGTGATCTAGAGCAGACCCTGGAGATAGATTTCCTGGGTTTAAACACTGGTACTTACTAGCTATAGCAAGTTGGGCAAGTCATTTAAGTGTGCCTCAGGCACATTTATATTGTTTAGGAATTTTTTGATTGCAAACCAAACTCAAACTGCCTTCAACAACAACAACAACAACAAGGAATTTTTTTGTTCATCTAGCGGTGTCAGGGTGTCCAGCTAGCTCTAGGAGCCCATCATGGCACACGTACTTCCTCTGTCTCTTAGGGCTGGTTTCCTCTGTACTGACGCTCCACTTTCACACAGGCTCTTCCATCATGGTAGCAATATTGTTGCCAGAGCACCAGTTTTGCATTCCATCCTCTTGAGAGCCTCAGAGGAAACTGAGCACTTTCCCTTATTTTTTTCCTTACAAAAAGCTCAGGATTACTTGATGTTGATTGGCCAGGACCTATCACATGGCCCTTAGACCTAAAGATGGGGATTAATCTCATGCAACCACATGGGACAAGAGTGAAACGAGAGGGTGGGGGTAACCAATGAAGACTGGGGTGTTCTTTCCAGGAAAAAGAAGTACAGATGGATGCTAGTCCTGCAGAAATAGCATTTGTGTACATGTATGCATAATAATGGCTTCCCTGTAGCCTGTCTGGTTGTTCTTCAGATAATTCTCCATGTTGTTGCTGAAAAGAGCTGTCTGAAATGCAAGCTAGTTATCACGATATGAAAGCTCACAGGAGTGACCAACTCTTGTTCATCTTGAGGTCCTAAGCCCTAGCACAAGATTCATTCCACAGAGTTCCCTAGCATCAGTCGGTGCTTGGACCAAGATTGATGCTTAGGAAATCTGTGGGATGAATTACCTTTTCTGAGTCTCACAAGTGCTAGGATGTGCCAGGGCAGGTGTGATGACCCATGTTTCATGTGGCAAAGCGAGCCAGGAGAAACCAAATGCAATAGGAATCCACAGAAGTCACCAAGATGGGACAAGCAGAGGTAGGGTTTTTGCTGAATTTTGAAGGACAAAGAAGACGCTAATGGGTATACTAGAGTGTCCCAGTTGAGCTAGGTGGATGCTGGGTATGGAAAGCACAGTTACCGGTAAGGATAAGGCTGACCTCCCTGGAACCAAGTATGCAGGGGCACCACGGTGCTAGCAGCTCAAATTCTGGCAGAGAAGACAGGTCTGTACATGAAAAGGTGATGAGCTCATTCCCTCCTCAGGGCTTTGCCCGTGCTGTCCTCTGTGTGTGAATGCTCCTACACCATCAGTCTCCTTTATATCCGTCAGATTTCAGCACTCACGTCACCCCCTTGGAGAGCTTGTGCCAGATCTTGCTATTTAAAGCGGGGCTCACCACATCATTACCCAGTTGTAGTTCTTTCATAGTTTCGGTCACTGTCTGAAATTGCTCTGTTTCCTTGTTGAGCGTCTCTCTCCTCATGCTCCACAAGGGCAGGGATTCTCATTGTACTATTCAGTAGACGTTTTGTTGTTGTTGTTTTATTTTGTTTTGTTTTGAGATGGAGTCTCACTCTGTCACCTAGGCTGGAGTGCAATGGCATGATCTTGGCTCACTGCAACCTCCACCTCCCAGGTTCAAGCAGTTCTCCTGCCTCAGCCTCCCGGGTAGCTGGGATTACAGGTGCACACCACCACGCCCGGCTAATTTTTGTATTTTAGTAGAGATGAGGTTTCACCATGTTGGCCAGGCTTGTCTCGAACTCCTGACCTCAGGTGATCCACCTGCCTCAGCCTCCCAAAGTGCTGGAATTACAAGGCATGAGCCACCACGCCCAGCCTTCAGTAGATATTTTTTAAACAAATGAATTAGCAAAGGAAATTATTCATCTGGCTTGAGGCTAGATAAATCAATAACATGTTCTAAATATGCCTAGCATATTATCTGGTACATAGCAAATCCTTAATAAAAGGTATATATGTAATGGCTATTATTTATAGATATCTTGAAATATCAAAATCCCTGAATTCAACATCCAGAGACCAAGGCAGTAGAGGCTAAGCAGACAAGACAGGTAGAGGGAAGGAGGGAAGGAAGGCACATGGTGGCAGCTGCTGCTTGCCCAGAAAAAGAGTTAATGGGAGAGTGGAGCTGGGCAGCTCGAGAAGGTACAGAGCAGGGTTTCCTTTAGGCAGAGGGCTCCTGGGACTTCTATAAGAAGCTGTGACTTGAGTTGTGGGGACTGAGATTGGGAAGGAAAAAAAATCCTAATCCAAATCTTGTGGGGTTTTTTGTTTTGTTTTGTTTTGAGATAGGGTCTCACTCTGTTGCCCAGGCTGGAGTGCAGTGGTGTTATCTCGGCTCACTGCAACCTCCGTCTCCCGGGTTCAAGGGATTCTCATGCCTCAGCTTCCTGAGTAGCTGGGATTACAGGTGCGTGCCACCATGCCTGGCTGATTTTTGTATTTTTAGTGGAGACGGGTTTCACCATGTTGACCAGGCTGGTCTCGAACTCCTGACCTAAGGTGATCTGCCCACCTCGGCCTCTCAAAGTGCTGGGATTACAGGCATGAGCCATCGTACTGGGGCCAAATCTTGCTTTAATTATAAATTGACACTGGCAAGGTCTAGTTTAGTTCAACTTCAAAACTCCAGGCCATATCTACTGAGCATTTACTGTATTTGAAGCACTTGCTGGCTCCAGTGAAGGACGGAGAGTTGAGTCACACACATGTGGTTCAGGCCCCATAGGAAACACATTTTCTTGGGGAAGACAGAGAGGTAAGTCACAGCTAACTTAAATCGTGTGATAACATGCTTGCTCCAATAGTGATACCCAGCGGAGGGGGGGTAATCATAGGAAGGACGCCTTGGGAAGAGAGAGCAAGGCTGGAGAAAGGATAAAGGGGGGTCAAAACCATGTTGGTAACCAAAAACACGAAATTCAGGGAAAATATCTATTTCTTGGTTTTGGTCTGTTTTGTCTTTCTTTTTTTTTGCTGAAATTATATCAACAAGTTCAGTGTTACCTTTAGCTAGCTAAATAATATGGCTGGAAAAGATCATTTAATTAAGATAGATTGCATATCTGAGCTCAGCATAGCTATCAATAATTGGTTTTTGTCTTTTCAGACGCAAAATATGCTGAAATTCAAGAACTGGGCATGAATGACTGTGTCACTCGCCAGAGCTGAGCCACCTCCACGCAGTGAGCCAGGCCAATCATATGAGGCCCTGCCACCTTCAGACAGTGTCCTGTCCCCCTTCACCAGGAACAAACAGAGGACGGCCTGTCGCCTCTCAGCTCCCTGCCTGCCCTCAGACTTTCACAGACTCTTTACCGAGTTTTACAGAGCTTTTCTGACTCTGTAACAAACAGTCAAATAAAAATGCTGTGTTCCCAGAACTAGAAAATGTTCTCCATCTGGACTTTTTCCAGGGCCTCAAATTTAAATTGTTGAAATTCTTTATCCCATGCTGCCCTCCTCACCAGCCTTTTTGAAATGGATAATTTACCATTAAGGAAAATCTGCATCTTGTTATATAAATAGTAAAAGTATTGTGCTTAGTTAACTCTCAAAAGAAACAATTCTTTTTGCCTTGTAAGAGATTCGATAAATAGATAGATGATAGATAGAATACATAGATAGATAGATAGATAGATGATAGAGCAGCAGATATATCCCAAGAAAAGGAAGACTTCAGACACATGGACATATGGATCGTGTACCTTTAAAGACGTCTCTGCTGTTAGGATCCTGAGTGTCATATGCTGAAGTTAATTGAAGATGAGTTACAAACAAAGAAAACAAAAGAAAAGAACATGAGTACACTTTTATAGATTAACTAATCTACCAGGATTAAAGTGGTCATCAAGCACTTGCCATATGTTCAAAACCATTCTGGCCAGGTGCGGTGGCTCACGCCTGTTATCCCAGCACTTTGGGAAGCCAAGGTGGGCGGATTCCCTGAGGTCAGGAGCTTGAGACCAGCCTGGGCAACACAGTGAAACACCATCCCTACTAAAAATACAAAAAATTAGCTGGGCGTGGTGGTGTGCACCTGTAGTTCCAGCTACTCAGGTGGCTGAGACAGGAGAATTGATTGAACCCGGAAGGCAGAGGTTGCAGTGCGCTGAGATCGCACCATTGCACTCCAGCCTGGGCGACAGAGCGGGACTCCGTCTCCAAAAAACAAAACTAAACAAAACAAAAACCACTCTGAGTTTACCCAAGTATGGAACAGGCTGTCTCCAGTTTTACACAGAAGGTGTGGGCCCAAATTCATTTGTAGTTTTTTTTTTTTCTCAGAGAAAATTTCTGGTAGGCATAAATCTTTGTTTCCTATATGATATGTTAAATCAAGTTTTGTGGGTAGCCTAGGGCGTGGCCGGCATTTATTGTTTATATGGGAAGTGTTACACAGGTTTCATACCTCTCTCTAGGACTCACCACCTGCTCCCTCTCCCCATCACAGGAAGAATGGCAGGGCTGAGGTGGCAGGTGCAAAGTCTCCACCTTGGCCTCTGGCTCTCTTCCATGACCTCTAAATTTGCTCAGTTCCTCAGGTACTCAATCAGTTCCTAAGGAGAGCACTGGCCTCCTGTGAGCTGGATCCTCATGAGACTCTGGTTTGAGAATCAGCCTTTCCTGATCAAGGTTGCCTGGGGAGGATTCTGGATTCTTCTGGTGGATCTACTTCCTCTCCACCGGCCCTCAGAGGTGCAAGAGTTCCACAGGCCGGTTATGTTCAGAACAGGAGATGATCTCAGGCCATCAGGAGACAAGAAAATCTTAGCTGGTCCAGTGGTCTGGGGTAGGTGGTTTTGCCAGGGTTCCTTGGGGATAAGGCAGCCTAGGTCTGGGAGCTCTGTCTTCAGCTCCCACATCCAAGCAAGGAACCCAGCCCTCATTCCTTCAGGTGACAGGAGGCTCAGGCACCAACCTGAGAACAAGAGGAATGGTCCAACAAAGGGACCCATATGTCCCAGCTTCACCGACAATTCCAAAGTCCTCTTGGTCAGCACCCAACATCGACTTCTAAGGCAAGTTCAAGGGCAATTCCAGGGATGGAGCCTCCAGTCATGCCTGCCTTCAGTGGACATTCTCCACTTTTCCTGCTTTGGAAGGATCCCGATGAGGCTGTGCCAAATGACTGGGCAGGCCTTTTCTTGTTGGAGTCACATGTTCCCCAACTGCCCTGCCATAAATGGTTCGGGACCAATCCACTGCAGAGATTCCCTTTGGTGGGTTTCCAAAGTAGTGTCTCACCAGAGAACTCCAGGGTGAGTTCTGATCTCAGAATTGCAGGTTGGTGATAGGCACTGGGTACGTATGGAGAGTTGAGAACATTACTGAGTTTCACAAGGTACATTCAAGGTCCTGATATAGACTCAATATACCTGAATGTAAGTGTAGGGGTCAATTAATGAAACTGCTTTCACCCACCCGAGGTGTGGTAGAGGGGAAGCAAGAATTGCCCAAGTAGAAGTCAGAGAAAACTGAGAAGGAAAGGCTGGCCCTGTCAAGGGTGGAGGAGGATGGTTAGCAGGACTTTATATTCAGTGTTATCTTCAGGAGAAATTCAGAGCATGGGGCAAGCTCAAATTCAGTTCAGGCAATGATCAGAGTCTGAGGGAGTCAATGGGGTATGGGGCTGGTTCTAGGCAATATCTAAAGTTTCTGCAGGCGATAAGAGATCTCGAATAGGTCAGGGAGGAGTTGAGACATCAGAAAAGATTTTATGAGGATTTTCTAAAAGCTTATCCCTGCACTAGGGTTAAAATCTTGTGTTGACCTGACAAGAGGGCAGCTGAGGTTTAAGTAGACTGCAGTGTGGACAGAGAAGCTGGACTCTGAAGACCCAGACTCCAAACCCATTGTTTATTTTACTCCAGCGCAATAGCATATTTCCGGGGGAAATATGTTTCAGAATGTTGCAGATGTTTTGGCTCCTTCTACATGAAGTAATGGGCACAGTCATCTAATGGGACAATGCCTTTGAAGAAATGGTTCAAGGATAACCTTGCTGATCCAGACAACCACGTGGATATGCATATGTATAATGTTAAGCCAGTGGTTACAATCTGATAAAAATAATGGGGATATTTTGTGAGCTCTTAACTGTTAATACTTTTTACATCTATGTGCATTAATTAGTTACAAAGAATACTTACTTGGTAAAAACACCAAAAACTCCATCACAAAATTATTGAGGGAGAAAAAATTGAGTATTTATAAAAATGTAGCTTTGAAGGAAATATGAATTTTAAAAAATCATCTAGTTAATAATTAATGCTTATAATCAAAACAGTAGATGATGCTTTTATATTGGGAATGAGATGTCAGGCAAAAAAAAACTTTGAACATATTACTGGTTTCTGTGGATTTCTAAATGGGCTATGCTACTATACTCATGTACCTATAGACAGGTGTCTCAAATACTTTCCACAGCTGGTGAAGGGTTTCAGAGTTTCACAATTAATACATGGAGAAGAGAGCTTATTAAACGAGCCCAGTCTAGGCCCAGTTGGCACCTCTGCCAAGGGCAAAGATAGTATCACAGATGGTTCTATCTCCTGACACATTCCTAGTACTCCAGGAAGGAGCACTGTGCACACCTATTAATCAGGGAGGTCTTCATGCTTCTATTGTCAACTCCAACAATGCGCCTACTTGGACTCTGCCCTTCTGTCTTTATTATAGTCATGAGTGCATAATGTTGCTTTTGAAATTCCACAACTATATTGCAATTTTTACAATCTATTATAACCCAGCAGGTACCCAAGTTTAACAGACAGTTTCACATTAAATACTGTTAAAGGTATAAAATATTATTTAAATTATCAAATGAGTCTTTTTGACAATATAATTGCAAGTTAAAGCCTCATTAATTTATGTGTTCATTTTTCTTCTTAAACAGGTGTGTCCAGGCCAGGAGCAGTGGCTCACACCTGTAATCCCAGCACTTTGGGAGGCCGAGGCAGGTGGATCACCTGAGGTCAGGAGTTTGAGACCAGCCTGGTCAACATGTGGAAACCCTATCTCTACTAAAAATACAAACACTTAGCCAAGCATGATGGCAGGAGGCTGTAATCCCAGCTACTTGGGAGGCTAAGGCAGGAAAATCACTTGAACCCGGGAGGTGGAAGTTGCAGGGAGCCGAGATAGTGACAATGCACTCCAGCCTGGGATTCAGAGTGAGACTCTGTCAAAAAAACAAAAAACAAACAAACAAAACACCAGGGGTGTCCAATCTTTTGGCTTCCCTGGACCACATTGGAAGAATAATTGTCTTGAGCCACACATAAAATACACTAAATACTAACTATAGCTGATGAGCTAAAAAAAAAAAAAAAAAACTCATAATGTTTTAAGAAAGTTTATGAACTTGTGTTGGAATGCGTTCAAAGCCATCCTGGGCTGCACGTGGCCCACAGGCCACAGGTTGGACAAGCTTGTCTTAAGACATTAGTGCCTTTCGAACAAGGGTCTTAAGATGGTAGAACTTTCTAGAATAGATCTCCTCATAGAGTTGTTCTACGACATTTAAATTAGATTCTTCCTGAGGCAAACTGGTCACCTGATCACCTTAAAGCATCTCTGGGACTCTCAATGCCCAAAATTCTTGTGCTCTGAGTTCTGAATTTCATATGGATGTTTTAAGCAGCTGTGCCTTTATAATGATATAAATGCCACACTCCTCACAATGGCTAGCTTTTCAGCATAGTAAATGTCATCTCTGATTTTCTTTCTGATAAAGAACATTTCCACATGAAAATTGCCACCTTTGGGCTATGCTTTTTGCTAAGTTCAGAACTTATATGTAATAGGGGTAGGCTCTTACTTATATCATCTAATTTTTCAGGGCTCTAAAAAAAATTCATAAAACCACCATTGACTGGTAATGACAGATGAGTTCTAAGACCAAATTCAGGTTGTGCAGGAAAAAGTGCTATAGGGAAGGCGTTGAACTCTGCTATAATGCAATTACACCAGGAAGAAAAATCTTCTGAAGTGTTGACAGTCATTTGTACCTTCCTGAGAATGAAGCTCCAAAAGCAGATGGAAAGCAGGAGATGAGAGAGAATCAACAGGACACGCGCACCGTGAGGAAGAGTTATGCGGTAAGGGGAGGTCAAAGACCTTCACTGTTGTGGCTAGTGATGAAAATAAAACAACATGTTACAAGAACGGAATTGTCCAAGAGTATTCTAAGGTTGGAACTGAGATCATCGCAGGACAATGACTGCCCATTCTTCCTGGCCCCAGCACTTATTGCAGCACTTGGAACATAGTGACAGCTCAGCAAATGTTGGCATTTTTAATGAATAACTATTTGTTGTGTGTGTGTGTGTGGTTTTTTTTAGCAATTGAGAAAAACCTCTTTACACTGACAAGATATAGTTCTCTGGGCCAACAATTTTAGGAACAGAGACATTTGAATCAAAGGTGTGAAGAAATGAACACGTTTTATGCTTTGCCTTCATGAGAGCCTAGGTTCCAAACATGCTTCCCTTGATTGAACAAGCTGAACCAATCCAGATGGCCGGGGGGATAGTAGGTGAAAATAGTAGCAATCAGAGCTTGTTTTAGAGTATTTTCTCATTGCATTTAACGTTCAAAAGAAAGCTCACAATCACTTCCCTTACAGAACACCCCCATCACACAACGACATACACAGGCATACACGGGTCCGTGGATGTCTCCCTTTAATAACATTTTACAGCTAACAAAGAGATTGTGTATGCCAGGAAAAGGAGGCCCAGAGAGGTGAGGTGAAATGCCTCTACAGTCCCATCTAGAATATGACAATATTTCCTAAACACAAGCCCAGTGTTTTCCCCAATGTACAAATAATAAAATTCTAGAAATACTGTCTGGATGCACAGTCCCAATCTACCTAGGTTTCTGTACATCTCATAATAGCAATAATGCTAGAAATCTTGAAGTAAAAGTTTTATTTTTATTTTTTATTTTTTTGTAGAGATGGGGTCTCAATATTCCTGGCCTCAATCAATCCTCCCACCTCAGCCTCCCACATTGTTGGGATTACAGGTGTGGGCCACAGTACCTGGCAGAAAACAAAGATATTTAAATGGAATTGAAGTAGGCTCTACTGGGCCCTTAATTTAAGGGGCACAGTGGGAGGTTAGCAGGAATTTCAAACTGTCCACCATGGTTTGCCTACTTTTCCATGTTGCTGCTTCCTTCTGCTCAGTGACTGAGTCACAGTTGTTTCACCACCTCATAACATGTTAAATTCCCTTTCATCTTAGGAGTACTCTGCAGTTGCCACTTGAGACTACGGCCTCACTAATCAGAGCCAGAATTTGTCATCCGTCATTTGCTATGTGTCCTTATCTATTAATACTAGACTCTGGGAATATAGAAGGAGACTTCAGTGCTCTCCATGGTACTCAGATGTGAAGATCTGTGTGAGGACTTCTCCATTACTGAAGGGTACATACCACGTATCGTAAGATACCAATAACCAACAGAAAGGAGATAAAGTCACGGGTAAGCCTGAGGACAAAACCCTGTAACTGGTTGTAAATGTGACATAAGCAGGTTTCTCTTCTTCTCTCTTTAGATCAGAGGTTAGCAAACTTTTTCTACAAGAGGGCCTGATATTAAGTATTTTAGCTTTGCAGGTCACACCACCTGTGTCACAAGTCTTTGATTCTACCATTGCAGCAGAAAACTACTTAGGCAATACAGAAATGAATGGACGTGGCTGGATTTGGCCCACGAGCCATAGTTTGGCAACCCCTGCTCTAGATGATAATCATAAATAACATTTTGAGTGCTATATACCAGGTACACTATCTTACTTAATCTTCTCAGCAATTCTATGAAGTGACTACTGTTATTTTCATTCCCATGTTACATATGTAAAGTTTAAGTCTTATATAGATTAAACAAAGCTGCTTCTTATCAAATAGCTAGAAATCTACATAACCAGGATTTTGATCCCTGGTTGGCTGTAATAAAAATCAAGGGCTACCCTTGATTCTTTTAAGGGAAGAGAGTTGCGGTGGTAATGCACAGAAAGGAGCTAACTGCGGGGGAGTTTGAAAAGATGTTGGGAGACGGAAAGAGAATTGAACTGCTATCCTTTGGTTGACGTTCGTTCTTCTGAGCTGGACTTGCGATGTTCCATCACCTCCTTTGACACAGGAGATGCCATGAAGTCAGTCTTGCATACTCCCAAATTCTGTATGCTGGTAGGCCGGCCTTAGCTCTGAATCACTGTTATCTTATTACCTAGTGGGGCCATGGCTGTTGGGAAGAGTGAGTGGTGGCCCCAGTAGAGGTAACAAGTAGTATTTTGTAAGTGAAGAGTGCTTTACAGTTCATAGACGTCCATTGAGTTCTCATGGTGTCCCGTCTCTGCACTTGGCTCTTGTTGTCCCTCTGTTTGGAAAGCTCCCCTTCTAAAGAATCCTCCTTCAAGGTGTTACTCAAATGCTTCCACATCTATGATCCCTTCCTCAATGGCACCAGCCAGAATTCATGTTCCCTTTACTTGTGTCTGGATCATTCTGCTTCCCTGTCACCCAGATGGTGTGAAACTTTCTTTTTTTTGAGACAGAGTCTCACTCTGTCACCCAGGCTGCAGTGCAATGGCATGATCTCGGGTCACTGCAGCTCCGCCTCCCAGGTTCAAGGGATTCTCTTGCCTCAGCCTCCTGAGTAGCTGGGATTACAGGCGCACACCACCATGACTGGCTAATTCTTGTATTTTTAGTAGAAACAGGGTTTCACCATGTTGGCCAGGCTGGTCTTGGACTCCTGACCAAGTGATGAACCCGCCTCAGCCTCCCAAAGTGTTGGGATTACAGGTGTGAGCCACTGCACTCGGCCAATGTGATACTTTCTATTGTGAACTGTATCTACTTTCCTCCTATGCTGGTCCATAAATTCCATGAAGGGTAGTAGGTGCCCACTAAATATTTGTTTACTTGAGTTCAGTTTAATTATCCTCATAATAACAACCTTGTGAAGTAAGCAGGGCAGATGTTACCCTCTTTTTTAGATAAGAAGGCTGAGGACGACAGCAACAGAATTACTTGTCTTGGGCATCCCATGAGAAGGTGTTGGCTAGAATCCTTGTGCAGTCTTTGACTCCTCATTGCAATGAAACCACTCTGAAGTTTTTAATTTCCTGGTGGTAATAGGCTTCCAATGGCTCTAATTATATATGGAGAAATTACAAAAATTAAAACTCGAACACTTATCTATGAAAATGGTTGCTTACAATGTTTCTCAAAACAACAAGCGTTGTCTTGTTTTGCTTCCTTTGCCCAACAATAGTACGGAAGCAGTAATCAATACAAAAATCCACTCAAGAGATGCTTGAGCTCTCCTTAAATTTACCTCAAATTTGTACACAAAAAACTTCTTTTTTATTATTTTTTTATTATTTATTTATTTATTTTTAGGAGACTGGATCTTGCTCTGTTGTCCAGGCTGTAATGCTGTGGCATGATCAGAGTTCGCTGCAGTTGGGAACCCCAAGGCTCAAGTGATCCTTCTGCCTCAGCCTCCTGAATAGCTGGGACTACCATCATACATCACCACGCCCAGCTATTCTTTTTTTTTTTTTTTGAGGCAAAATTTATATTAATAAATTGTACAGATTTTCAGCGTTCAGTCTGATGAGTTTTGACAGTTGTACATACCCTTTGTAAATACGTAATTTCTTGTGAATCTAAATGTGTGCATGTGTGCAAGAGAACATGTAGTATATCTGAGACAGAGAAAGGATGGGGACAGGCAAAAGACACCGAGATAGACCCAGAAAGACAGCATAAAGACAGACGTGTGAAAGGACCGGGTATTGCTCACCAATTCTGACATGGTATGTGGTCAAAAAAGAACAAAACAAATGCCAAACCACCTAAATAGACTCTTTAGAAAAAGAGGTTAAAGATTGCTGAGTGACTCAAGGATATGTGGGCAGAAAGGAAAAGCTGAAGTTTCTGAGATCAAAAGCAAGTTCCTTTCTTTGGCAACTCCATACATACATACACAAGGATAAAGCCATTCTTATCAAGGAAAAAGGAAACTATAGACAGTTACATTGCTGAAAAGTCATCAGTAAAAAGGAGAGAACCGTCAAAATGGCCTCAGAAGAGAGTCATGTCTCAGTGGCTGAAATAATTTCTGCACATTTTCATAGGAGATATGGCGAGAAGCAGCACTTCAAGATTGAATTTGTCTAATGCGTGATGCATGGATTCATCCAGTGGAGGCTTGTTAAGTTTTTAATTCAGCTGAAAAAGTCAAAAGAGTAAACCATGTTTCCATACTCCATATTTCATATCCCTAGTAACCAGACTGAGTTTCTAAAATGTCAGTTGTAAGGAATATTCCAGGAACACTGGCTATAAATTATATTACAGGATCTGAAAGTGTTTTATGACTCAGGATTTCCTTATCTTATTTGGATTGCAACTTCCCTGGGTTGGCACAATGCTTCTTATCACTGAGATAGTCCTTACATATCAGTTGCTCGGTGATCTCTGTTTTATAAAATCAGTAGTATTTCCAACTGCAATACCAAACTGGATTACTTTTCTGAAGTCTTTAAACAGAATACTTTTGAATCAAATAAAAGCTGTAAATCAAACTGGTGCACTCTCTTCACAGCTATTTCCATCTTGCAGATACCCCTGCCATGCAAGTCTCCAGAGTCACACTGCCTGGGTTTGGATCCTGACTCTACCACTCCACTGCCAGCGTGACTTTGGGAAAGTTACCTAACTTCTTGTTGCCAATTTGCTCATCTGTAAAATAGGGAAAACAGTACCTATTTCATAAGGATGCTGTGCAGACTAACTGAATAATATCTGTGCATTCATTTAACAAATCTCTATTTCTTGAGCGCCAAGTATGTGCCAGGCACTGTTTTCAGCTCTGGGGAAAACAGTAGTAGACAAAACAGGCTGAAGTACCTGCCTTCAGGGAGGCTACATTCTAATCAGAGAGACAAACAATAAACAAGCAAACAAGGACGTATAAAATGTCAAATAGTGGTAAGTACTATAGAGAAAAGAAAAGCAGAGTAAAGGAGCTAGGGCCGGGCACGGTGGCTCACGCCTGTAATCCCAGCACTTTGGGAGGCCAAGAAGGGCAGATCACTTGAGGTCAGGAGTTGGAGACCAGCCTCTCTACTAAAAATACAAAAATTAGCTGGGCATGGTGGCAGGTGCCTGTAATCCCAGCTACTCAGGAGGCTGAGGCACGAGAATCACTTGAACCCAGGAGGTGAAGGTTGCAGTGAGCTGAGGTTGCACCACTGCGCTCCAGCCTAGGTGACAGAGTGAGACCCTATCAAAAATAAATAAATAAATAAATAAAGGAGCTAGGAGCTGGGGACTGCCATCTAGCATACTCAGGGACTATAATCATGAAGGTGACAGTTGATACCTCTGATGTATAAGTAAGCATTTAATAAGTGTTGGTGTTGTCATTATAATTGTTATTAATTAGACCCATACCTACCAAATTTGTTTATCATAAACTCCCAAAAGGAATTGAAGTGTGTTAAATTTCTGCCAGGGTGATTATAATTTATAATCGCTATACAATACAGCCTCCACCATCACTATTTGCTCTGGCAACCTGTAGGCTGTGCTCTCTCTGCTTCCCACTCTGTTCCCCATCTTCCCCCGGCACCATATCCTTGTCATCTCTTGCATAAATAACATCTTCCCTGATACTCCAGCCTGCAGATGTATCGTACACCATCACAGAGCCTTATAGTTTTTCTTCCTAGCAACAAAGCATTTATCGCCCATGGAATTGCAGTCTTATATATTATTTATTCTTGTTTATTGAAGTCTGTCTCCTCACTAGACCCTACTTTCCATGAGGGTAGGGAGGGTCTCTGTCTTGTTTCTTTCTACACTGCTGTTTCTCCCATATCTGGCATAGGAAATGAATGAATGAGTAGTTAGAGGTCTCCACTCAGCTGTGCCTATGATTAGGCAAATGGAGTTGGCAGGGCGCATAGGTCTTAGGCATCTGTGTTCTATACCTTTTCTTGTATTTCCATTCAACATATTTTGAAATTCTCATCATTTTAACTGTAGGTAAAGATCAAAGTTAATCTATAAGGCATACATTCTTTGAAGAAATAGACACTAACTGGCCAGAGTAAAGAACCAGGCTTTCTATTTTAGAGAAACAGAAAAAAAAAATCTCCTAAGGGGTAATAGATGTCTCATTTGCATAGCCTGGTGTTTAGATCTCCTTAGTGTATTCTTATTTGTAATCATTCTGAACTAACCGTAAACATCTTTACGAGACTCACTATCACAAACTCTTAACTCATAGCCTATGGAGAAAAGAGATCATAATATTCAGATTTTAAGTTATTAACCAGAATGTAGCACAGAGATGGGAGGTCAGCACATTGGATATGTGAGTGGGTGTGTGCACACAAAGGAGAGGGCTCAGGGCAAAGTTAACACTGATTGGAATAGGTCAGATTGAGGAGCAAAATGTGTGTGTTTTGATTTTTCTCTAGAAAGCAGGGTTGCTAGGGAACGATAATAGCCATATCATAACCTCCTAGGATATCACAACATATACATCACAGAAGTGATACAGACAAGAAAGCCAAACACAGAACAGAGCAGAGGCAGAGGCAGAGAACACTTTTCAGATTTCAGATTTTCTGGCTCACCCTTTGTGGCGGCGGGATGATTCAGCAGGGCCAGGACATGAGCACAACACAGCATAGTTAAGGCCTGTCTGTCTGGTTTATAGATTCTCCACCCGCTTTGCCTTTATGTTCCCCTCTGCCTACATCTCCTCAACCCAAGCCTTGTTCATTCTCCACCAGTGAGTACGCAGCAAGTAAAAGTAAACTAACATTCAGTGGCCAACTGTGACTCCGCGTGAGAGATGGAATATCGTTAGCTTAGCTGTTGGCTTGTTTATTTATTTAGATACAGGTTTCACTTTTCCAAGCTATTTCTGCTTTACTCCTGGTCCCACCCTCTAATACAATAGATCAGCAAGAACAAACTGCCCAAAGCTTTCTGTGTTTCTCACTGCTGTTCAGGGACCTGTAAGGGAGAAGGGGCGTGCCGCTTAGGGAAGACAAGCAGGGATCTGCATTAAGCCCAGTCCGTGCTACATGAGAAGAATGAATTTCAAGGGTGGGCAGGTGACAGGGAGGGTAGGTAAAATAGCCAGGGCTCGGGAACAGAGTCACCCTGAGAAATTAACTGGAGTGAATGCCACTGGCACTAGCAGAAGTGGAAGACAAGGCCCAGGTGCAGGTTGACACTGGGGAGGAGAATGGAGTGCTAACGGTTTAGTCATGGTTTCTTTATGAAAAGCAAAGGAGAATCAGAGAGCAAGATGCCAAATTAAAAGTAAAAGCCCACTGGAGAAGGGCTGACTGGGAAGCTGTGGAGTAAAGGGCTGGGAGTGGGGTCGGGGAGGTGGAAGAGGGATAGGGAGGAAGGAGGAATCAAGTCATTGGCTATATTTCTGGAGTAAGACGAGATGTCTGTCTCTCCCGTGCTGTAGGAGGCCCAGCCATGACATGAGTGATTTCACACCCTGTAAAGGAGCATTTAAAAAGAAGCCAGGCAGGTTTTGAAATATGAGGCCATGGTGTGGCTGATTATATATCTTTGGCTGTTTTGTTTTGTTTTTTTTTTTTCCCTGAGGCAATTACATTAAGTGCTTAACATCAATCCAGAAAGGAAAAAATGAGGGCACCATGGTTTTGGTGAGAGGATTTGGTAGGGGGCAGAGGGGGAAGGCTAAACTGTCTCCCTGCCAAATACAAACACTGCACATACAGAAAATAAGCCGTGTAGATCCTGAGTTCTGACTACAGTGGTGAAGGAACACACAGGGGCCTAAGAGAATGAGGTAATATTAGTTATGTCAACAGTTGCATGTTACAAATGCTGAAGGGGAGTGAAACTTGCCAAGTGTTAATGGAACTGCTGGAAAGAAAGTCTACTGGGCACCTGCCACCAGCCGCCTGACCTGGCCAACCCCACCTGATCTGGGGCCCACAGCAAGCTGTCTTTCTTGTTTCTTCTTTCCCATTGAGCCAAAAATAAAGGTTGTTCTCAGTATTTTTTAGAACCTGGCCTGATTGCAGGGCAATCAACCAGTGTCTGAGGGAATGCTGGGCATCAGATGCTGGGGAAAATGTGCCACTTCCAGGTATAAATGCCCCAAGAGCTTCCAGAGTTCTCACTCCAGTTGTTCCTTGGGGTGGTGTCATCTCCCAACAGAAGGGTCAACCTCGGAGGGTGAACAGAGCAACCACAGAAACAAGAGTTGCTGAAACACTTTGTGGAACCCTGTGCAAAGAGCCAGTGGTGAAAGTAATACACAGGCAAGTACCCAAAAAATGACCAGGGCTATGAGCTTACCTGGAAGCAAGAGACATTGTCTAACCCATAAGAGCACCACAGTGCGTACTTGTAAGACTGATGGAGTCATTCTGGCCTTCAGGAAACATCAAATAATGGCGATGACAAGGAGTAGGAAATTGCCCAAAAAAATCCATACAGAAAAATACATTCATCTTAAAAGGACCTAATGAAGGAGCTTAGTTAAACAGAATAATTCCTTTGTAGTTTTCAATTTTCAATAAACATTTTCCTTTTCAATAAACATTTTCTTTCTTTCTTTTTTTTTTCTTTTTTTGTGAGACAGAGTCTCACTCTGTCACCCAGGCTGGAATGCAGTGGCCCAATCTTGGCTCACTGCAACCTCCACCTCCCGGGTTCAAGCAATTCTCCTGGCCCAAGTATTGGGCTGAGTCCCAAATACTCGGCCTCCCAAGTAGTTGGGACTACAGGCGTGTGCCATCACACTTGACTAATTTTTGTATTTTTAGTAGAGACCAGGTTTCACCATGTTGGCCAGGCTGGTCTTGAACTCCTGACCTCAAGTGATCTGCCTGCCTCAGCCTCCCAAAGTGCTGAGATTACAGGCATGAGCCACCGAGTCTGGCTAACATTTTCAAAAATAGAGACAAGTAGAGAGAAGAGTAGAATGAGCCCCCAGGTACACATCACCCCACTCCAACAAACATCAACATTTGCCCTTCTTATTTTATCTGGTCCCACCCCTCTTTTTCCCTGCAATATTTCAAAGAAAAATCCCAGACATTTTACCATTTCACTCATAAATATTTCAGAATGTATTTACGAAAGTTTGCTTCATTTGTATTTTTGATAGAAATTTCCATCTGGAAGATAGAGAATTTAAAGGGAATGTTACAAGGGGAGAATGGTCTCAGGGAAGCAATAACTGAGAATTTTTGACTTTCATTCCTGCCTACCTGCTCTATGCTGCAGCATCACCCAAAGTCTCGGGTAGGCATATTGTACTAAACACTTTTTTGTGTGGTTTCCCCAGAGCCCAATGATTTCTGTTCCCTGGAAACTGATTAGTAGTAATGTCTCCTCCCTGTGATCCTGCACTGTGGCCTTGAGGGAGTTCTTCCAAAGGTAGAGACTTTGGGTCAAGGTGGGTCAATGGCATTCTCTCTGCTGGGATTTGAACGTGAGAGCAGAACATGTCAGGAAAAACTCTAGGTGAAAGAGAAGGTCTCCTCACTTCTGCTGCTGAGAGCCTGGAAACTGCTCTACCCAAACCCAGGGAACATAGGTTCTTGGCTTTCCCAAAGCTTGGGGTGGAATGACATTTGCTTAAATTCCATGATACACTGTCTTAGTTCATTTGGGTTGCTACAAAAGAATACCTTAGGCTGGTTAATTTATAAAGAAAGGAAGTTTATTTGGTTCACAGTTCTGCAGGCTTATAAGAAGCATGGTGCCAGCATCCACTTTTGGTGACCTCAGGAAGCTTACAGTCATGAAGGTAGGTGAAAGGGGAGCAGACGTTTCACATGGCAGGAAAGAAAGAAAGAGGGAGTGGGTGCCACAGTCATTTAAACAACCAATTCTTTTTTTTTTTTTTTTTTTTCGAGACAGAGTCTCACTCTGTTGCCCAGGATGGAGTGCAGTGGCACAATCTCACCTCACTGCAACCTCCGTCTCCTGAGTTCAAGTGATTCTCCTGCCTCAGCCTCCCAAGTAGCTGGGACTACAGGGACGTGCCACCACGCCCGGCTAATTTTTTTTATTTTTAGTAGAGACAGGGTTTTGCCATGTTAGTCAGGCTGGTCTCGGACTCCTGACCTCAGGTGATCCACCCACCTCGGCCTCCCAAAGTGCTGAGATTACAGGTGTGAGCCACCATGCCTGGCCTTAAACACACTCTTACAGGAACCAATGGTGCTAGAACTTATTCATTACAGCAAGGACAGCACCAAGCCATTCATGAGGTATCCACCCCCATAACCCAAACACCTCCCACCAGGCCTCACCTCCAACATTGGTGATCAAATTTCAACATGAGACTTGGAGGGGCAAATATCCATCCAAAATATATCAGCTACTCTATGATCTTTCAGATAAACTCCCTCTGTATGCATTAGCTAGCCAGAACTGACTTTTACTCTCTGGCCAAAAGAACTTTAACAACCACACATCTCTCTAGAAGGAACCCATGGCCTAGAGCGTCAAGCAAGGACAACACTAATATAGAGACGAAAATGTTATGAAAACCTTTTATGTTATGTTCACTGCCCTCTCCCCAACACCTAGCGCAGTGCTGAACATAGAATCGGCATTCATTACCTATATTGGATAAATTGACTACTTATCTTCCCAGTAGAGAGGAGATTGTAGAATCTGCACATTATGAAGCAAGTCTTGTCTTACTAGGAACACGGGTTTGGCTTTGGCTCTGACTCCGCCACTCTGTGTGAGTGAGTCACTTAGCCTCTTTGGACCTCAGTTTCCTCATCTATAAGCTGGGAATCATAAACTCAGCCAACCTTACAGAGATATTGTGAGGCTCAAATGAGGTCATGCTATATGGAAGCACTTGGTAAGCTGTAAATTGTTTGCAACTAAAAAGTATTATTATCTTTTCTAGCTGTGGATTCCATTCTGTCTATCTCAGCTTTTTGGCCCGAGAAGCCTTTAGGGCAAAAGTGGATGATAAACTGCTTCTTTCATCATTGTTTTCCTGTTTCCATTCTAACCATTTCTTAAGCCTGGAGTCTGCTTTGGGGACTGTTTTATGGATTCAACTCTGTGAAGCCTAAGAACCAAAAGGATTCTTTTTTATAAAGCCTATGGCATCTTCATTAATCTCATCAGGTACTCAAGATGCCTCCTGATGCATGTTGACTGATGTCCACATATCCCTCTGATAATCAATAGTGTGGAGGCAGCAGCCTGATCAATTCGTATCTTCCTGAGGAGACACATGAACTCATCTTATTGGGTGAGGGGTCCATGGAAAGACAGTGAAGCAGAGAACAGGAGAAATAAGTAACTGTCAGTGTTAGTAAGGCTTCCAGGTGCAGCTGTCCTGCCTGAGAGGCCACCAGGTTGGCAAAAAGCAAGTGGGTGTCCTGGTACCTGAGTCTTGAAACAGCTTGAACTTTCCCATTTCCTGAACAGCCCAACACTTGCAGAACATTGCTGCATTGTTCTATGCCCTGAGGTCTCCTGGTAGCGGGCCAACCCTAGGCTGTGCCGGCAAGCACATGGCTGCGATGATTTGTCTGTACCCAGAGCCATTCACCTAGCTGAGTGTGTTGGGACATTATCCCAGGGTGTTACCCACCCAAGGAAACAGGAGAGGGGCTGTGGGGGAAGGGGATTACATCAGCATTATTATTGTTATTCACTTATCAGATGGTTATTAATTATACTTCAATTAAAAGCTTGCAGTCTTTACAAGCATGAGCTCATCAGCCCTCACAATGCCCAAAGGAGGTCAAGAACCAGGAGACTGCTGATTTGCTCATGAATGCAGCTGACTTGAGTTTCAGAAATCCTGTGATCTGGTTTTCCCCTCTCTGTCTGGCCACTGGCCACTTCCCCTTCAGGGGCCCTCAATTCCCCCGATGTATAGTGGACAGATATGTTGTTCACTTGGCTGACTGGTGTCTATAAAAGTGGCAAGGATCAAATTTTCCTTTCTAAACCCTTCCATGGGTTTAAAAAAAAAAAAAAAAAGGAGACATTTAACCAGGCGCTCCAATGCAGCCAGCTCGCCCTCAAGATCAATACACCAGGGAGGTAACTTCATGGGAATCCAAGAAGCAACAGTGGGGTGGTGAATTTTAATGAAGCCTCGTGCAGTTCCAGGTTGGCTTTCTGGCCAAGGGAGGTGGCACCCAGCTTTGGTAATCAGGAAGTCGTTTTGTGGCTGGAGGTCAAAGAACAGAAGGCAGTGTGAAGGAATGGTAAATGGTGAGCCAGGAGCAGAGCCTTTCAGAAAGAAGCTGAGAGACGTGAAGGACGGAGGGCCTGCCCCTGCCAGAGCATCCCTGGGGCCCACTCTCCTCCTCAGGTGCCTGAGAGCCACCAAAGGCTCTCAGCCAGCCAGGCCGCACCCAAAGAACCAAGATCCTTTAAAATAAGAACCATGAAGAACAACTGCAGAGTGGGGTGTTTTGTTGTGTTGGGGTTTTTGTGTGTGTGTGTTTCTCTTCTTTCCTTCTTTTTTTTTTTTTTTTTTTTTTTTCATGAGGGGGTGGAATCTGTTGGGAGGCAGGAAACATACCAAGTTCCTGAGTGGCCCAGATGCCCCCACCTCCCGCATGGCTGCAGAGTTAATAAAACTTGAAGGAAATGGAAAATGGGAGAAGCAGAAACCTGAGGCAAAAAGGGCCTTATCTTCAAAGAGATCAGCGTTTTGGTTACGGAAAAGGTTTTCCAATTAAAAGCCTCCTGAAAAGAGTAAATAAAGAAATCCCCAATTAGTTATCCAGCACGGAGTTGGGGGGAAAATCTTAGTGCTTTATTCTAGAAAGGGTTTGGGCTTTGCTGAGGCATTTTGAGTAAAGGGAGTCAGGGCTTTATCCTCCCCACCCCTCCTTCCTCTATCCTTACCCAATGAGGCTTGTAGTGATCTAATCTGAAAGAGATAAAGCCCAATTTCCTCAGCTCTGGAGCTGATAAACAAGCCAAAGACCAGCTCTGTTCACAGGGCAATAATTAAAGCTCTCAGGAATCTAACCAGCAAGGTGGTCAAAAGGACAAGGACAAACTCATATTTCCCAGTGCCATTCTGGGCAGCTGTGAGCACCTTGTGTTGGAATTTAACCCGGTGGAAATAGCATTATTATCACCCATATCTTTTTTTTTTTTTTTTTTGAGATGGAGTTTCGCTCTTATTGCCCAGGATGGAGTGCAATGATGCGACCTCAGCTCACTGCAACCTCTACCTCCCGGGTTCAAGCGATTCTCCTGCCTCAGCCTCCTGACTAGCTGGGATTACAGGCACCCACCGCCACTATGCCCGGCTAAGTTTTTGGATTTTTAGTAGAGACAGGGTTCACCATGTTGGCCAGGCTGGTCTGGAACTCCTGACCTCAGGTGATCCACCTGCCTTGGCCTCCCAAAGTGCTGGGATTAGAGGCGTGAGCCACTACGCCCAGTTCATCACCCATATCTTTATGGATTCAGCTAGACCCCTATCAAGCACATAACTAGCCAAAGTACTATGGAACTCTGCTGATCACAAGCACCAAATGTGCTGTTAATTTAGCACTCTGTAGGAGGCAAGATTTGGCAAATACATACATATTTCTTGCTGATCAAGGAAGGATCTAAATCCTAGAAATTATATAATCCCATGTTGAAGTAGGGTGCCTTCTTTATTTAAAAATCATGCATAGCAAGGTACTGTCTGACATTGTTGCAATCTTATTAGTTCTGCTGAGTAAGTTCTGTTCTTTGGAGTCTTCGGAATTAATAGACTAATGTGTGTGTATTGTGAGGTGAGATGGGGCAGAGGGAGTGCAGCAAAAGGAAAGAATATATGTGGCCATGCTATTAACACCCAGAGGCATCTTACAGGTGCGACCTGGTGAGAGAAGGGGAAAGGATAGGGCAGAGACAGTGGGGACATTCTGCCAAGAATCAGCCATACCTTAGCTCCCCTGAGAACATACGGAAAATGCCAACAGGAAATGCCAACAGGAAATGGACAGGTCTCCATTTGGATCAGAGGTAATCCTGGCTGGAACAGAAAACATAGATGTGGACATCTGGTGGTTCTCTTCTCTGCACTTGGAGGACATAGTATGAACACCTTACTGGGATCAAGACTAAGATAGAGTCTGTACTGAGGTGTCAATGGTTCTCACATTAAAAAATAAAAATTACTGAAACCTGTCTTTTTAAATGAAATTTTTCTTGGGGCTCAGATATATAGAACAGATAAGTATGACATTTTTTTACTAGTATACATTTACTTTGAACATTTGTTTTTAATATTTGCTTATCAATAAGTAATAACAGCAAGACAACTTTGAAGAACATAAATATTTGGAATTAGGTATCATGCTTTGCTCCACATCAATCCAAATTATCTATTTCAGTTGTCCTTGATTATGTTTTGGTTTCTAAAAAATTGTTTATGTATATCTATGCAACTAGAAAACCCTTATTCACATAAGTAGATGCAAATGGAATGTGTGTGTGTGTGTGTGTGTGTGTGTGTGTGTGTGTGTGTGTTTTAGATCTCCTATCAAGTATAGTATACTCCTCAAATGAATTAATCCAAAAACTTGGACAAGAAGTTGAAGAGATTTTTAGATTCAAATTTTAGTCACAACAATATTTAACAATGGCTTGCATTTCTTATCATAATATAAAAGTCAGCATCAAACACCCTAACTTCAGAGTAAATGGTAAAATATCTCTAATAAAATACGACGCTTTGACATGTAGTGATAAATGTGTCAAGGCTATGGGCCTTCACCTGGTTTGAGGTTTCATTGAGCCCTATACTAACGCTATATAATTTTTACTTGAGCAGATCAGTACTGGCCTAGTTTCAAAAAAAAAAAAAAAAGTGAGAACCATTGAACTATGCAAAACTACCCACTTTTTTTTTCTAATTAATGACATATTTACAAAAACTTAAAGTATGTCTTAGTCTTTTTTTTCCTCTTGCTTATAGCAGAATAGTTGAAACTGGGTAATTTCTAAGAAAAGAACTTTATTTCTTACAGTTATGGAAGCTAAGATGTCCAAGGTCGAGGGCCTGCATTTGGTGAGAGTCTTCCTGATGTTGGGGACACTGGAGAATCCCAAGGCTGCACAGGGTATCATATGACAAGGGGGCTGGGCATGCTAGCTCAGGTCCCTCTTCTCTTTATAAAGCTACCAGTTCCCCTCCCATGATAACCCATTCATCTATTAATCTATGAATGAATTAATTAATTAATCTGGCAGAGCCCTCATGATTCAGTCACCTCTTAAAGGCACCACCTCTCAAAATTGCCACATTGGTGATTAAGTTTCACCATGTGTTTTGAAGGGGACATTTAAGCCATGGCAGCATATACTCACAGAGAAGGTAGAAGTTCCATACTGAAGAATTAACTCGATACCAAAATTAATGACGGTCCTTAATACATAGAACTGTGTTATATAATACATTTACATGAATGCTTTTTCTTGTATTTTTTTTAAATAACCAAAATGTATTTAAACCATAAATTTGAATCAGACATTGGTAGAAATCCTAAAGAAACTTCTGAGAAATCTCTGCATCCAGCATGGGAGGTGTTTGGATTTTGGAGGGGGGAAGATGACAGGAGAGCTATATGAATGGTAAAGGAACAAGTCAGGTTGTAAAGGAGCTTATACATAAAATTAAAGAGTTTGAACTAGATTTTGAGAATCATAAGCAAGAAAGTGGCATAATCAGGTCTGCATTTTAGAGCTCACACTGGCTGCAGTGTGGACAATGGATTTGGGTGGGAGTAGAGGGGAGGGGGAAAAGGGCAACAGACTGATCAATTAGGAAGTGCTGTGACACAGGCCAGGGCTGATGATGGCCAGAACTAAAGTCATAGGTCTGTGGCTAGAAGCAACAGGGGTGTAAACTGGGGTGTAAATTTAAGAGTTATCAGAGAGGCAAAATTGACAGGACTGTTATTGATCACATGGGGGCTGGGGATTGAGGTACAGAGGAGAAAGAGTGACCTGAAATTTTCTGGCATGGGCAGTGAAGTCGAGGGGGTTTCCATCAGCATGACAGGAGATTCAAGAGAGAGAGGTTGGGGTGGGAGTGGAGGAAAGAGATCATGAGCTCAGACATGTTGAGTTTGAGGTTGAAGCCAGTAAGTTGTCACTGAGTCCTGGCAAAAACCATGCTGAACAGAGTCCAACACACAAAAACAGATAAGCAACAGATTTATCCTTCAAACAGCATATAACAAATATAAACAAATAATCTCATTATAAGGCAGAGGTGGTTGATGCTTTAAGGGAGATGCATATCTCTAGAAAAAATAAGAGAGGGTAATTGAGAGGTTCGTGGGTCTTAAAAGATGAGTATGATTTGGCTTTTTGGAGCTGGGAAAGGAGAAAGGCAACCTAGGTAGGGACAACATGAGCCAGATACAGAGGCCAAAAAAAGAAAAAAATGACATTTAGGGGGAACTAGAATAATTCAGTTTGTTGGCTTAGGGTAAACAATAGTGATAGGTAAGGCTGGAGGGGCAGACGATGGCAGGTCAGGAAGTGACTCGACCACTATGCTTTATTGTGGAACTGATTCCATACCTGTGGGAAGCCACTGAAGGGCTCTGACAGGAAAGAGCATGTGGTTAGGGCTCCCTGAGATATGGTTTACTTCCTTCACTTCCAAACGACCAGCCTGGGCAACATAGGGAGACTCTGTCTACAAAAAATTTCAAAATTAGCTGCGTATGGTGCCACACACCTGTAGTCCCAGCTACTGGGGAGGCTGAGGTGGGAGGAGTCCTTGAGTCCAGGAACACTGAGGCTACAGTGAGCCATGACTGTGCCTCTGCACTCCAGCCTGGGTGACAGAGGGAGACCTGGACTCAAAAAAAGAAAAAAAAATTCAAGACACTTCCAATGGCAGGGATTCTGACCGCAGAAGTTGCTGGGAAAGCAATGACGTCGCTTCTCCTATCACTCTCCCCAGGTAAATGTCACTATCAGCAAAGGGAAATAGCAGTGGCAACTGAAAAGCCTTTGCAATGGGGCCATGTGGGTGAAGCCATTCGGTCTGAGTCACTAATGCTGCTCTTTAACTCATTTTGGAAACTTTGGTTTGTGGTGTGGGGGTGGATTAATTGGCAGAAATCACAGAAGTAGTTATTACTCCATCTTGATTTGGGGAACTTGTGCAGAGATTTTTTTAAAACTCTTATTTTACTTTTGGGTTTTGCCTCATTCTTATTCCTTTTTGAAAAAAATGATCCTGATGTAATGAGGTGAAGTTCATAACCTATGTTAGCAGTCCCAAGAAGGCTAGTGAAGTGGTTTTGTCATCAGGATATAAAAATTGGGCTTTTCCCCCAATAAAAAGCAGACTGTGGTCTGATAAATACCGTGAATGTAGAGCACAGAAAAAGAAAAAACTTCAGAAATTCATTGCAGGCTACTATTAATGCCATCTCCATTCTAACCACTGCCAGTGGAAAAACCATGAGAAATGAGTCTGAAAAGACCAAAATTTTCCAAATCAAGGAAGTCTCTCCGAGCTTCTCATTTTGTTTGTTTTCTGTCTGGTTACTTCAGACTATGACATATCTGGTATGTATATCTATGGTTAGTTTCACACGTAAACACATATACACACACTGCAATGTTAGGAAGGTAACAGGAAAACCACTTGGAGAGAGTTCTGTTTTGAAACTGTTCATTTAAATATGCTTTGAAATTTTCAGATGATTAAAGATCCTATTCCATTTGGGATCTCTCCTAAAATATCTGGAAACTGGCATGGATTACTAAACAATCCTAAATTAGTAGTCTTAACCAAAAGTATATACAGTACTCTGGAGAAGGAAACTGGGAAGCAAATTAATGAGAGTTATCAGACAAATCCAATGAGAAATGACCACTGTTGGGACAGTTGTCATGGAGAAGTGGATGACCAGATGGTCTCTTCTGAGCTAAGCCAAGTTGGATGGAGCAGTAAACAGGTTTTTTCCCATAAGAAGTAGAAGAGGGAGTAAATATCAGTACCCTAAAAATCATTAGCAATGGTCAAAAGATCAATACACTTGTTATCTCCAACAAGTTACAAATCACGAGTCAAAATTTTTAACCAGAAAGAGGGATCAAAAGCTTTAATTGTTCTGGAGTTCTAAAGTGCTGGAGATAGAGATCAATGTTTTATACCCAGAGACATTTGACTTAAAAATTTAGGTAAGCAGCAGGCGCGGTGGCTCACACCTGTAATCCCAGCACTTTTGGAGGCCGAGGTGGGTGGATCATGAGGTCAGGAGTTTGAGACCAGCCTGGTCAATATGGCAAAACCCCATCTCTACTAAAAATACAAAAATTAGTCTGGCTTGGTGGCGGGCACCTGTAGTCCCAGCTACTTGGGAGGCTGAGGCAGGAGAATCGCTTGAACCTGGGAGGTGGAGGTTGCAATGAGCCGAGATCGCACCACTGCACTCCAGCCTGGGTGACAGAGCGAGACTCAGTCTTAAAAAAAAAAAAAAAAAGAAAAAGAAAAAGAAAAAAATTAGGTTAGCTAACCAGTTTAGGTCTCACGGAGAGCCAAAGTTAGATTAAGCAATGGTAATGAACTATCTATGTTAAATGCTAGCAGTATCAAATTGTACTTAGGTTTTTATTGTTGTTGTTGTTTTTTACTGCTCCTTTTGGACCAGGTCTACCCATAGGCAGTGTGCCAAAAATAGCCAAGGAATTTATTTTTATTTATATCTTGCTCTAAGTTGCATTATTCTTTTTACACAAGGTTAGCAGTTAATGACTCAATGGTGGCAGCTACCTGAATTGCAGGCATGGTTCTCGGTAAATAAATAACATCTGACGGGTTGTTTTGGTTTTGGTTTTAGTTTTTTTTTTTTTGAGATGGAGTTTCACCCTTGTTGCCCAGGCTGGAGTGCAATGGTGCGATTTCGGCTCACTGCAACCTCTGCTTCCCAGGTCCAAGCAATTCTCCTGCCTCAGCCTTCCTGAGTAGCTGGGATTACAGGCATGCACCACCAAGCCCGGCTAACTTTGTATTTTTAGTAAAGATGGGGTTTCTCCATGTTGGTCAGGCCAGTCTCGAACTCCCGACCTCAGGTAATACACCCGCCTCGGCCTCCCAAAGTGCTGGGATTACAGGTATGAGCCATTGAACCTGGCCTGACGGATTGTTTTTAAAACTGAAACTCGGCTGGGCATGGTGGCTCGTGCCTGTAATCCCAGCACTTCGGGAGGCTGAGGCAGGTGGATCACTTGAGCCCAGGAGTTCAAGACCAGCCTGAGAAACATGGCAAAACCCCTTCCCTGCTAAAAATAAAAATAAAAGAATTAGCTGGGTGTGGTGGCACAAACCTGTAGTCTCAGCTGCTCAGGAGGCTGAGGCAGGAGAATTGCTTGAACCCGGGAGGTGGAGGCTGCAGTGAGCTGAGATCGTGTCACTGTGCTCCAGCCTGGGCAACAGAGTGAGACTCTGTCTCAAAAAAAAAAGAAAAAAGAAAAAAAAACCCTGAAAATTCATAAAATTGGCCACAAATACAATCTATGTATTCAGGACTTTTGCCTGAATTACACAGTTTGAACCTGCTGTTAAATGGGTGAAACTATGCTTTATTTATCTATAAACATGAAAAATCAGTCATCAAAATCTTTTTTTTTTTCCTTTTTTTTAGATGGAGTTTCGCTCTCTGTCACCCAGGCTGGAGTGTGGAGTGCGGTGGCATGATCTCGGCTCACTGCAACCTCCGCCTCCCAGGTTCCAGCGATTCTCCTGTGTCAGCCTCCCATGTCGCTGGGATTACAGATGCCCATCACCACTCTTGGCTAATCTGTAATTAATACAGACAGAAATTTTTGTTTCACCGTATTGGCCAGGCACAGTGCCTGGCCCCAAATTCTTTCTTAATCAATCTTTGTTTCTTTTGCAATCTCACATTACCAAAAATTTGTGGAGTGTAACTCTAAGTATTTCCTTTTGCATTTGTTAATTATGCAAGGAACACATTCTCATTTTTTTAAATTCTAATAATCAGATAAATCAGAAGTTATCTCATTTAACAAGCCCACACCTGCTATTACAGAAACCCTTCTATTATTACCAATTTGATGTGTGTCATTCAAGATCTTTTTCTAATATGTTTGCATAATATACGTTTGCATATACAGCATATGAATATATATTTTTGCTTTATGCTTTTTTTCCCTCTTTGAGACATGATCTCTCTCTATCACCCAGGCTGGGGTGCAGTGGTGCAATCAGCACTTACTGCAGCCCCAACTTCCCCAGGCTCAAGTGATCCTCCCATTTCATCCTCCCAAGTAGCTGGGACTACAGATACATGCCACCACGCCTGTCTAATTTTTGTAATTTTTGTAGATGAGGTTTCGACATGTTGCCCAGGCTGGTCTCAAACTACTGAACTCAAGCGATCTGCCCACCCCAGCCTCCCAGAGTGCTGGGATTGCAGGCATAAACCACTGCCTTTGGCCTATGCTTTTTAATATAGATATTATTATACTATACATATTTTTCTATAATTTTATTTTTTTATCTGTCACAGGTGACAAAACACTATTTATGTATTTATTTATTTGAGACGGAGTCTCACTCTATTGCCCAGGCTGGAGTGCAATGGCATGATCTCGGCTCACTCAATGTCTTGGTTCAAGCAATTCTCCTTCCTCAGCCTCTGGAGTAGCTGGGATCACGGGCACGTGCCACCATGCCCAGCTAATTTTTGTATTTTTAGTAGAGATGGGGTTTCACCATGTTGGCCAGACTGGTCTTGAACTCCTTACCTCATGATCCGACCGCCTCAGCCTCCCAAAGTGCTGGGATTACAGACGTGAGCCACCGCACCTGGCCACAATTTATTTTTTTAACTTATCAAATATCTTGGATTTTTTTTATTAGTGTGTAGAGATTAACTTAATTTTTCTCTTACATGTTTTTTTTGTTAATTTTTTTTATTTTGAAAGAATTGTAGATTCACAAGAAATTACTGCCTCCCCCTGAAAAAACAAAAAAAGGAAAGAGAGGTCCAGTCAGTGCACCTTTCACCCAGCCTCCATGTAATGGTCACATCTTACCTACAGTGCACTACCATGAACAGGAAATTGACATTGCTGCAATCCACAGAACATATTCACATTTCACCAGTTTTACATAAGCTTATTTGTAAAAGTGTGTTTGTTTGTAGATAGTACTTTTTTATTATTCTTCTTTAAGTTCTTCTAAATATCTCTAGATATAGAAAGGGTACAATCAAAATATAGTATAAAAGATTTTTAAAATGGTGCACCTGTACTGGGCACCTACCACAAATAGAGCTTGGAGCTTGCAGGACTGGAAGCTGCTCTGGATGAGTCAGTGAGTGAGTGGTGGGTGAATGTGAAGGCCTAGTACATTGCTGTACTGTACTGTACTGTACTGTACTTTTATGTGGTGGACAATGCAGTAGGTTTGCGTACACTAGCATCATCACAGACATGTCAGTAATGTGTTGTGCTACGAAGTTATACTGCCTCTGACGTCACTAAGAGATAGGAATTTTTCAGCTTCATTATAATCTCGTGGGACCACTGTCATTACTCAAAACATCATATGTAACACAGGACTGCATATGTGTAGAGAGAGAAAGAGGAGGATGGTTGGATGGCTAAATATTAGCTGTCCTCGCTAGATTAAAACTCCCTTAAGAAAAAGAATTCTAGTCTTAGAAGTTTGTAAAACTCACAATGTCAGTGTATGCCTACTGCATGCTTAGTGTGTGCCCAATAAATGCCTGCTAGTGGTTAAGCTGGTTGACTGTCTGGGAGCACAGTTATCTCACTCTACCAGAGCTACCTCTGGGTGATGGTATCTTCAGAGAAGCAGCAGTGCTAGCTGAGTGAGCTAAGCTGTATGTCTCCATGCAGAAGTCTGCTGCTGGAAAACTTGAAACAGACAGACAAATTTGCTTATACTGCTCCCAGTCTAATAAGCATTCACAAAATATTCTTGGGAACATTATAAAAGCACACAGATAGTACAGTGATAAGGTGTGGGGTTTTTTTTTGGCAGTGGGGAGAGGGGGACAGTTGTTTGTTTGTTTGAGACTGAGTCTCACTCTGTCTCCCAGGCTGGAGTGCAGTGGCGTGATCTCGGCTCACTGCGACCTCCACCTCCCTGGTTCAAGTGATTCTTCTGCCTCAGCCACCTGAGTAGTTGGGATTACAGGCGCCTGCCACCACACCTGGCAAATTTTTGTAGTTTTAGTAAACACAGGGTTTCACCATCTTGGCCAGGCTGGTCTTGAACTCCTGTTGTGTCTTTTTATTTGTTTTTTTTTTTCTATTTTTTGAGACAAGGTCTTGGTCTGTCGCCCAGGTGGGAGTCCAGTGGTGTGATCTCTGCTCACTGCAACCTCCACCACCGGGTTCAAGCAATTCCCGTGCCTCAGCCTCCTGAGTAGCTGGGATTACAGATGTGCACCACCACACCCAGCTAATTTTTGTATTTTTAGTAGAGACAGCATTTCGCCATGTTGGCCAGGCTGGTGTGATCTGCCTGCCTCAAGTGATGTGCCCACCTCGGCCTCCCAAAGTGCTGGGATTACAGGTGCAAGCCACCATGCCCGGCCAGTGATAAGTTTTATCAAACAGCTTGGAGAATAGTTAGCTAGACAGTTACACTCTTAGTTCCAAATTCCATCCAAGATGGAGGCAGTTTCCTACATGACTTCTGGCAAATGTGTTGTGCACAATGAAGAAGCAAAGGACCAGAAAATACCCATTGCTTGTTAGCTATCCAGGGATCCTCCTGGGATGCTAGGGCAGGCTTCGACTAAGGCTACGTTTGTCTTACTTTGTATTCTTTTTTGCAACATTATATTACAAATTGTAATATATAATACAAAATTGTATTACATATTTTGATTTCACTGAGGTCAGCCAGAAAAAGAAACCAGAATATTAGATATTAAATTGATTGTAATTTTAAAGAACATTGCTTATTTTTTACCAAGAAAAAAAAATCTGTAAACAGATAAGGACAATCTAGCATAAGTTAAGTCTTTCTTTATTTTTTTCAGCCTGAATATGTTTGTTTTTTGTTTGTTTGTTTGTTTATGAGACAGATTTTCACTCTTGTTGCCCAGGCTGGAGTGCAACGGCGTGATCTAGGCTCACTGCAACCTCTGCCTCCCAAGTTCAAGCGATTCTCCTGCCTCAGCCTCCCGAGTAGCTGGGATTACAGGCATGTGCCACCACGCCTGGCTAATTTTTGTATTTTTAGTAGAAATAGGGTTTCACCATGTTGGTCAGGCTGCTTTCAAACTCCTGACCTCAGGTGATCCACCCGCCTCGGCCTCCCAAAGTGCTGGGATTACAGGAATGAGCCACCAAGCCCAGCCCTCAGCCTGAATATGTTTGTGAAGTCTTTTTTTTTTTTTTACCAATTCTATCCTTCTTTCAACATGGACCTCAAACTCTCCTACCTTCTTGAAAGATTCTCTGACTAAAATCCAAGACTTGTGTGACAGTCAAGAATGTGGAATTTGACTAGGTGCAGTATAATCCCAGCTCTTTGGGAGGCACGCAGGGAGGATCACTTGAGTCCAGGAGACCAGCCTGGGCAACAGTGAGACCTCATCACTACAAAAAGAAACAACATTAGCAGAGCATGGTGATGCATGCCTGTAGTGCCAGCAACTCAGAAGGTTGAGGTGGGAGGATCACTCGGCCCTGGGAGGTCACAGCTGCAGTGAGCCGAGACGGTACCACTGAACTCCAGCCTGGGCAACAGAGCAAGACGCTGTCTCAAGAAAAAAACAAAAAAGAACATGAAATTTGCCATCAAAAATAACCGTCTGAGTCAAGTCCTGACTCTAACCATTTACAGTTCTGTCACTTTGAGCAAGTTATTAAATCTCTCTGAGCCTCAATTTCCTTATCTGTAATAATGAACAATAACAGCTTCTGGCTTGCTTCGAGAATGAAATGTAAAGTACTTAACACAATACCTGACATGTGGTAAGCATTCAATAAACATTAGTCATTTATTATTATTTTATTATTAATTTTTTTACATGGAGTCTCTCTCTGTCGCCCAGGCTGGAGTGCAATGACACCATCTCGGCTCACTGCAACCTCTGTCTCCCAGGTTCAAGCAATTCTCCTACCTCAGCCTCCAGAGTAGCTGGTATTACAGGCACACATTAATTTTTATTTTTAGTAGAGATGGGGTTTCACCATGTTGGCCAGGCTGGTCTGGAACTCCTGACCTCGGGTGATCCATTGGCCTTGGCCTCCCAAAGTGCTGGGATTACAGGAGTGAGCCACCACGCCCAGCCAGTCATTTATCATTAGTAGCACTTACCATCATATTTTTCAGCCTCTTTTAAAGTATGTTATAACTAGAAACCCTCTATACCAAGGATTGAAACAATGACCTGTAGGTCAAATTGTGTTTAGCCAACAGTGTTTCTAAATGCATATTTTAGATTCATGCGTTTAGACCTGGGATTTGCCCTTTATTAGCTAACAGCCTTGCTGCATCGCACATTTGCATTGCTTGCGTGGTCCGTGAAGACACCTGAGTTTGTGAATACCAATCTAAACTTTTAATTTTGTATCCTCAAAATTCAAAAGAAGAGGAAGGAAGACGACAAAATAAAAGATTGGCCAACCTTCAATGGCTATCATCAAGAAAGGAAGAGGAGGAAAGAGTGGTAAAAATCTGCTTCACTAATCCATGCCCAGGACTTGAGAATTTCTTTCTTTCTTTTTTTTTTTTTTTTTTTTTTTGAGACACAGTCTTGCTCAGTCACCCAGGCTGGAGTGCAATGGTGCCATCTCGGCTCACTGCAACCTCCATCTCCTAGGTTCAAGCGATTCTCCTGCCTCAGCCTTCTGAGTAGCTGGGATTACAGGCACCTGCCATCATGCATGGCTAATTTTTGTTTTGTTTGTTTGTTTGTTTGTTTGTTTGTTTGTTTGTTTTGAGACAGAGTTTTGCTCTTGTTGGCCAGGCTGGAGTGCAGTGGCACCATCTCGGCTCACCGCAACCTCCGCCTCCCGGGTTCAAGTGATACTCCTGTCTCAGCCTTCTGAGTAGCTGGGATTACAGGCATGTGCCACCACACCCAGCTAATTTTGTACTTTTAGTAGAGACAGGGTTTCTCCATGTTGGTCAGACTGGTCTCAAACTCCCGACTTCAGGTGATTCACCTGCCTTGGTCTCCCAAAATGATGGGATTACAGGCGTGAGCCACCGTGCCCAGCCAATTTTTGTATTTTTGTAGAGATGGGGTTTCACCACGTTGGCCAGGCTGGTCTTGAACTCCTGACCTCATGTGATTCTCCTGCCTCGGCCTCCCAAAGTGCTAGGATTACAGGCGTGAGCCACCACGCCCAGCTGAGAATTCCTCTCTGTTCTATTCATTGAATGCTTAACCATAGAGTGACATATTATCTATTTACTCATGTTTATTTGTTTTATCTTCCTAAGAAACCTACAATCCTCTTGAGGATAGCAATTACATCACATTATTGTTATTTTTTTAATGCGTAAGATCCCTAGCTCATTTTTTTCTCATAGTAATGAAGCAGGAAATTTTCCCTGACCCCTTTATGGGCAGGAACTGGAGTGCACGGGCACTAGAACTAGCCGGCCACTTTGGTGCCAGCAGGGGCAGATTCCACTGTGTTCCACCCGACATGGGATAGGGAGCACAGGTAAGCAGGTGCAGGAGCTGCAGCAAGCACTTTTAAGCACTGGCAGGAGCAAAATTTCATGTGGCCCTGTGGCAGCATCTAGGAGGATGCCCGAGACCCCTGAAGCCCCAGAAAGAATGTTACAGTCAGTGGTCTTTTAATTTTGCTATCCGTGATGGCTTAAGTGTTAATAGCTCAGTGGAGGGTCAGTGTAACAGCCTTTTGCACTCGCACCCAAGTTCTTGTCTGGCATCCAGGAGAAATAAGGTCACACAAACAAATTGGAGATGGTAACGTGGGAGATTTTATTGCCGACGAAAGTGACTCTCAGTGGGAAGTGGAGCTGAAAAGGGTCCAGAGTGGGAAGATAATCTTCCCCTGGCCAGCCGGACTCTTCTCTGAAGCAATAGCATCAAGCTGTCCCTCTGAAGTCAAGCTACTTCTCCTCTTCTCCTCTCCTCTCTCTGACAGGAGAGCCTGGGGTTTTTATGGGCACAGGGTGGGGGATGGAGTGGGCCATGGGTGGTTTTGGAAAAGGCAACATTTGAGCAGAAAAACAGAAAATCCTGTTCTCACTTTGGGCCGTGGTTCCAGGCTTGAGGGTGGGCCCCTTGATGGGGACCCACCCTCTTCTGACCAGAATTTCCCTGCCTCTTGTCCCTATCAGTAATGTATCAGTAATAACACTACCTGTCAATGTAAGTTCATCACTTGTAAAAAATGTACCTCTCTGGTGAAGGACATTGATAATAGAGTAGGCAAGGCATGTGTGGTGGCGGGGTGCTTATGGGATAGCTTTGCACTTTCCTCAGTTTTCCTGTGAACCTAGACTACTCCAAAAAAAAGTCCTTAAAAAAGATTTTAAAAATACTATATAGCATTTCCTGAACACTTGCTGTATGCCAGCATGCTATATACTAAGTGTTTGCTGCATCCATCCCATTTAATCTTTGCAGTAACCAAAAGAGGAAGGTACTACTACTACTTGGGCACATACTACTTGGCACGTTTTATAACCTTTGTAAGTTTCCCTTTCCTCATCTAATAAATTAGACCTATTTATTATGTCTAATAAATTACATCTAATTTATTAGAAGAAGAAAGAAACTTACAAAGGCTGTAAAATGTGCCTAAGAGCACATAGCTGGTAAATGGTGAAGCCAAGATTGAAACAGTGGTCTGTGATCCCAAAGGCCACGCTTCCAGCACTTTTGAATATTGCCTCCCAAACACATAAACCAACAAACATTCCTTGGCTAACTAGATGGCTCAAGCTCCCTTGTAATTTCTAGGACATTTGACAATAACTATATATTTACTATTGTGGATGTTGGAATTTGAATTTTGTTCAGTCAGCAAAAAAGTTTTGCTAAGTATATGCTCCCAAGGATAGATGAATAAGACAATGTAATGGAAACAAACAATCATAGGACAATATAATAGAGTTTTAATGACCATTTGAAGAAAATTCTGTGGAAGCACAGAAAAACTTATTTAAAAGCAGTTCACCATATGCAGTCAGCATTTCTGAAATTTCTGCTGTATTCCCAGCATTGTGCTAGGCAATTGACAAATACATATTTGCTCAACTCTCACAACTACCCCATGAAGTAGGTTTTATTATCCATGTTTACAAATAAGTAAACTCAGACATGAAGTTGATAAGTGGCTTGAACAAGGTCACACAACCAATGGGTGGTAGAGCTGGGATGGAACCTCAGATATGCAAGATGGTAAAGTCCATGGTTGTTCTAGCTTACCAACTAAGCTGTTGTAAGTTTTCTTCTGGTCCTTTGCACAATTAGAAAACACCAACACAAGTATTGTGTATAAACAAGGCTTCAGATCTGTCTCTTTAAGGTACCTCTGGCCAACCATATGAAGAAGCAGGGTCATGAGGCCGAGTCATTGTCTAACTTGGGGAATAACTTACTTAGATATTTTGCTGGTCACTTTTTTTTTTCAACTAGGGTTTATAATTCCTCTTGTTCTTTAGGCTGACACCAGTTTTTATGCTTGATAATCGTGTTTAATAGTTTATCTTCTCATATTTAATGTAAGTTTCTTGCAACCATGGTCCTTTGGGTTAATGTATTTTTCCCTATCCTCTTATCACATCAAACAAGAGAGTCTTGTCGGTTAGTTGGTGTGGTTTCATTTGCCATTCGCATGATGAAGGTTCTAGGGCAAAGCCAAAGCATGATCAATAACATTTATAGCACATTCTAAGGAAATAAAAACATCAAACAGGCCGGGTGCGGTGGCTCACACCTGTAATCCCAACAATTTGGGAGGCCGAGGCGGGTGGACCACTTCAGCTCAAGAATTCAAGACCAGTCTGGCCAACATAGTGAAATGCTTTCTCTACTAAAAATACAAAAATTAACCGGGTGTGGTAGCGCACAGCTGTAATCCCAGCTACTCAGGAGGCAGAGGCAGGAGAATCACTTGAACCTGGTAGGTTGAGGCTTCAGTGAGCCGAAATAGTGCCACTGCACTCCAGCCTGGGTGACAGAGCGAGGCCCTGTCTCAAATAAATAAATAAATAAATAAATAAATAAAAATAGAAAAAGAAGGAAAAATAGAGAAAAACATCAAACAATTGGGGAACATTTTCAGTAGACTCTTTTCAGGAGATGCTTTGGGACTGCTCTCCAGCAGGATCAATTCTGGAGCTTGGCTTGTATGTCCTACATCACTAATGGGAAATGCAGGAGAGAGCCTAGGACTGTTAGCAAAGAAGAGAGAAAAGGGGCTGTCACTGATGGAGCGCATTTTGGCAGCATGGAACCAAAGCTTTGAATACAAGCCTGCTTCTGGGCTCAGCAGTTTCATTTCTAGGAATCCACTCTAAAGAAACAATTAGAGAGTGTACAGTGATTTGCATATCTTTAATAGCAAAAGAAAAAAACCCTTTAACAGTTTGACAATGAAAAAATTATGTCAATAAGTTATAATACATCCATACAATGGAATGCCACATTAACAACTTCATGTTGTAGAAAAATATTTAATGACACAGAAAAATGTTCTCCATATATTTTAATCTTTTTATAATAAAATGTTTCAAGCATGTGCAAAGTAGCAAGCCTATTATAACAAACCCATTATCCAGTTTCAACAGTTATTTATTCATGGCCAATCTTATTTCATCTACAATCACACTAGTTTCCCTGTTCCTCCCTCCCTGCACCACACTGAAGCCGATCCCAGAGTTCTTAATGCTTTCATAAATATTTCAGCATGTATCTCCAAATAATAAGGCTCTTATAAAACACAAAAGCACAACACCATTAATACACCTCAAAATTGATGATAATGCCTTAATATCAATATCAAAAGAGTGTTTAAATTTCTTCGATTATCTCATAATGTTGTGCCTTTTTAAAAAAAGTTAGTTTGTTCCAGTTAAGATCCAGATGCAAGGCCAGGCGCGGTGGTTCATGCCTGTAATCCCAGCACTTTGGGAGGCTGAGGCAGGAGAATTGCTTGAACCCAGGAGGTGGAGGTTGTGGTGAGCCAAGATCGTGCCATTGCACTCCAGCCTGTGCAACAAGAGCGAAACTCCATCTAAAAAAAAACAAAAAAACCTCCAGATGCAGTCCATACCTAGCTTTTGCTTACTAGGTCTCAGAAGTTTCTTTTAGTCATTAGGTTTCACCATCCTATTTTTCTTTGCAATTGCAATTTGTTGAGACCAGGTTATTTGTCCTGTAGAGTTTTTCACTTCCTAGATTTTGCTAATAACTTCCCCCATGATACTTTAAACAATTTCCTCTGTGTCCTGTATTTCCTAGACTTGATATGTACTGTTGGGAAAAATACTATACAGGTTGTTACAGGCTGAATTGTATCTTCTTAAATTTATATGTTGAAGCTGGAACCCCTAGCACCTCAGAATGTGACTGTATTTGGAAATAAGGCTTTTAAAGAGGTCATTCAGTGAAAATGAGGTCGTATGTGTGGGACCTAATCCAGTATGACTACTGTCCTTATAAGAAGAAGAGATTAGAACACATATGGGTACAGAGGGAAGACCATCTGCAAGGTGAAAGAGAGGCCTCAGAAGAAACCAACCCAGCCTAAATCTTAATCTTGGACTTCCAGCTTCCAGGGCTGTGATAAAATAAACTTGTTATTTTTGTTACGGCAGTCCTAGCAAACTAATGCATCAGTAGTATTGTACTCTGATTAGAAGGCACATATAATCCATTCTTGAGTATGAAATTCTTTTTTTATTATTATTATTATTATTATTATTATACTTTAGGTTTTATGGTACATGTGTGCAATGTGCAGGTAAGTTACATATGTATACATGTGCCATGCTGGTGAGCTGCACCCACTAACTCTCATCTAGCATTAGGTATATCTCCCAATGCTATCCCTCCCCCCTCCCCCCACCCCACAACAGTCCCCGAAGTGTGATGTTCCCCTTCCTGTGTCCATGTGTTCTCATTGTTCAATTCCCACCTATGAGTGAGAATATGCGGTGTTTGGTTTTTTGTTCTTGCGATAGTTTACTGAGAATGATGATTTCCAGTTTCATCCATGTCCCTACAAAGGACATGAACTCATCATTTTTTATGGCTGCATAGTATTCCATGGTGTATATGTGCCACATTTTCTTAATCCAGTCTATCATTGTTGGACATTTGGGTTGGTTCCAAGTCTTTGCTATTGTGAATAATGCCGCAATAAACATACGTGTGCATGTGTCTTTATAGCAGCATGATTTATAGTCCTTTGGGTATATACCCAGTAATGGGATGGCTGGGTCAAATGGAATTTCTAGTTCTAGATCCCTGAGGAATCACCACACTGACTTCCACAAGGGTTGAACTAGTTTATAGTCCCACCAACAGTGTAAAAGTGTTCCTATTTCTCCACATCCTCTCCAGCACCTGTTGTTTCCTGACTTTTTAATGACTGCCATTCTAACTGGTGTGAGATGGTATCTCATTGTGGTTTTGATTTGCATTTCTCTGATGGCCAGTGATGGTGAGCATTTTTTCATGTGTTTTTGACTGCATAAATGTCTTCTTTTGAGAAGTGTCTGTTCATGTCCTTCGCCCACTTTTTGATGGGGTTGTTTGTTTTTTTCTTGTAAATTTGTTGGAGTTCATTGTAGATTCTGGATATTAGCCCTTTGTCAGATGAGTAGGTTGCGAAAATTTTCTCCCATTTTGTAGGTTGCCTGTTCACTCTGATGGTAGTTTCTTTTGCTGTGCAGAAGCTCTTGAGTTTAATTAGATCCCATTTGTCAATTTTGGCTTTTGTTGCCATTGCTTTTGGTGTTTTAGACATGAAGTCCTTGCCCATGCCTATGTCCTGAATGGTAATGCCTAGGTTTTCTTCTAGGGTTTTTATGGTTTTAGGTCTAACATTTAAGTCTTTAATCCATCTTGAATTGACTTTTGTATAAGGTGTAAGGAAGGGATCCAGTTTCAGCTTTCTACATATGGCTAGCCAGTTTTCCCAGCACCATTTATTAAATAGGGAATCCTTTCCCCATTTCTTGTTTTTCTCAGGTTTGTCAAAGATCAGATAGTTGTAGATATGTGGCATTATTTCTGACGGCTCTGTTCTGTTCCATTGATCTATATCTCTGTTTTGGTAGAGTATGAAATTCTTTAGTTGGGGAAAAACATATTACAAACTAATTTTTAAAAAATCTATGAAATAAGAATGGTGGCTAGGCATAGTGACTCACACCTGTAATCCCAGCACTTTGGGAGGGTGAGGTGGGAGGACTGCTTGAGGCCAGGAGTTTGAGACCAGCCTGGGCAACACAGTGAGATCACGTTTCTGCTCACACAAAAAAGAATGGCGATCAGATTGGACCACATTATGTACTGGACACTATGCTAAACACCTTACATTCGTTATTTACTTGATCCTTTCACCAGCCCTGCAAGGTAGGGATTATTGTTGCCATTTTTAAATAATGAGACAATTCAGAGAGATTTAGACATCAACCCCAGGACACACAGCTAGTGAAAAGCAGAGCTGAGACTCAAAGGCAGCTAACTTGACCGTCTGCCTGCAAGTTCCAGGCTGCCTATGCATACGAACACTGAGAGTTTAGGTGATATCCACTTACAGCTAGGGGCCAGCCAACATTGCCAAACCCAATCTGGAGAAGAAAGCAGACTGGAGAGAGAGCTCTCCCAGTAAGGAAATGAGGAGCGCCTCTCTGGGGTACTGAGCATCTGAGGTCTCCACCCTGGTTTTCATAGTTCATTCTGCAGTTGCTGTCAGCTATCTGCTGGTGGCTGCTGTAATGACCATAGCAGGGGATCATCAGGGAAAATCACCATGGCATTATCTTTCACAGACCTCCTGCCTCTTCCCCTCTTCCCCTGTACCCACTAACGACCGTGCACATTCATGGCTGTTTCCTTCTGTTTTCATTTCCTTTGAATCAGATGTCTTTTTCAATTCAGAATGAAGAAGCAGTCAATGGAAGGCAATACGGTGTTGAGGTTAAAAGCACTGGCTTTGGAATAAAACTGACACAGATCAGCATCCCCGTTTTGTCCCTTTAACCGAGCAGCTTGGATGACGGCCTTATTTCCTCTAGGCCTTGGTTTCCTCATCTTTAAAATGGAGTTAACCGTAGTACCTACCTCACAGGGTGGCTGGTGATTAAATGAAGCAATGCATACAAAGCACACAGAGGCTGGAATTTAATAAGGCAGCTTTGAAACATCAGCCCTGAAAGGAAAAAGGATGGTAGAGACAAGTGGTGGGGGTCAGGACACCACAGAATCCCCTATCTCTGCAGGGGGCGAGATCCACCACAGAAAATCAGGTCAAATGATTCTGGGTGACTTGGGCACTAGCAGTACGTGACCAGAAAGTTGCAGGCACTCCTGTCTTCCTCATACAGGCCCTCAGGTTATATTGCCCATGCTTTCCAGAGACTTCTTAGCTCTCTTGTCACTCAATCGGCTCTGGACAAATGGAGTTGACTCTGGAAGCTACCATCTGGGTTCAGTTAACTAAATAGTAGTGGATCTGAGAAAGAGCCTAGAGCCAGTTTTTTGTTTTCCCATGAAATTCCTGGCCACTAGCTTTGACCAGCAGTGGGAAATTTCAAGTCTGGTAAGCATATTAGGCTTTATCTTATTATGTTGGTCTAGGTCAGGGTTATCGCCTTTCTTCTCCAGTGGAAAAAATGCATTATATTTAGGACAAGCCTGCTTTGTTGATGTGACTAACCTGTGTTGATGGCACCCAGTGTGATGCAGTCAGGGCTGGTCTGACATCTTCTCTCCATTGCCTTCTCTCTATTGCTCCAGCCCAGACCACATCAGTGCCACCAGCTTCCTCAGACCCTGCTTGCTCTCCTGCTTGTTGGCTTGATCACATTTGATCAATCCCAGTATGGTTTTGTCTTCTGTCTTCATGGTGGGCTCCGTGGTTGAGGAAGCATGATGCTGACACTGGTGATCAAACATGCCTGTCTAGGGGTACTCAGGCAAGTAAAGCTCAGCCCAGGAATGCCTGGAGCTTCGGGCTGCATGACAGCCTCCAGATCATCTTCTTGTGGGTGTGCATGTTTTCAGTATGACCTTTTGGGTTTTCAAGACCTTCACTCTGCTGGGGTGGGGTGGGAGGTGGAGGCTGGTGCAGAGCTACAGCTTCTTTTTTTACTTCTCTGCTTTTTCTTGAGAAGAGTGTGAAGTTATATGTTTAAAGTAACCAATTCCAGAAAAGATAACTATGTTGTTTTATCTGATACCCTACAAATGCCATCAAAACCACATATTCCTGCTGTTATAGGATCTCTGGGGTGTCCATTTTTTTGGCCGGAAACCTCTGTGGCCATGACAACTTTGCCTGAGTTCTTGTCCTGCATCCAGGAAGAATAAGGTACACAGACAAGTGAAGGGTGAAGAAGGAGGGTTTTATTTAGTGTTAGAACAGCTGAGAGGAGTGGCAGTTCCTCTCTGTAGGCAGGTCATCCAGTCCAGTTGAGTGTTCAGCTCTTAGCAGAGAGGAGGCCCTGGAGAGGGTGGCTCCTCTCCATAGCCAAGTCATTTGGAAGTCTCTGCAGGTCTCTGAAGCTCCCAGCAGAGAGGGTAGCTCCTCTCTGCTGGTCAGTCATCTCTGCAGCTCTCAGTGGAGAGGGTACTCCTCTCTGCAGCTGGTCATCCTGTCCATAGTCTCTTTGACCTCTTTGCCCTCTAGCCACCCTCTGGTCTGCTCTGGCTGAGCCCAGGGCTTTTATGGACTTCAGAGGGGAGGAAGTGCCTGCAGATTGGTCCATGGTGGCCATGGGCTGGCCCGGAAGAGGCACCATGAGTCCCCACTCCAGCCCGCAGGACTGGCAGCTTGGCCCCCAACCTTCAGGCTCTCCCTGGCCTGAAGGTGGGGCCTTACTGGGAACCCCCAGCTGCTTCCATCCAGGACTATGTCTGCCTCCAGCTGCCATTCATGGTTCCAGGGCTTGGCCCCAACCCCACTCTGAGATCAGAGTGGGTGCTGGGAGCGGAGAGAGGCCAGGCAGTAGGAGCAGACACCCCTGAGCCTGCAGGGATGGGGGTGGGGTCCTTCCTGGGGCACCTGAGGGTGCAGGCTGCACAGATACCTCAGTCCTGCACCTGGCAGGGCGGCTACAGCTGCACCCAGGAGCTCCTGCCCTGCCAACTCTGAAGGGGCAGGACTCCCGCTTGTCCCCAGCTCCTGTCTGCTCCCTGGAGCTGGAGGCCCAGGTCTGCTGCCACAGGTGCCAAGGCTGCAGCTACACCTGGGAGGGTAGATCCTGCCTGTTCCCAGCTCCCCCAAGAGTGCAGGGAGACTCAGATACACAGCTGCAGTTTGGGTGGCTGTAGCTGGGCCCAGGAGGGCGGGGCTCCTGCCTGCTCCGTAGAGCAAGAGGCCAGCCTGGGTCTGTAGCTGATGTTTGGGCAGTTGCAGCAGAACGGGGAGCTCCTGTCCCAACTCAGAAGGGGTGGGGTTTCCACTGGCTCCATGGAGTGTGCAGCCCCAGCCATGCCTCCCTGCTCACTGCTAATCTTTGCTCTTCATAGCTTGGGGAGTTTAAGATTTAGGAGGGAAATAGGTAGCTTTTTCCCCTGGGTCATTTTTTTAGCCTTTAATTCTATTTTTTATCTATCCAAACAGATACCAATTCATTTATTTTTTGGTTGGTAGATTTGAGGGTTGTCTTCCAAGTAAAATGTTAAAATAAGAGTGGCAGTCACAGTGAAATAATATTTTATCTTATGAAAATAATTTTCAAGAAATTTACAGTGAACTATGTGTTACATTTCACCAGAAATGCCCTATGTCACTTTAAAAAAAATGAAGTGATGAGCAGAGCATTGAAGGTTTTAATGTTTGAATTACTTCTGTCAACAGCAATATTTCAGATGTACCAGTCTTCTGTCCAAGAATCCACAAACACATGGCATTGACTGCCCAGCAAAATAGAATGAACCCCTTATTCTCCCACCTGGAGGCTAAGTTAAGAAAAGTGAAGAAATTCGTTTGGTTATTCAGTCAGTTCAACGAAGCCTAGAATGAAGTAACTAAAAAATATATATATATAGCTTCTGTTAGTCCTCAGTATTAAAAGTTAGCTTTTTGTAAAAATTTTTCATTTTTATAAACTTCTGAAATGTAATTTAAATTTTCCTCTTTGTTGGTCAATATTACCTAATATTAGCTAATTATGTTAGCTATATTAGCAATATTAGCTAATCATGTTGCATGATTAGTCCTTTCATTGATGTCACATTTTTTCAAGTTACAGACTTATATCTATATCTTGCATCTGCTATGGTTTAAAAGTTTTTGTCTCCTCTAAAATTCATGTTAAAACTTAATTTTTAATGCAAGAGTATTGGAGGATGTGGGTCATGAATGGGATTAGGGATTAATCTTTTATAAAAGGACTTGATGGAGTCCCTATAACAGTTGGAAGCTACCTCTTTGCCCTGCTGCCTTCTGCCATGTGAGAACACAGCATTCTTCCCCTTTGGAGGATGCAGCTTTCAAGGCACCATCTTGGAAGCAGAGATTGGACCCTCACCAGACAACTTAACCTGACAGCACCTTGATCTTGGACTTCTTAGCCTCTAGAACTGTGAGAAATAAATCTCTGTTATTTTTAAATTACCCATTCTCGGGTATTCTGTTATAGCAGCACAAATGAGCTAAGACAGCACCTAATTCTACCCATAGACCAATATTTCTCCATTATCCTTGGTTAAGTCTCTAGTGTTGTTTAAAAACTCCTCATACAGGCCAGGTGCGGTGGCTCACGCCTATAATCCCAGCACTTTGGGAGGCCAAGGCAGGTGGATCTTGAGGTCAGGAGTTCGAGACCAGCCTGGCCAACATGGTGAAACCCTGTCTCCACTAAAAATACAAAAAATTAGCCGGGCATGGTGGCATATACTTGTAGTCCCAGCTACTGAGAAGGCTGAGACAGGATAATTGCTTGAACCCGGGAGGTGGAGGTTGCAGTGAGCCGAGTTCGCGCCACTGCACCCCAGCATGGGCGACAGAGAGAGACTCCATCTGAAAAACAAAACAAAACAAAAAGCAAAACAAAACCAATAAAACTCCTCATGCAGGAAAAGAAAAGGGAACCAACAGACATTGCACACCAGTATGTGCCAGGAAACCTACCAGGCATTTACAAACATGACGTCAGCAAATCCTTCCTGCCATCTATAAGGAGGCCACTTTTATTCTCATTACATGTGAAGAGACTGGGGCTCAGAGAAATTAAATAATAACTTACCCAATGTAATACAAACGAATAAGATAGTGCAATTGAATTTTGACCCATTCTCCAATGCCAGTCTTCTCTAATGCTAAAGTCCATGCTGATTTTTAAAAATATTTTTATTTGTAGCCTAAATTCCTTACTTCTCCCAGAGAAGCAAACACTTAGACACAATGAACCTCTTCAAAGTTCAAGTAAATACTTGGCCCCTCTGAGAAGTTGGTCTTTTCCACAGAGGATCCAAAAGCAAGTTTGAACACTTGTGGAATACTATTTTGAATTCTCTGTTTTATGCTAGGTAAGGGCTAGGTTTTGCTAACTGTCTAGAAATGTGGATAGCAAATAGTGCGATTTGGTTTAGGAATTTTTACTTCTCAAGCACTATCATAAGAGATATTTCTACATTTCTATATATTATCCTTACCTCTGATAGCAGTAACATAGTATTATTGCTCCCATTCTAGAAGTAAAAACAAAACAAAGCAAGACAAAGAGTTACCAAAAATGTGGATAAATTGGATTAAGAACTTGGCTATATGCACAAAATAAATTACTGAAAAGTAGACTGGCAGTGGAATCTAGATTTCCCAATTCCTGGTTCCGTACACATTCTTTTTGACAGTAGTCTCTTTCTAGATTATTTTATGAGCACAAATTATAATAGAGGGACTTCTGTTTTGAGAATGTAACCTGTCATAAGGTTTAATTGTTTGACGAAAAAATAATGATTTACTGTCTTGCTATGTTCAAAATGTTTAGGATTGGGATTAGGTCTATAGTGAGACTCCATTTTCCTAGTTAAATATGCTTTTATTTGCCCCAGTGACCTCCCTCTTAATTTGTATGGCTCTATTCACTCTATATGGTTTCTTCCAAAAAGGACATCTGGGTGTGGGGCTTTAGGCTAGATACTGAGGCCTATATGCAATAGTTACAGTTGTTGGTAGGTGTACTAATCCGTTTTCACACTGCTAAAAAGAAATGCCCGGCCAGGCATAGTGGCTCACACCTGTAATCCCAGCACTTTGGGAGGTCAAGGCGGGTGGATCACTTGAGGCCAGGAGTTCGAGACCAGCCTGCCCAACATGGTGAAACCCCATCTTTACTTAAAACACAAAAATTAGCTGGGCGTGGTGTCACACACCTGTAGTCCCAGCTACTTAGGAAGCGGAGGCAGGGGAATTGCTTGAACCCGGGAGGCAGAGGTTGCAGTGAGCTGAGATGGCACCTCTGCACTCCAGCCTGGGTGACAGCAAGATTCTGTCTCAAAAAAAAAAAGAGAGAAATGCCCAAGACTGAGTAATTTATAAAGAAAAGAGGTTTAATTGATTCACAGTTCCACATGGCTGGGGAGGCCTCAGGAAACTTACAGTCATGGTGGAAGGGGAAGCAGGCACATCTTACATGGTGGCAGGCAAGAGAGAGAGAGAGACTGTGTAAGTAGCGGAAATGCCAGATGCTTATAAAACCATCAGACCTCATGAGAACTCACTCGCTACCACTAGAACAGCATGGGGGAAACCATCCACATGATCCAATCACCTCCCACCAGGATCCTCCCTCACATATGGGGATTATTAGGATTACAATTTGAGATAAGATTTGGGGGGGGGGACATAGCCAAACCATATCAGTAGGCATTTGTTAAAAGTGAAGAAGCTCAGGACATGGCCAGAGGACCTTCACAGACAGTTCACCCTCTCAGTGTGGTGCCTGGGAACAGTTCTCCAGGGGCCTAGATCACATTACTCAATATTGAAATGGCTAGATTGTTCCATCTCATCAAAGGAACAAACAAAGTAGAGAAAACAAAACTAAGCACAAGTGTAGGATCTGCAGAGGGAACTGGGTGAAACAAAATATAGATGTGGAGATTCACATTGCTGAGAGTCAGATAATTCAACTCACTAAGGTAACAGAGATGGCTTGGATAGCTTTTATTATTTTTCTCACCATCTCGCATAGTTTTGCAATTAAAAAAACAATCCAGGAGAAGATAAGAGAAAATACTAATCTTAGTCTGCTGCCTGGTGATGTGGGACCTAATAAATATTTGAGAAGGAAGATGAGTTTGCAGCGTTATAAATAAGAAATTCATTTTAGAAACTGTAAGACCTGAGCCCTGTGTACATGTCCACCTGTGTGGGAGACAAGGCCATGTGGCACCTGTTGATAACTGTCAGTCTTCTCCAATAAACCATAAGCTCCACAGGGCAAGGCCAAGACCATGTGTGTTTTGTTGAAAATCAATCCTCTGGGCTATAGTAAGCCTTCACCGTCGAATGAATGTATTGAATGAATGAATGATAATGTGTCTAGAAAGAAATATGTAATTAAAATATTCAGGTGATTTTTATTTTCTTTGTGATAGTCTCTGAATTTTTCTCTTTACAATAAGTATTTGTCATTTTTTTGTTTGTTTTGTTGGCATTTTTTCAAAGCATTAAAAGATTCGTTTCAAAAAGAAGAGACAGAAATATATGTAATACTTTTAGGCCCAAAGGAGAAAACACTTCTTGTCAAACAGCCCAAATTCTAAGAAAACTGTCTGCACAAAGATCTTCTACCAACATTATCGCCAAAGAGAGAGAGAAGAGAAGAGAGAGTGGGAGCACTTAGCCAGAAGGTCAGGACAGCAACTCTACCTTTTTCCCAAGTGGCTCATCCCTTATTGTAGGGGAGACTTCAGTCTGAAATGTTGCACCCTACCCACCAGGAGATCCTCCTACATTAGACTGTTAGGCCTTCCTAACAGCCAGATAGCTTCACAAAGCAGTCCAATGGAGAGTTGTAGTAGTCAGAGTTCTTCAGAGAAACAGAGCCAATAGAAGATAATATATATAGATAGCGATATATAGAGACGTAGAAAGAGATATATAGAGATATATAAAGAGATTTATTATAAGGAATTGACTCACATGATTATGAAGGCTGGCAAATCTCAAGATCTGCAGGGTGAATCAGCAATCTGGAGACCCAGGAGAGACAATGGTTTGGTTCCAGCAGAATCTGAAGGCCTGGGAACCAGGAAAGCTGATGGTGTAGTTTGAGTCGAAAGGCAAAAAAAAACCTGTCCCAGGCCAAAGACAGCCAGGCAGAAGGAATTCCCTCTCATCTGTGGAAAGGTCAGCCTTTTTGTTCTAACCAGGCCTGCAACTAATTGGATAAGGCCCATCCACATTTGGGAAAGTGTTATGGACTCAATGTTTGTGTCCTCCCAAAATTCATATTTTGAAATCCTTACCCCCAGGATGATGGTATCGGGAGGGAGGGAGGCCTTTAGGAGGTGATTAAGTCATGAAGGTGGCATTCTCATGAGTGGGATTAGTGCCCTTATAAAAGAGACCCCAGAGCGCTCTCTCTCTTTCCACCACGTGGGGATACAAGAAGTTGGCAGGCTGTAACCCAGAAGAGAAACGGCAAACCCAGAACCTGACCATACCAGCACCCTGATGTCAGACTTCCAGCCTCCAGAACTGTGAGAAATAAGTTTCTGCTGGTTTTGTTTTTGTTTGAGATGGAGTTTTGCTCTTGTTGCCCAGGCTGGAGTGCACTGGCACAATCTCAGTTCACTGCAACCTTTGCCTCCTGGGTTCAAGCAATTCTCCTGCCTCAGCCTCCCAAGTAGCTGGGGTTACAGGTGCCTGCCACCATGCCTGGCTAATTTTTTGCATTTTTAGTAGAGACGGGGTTTCACTATGTTGGCCAGGCTGGTCTTGAACTCCTGACCTCAGGTGATCCACCCACCTCGGCCTCCCAAAGTGCTGGGATTACAGGAGTGAGCCATCATGCCAAGCCAGTTTCTGCTGTGTATAAGCCACCCAGTCTATGGTGCTTTGCTGTAACAGCTTGGCCATACTAAGACAGAGGACAATCTACTTTAAACATTAGTCATATCAAAAAACACCCTCACAGAAACACCCAGAATAATATTAGACCAAATATTTGAGCATTCTGTGGCCCAGTCATTGATGCATAAAATTAACCATTACAAGAGTCATTTCAAGGGCTGGCACCTCCATTTCTACCCATGCTCCATGGTAAAGATTATTCAAAGGACTTGAGAGACTATCTTTTTCCTTTTCCTATATTGTTCAGGGTTTGCAAGCAACAGAAACCAAATCTGGTTGATTTATGCGAAAAGGTATCTGTTGGAAGGATATCAGGTTGCTGGCAACATGGATAGAAGGGCTGGCAAAACATGATTTTAAAGTAGCAGGTATCCAGGGAAGCTAGCCAGTAGAAACTAGCTTGCCAGAGCTCTACCACCACCAACTTACACACGGCCCCACCACTGGATGCTAAAGCCACACAGCTGCCATGGCTAAATCCATGCCATGGCTGTGAATCAAATCTGATCATTTGTCTGCCTCTGTGTCCCTCAAGGGTCAAAGTACCTGGTGGGAGTGCCTGATTGGCCCAGACAGGTCGTGTGCCTTTATCCTGATGCCAGAGGGATGGGAGAGGAAACATCGTCTTTCTATTCTGGCTTATTTAGTGGAAGGTAGAGACCTGTTTCCCACCTATAAGAATGGAGGATTCTCCACAATGAGGAAGTGGATTCAGATGCTGGGAAGCCAAAAAGTAGCAATTATGCACTGCAGTCCTGTTAGAACTGATCTGCTGTTCACGTGATCAGTCAGTGCTTAGAATAAAATGAACTCAAGGAAAACACGCCAATTAGTAAGCTTGGCACAGGGGATTATAATCAGAAGCAGGAAGCAACATCTGAGAAAGGGCAGTTGGCTTGCTTTTGGATGACTTAGTGTTTGAGACCCAAGCAAAAACTTTGGAAAGAGTCCCTTCATCAATTAGCCTCCTGAAAAGTACTTAGTGTACATTGGTTATGCACCTGGTGTGGTACATACAAAAGAACAACCCTTGTGAAATAAACAGGCCTTTCAGCCTCTCCACTTCTCCTTGGCATACTATGTTCACTTAGCAGGACAGAAAAAGGAGGAAGCTGTCAGAAGCTGGCCCCTTGCTCTGTCTGGAGTCTGTTTCCATTAATTCCTGTACTTTCTGGGCTTTCTCTCCCTCTATGCTCACAGGTCCCAGTTCCTGGATCAAAACTTGGAAGTGAAATGAAGCTGAGTAAGGGTTGAGTGAGTAGCCATACTCAGTGGTCTCACTCTATGGGAAAGATTCCTCATCTGTTTGAAAACAAGATGCCTTTAAAAATCTAATAAAAGCTACATCCCTCCTGCACCCTCCCCGTCAAAAAAATTCATGTCTTCTCAAAAGACATTTCAACAAATTTAGTTAAATAATCTAATTGACTTTTACTTGCGATTCATGAATCAGGCAGCATCTCGTCTAAAAATAAAGAGGTGCTATGCCAAGCATAGCAGAATAACTAGTTTTTATAAAGCAGCTGAGCAGGAACAAGGAAACGGCATAATACAAGAAATGAATTGGTTAACATCAGGTTACTTTCCTTGGAAGTATTAAAGCGGAAGAGACTTCCTTATCATCTGGCCAAAACTGGCCTGTTTGGAGATTTGGCTATTCTCTCTCCCACCTGATTTCTCAGAAGGTCACTTAAAACAATTTACTTTCAGCTTGGTGAAGTGGAAATTTAGCATCAGTGACTCCATTTTGGTTTGGTCTGTTGGGGTGTAATGCAGGAGCTAAGTCCAAATCAATGGTCTCCTATAAATTTTGTTTAACACTTCACAAAACACCAACAAATTTGCAAAACACTTGAGAAAGTTTACAACTTTCCTGAAACTCAAAAGAATCTAAGAAACAAAGATTAATAATTGTGATCTAAAATTAAGACAAGAACGGTTTCCATAAAAGTTTCTTCCTTCCTTTACCTTTAAAGGATAAAACCTGGAGGAAAGGCCATCTTTCTGCAGGAGACGTCTATAGACTCAACCACCTTCTACAGACAAGAGTCCTCAGAAACAAGTTCACTAACAACTTTTTTTTTCTTTTTTTGTTTTTAAGTTCACTAACAACTCAACGAAACTTCCTCCTCCTCCTTTATCAATACTCCAAGATAGTCATCCGCTTTGCTGTGCTGCAATTTTAAACTGCTCAACTGTTACAAACTTAAAATTCTCTGAATACTGTATTGCGTTTCAATAGAGTAGAATGGCTAGTCTGTTAGAATAGAATGGCTTTTAATCAAGTAATTTCCTTTCAAGGGCCACATTTCTCATCATCTGGGCTAGAAAGAGTCCCTTAATCAATTAGCCTTCTGAAAAGTACTTAGTGTACATTAGTTATGCACCTGGTGTAGTACATACAAAAGAACAACCCTCGTGAAATAAATTTCAAACATCTCAGAAGCTTTTTTTTTTTTTTTTTTTTTTTTTGAGATGGAGTCTCGCTCTGTCGCCCAGGCTGGAGTGCAGTGGCGCAATCTCGGCTCACTGCAACCTCCATCTCCCGCGTTCAAGCGATTTCTCCAGCCTCAGCCTCCCAGTAGCTGGGATTATAGGCGCCTGCCACCGCACCCAACTAATTTTTGCATTTTTTAAGTAGAGAGGGGGTTTCTACCATGTTGGCCAGGCTGGTCTCAAACTCCTGACCTCAGATGATCCGCCTGCCTCGGCCTCCCGGAGTGCTGGGATTACAGGCCTGAGCCACCGCACCTGGCCGCATTTTGGATTCTATCATTGCCCTCACTCTCCAATTCAGCCGCTTCGCAAGTTCTATCAATTCTTCCTTTAGAATGTTTCTAAAATCTGACACCTAATTTCCATGTTTTCCTGTTCAGATCTTTATAGTCTCATATTGTCACTGGTAAACTGAGTTTTTTCCCTACTTTGTATTGGTAGCAAAGAAAGAACATCTATTGTAAAAAGCACTCAGATTTTATTCACTGGCCAGAGAAGGGAGAACGCGAACTCTCACTCTAAACGCACCTTCTCCCCGAACAGTGGAAGGCATGGGGTTTCTTTTTTCTTTTTTTTTGAGACGGAGTCTCGCTCTGTCGTCCAGGCTGGAGTGCAGTGGTGCAATCTCGGCTCACTGCAAGCTCCGCCTCCCGGGTTCACGCCATTCTCCTGCCTCAGCCTCCCGCGTAGCTGGGACTACAGGCGCCCGCCATCATGCCCGGCTAATATTTTTTGGATTTTTAGTAAAGACAGGGTTTCACCGTGTTAGCCAGGATGGTCTCGATCTCCTGACCTCGTGATCCGCCCGCCTCAGCCTCCCAAAGTGCTGGGATTACAGGCGTGAGCCACGGCGCCCGGCCAGGCATGCGGTTTCTAAGGACTGGGGGAGGCAGGATGTGTGTGTTGGCGGGTACATGTAGGGAGGAATGTTAGCCCGTACAGGGTGGGACTTTAGGTGTACAGAGGCAATTCATAAACTTACGTCTTCATGCAACCCATGTTCACAAAATGGCAGGGAATTTTAGCATTATAATGACGTGTTAATGATCTGAAGGCAACTAGGGGTCGCCAGTTCCAGTTCGTGACCACTTGTGGGGTCTTACTTCCCTCTAGTATCTGGTCAAGGGTAAAAAAGCTCTGGTGCCATCCCAGGCCATCTGGTTTCTTCAGCAGTTGTGCCCGTAGATAAAGGGACTGAAGAAAACCTGTCAGAAAAAAGGACTCTCCCAGTTATTTCATCATGGGTGTCCTGGTAACAACACCCGGACACCTGGACTACTACAACAAACTTTTTTTTTTTTTTTTTTTTTGCGACGGAGTCTCACATTGTCCCCTGGGCTGGAGTGCAATCACGCCATCTTGGCTCACTGCAACCTCTGCCTCCTGGGTTCAAGGGATTCTCCTGCCTCAGCCTCCTGAGTAGCTGAGATTACAGGCGTGCACCACCATGCCCAGCTAATTTTTCGTATTTTTATTAGAGACAGGGTTTCACTATGTTGGCCGGGATGATCTCAAGCTCCTGACCTCAGGTGATCCGCCCACCTCGGCCTCCCAAAGTGCTGGGATTACAGGCGTGAGCCACCGCGCCCGGCCTCCAACAAACTTTTAATTACACTCTACTCTCTCCATTTTCATCTTCCTCCAACCTGTTATATTTTACTCAGCAGAAGATTAATCTTCCCCAAAATATCAATTTCATCAAATTGATGCCTTTTTCAAAAACTTCTGTTTTCATTGCCTACAGAATAAAGTTATAACTCTGTAGTCAAACCCTGTGATGGGTTTATGCTGAGTTAAATTGGCTAATCTTAGAACTACATTTCCTCAATTCCCTTCCCCAAAGAGTTTCAGGTTAGTGTTGCCCACAAGAGAAAAGCCAAGTATCCACAGGATACTTGGATAGCAGGCAGGAGGGAGCAGCCATTTCCAGGCTCTGAGTGTCAGAATGGTCCCAGCTGCAGCGGCTAACACAGCACGGTGGTCTACAGGTTAGCAGCCTGCAGCTCCTCAGGCTCCTGCCAGGTCCTGTCTTTCAGCTTCTCTAAGTCCAGGGCCAGGTTTTTGTGCAGCTCAAAGCAAAGGGCATCAGTTCTTCTATATGTCACTGTGTCATCAAGGCTGGAGGTGGTGAGAGACAGAGTCAAGTTGTTCTTTAGGGTTTCAGTCCTTGAAGCTCCGTGTTTGCCCTGCATTTTCCTATTTCCTATCCAGCCTTTCTTCCCGACTACCGACATCTGACCTATGGAGACAGCAGGCCCAACATCAGATTCAAGAAGAAACAGCCCTGCATAGATTCCTCCACCAGCACCCATGACTGCATCAGGGCTAACCCGTGGAATAAACCACTCTTAATGATTCCGCCTCTCTGATCAAACCCTGATTATGCCCAGCCACCTCATTTATTTCCCTCTTAATCTCTTCATAGACATCTCTCTGGTACTCCAAGCAGTTTAATTACCCAGGCATGTTATGTGAGCTCCACCTGGATGCCATTGCTATGGCCTTGTTTTCCACTGACACCTCTCCAGTCACCCAAATCTCACGCACACCCTACAAACTACAACTCAAGTCCTCTCTGCAGCTTCCCTTGATCACTTCAGCCGCTGGTGACCTCCTCCAGTGATTGGAATGGGGATTCTCAATTTTTCTCATGAGGATACACATGGGAAGTGAGCCCCAGGGTTCTGGCTGCTCCCAACACCAAGTCCCTCCAAGGATCGAAAGGATTAATATCTCAGCATCGATAATCATTTCCATCCAGTTGGAGAGTCTGATGCAAATCTCTTTTCTGTAATATCAAGTTGGAATTTAAATTATCTTGTAATAGAAAGAGGCAGTGTTACACAGTGACCCAACATAGAGCAAATGAGTTCTGAATTTAAATCTCTACATCAATGACAAGGGGAGCTCCAGATACAAATCACTTGGTCTTTCTAAGCCTCAGTTTCCACAGTTATAAAAGAGAAATAATCATGTCTACTTCACTGCTGTGGTTGTAGAGATTTAATTAGATAATATGGAGCAAGTATACAATGCCTTGCTTATAAAATTGCTAATAATATCTGCTATAATTATTATTGCATATATTTACCGACTAGTCCAACATAACAGCCATTAATAAGCTATTTGCAAGAAAATAAATGTGTAACATTGTTAAATATTGACCTTGGGTTGGGCATTAGACTAAGCACTTTTCATAACTTCTTTAGTTCTCCAACAATGCTATAAGGTGGGTACCGTTAAAATACTTAACTTGTACATGAGGACACCTCCATATAATTTTCTTGGCCACAGCAACATGGCATTTCTCCTACCACCTACTGGGAAGCACATATGTTACTTCCTTTGCCTAATATAACCTTTCACTACCCTGCCCTACCCCTTATATTCATAATTGTATCATCCTGACCAGAATGCAATGCTGGGTTCTGGCCAAGAGGGCCCCAGACCAGGGAAGTTGTTTAAAATGAGTCACATAAATGTGCAGGAAGAAACATGTGGTTTCTCCTTCCCTAATAGGAGAAAGGCTGTTGACTCCCGTTATAGATTGAAGTGGGTTCCCCCAAAAGATGCTGAAGTCCTAATCTCCAGTACCTGTGACTGTGACCTTGTTTAGAAATAGGATCTCTGCAGATGATCAGGTTAAGATGAGGTCATTAGAGTGGACCTTAATCCACTATGACTGGCGTTCTCATAAAAAATGAAATTTAGACAACAGAAACCTGCATGTACAGTGGGAAGACCATGAAAAGACACAGAGAGAACGCCGTCTACAAACCAAGGAACAGCTGAGCCCACGGAATTGGGGAGAGGTATGGGGCCCATTCCCCCCAACAGGCCTCACGAGAAATCAACCCTGCTGAAACCTTAATTTCCGACTTCTAGTTTCCAGAACAGTGAGACAATAAATTTCCCTTTTTAAGCCACTCAATGTGTGACACTTTGTTACAGAAGCCCCAGGAAACTAACACAAGTGCTAGTCATCTTTCCAAACCAGAGGCCTCTCCATATTGCTCATGCTCTCCCAGGACACTGAGCCCCTGACTTTTGGGAAGGAAAATGAACTGACCATTTTTGAGGGCACCAGACTCTATATTAGACATTCCTCATCCCATTTAGTCCTCAGACAGTCCTAGGACATACTCATTACTCTCCCCCTTTTAGAGATGAGCCAAATGGAGACAAAGAGATGTTCAATAATTGCCCAGCATAAATGATGGAAGTGAGAGTCAAACCCATGTCTAGCTCCAAAGCCAATGCTCTTTCCAGTGTTTCATCCTGTTTCCCCTTCCATTAAATAGAAGATGATTCAATCTTGCAAATGTTCTTGTCCTCTAACCTTTCTTACCCTCTCTACACTTTCCAAAGGGGACACTCACCATTGCAGGAAGAAATTGAGAGGCAGAGTGTTCCTTAATAAGGCTCAACTCCTAGCCTGTGGTCCTCAGACTTACACAGTTTCCCATCTTACAGAGATATTCAAGGATCTCTCAGCTAATTAGACTGATTGCAAAGAATGTCATAAAAAAAAAAAAAGGAAAAAAACGGACTTACAGGATGTCTTTAAAGTTGCAATTTTATTACTCCCAAGTGTACATGAAATATAAAGTAGGCCAACAAAGTGCTGCCTGGGGGAGAATCCTTGAGGGATCTGCTTTAATGAATAAATAAGTGTGTTTTTGAAATTAGCTTTCCATTGTTTATAGTAAATCCCCATGAGAGTTTGAAAGTAGTTGCTTTCTTATTCATGAAAAGAATTTCCCTCTATTGTCTTTCTTACCCTGTTGTGGGGATGGTGATTATTGAGAACTTCAGTTCAGGGAAGGCCACTGATACAGACCAGCCAGAGCCAAGGTCAAAAGGCAGAAGTAGATGCTGTCAGGCCCAGCCCTGGGAGGGCCCCCACACAGGGAGGGTCAGATGAACTGGGTATCCTTAGGTCACAAGAGGTTCAGTCATTGATCCTACCTACTCCAGGAGAACTTCAGAGAAGTTCTACTGGAAGAACTCCTCACCTACTTTGTTGGTAAAAACCAGAATGTTCCTTGACTTAATATATTGATGTGCTTGGACCCAGGTTCCTGTATGTATCTCTTGACCCTGAACAAATTCTATCTTGTTTACCACATATGCTGGATGTTTGCAAATCCGTCTTAGTCCATTGTGTGCAGCTATAACAGAGTACCCGAGACTAAGTAATTAAAAAAAAAAAAAAAAAAAACAGATTTGGTCAGGTGGGTGGCTCACGCCTGTAATCCCAGCACTTTGGGAGGCTGAGGCAGGTAGATCACCTGAGGTCAGGAGTTCGTGACAGTGTGGCCAACATGGCAAAATCCCGTCTCTAATAAAAATTTCAAAAATTAGCTGGTCGTGCTGGCATGCACCTGTAGTCTCAGCTACTCAGGAGGCTGAGGCAGGAGAATCACTTGAACCTGGGAGGCGGAGGTTGCAGTGAGCCAAGATCATGCCATCGCACTCCAGTCTGGGTGACAGAGTGAGACTCTGCCTCAAAAAAAATAAATAGTAAATAAAAATTTTAAAAAAACAGAGATTTGCTTCTTACAGTTCTGGAGGTTGGGAGGTCCAAGGCTGAGGTGCCTGTGTCTGGCAAGGGCCTTTCTGCTGCCTTATCTCATCGTGAAATGTGGAAAGAAAAGAGAGCTGGAGTGACAGAGAGAGCAAGAGAGGGCCAAGCTTGCTTTTATAACAAAACCACTCTTGAAACAACAAGCCCACTCTGAAGATGACAGCATTAATCCATTCACAAGGGCTGAGAGCTCATGACCTAATCATCTTAAATGTCCTACCTCTCAACATTCTTGCACTGAGGATTAAGTTTTCAATACACAAATTTTGGAAGACACATTCAAACCATAGCCTCCCGTTCCTCCTGATCCATTCCATTCTCCATTTTTCTCCACCCTGCTCCATGCCTCAGTTCTTAATCTCTAAGAGCTGCGTCTTTGGACTCTTACCTTCTGGCTTCCCTTTGGGTTCATCGATGTTCAGGGTATTTATTACCCCCAGATTCTTCAAGGATGGGCCAAGATTTGGCAGTAACTGAATTCTTCTACCAAGGACGATGTTAGCTATCTGGAAGCCCCATTCTGCAGCTACATTCTTTCCCTGGTTCCTTTAGTCCTTGCCTCCCCTTGCCCTTCCAGGCTCAGCAGAGGTAAGAGTTTCCTGTTATTGCTATCCTGGGTCTTCCCCATCTCCCACCATTGCTCTGCCTACACCTTTGCAAATAGTCCCTTCAATTACCTCTCTTTAAGTGTACCCTCTCTTTTCTGCTAGGATCCTGACTGATATGCTACTATAGCTCCAGTATCTAGTCTTTTGGCAAATAGGAGTGTATTAGTCAGGAATCTCTAGAGGGACAGAACTAATAGGATAGATGTATATATGAAGGGGAGTTTATTAAGGAGAATAAACTCACAAGATCACAAGGTGAAGTCCCACAATAGGCTGTCTGCAAACTGAGGAGCAAGAAGGCCAGTTCAAGTCCCAAAACCTCAAAAGTAGGGAAGCCAACAGGGCAGCCTTAAGTCTGTGGCTGAAGGCCTGAGAGCCCCTGGCAAATCGCTGATGTAAGTCCAAGAGTTCAAAAGCTGAAGAACTTGGAATCTGATGTTGGAAGGCAGGAAGCATCCAGCATAGGAGAAAGATGAAGTCCAAAAGATTCAGCAAGTCTGCTCTTTCCAAATTCTTCTCCCTGCTTTATTCTAGCCATGCTAGCAGCTGATTAGGTGGTGCCCACCCAGACTGAGGGTGGGTCTGCCTCTCCCAGTCCACTGACTCAAATGTTAATCTCCTATTGCTTGAACCCAGGAGGTGAAGGTTGCAGTGAGCCGAGGTCGCACCACTGCACCCCAGCCTGGGCAACAGAGCGAGACACCGTCTCAGAAGAAAAAAAAAAATGTTAATCTCCTTTGGCAACACCATCACAGACACACCCAGGAACACTACTTTGCATCCTTCAATCCAATCAAATTGACACTCAATATTAAGCATCACAAGTAGGTACTCAATAAGTATTTTGGGGGAAAAATGGATTGATGGATGGGCAATTAATTTTCCTTTAGCTCTAAGGGTGATTCTGCTCCCCCCTCTCTCTCTTCCTAGCTCCTTCTTTTTCTCCATTCCTTTCTCAAACTTTTGGCCCTTCAGGCTTTGGTTATTGATATGGCTCTGAAATTGTCCCCTGCAACTGAGAACTGATAGGATAGTCACCCATCACCTCTTAGACAAAAGTAGGAATTTGACACCTGGAACATCCCAAAACCTGATGCCCCAAACCAGTGTTTGGATTCTTCCTAAAATGTCAGTGGAAAATGTGACACAAGTGGTTGTTGAGATGGGAAACAGTGCGTGGAAGTCAGCAGACTGATACAGGAGCAGTACATCCCACCCAGCGTAAATGGACACAATAGAGAATAAAACGGGCTTGGGAAGGGGAATTCTGGATTCACACTCACCATGCCAGAGAGCTTCTCATTCGGCATTTTAACATGCTGACCCACTGGGATGAAAGATTGTCTCATTTTCTGGACCCATAGCAAAATGATAAAGGAGAGAGGACAACTACTCGGAGGCCCTTCCCTACCTAAGGCCACACATGCTGATTCAGGGCATCTGGACGGTGAAAGGTGATTGGACGTTAGCACACATGAAGTCCATGGCCAGGGATTGGAAATGATCAGCAATATAACCAGGTAGCAACATGTGTTAGCTGGAACTTCTGACACTCATAAGGAAGAGATAAAAGGCCAATAGCTTAATTACTGATAGAAAAGTTGATCTTGATTTCTTTTTTTTTTTTTCTTATTTTATTATTATTTTTTGGACAAGGTCTTGCTCTGCTGCCCAGGCTGAAGTGCAGTGGCGCCATCATACCTCTCTGCAGACTCAAACTCCTGGGCTTGGGTGATCCTCCCATTTGAGCCTCCCAAGTAGCTGTAACTATGGGTATGCCACCATGCCTGGCTAATTTTTATTTATTAATCTATTTTGTAGAGACAGGGTCTCGCTCTGTAGCCCACGCCGGGGTGCAGTGGCACAATCATAGCTCACTACAGCCTCAAACTCCTGGGCTCAAGCAATCCCCCTACCTCAACCTTCTGAGTAGCTGGGACTATAGGCATGTGCAACCACGCCCAGGGATCTTCATTTCTTTTTATCTTGATTTTTTTCTACATTCCTTTTTTACAGGGGCATTTTCTGTGGCTTTTAGAAGAAAATATATTTGAATCTCAATCCCCTCATATCTTTTCGTTTCTGTTTGCGTTTGACATAAGTATTTGCTGAAAGTCAGGGGCATTCTAGGTCTCCCTGGAGATGGAGGGTCAGAGGACAGGTCTACATTTGGCCTGTCTGCCATCTGTAGCAGGTATATATTAGGAAAAGCAGTCAGCTGAGAGTGAATCGGGCCTGGGTAGCAATTCTGGCTCTGCCACTGTTCACTAGCTGTGTGACCTTCACCTCTTTGCGTCTCAATTTCCACATGACTACGGGGGCATAATCCCTACAGCATAGCTTTGTTGGGAGGATTAAATCAGGCAACATGTGCTCAGTACCTAGAATAGTCCCTGGGCCTTAGTAGGCCCTCAGTAAGCAGTGGCTGTAAGGATCGCTGGCTGCAAGGCCTCCCTGCATTGGATGACCACAAAGAACGTGGTGATGGTGCATGATGAAATCAATCGTTTTTTTTATCCCTGTCCTGACAAAAGAAGTCCCCTGGCTCTTGCTGGGTATGAAACAGCCAAAGCAGAATGAGTACTAAGAGCCCCCTTTGTCCCGAGTGAAGCCTCATTTGTTGGACACAAATGCTGCTCTGGCAGTCCTGGATGCCTGGGCCACTGTTACAAATCTGTTTGGGTTGGAGTAGCACCAGTTCACCACTGCGATGTGTCCAAGCTCCCAGGCTGCCTGAGTGCAGCCGTGAATTCATTCAGAGTGGCCCTGCACTCAGGGCTCTTGTAACCTCGGGCTTTAAATTCAGAGAATCAGCAATTAATTTTCATGACCTTGCTCCTCTCTGAATGGAGATTTCCCAGGGGCCCTGGCCTGCCAGTGGGTAGGATGACTTCTGGAGAGACTTCCTAGGTTCTGGGAGCCAGCGTTATTGGTGTTGGAAGGGCAAGGACCTGGCAGTCTTCTTGGTAGATGCTCTTCAGAGCCTGATCATCCCACATGTCAGATGGGCGGAGGCCACTGCTACAGCTTTGTACGTTGTTAAGGAGAAGAAAATGAGGGCGGGGGGATAACCAAATTTAATGGAGGAATTTATTATGAAGAATTATTTATTTATTATGCTCATTCTGCTCAGACATACTGCAGGCTTGAAGAAAAGGACAACTGGGAAGCTAATTTCTGAGGCAGAGCCTCAAGCCTGTTAGCATACTCCCAGGCACTTGTGTATGAACCAGGGTCACTCTGTGTGGGAGTGCCTCACCGTAATACCCATTCTGCTCAGGCAGTCTGGGTTTCCATTCTTCTACTTGGGGAGGGGAGAATGATCAACAAGAACAGAACGATGGGCCTATAGAACTTTACTGTAAGTGAACATATGAGCTGTCTTTTTAAATATTCACTTTTATTTGTGGTAAAATACATATAAAACTTACCATCTTAACTATTTTCATGAGCACAGTTTGGTAGTATTTAGTACACACACATTGTTGTGCAACCAATCTCCAGAACTCTTCATTTTGCAAAACTGAAACTCTGCATGCATTAAACAGTATCTCCCCAGCTCCCTCTGTCCCCAGATCCTGGCAACCACCATTCTTCTTTCTGTCTCTATGAGTCTGACTACTCCAAGTACCTCAGATAGGTGGAATCATATGGTATTTATCCTTTGGTGACCGGGTTATTTCACTTAGTGCAATGTCCTCAAGGTTCATCCATGTTGTAGCATGTGTCAGAATTTCCTTCCTTTTTTAAGGCTGAATAACATGACTAGCTGTCTTTTTAAGTTGCAGTTCAATTAGGGATCCTTTGAATATGAGAGGGAGCAGGATTGGCCCTTCAGGGTTTGAGGTTTTCAGGAAGCCCACAGAGATTGACTCTTTTTATGGGTTTCCATAACCCATATTTCAATGACCCCCTTCACATGCTGCCAGTCAATCAGTGGATTTTTTTCACTGACTATGTTGACAGTCCTGGGCCATGTCTGCCCTTTGTACCAAGTTCTGGGGAAGTCCAGGCCTTCCATCCAGGGGAGAGAGAGGCCCAATCTCAACACAGCTCTGACATTTATTAGTGGTGACATCCTGAGTAAGTCACTTCACCATTGTGAATACAGTGCCTCTGAAGTAAAATGGAGATGACCTTATGAACTCTGTCTAGGTTGGGTGGAGATTAAATGAAAGAATATATATAAAAGCACCAGGCATGGTACCTGGTAATTTCTCAACAAATGGATGTTAAATCTTAGTATAAAGCAAATTAAATGTGAGATTTTTCTTTTGACTAAGCATAGCACCCAGACAGAGTAGTGGCGCTCCAACATTTTTTGAGTCAGGGCTCCTCTGAGAGTCACTTACATGCCTACACAATGTGACACTAAATTTCTGGGAATTCTTGAATCTCATGATGTCCATCCATGACTTCAGGCACAAGATCAAGGACCTGGGATCGAGATAGCAGAGGATAAAACATTCCCAGAAAATGTAGATCAGGCCGGGTATAATATCTCACCCCTGTAATCCCAGCACTTTGGAAGGAAAAAGCAGGAGGATTGCTTGAGCTCAGGAGTTTGAGACCAGCCTGGGCAGTACAGTGAGACCCTATCTCTACAAAAAGTAAAAAAAAAAAAAAAAAAAAAAAAATTGCCAGGTGTGGTGGCACACGCCTGTGGGTCCCATCTACTCAGGACGCTGAGGTGGGAGGATCACTTGAGCCCGGAGGTTGAGGCCATAGTCAGCCAAGATCACACCACTGCCCTCCAGCCTGGGTGAAAAGAAAAAGAAGAAAATGCAGATCATGTTTTACATAGAGTGAAAAAAGTGAACAGAGTCCTGCAAGTGCTAAAGGGACACTAATAGGGAAGGCTAACGCAGTCAGGTGGATCCAGTGAGGAATACTTCCTCATGGATATTCAGAAATTTCTCAAGAGCTCAGTGTTTACTTTTCATTCTACTGTGAGTGGTTCACCAGTCTTAAGATTTCTCCCTCATTTCCACCCTGGGAAAGCACTTGCTCTCGTGCGAGCTACAAGATGTAAGCACTTACTTGTGTTTGTCTTGTGCTTCGGCTGATTCGACTGCCGGTGGACCTCCATGCATTCTTCCTGGTGTCATGTGCTCTGGAGACCCTGTCTGCTGCTGAGTCTCTCCCAGGGCCCCCACAGATGCAGCCTTTTCAATGAGATTGTAAGGTAAAGTTGCTTGGGGAATTGTCTTGAACTTTCAGATATGCCACTGTCCCACGAGGTGGAGTCTGTTCTCAACTGTTTGTTGTTGTTTTGTTTTGTTTTGTTTTGTTTTGATACAAGTTCTAGCTCTGTCACCCAGGCTAGAGTGCAGTGGCGTGACTTCGGCTCACTGCAACCCCCGCCTCCTGGGCTCAAGCCATCCTCCCACCTCAGCCTCCTGAGTAGCTGGAACTACAGACGCACACAACCACACCTGGCTAGTTTTTGTATTTTTAGTAGAGATGGGGGTCTCACCATGGTGGCCAGGCTGGTCTCGAACTCCTGACCTCAGGTGATCCACCCGCCTTGGCCTCCCAAAGTGCTGGCATTATAGTGTGAGCCACCACACCCAGCCTGTTCTCCGCTGATTTAAAGACACTCCATATATGTCTGTAGGGAAGCTTAGCACAGCATGGACAAACATAGCCCCGTATTTCAAGGGAAATTTTGTTTTAAGGGCTCCGATGTCTTAGCCCTATAATTCAACTGCCATCTTCCCCATCGTAGTTATCTCTTTCAAATGCAGGACCACAGTAAACGATGTGGGGAAGCGTCCAGGCCTCCTGCCTCCCTGCCATACCCTGGCACATTCTCCAGCTAGTCTGGGGCATGGGCATCATGAAAGCAGTTCTGCAAGTACTAGTTGCCACCTCAAGTTGTCTTTCCCTGGCACCATGCCAACTGCTGTTACAGACACCATTTCCACACCCTCCCCTCTGTAACCTGGTGTGAGCATTTTACTAAATTTCAGTATCCCTTGTCGCTACTGCTGCAAGTGTAGCATGAAAGACTTATATGGTAACAAAAAGCCTCTTGTCTAAGCAGGTAGGGGAAAAAACATATAGGAAGCCTGATCTTCTAATTGCCCAGGAACTGGCAAGTGACCTTGTTCACCAATTATAGAGCCTTTGATTTAAGTCAAATAGCAAATCTAATAAATCTGATACCTTTGAATGGTTTGAGTAGCCGTGCTGTTATAAACTACTTTAAAATGGCAGTAATCTGAAGAATCCAGAGGATTATAAGAAACATGTCTACTCACACGGCCAGAACAAATAACAGAACTGGCCCAAAATATGCTAAGCCTTCCAAACCCAGAACCAAACCCAGATAGCATTGACTGAAAGGATTTCTACTCTTTTTTCCTCCAATAATCTTAATTCCAGCAAAGCCAAGTCTTCTCAGTGACAAGAAAAATAAGTCAGGGTGTATTTTCTTGTTTGCTTTTGCTTTTAAAATAGCACTTTTCTCCTAATTACAAAATCCATTTATGCTTCATGGGGAAAGCTTGGAAAACAAAAACACAACAGATTCAAGGTTACCTAAGATCTCGCCAAGACTACTTCAGGCATTCTAATGTATGTCTCTTATATTTAAATAGATTTTTTTTTTACAAACATTGCATGTTTATACATAAAGTCTTTTGGTCACTGATTTATTTATTTTACTTAGCAACATATTATAAATATTTTCCATACCAATTGATATTTTTTTTAATATGTTGCCTAGCAGCTACATACAGTTCTGTCATGTGGATGTATTGTAATCCTTTATTTATTAAGTCATAAGTAAGGCTTTGATGGACATCTTTGAATGAAAATCTTTAACTTCATCTCTGATTACTCTCAGGATAACCTCCTAGAAGTTTACCTTCTGTTATTAATACATGCACATGTTTTTAATCAGCAGTCTTCAAGTTCATCCTTTGATTCTACTTACTTAGGAGTCATTTCACCACCAAAAAATAACATGAATATAGATGCCAAAACAAAAGGAATAAAAATGCCTCCAGTAGACCCAGAAACGTGTTAATGATTGAAGTTGTTCATTAAGGAAAGCTTTAAGGCCAGACCAGAGATGAGCTATTTCCTGAAACATCAAATAGAGAAAATGAGCTGATGTCAACAGAGAGATTCAAGAGAAGTTACTATAACACAATTTCAAATTAAATTTCCAACACTTCCAAAAACAAGTGTCATTGAGGAAAGTAACACAGTTAGAAAAGACGGGCACACTGTGCAAAAACAATGTATTGCTTGCAGTGATAATAAATAAACTTCCAATATTTGTAGATTAGCATGTCAAAGATAAAATGGTTGGTGATATGAGTCACATCTATTTTATTTTCTGTCTGTCTTATGGCTGCACACATTTAAAGAGTGAGATAACTTTACAAGGTTTATTATGAAAAATAACAGTGGTCCCACCCAGTCGCTCTCATTTTCTCCTTGTCAGAGGCAACCATTTTTTCTCATCTTTTTAGCCATTATCTTGGCATTTACCTCCATAATCCTAAATAGTTTATTTATATACTTGTTTTTACCCAATACTTTTCTGGCTTTTTGTTAAATCAATTGAGAGTACTTCTTAATTTTTCTTTTTTTTTTTTCTGAGACAGAGTCTCCCTCTGTTGCCCAGGCTGGAAGGCAGTGGAGCCATCTTGGCTCACTGCATCCTCAACCTACCAGGCTCAAGTGATCCTCCCACCTTAGCCTCCCGAATAGCTGGGACTACAGGCGTACATCACCATGCCTGGCTAATTTCTTTTATTTGTTTGTTTATTTTATCTGTAGAGACAGGGTCTCACCAGCTTGCCCAGGCTAGTCTTGAACTCCTGGGCTCAAGCGATCCTCCCACCTCAGCCTCTCAAAATGCTGGGATTACAGGTGTGAGCCACCGTGCACCCTGCCACTTCTTAATATTTCTTAGATGAAATCATTACACTTTGACTTTCCACTGTGGAAGATGAGAATTTAACTCTATTTCCACCAGCATCAACACACACACACATCCTCTCATATCTATCAATATATCTGCATGTGCATGTGTATCAATCAATCTAACTGCATGTGCAAGTTATCTATCAATATATCTGCATGTGCATGTGTATATGTATGTTGTATAATCTTGGTTAGATCAATAACCAGTGATTACATTATTATAATAATACTCTCTGATTACTTTTCTGTACAATTCTGTTTTCCCTGGAATTAATGATGATTGTTTTCTTTGTTGGTTTAGCTTTGTAATGGCAAATATGTATTTGCCATTGAGTCAACTTCAACCTTTCCACCTAGTCAAGAATTATTTAAAGACATTCAAATGTCTAAATCAAGACATTCTGATGCGTTAACTATTGTGCAATTTTTGCCTGGAAGTCATCTCTCCTAGAAATGCTGATGGCTCCGATTTAATCTGGTACACAGATCAGACTGTGCCTGGTACACAGCTGCCTCACCCTCATCCTGAGGGGGCCTTTCATGTTAGACCTCCTGTTTTCTAAAACTCATGTCTTCCTTTTTCTTGATCAATTATCTCAAGAGATTTTCAAGAAAAAGTGCTTGGGAATTAAACATTTTGAGATCCAGAAAATGTTTTTGTGCTACGGTCTCACTTGATTAATATTTGACTGAAAATAGAATACTAATCTAAAAATAACTTCAATAGCCTCATAATTTTAGGTGGCATCCATCCATTACTGTGTAGATTTCAGAACTGTTGCGAAACACAAAGCCCTTCAGATTTCCAGTCCTTTGTAAGTAGCTTGGTTTTCCTCTTTGGAAGCCCATAGGATCTTCTTTTGGTTTTAAGTGGTCTGAAAGCTCATGACTCGGTACCTTCATGTGGTGTTATTTTCCCCGGTTGTTCTGGATGTTTCATTCTGTGAAATCTTCTGACAGAGTGATTATTTTCATTCCCTCTGTTTTTGCAGTCTTATCTTTTCTCTTTTCCCTCATTTCTGTTTTTATTTTTGTTCTACTTTGAGATAAGATAACTTTATCTTCCAAAACCTCTTGTTGGTTTTCCATTTCAGCTGCAGTGCTTTTAATTTCTAAAAGCCCTCTTTTATTCCCTTGATTTTTTTTTATAGCATAACAGCATCTTGTTCGTGTTTCATGGATGCTTTCTCTGAGAATTTAATTATATTTTTAAGTATTTTTTCTTACATGGTTTCTGTTTCTCCAATTTGTCTTTTGCTATTTGTTTTTGTTTCCATCTTTATTTTTAGAGGATCACCTCAAATGCCTAGTGACCCCTGATTGTCTGCTCATATTTAAGAGCAAAGCCTTAAAATTCTGATTGGAAGCTGTCAACACACAGATGGGGCTTATTGAATGTGAGCTTCAGTGTAAAGTGACCAGGTTGGGCCATTGCCTTAGGGAACCTCTGACATTAGTATCTTTAGGTCTTTCCTCTTGAATTGGGCAAATTCCCCAGAGAAGAACCATCTGGTCTTTTGCCAGGAGGTTAGAGGCCTGGTGGTCAACATTATGGGAAGAGGCCTGGGGGTCAATGCTCCTGTATCCTTATTGTTAACTGTGCCTAGTGTTCCCCAGGACAGAGACCCCCTCCTCAGTACTCAGTCCAGAAAATAACACTTATCTCCTCCTGGGAGTGGTGAGGAGCAGCCCCTGGTCTACATAGAGCAGGCAAAGCTATCTAGAGATCTAACTGCCTCTTGACTAGACTTTTCATCAAGAGTCACATTTCTAGTCTCACCTTTAAACCCATTTCCATAGATACTTGTGTCATGGATTCCTGAGCCTTTGGGTACCTTTGTAAAATTGATGGGCTTTTTTTTTCTGACTATTGGCTAGGATTCTGCCCCCTCAGGTCAGCCAAATTGATCAACACTCATCCATCTGCTTACTAGTTTCCAAAATTTGTTGCTGTTATCTTTTTATTCCTGTTGGAATTATGTCATCTAAAAAACAATGTCATTTAATTGGGGTTTCAAAGAAAGAAACTCCTGCATGAACTCCTGGAAGAAGGGAATACTTTTAAGGAAGAGAAAACAAACAGTAAAACTATTACCACAAAAGTTCAAAGGGTGATATGCTGAGGGGAGGGTAAGAGTACAAGGAAAATGTCCCAAGCTAGCGCTTTCTCCTAAAGTGTGCAAGCAGAATGCAACTGAACCCAGAGAAAGAGGGAGCTCCTCACAACAGTAGAAAAGCAGATTGGGAGGAAGCTTTATAACAATTGGTGATTTCATCTGCCCCAACCAATGTACACCTACATTTGAATGTAGGTGAATTTCTGTACCAATGCCTTGATAGGTGTATATTTGATAGGTGTACCTCTGAATGCAGGTGAATTTCTGTACCAGTGACCCTCGTGATGTTATCACTCTCATTCTTCAAATGAAGCAAAAGGCCCAAGAAGGCAAAGTAACATATCCATTATTACAGCGATCATCAGCGACAGGGTCAAGATATAAACTCTTGTCTTTCTGATACTAAACTTATGTCCCTTGGCCATATTGATCATGTGGCACTCACAGGCCATATTACTAATATAACACTTGAGAGTGACCAGCCGTCTATCTGTACTGTCCCCACATTCTCCCCTGCCTCACTCCCACTAGCACTTGGAGCCGTGTGCTCCATGGTTGTTCTTGCAAGACTGTTTGCCTTCTCTCCTCTGTTGGTATGCTCATTTGTTTCCTTTAACTTCTTAGTTTCCAATTAGTCAAGATCCATATTGCTGACAGATGATCAGGGTGTGGTTCTTAGTAATGTTTATGGATAATGTAACTTCATCCAAATAATGTCTTGGGGGTTGCTCAGAGAAATTTAGCAGATTAGCTAAGGGAAAGAAAGAAGCTTGATGTTATCTTTGCCAAATATAATGGATTAATAGCTAAGGACAAGTGATGATTTCTTTTGTGTATTACTTATAACATAGAAAATGAGTTTTTGTTTCTGAGTAATTAGTTTCTGGTCCATGCTTGGATGAGCCAGAAGTTTAGCTTTGTTGGCACTCTGGTTTTATCCATTTTTCTTCAATTCTTCCTTGAGGTTTTGTATGTTGCTACTCCTTCTCCTTGCTGTGCTAACAACTCTTTCCAGAATTAACACTTTCGGATATGAGTATCATGGAGGATGTGGAAAGCGTGGTCTGGTATAAGATCACTGAACCAATGCTGAGTGTCACCGATGAATCTTTGCACTGTCCCTCGGTACCACTGGGTACCACACCAGGCCTAGGGTGACAAAAAAGGAGAAGATAAATGTGAGGGAAAAGATAAAGAGACATAAAAGAAGAGAGGGCAAGAAAAAAGGGAGGGAGAGGGGAAGGGGAAATAGAAGAAGGGGTGCTCCTGGGTGAGGGCAGCTAATCTGGCAATAAGATCCCCAGTCTCTGGCTCCACACCTGTGTCCCCCCTGGGGTCTGGGTATTGCACCACAGGTCCAAAGGGCAAGAGTTCTTCACCTTTCATTTTGGCCATAGTCTGGCTTCCTCAGTTATTGTCTCATTTTTTTTACCCATCCTATTTGCCTTTTCACTTCAAATCTCAGTAATTGCAGCAGCTTCTGAGCATGACTCAGCCCTCAGATGTGATCGGTACAGCCCACAGAAAGTTTCACAATGCACTGGAATGCCTGCAGATAGACCTGCATGTCTGGAGGCATTGGAATGCCTGTAGACAGACCCGCATGTCTCGAGGCCTCAGAATCCCCACTTCTTATTACATCCTCCACTTCCCGGCTTGAGCTTCCTACTTGGCCTTTTAACGCATTTGCGTATGTGACACCTGGCTTCCACCCTGTGAGCCCTAATCCACATGTGCCCTCCTAAGTGTTATTTTATGCATCTGTGTTCTTCATCCACCACCACATCTTGAAGTTACTGAAGGCAGGCACTGTCAGTAAAGGCGTCCCACTGCCACTCTGCTTCACTACGGCTGTAACAGGAACCACAGGTATCACTATATCTGCCATTTACTGAGCTCCTCACATGTGGCAGGGCCTGTTCCAAACACTTTACATGTGATAATTCATTCAATCCTAAAATACAAAGAGGTTTAGATGAGGAAACTGAGGCACAGAGTAGTTAGCTTGGCCAAATTTAACACAGGGAAAGCCCAGGACTCCAAACCCTTTCAACTTTACAGGCTGCATTGCTCAATCACCACACCCAAAGCCAAATTCACCATTGACAGTGGACAGCCACTGAGTTAATTACGTTGGACAAGTCATGGGGAAGTCTGGGAGTTGAGGCGTCTGGATTCCAATTCCTACTCTCTCATTTCCTTAATTTCTTTCCTCTCTATGTGAGGGGGCATATTAAGCAAACAAATTATGAGGTGCCCCAGCTTTTCTGCCTTTAAAATGGGAAGAACAGACCACCTGTATCCATCTACTGCCCAAAGAAGCCTCGTCTGTTGATGATGCATCTCTTCACCAAGAGTCCGTCAGGGCTGCAACTCTTCTGAAGGAAGGTTGGGGGAAACCATGAACAAAATTAAAGAACAGCTTTCAGAGCAGAGTAATAGCTTACTTTGTGAAAGCCTGGGACACAAGCTTTTTTTTTTTTTTTTTTTTTCTATAATGTCTTTGAGCATTGCAGGAATGTAACACACCAGGTGTTAGTTATTTTCTTAGAGTCCAGGGAAGTTTGCAATAGAAAAGCATTTGGAATTGCTTTTGAATGCCAGGTATTTAAAGTTGCCAACCTAATGACTTATTAATAAAGCTCTCCACCACTTGTAAGTGAATGTTATTAACAAATCCTACTTAATCAGTTCATATAATCTGATTAACTGGAATAAAACAGGCATCTAGCTCCCCAGTAATTTGCTGAACTTGCACTACACTAAGGGATGTCTATGCTGCAAACCAATTTTTTAAATTTGTGTGTGAGAGGTACAAGCCATGCCCAACACCTTCCCAGGGTGCCATTGGCTTTTTGACTCATTCGTATTCATCAGCAACCTCTCCAGGGGCCCTGTCTGATCTATCCAACTCCTGCTGGCAGGAAAGCTCCAGTTCCTCTGCCTGCCACGTTCTGAAGTCACAAAACTGTGCAGCCTCCTCTGGGCACCCTGAGATCAAGACGTGAGGAGAGGGTAGTGGAGCTGAAAATAGCCTCTGTTTGAGTCACAGGGACAGGGAAGCAGGGGCAGCCACCCAGGGTCACCATCCGGTGCCACCCCCTGAGGGTCACTATCTGGGATCTATCACTTGAGGCCACCACCCATAGCCGCCATCCAATGCCACCTCCTGGGGCCACTACCCAGGACTCTCCCCTGGGGCCATCGCCTGGAGCCTTGTGAATCAGAGCAGGTCAGGGTGACTATTCCTGCCTCTCCAGAGCTTGAGGTCTGTGGATCACCGTTTCCCATTCCTTTCTAGCAGTTTCCTGGGTTATTTAAGCAAACAGCTGCTTCCTCATTGTGTCAATCGCAAATCTGGGCAATCACTGGAAGGAAAAATGGAAAGAATCAAGCAAAAAGGCCTCATTAACATCATTTAAAACTCCTCAAATTAAATGCCTGGATCTGCTCTCCCAGTTGTATTTACCATAATCCCATGTTTTTTCCTCCATGTCACAAGCAGCCCTGAACATGGCTTTCTGATTTCCGCACCGCTTTGCCTCCACTCCTCCAAACTCAGAATGTCTTCTTCCCCATGCTCAGGGCTGAGTGAGGTGAGTGGAGAGGGGGCTATCTGCACCACTCCTTCCCAGCCCCCTCTCCTTTGCGTCCTCTTCAAAATTCAGGCCAAATATTACCTTTCGGGCTCATTCTTTGACAAATTAGTCTATAGGAATTTTTGTTCCTAAACTCTGATACTGTTTCAGCCCATGAGTTACTTATTTAACATGCAGTGAGCCCAGGTTGTTTATAATCCATCTTCAGGATTGAGGAAACAGATAAAGCATGGGTCCTGTCCCAGGGAACTTCCAACCTAGGGAAACCTACTGATTCAGATTGAGGTATTACAGCATGGTAGGTGCTAAACTAATTATGTGACAAAATTGTGGAAGTGCTTCCCAGCAGGGGGAGAAAAATCACTTGTAATGGTCAGAATTCAGCATGAGATGCATCATGAGGGACAGTAGGTGCCCCCGGCAGTGTGGCTTCACGCAGGATTCGGCCTTAAGTAAACGCTGCGTTTACTTAAGTACCCTTCAGCGTACACTTTGCAATATTTTTATTTGGATTTCTAAAGATCTCATAATAAATGACCCTTCCTTTCCTCCTCTTGCTCCCGATTTAAAAGCTCTTGGTCCTACACAAATCTCCAGTTGCTCGCCTGTGTTGCTGAGCTCTCATCTAGGATCTAAACAGCCCCTGGGAGGTAACAGTAACATTCCTAAACATTGCCATCCTGTGGCCACATGAAGAGAGAACAGGAAATGGTCATGGATGCTGCCATTTAAAGTAGGAAGTCAAGCGCAAGCTGCAGTCCCCAGACCCTCCTTCTCACTCCATATCCTGTCCCCAAACAATTGCTAGCAACCATAAAGATAAATTCCTGACCTGGAGAGGCTGCTACTCAAAAACAGACCCACAAGCAAAAGCATTAATGAATGCAGGCCCACCTATCAATTCAAATGCTCTGCATCTTGGGAAGTCATATTTCTCAGGAGGGCAGGTTTGGGTAGGCTAGCAAATAGCCACCTCCTCCGAAAGTGCTGGTCTCCAGGAAGGTTGTAGACAGCCTGTTCTTAGAGGTTGCACCTCTTTTCCAGGTCAGAGTTGCTGCCTTCTGTTTGAATAAGGCTGTTGGGAATGGCACCACAGATTTTCAAATGTCTCCAGGAAGCCCCTTGCAGCTGGTAGCCCTGCTGTTAGGCCATGTTGACAGCATGGGCCAGGCCTTTGGGACTCTGGCCAGTGATGCTGGCTAGGGAGGAACGGGGATAGGCCTGAGTCTGTTTGCCTCTTGATCCGTGTGGGTCATTGTCACTGGGGGATACCTAAAATTGAGCCTGAGCAGCCAAGCATGAGGAGAAGAATGGACCCCATGTTTGACCTGCTCTTGGACACTTGATAGGTAAGATACTCACCTGGATCATTATGTTCCCTGTCTGCACTATCCTGGGCTGGCTTAGGTAGCCTAGTCAATCTAGACAGTCTTATGTCTGTGTTGAGGTCAGGTTTCTTTGCTATGAGTCATTTCCCCCATTCACATAAATGGAAAAAATTCATCAAACACATGCTTTCTTGGTCAACTCTGCAGCTTATCACACAAGGTGATGAGCACATGACTTTGTCAGCCTGCAAATTTACTGGAGTAACTGCTGATGGACAAAGAAAATAGTTGATGACACCCCCTCCACTAGTGACAATAATGACAGAGATACCTTACATTTGATTGAGCTTTTAAGCTATGTATGCACTGTGAAACACAGGTATGAATTTTTTGGTTGGGAAATTGATACTCAATTTCTGTTAACTAGAATGGAAAGAATGGAGAGCAGTTTTGTAATTGTAAAACATTACATTTATTTTTCTAGCCTCTAGTAAACATAATTAGTAAGGATAAAATGAAAACTGATTACCTTCTTTTATCTAACAGAGAATGATAGTTAAGAGTCATGCTCATGATTGGAATTCCAACATTTATTTGATTAAATGGTCTGTGTATTGAGCACCCATAAGGTACACTGCACAGACTCAAACTGTGGGAACTTATGACCTAAACAAATCTCTCCAATGCAAGGCAGTTGTGTGATGAGGCTTTGCATACATTCCAACAGCTCATTACTATAAAGCACTGCGTCTGCAAAAGGAAATAATTCCAGACATGGTAATCAAGAGGGCATTGTAGGAAGAGGATGATTTTGAAGTGATCCTCCAAAAACCCAAAATATTTTGACAAGCAAAGCCAAGAATGGAGGAGGGGCATTTCACATGGATGGAGTGGCTTGAGCATACCTTTCCTGAAGCAGAAAAGTATATTTAAAAACAATAATAATAATAATGTGGTTTGGGTTAGCTAGAATAAAGGAATCTGGGAGATAAAGTTGAACAAATAGTTTGGTGTAATGTTATAAAAACCCCTGAAAGCCAGTATATCAGTTGGGGTTCAGTCAGAGCCTATAGAGCTCAAGACCAATTGAAATAATTTCGTAAGAGGAATTAGTTACAAAGGTGTTGGGAAAGCTGAAAAGTTAATGAGGGGATGGTGAAGCCATCTTGGGCTTATCACCAACAGGGAGCTGTTACCACCCATAGGGCCAGAGCCTTAAAGGCTAGGGCTCCCATGGGGGAGCTGGATCTTCTGTGGTTGCTGCCCAGTAAGATCTGGGTCCATGGAAGGAGTCTGTCTGGCAAGAGTTGGAACCATAAAGGAGAGCACAGCCACTAAGAGACACTGCCTGACTTGGGGCAGAGGGTGTATCCTGGCTTCTTCCACTCCCCTCTAATCTCTCACCAGCACACTGGCCAAATGCAGCTGTGAGCTGGTTGGCAAGAGAGCCTTGGATTGGAAATTAATTTGTGGGGAAAAGGCAAGACAGATCTGGGAGCAATCAGGCAAGCAACAGCATAGTCATGCTGTAGGATTAGACTATTCATTGTAGGATTAGACGATTCATTAAGTAGTGAATAGTGCAATCCCACAATCTGACTGTGCTTGGGATTTTTGGAGGAGAATGTTAACAATCATGGCATTGCACTTTGGGAAGGAGGGGGTCCTGGAGGAGAATGTAACAATCATAGCATTGGACGATGACAATAAGATCCATTAAATTGCTGTGAACATTGTATAATCACGGTGGGCTGAATAACAGCCTCCAAAATATATCCACATCCTGATCCCCAAAGCTTGTGATTTTACCTTATATGGCCGAAAGACTTTGCAGATGCTACTAAATGAAGAATCTTTTTTTTGTTTGTTTTCTTGTTTTTTTTTTGAGGCAGAGTTTTGCTCTGTCACCCAGGCTAAAGTGCAGTGGCACAGTCTCGGCTCATTGCAACCTCCGTCTCCTGGGTTCAAGCGATTCTCCTGCCTCAGCCTCCTGAGTAGCTGGGATTACAGGTACCACCACCACACCTGGCTAATTTTTGTATTTTTAGTAGAGATGGGGTTTCGCCATGTTGGCCAGGCTGATCTCGAACTCCTGACCTCAGGTGATCCACCTGCCTTGGCCTCCCAAAGTGCTGGGATTACAGATGTTAGGCCAAGCCTAAATGAAGGATCTTGAGATGGGAAATTATACTGGATTATCCAGGTTGACCCAATGTAAACACAGGGGTCCTTATAAGTAAGATGAAGGAGGCAGAGTCAGAAGGTGATGTGACAATAGATGCAAAGGTTGGAGTGATGTGCTTGGAAGATGGAGTATGTGGCCTCCCAGAAGTTGGAAAAGGCAGGGAAATGGATTCTTCTCTAGAACTTCAGAAGGAACCAACCTTTCCAATAACTTTAGCCAGCTGAGACTGACTTAGGATTTCTAGTCTCCAGAACTGTAAGAGAATAACATTGTGCTGTTTTAAGCCACTAAATTTGTGTTAATTTGTTACAGCAGCAATAGGAACTGAATATAGTATGGGTCAAGTGCATAAATTACGGAGACTTCACATTCCCAGGTCTCATTTCCAGGGCCCACTGGCCAGAACTATTCTTTTTCTCCAGTTTAAATCCTCTGAAAATGTAGATTACTCCACAAGCTCCCAGGCACACAGTGATACAAGTCCCTGCCCTCAAGGCGCCTGTTTATTCCACCCTAGGCGGAGGTCCTCTCCATCAGTAGGTCCACTCCATGAGGACCTACACTGTGTGTGCACGAAGCACATGCAGGTCCTTGTGGTCGACTGCTTCTGAAGTGAGTTCTGCTATTCATGCCCTGCTGGAATTCCCTCCCCTTGAGGGGGGCGCTGGACCTGGTGACTTTCTTCTACTGGCTACGCTAGAGTAGATAGGATGTCACTTCCAAGAGTCGGTTATGAAAGACTGTGACTCCTTGCTTATACATTCTCCTTTCATCCTTCCCTCCCTTTCCCCTCCTCCTCTCCTTCTCCTGCACCCTCCTCCTCCTCCTCTTTCTTCTCCTCCCCTTTCTTCTCCTCCCCCTCCTTCTTTCCCTTTCTCTCTGCACCTCTCACTGTCTCTCTCTCTCAGGAGCCAGCTACCAGCAGATGCATCCAGGAGACCTCCCAGCCTGTGAAGACTCATTCTTCTTCTGAGGCCTCATGCCTTGAATATGAGACCAAATAGGGCCAGCATTTATTTGTGTTGGGCCGCTCTGTTTGTGCAGGCTGTCTTCCCGCAGTAACCCCGAGCGTCTCTTAAGGAGCGTGGGGAGAGGCGGCTGGGAGCAAGCTCCGCAGTGAGAATGCCTTCGTTTGTGTGAAGGCCCCCACAGGCCCCTGCCGTGGATTGCTTATTTACGTTCAAGAAATAAATATTGAAGAATGAAAATCAAAACCCGCAGAAATTTAGACAGCGAAATTCTGGGTGGTAAGGAAGATTGTGTGATGATTTCACAAGGAGGATTTGGGAGAGGATTCGGTCCTCATACTAAATATGTTTGAGGGTGGAACTCTCCCTTTTCTCGCTGCCGTGCGGTTACCTGAAGTCCTTGGATTCTAGGCCCCTGTTCTTCCCTGCTTTTGCTCTTACCTTGCCTCCATTTATTAAGCGCTTACTGGATGCTACGCTTTGCACCGAAAGCCTTCTGTGAACTCCGAACATTTGAGATGGGTCTCAGTTAATTTAGAAAGTGTATTTTGCCAAGCTTGAGGACCCACGCCTGTGGCACAGCCTCAGGAAGTCCTGCCGACATGGAGACTTCACATTCCCAGATCTCATTTCCAGGGCCCACTGGCCAGAACTATTCTTGTTCTGGGCGTAGGTTAGTTTTCTACGTTTTAGGGAGACACGAGACATCAATCCATATATGTAAGAAGTACATTGGTTCAGTCTGGAAAGGCGGGACAACTTGAAGCAAAGGCAAGAAGACTTAAAGCAAAGCGGAGGGGGCCTCCAGGTCACACATAGATGAGAGACTAATGGTTGCATTCTTTTGAGTTTCTGATTAGCCTTTCCAACAGAGGCAATCAGATATGCATCTATGTCAGCGAGCAGAGGGGTGACTTTGAATAGAATGGGAGCAGTTCCCAGCTTGAAGGGGCCCAAGATCTTTTCCTTTCACACTTCTATGCTCTGCTCATTTAATTCTCACAATTCAGTGAGGCAGGCACCATTACTATACCTATGTTACAAATGGGGAAACGTATGGGGAAACATACCTAAAGAGGTCACATCATTCGCCAAGGTCACAGAGCAGTAAATACAGGCTCTGGAGTCCAGCGGCATGTCAACTTTTACTTTAAAGCCAAGCCATTAACCACTGGGCTTCACGACCTCCCTCAAAGAAAACTGCTTCCTGCCTTTCCCTTTAAATAAAAACTTTGTTCTTTACATTCTAAATTGATTTCACTTGTCAACATCATTATGTGTAAACCCATCTCCTCACAGTTTTATTTATTTATTTATTTATATTATTTTGAGACCGAGTCTCACTTTGTCACCCAGGCTGGAGTGCTGTGGTGTGATCTCAGCTCACTGCAACCTCCACCTCCCCAGTTCAAACAATTCTTGTGCCTCAGTCTCCCGAGTAGCTGGGATTACAGGGGCCACCACCATGCCCAGCTCATTTTTGTATTTTTAGTAGAGATGGGGTTTTGCCATATTGGCCAGGCTGGTCTTGAATTCCTGACCTCAAGTGATCTGCCCGCCTCAGCCTCCCAAAGTGTTTGGATTACAGGCATGAGCCATCGCGCTCAGCCCCACAGTTTTATTTTTAAAGAGTTGGCTGTAGTGTGGGTTTCTCAGCCTCAGCACTATGGACATTTGAGGTTAGATGATTCTTTCTTGTGGGATCTGTCCTGTGCATTGTAGGATGTTGAGCAGCATCCCTGGACCCAGCCCACTAGATGCCTGTAACACGCCCCTTACCCCTGCAACAACTGTGACATTCAAAAATGTCTGCAGATATTGCAAATGTCCCCTAGAGGAAGAGGGAGCAGCATCATCCCCACCTGAGAACTGCTGGGCTGGGCTGGCATTACACTCAGTGCCTATTTCCAAAGGGGCGGTGGATTTCAAGAGCTCCCCCTCACCATTCCCATCAGCTCATTCTAGAAAGTATTTTCAACTTACGCTTATGTTAGAGTATCCTGGCAATATGGTCATTTTCTTTCTTCCTTCCTTCCTTCCTTCTTTTCTTCCTTCCTTTCTTTTCTTGACAGGGTTTTACCCCAGACTGGAGTGCAGTGGCGCTATCTCAGCTCACTGCAACCTCTACCTCCTGGGTTCAAGCGATCCTACAACCTCAGCCTCCCAAGTAGCTGGAACCACAGGTGTACCCCACCACCCCTGGCTAGTTTTTGTAGTTATTGTAGAGAGGGACTTTTATCATGTTGCTCAGACTGGTCTCAAATTCCTGGACTCAAGTGATCCGTCTGCCTCAGCCTCCCGAAGTGCTGGGATTATAGGCATAAGCCACCACACCCGGCCTCATTTTCAACTAATCCTCAAGAAAGGAGCCCAAGGATTATTAGAGACATAAAAAGCTCTGTAATTTCCGTAGGCACAACAGTGCTGAGGGGGACAGTGGAGTAGCGGCAGAGGACTTGGTGAGGAGCAAAGAGCACCAGCCATTATCTCTATGGCACCAGCAACCCCAGGATCCTCTGAGACACATTACATAGCTTCACTGTTCGATTGTTTGGGAGTATCTAGATTCTCGACTCTAAAACATGTGTTGTTTGTGGTTGTCATTGTCACAAGCCCTAGGATTCTTAGCATCATGGAGCAGACGTTGAGACTTACAAATGAGGAAAGAGAGAAAAAGTACTGCAAAAGTTGCCCGGGCTCACCCTATTCACCCTAATCTAGAGGAGGTGCTTTCTATTGCCTTACATATGGAATTGAATATGACTTTTGGAGGTTGTGTTAGCTATTTTACATCCTTAAGGGAACTTTTAGAAAATACCATATCAAGGCTTTGTTGGAGTTTTGGTTCCCTCAGACCCTGAGACAGTATTTGGGTGCTAGTAGTGTATTTGGGAAGTGACCCCGGGGAACATGGTAAGAAGTCGGGGAAGGGAAGGAAGCCACTGCAGTGCGCTTTAACAAATGGTGACCTATGTGGGCAACCATGGCTCAGTTCTACTGGGCCCTCCAACGGGCTGTGCCAAACATGAACACATCTTAGAACTGTGCCTCTAAGCCTTAGGGAGGTGGAATATTTATCCACCAACTCCCATTCCTCACTGGTTGAGGGTTGCTCCTGGGACATTAACTCCAGGCCTGTCTAGGCTGTCGCTTCGGCAACCAAGGATGCTCTAGTGGACAGAGAAGGCCCTTGGTTGGAGAGAAGCAGTAGTTGAAGATAAGCAGGCAGCTGATTTGCATTAGTTTTCTATGGCTGCATAGAAAGTTACCCCAAAATTTAGTGGCTTCAAGCAACACACACTGTGATATCAGCTTGTGGGGGTCAGGAACCCAGGCACAGCTTTGCTGGGTGATTCTGCTCACGTTCTCTCAGGGGCTGCCAGCAAGGTTTTGTCTGGGACTGCAAGCATCTCAAGGTTCAGCTGGGGGAGGATCCGTTTCCAGGCTCACTCAGGGGGTTGTGGGCAGGATTCAGCTCCTCAGAGGCTGATGGGCTGAGGAGCTCAGTTCTCTGCTGGCTGTTGGTCAACAGCTACCCTCAGTTCCTTGCCACATGGGCCTTCCGTGGGACAGCTCACAACGTGGCAGTTGGCTTCCTCAGAGTAAGCAAGCAGGAGGGCAAGAGAGGACAAGCACGACTGAAGACAGTCTTCTGTGTGTAACCCAACCTCAAAAGTGACATCCATCACTTTCATTGCTTTCTCTTCATTAGAACTGAGTGCTAAGTTCATCCCACAGTCAAGGGGAGGGGGCTACACTGGAGCCGGAATAGCAGGAGACCCCCAGAAGCCATTGTAGAGGATGCCTATTGCAGAGGTGTAGGTGAACTGCCCACCAAAGTTCTAGGTAAACTCTCAGCTTAGCCAAGGACTGTGACCAGGGCACTGGCACATCTGCCCAGGTGAAGTAACTTCGTGCTACTGCACTGTCCCTAGTTACTGTGAAACATTGCAGTTGTCTTGAAAGAGAGAGGCCCTGGAACACAATATTTTTAAAGGTAAACATTATTAAAAATGGGAACATTAACCTGGTGCAGATTAAAAAGAATCCTTCTGTCTCTCTGCAGATCTGAAACTCACTTGAACTGAGTGACAGGGGCTTTGCTAAGTTCCAGGGACACAGCATTAAATCCAGAGCAATCCCCATCTTCAGGGGACTACATCTGCTAGAACTGAAAGGGACCAAAGCATGGATGGCAGAACAGGGCAGTAACTGCTGTGCCGGGTGTCAGTGCAGGCAGCAGGTGGATACCGGCCCACTGGGCTTCAGGGATTCAATCCCAGAAGAGTAGGGAGGTGACTGCCTCTCCTTCCTCTAGAATGAGCCTTGTGGGATCACCAACATTCCCACCATGTGCCTTCATGTGCTTAATCTTTCATGAAGATTTACTGTCAAGTACTTTCCAGGTAGGTGAGCCAAGCTTTAGAAGGGACACTATGCCTGGCCCTGAAGAAAAACAGGAATAAAAGAGAAAGAAGTAAGAAGAAACAGAATGGCAGAAACTAACTAACACAGCCCAAACACATCGGATGACAAGCAGCTCTCCCTCTCCCACCAATTAGTGTCCAGTATATGACCCCCACCCTGCCACACCAGCCCTCTTCCCTGCTAACCAGCCCCCTGCCCTACCCCTCCACTATGGGCAGGCACTCCCAAGTGCTGATCTAATCTACACCTGCCTACCAGCAGTACTGGAACCACAAATGCCTCCGGAGCAGACAGCTCCTCACTGTGAGAGCACTTTATCCCCTTTATTTAAGACAAACTTTAGGCCAGGCGCAGTGGCTCAAGCCTGTAAATCCCAGCACTTTGGGAGGGTGAGGCGGGCGGATCATGAGATCAGGAGTTGAGACCAGCCTGATCAACATGGTGAAACTTCGTCTCTACTAAAAATACAAAAATTAGCTGGGTGTGGTAGTGCACACCTGTAATCCCAGCTACTCAGGAGGCCGAGGCAGGAGAATTGCGTGAACCTGGGAGGCGGAGGTTGCAGTAAGCTGAGATCACGCCACTGCACTCCAGCCTGGGTGACAAAGAGAGACTCCATATCAACAACAACAACAACAAAAAATTTATCTTGAGGTTAAATCCATTATCCTGGGCATAAGAATGAAGTTCAATACCTTATGAATGAACCTGTTGCCTAGTTCCTGCCTCCTATCCATTTACAGTACATGGAGGGATGCCCCAAAGGTAAAAGGGGAAGGAAAATTAAGTCATAGGAATTAAAGACAGGACCAAGGGTGCTTCCTTGGTCAAGGCCACAGCTGATTTTCTTAGTGCCTCTCTCCTTCCCTTCATTAATTTTCATCTCCTCTCATCTTTTTATTTCTGTTATTTTTTTTTCTTTTATCCTTTTCTTCCCGTTATATTTCTTTTTCTTTTTTATTTTATTTATTTATTGAGACAGAGTCTTGCTCTGTTACCCAGGGTGGAGTGCAATGGCACGATCTCAGCTCGCTGCAATCTCTGCCTCCCAGGTTCAAGCAATTCTCCTGCCTCAGCCTCCGAGTAGCTGGGATTACAAGTGTGCACCACTGTGCCCAGCTAGTTTTTTTATTTTTAGTAGAGACGGGGTTTCACCATGTCAGCCAGGGTGGTCTTGAACTCCTGACTTCAAGTGATTTGCCCGCCTCATTCTCCCAAAGTGCTGGGATTAAAGCTGTGTACTGCCACACCCAGCTCTTTTTATTTTTTTGAACTTCTCTTGAATCACTATCTTCAGAGGGTGATTTAAATAGTTAATTAACCAATTAATAACAAATAATTATTCATATGAATAATGAGGTAAGTCATTAAATGATTTAAATAATCATTTTAATACTTTCAGTGCAGGTGGGTGAGGACATGGGAGCTTGTTTCAGAAACCCCTGTGGTAAGTGCCACCCATTGCAGCCTTTCACAGGTGTCTTCTAAATGGCACCTCACACAAGCATGCAAGGGAAGAATGAGGACCCTGCTTTATAGAAGAAGAAATGAGGTGTGGCAAAGCCTCTCTTAAGTGATTGAGCTGAAAAACTGAACTCATATCTCTGCGGCTCCAAAGTCTATGATTTTTCAACTACACCAAACACCCTAAGTGCCCAAAACAAACCAAAGAACACTACTGTATTTTGCATCTACATGTAAGTTGCAAATACATTGATCCTACCACTTTTTACTGTCCTTACCCCTTCATGTCCATTTTTCCCTCCTCACCTTTACTAAATCTTACATCATTAAAATCTGCAGTGTAGAGTGCTTCCTCATGTACATTCTTGCCTAGTCCATTTTGTGCCGCTATAGCATAATACCCGAGAGTGGGTAATTTATAATGAACAGAAATTTGTTTGACTCATGCTTCTGGAGGCTGAGAAGTCCAAGATCAACAAGCTGCATCTGGTGAGGGTATTCTTACTGTGTTATCCCATGGTGGAAGGTGGAAGGACTAGAAACGACACCAGTGAGGAGAAGGAAAGGGGCTGAATTCATTCTTTTTTTTTTTTTTTTTTTAGACAGAGTCTCGCTCTGTTGCCCAGGCTGGAGTGCAATGGCACAATCTCAGCTCACTGCAACCTCCACCTCCCGGGTTCAAGTGATTGATCCACCTGCCTCAGCCTCCCACAGTGCTGGGATTACAGGTGTGAGCCACCGCACCTGGGATGAATCCATTATTTTATCAGGAGCCCACTCCTATGAGAGTGACATTACTCCATCCATGAGAGCCAAGCCCTCATGACTCAATCACCTCTCAAAGCTCCCACCTCTCAATGCTGTTGCATTAGGGATCAAATTTCCAACACATGAACTTTGGGGAACACATTCAAACCTTAGTATCTCTAAACTCTCTTTTCTCTCTCTTAGCTAGTCAGTCTTACTTGCCAAGCATCCACCTCTGGTAAAACCCAACTCTCCACCCATCTTAAACCCGTGCCCAGGCCACTGACCGTGGCTGGAGAAAAGTACATGCTGGATGACATATGCTCCAGTGGTCCTCAACCTTCTCCAGACATCCTTTGAAGTGCCCCTGGGCCTTCCCTCCTACTGTGTGCTTTCCTCCAACCTCACACCCTACTCCCAGCTCCTTCCTCTCAAGTGGTACCAATGCTTCCTGTTTCCCCTAAAGCCCTCCAAAGAGAGCACCCGAGCTCCCCTGCCCTTCTGCCTTTACAGAAGAACAGTCCCGCTCCTGTGTAAGGACTACAGTCATGTCTTCCCCCACCCGCTCACCTAGCCCTGGCCTTTCTCCCTCTCTCCTGCATCATCAATTCCTCTCTCTACTGATTCATTCAAACACGCGGTTCCCTCTCAACCCCATCTTCATGCCGCTACCACCCCATTTCATTACTTCTTTATAAAGAAGGTTAAACTTCTTAAGAGATTCATCTGTATTCTCCACCCCTAATTCCTCCCCTCTCATTCCCTCATCAATCCCCTATAATAGGACATTCACCCTCACCCCTCACCAAAACTGATCTTGTCACCACTGACTTCACATTATCAAACCCAGCAGCCAATGCTCAGCCCTGCTCCTTCCTGGCCTGTTGGCATTGGACTAAGCTGATCCTTCCCTCCACTTGGAAACAGTTTATTCTCTTGGCTTCTGGAACTTCCCCTTCCCAGGTATTCCTGGGCTTCAAAGGTGACTCTTTTTCAGTCTTCTCTTCTGGTTCCTCTGTCTCTCCCCAACTTGTGAATGTTGTAGTACCCCAGAGATTATCCTTTGTCTTTTCTTTTTAATCAACTGTCCTCTCTTGGTGAGCTCAGTCAATCTACAGCTTTAAACACATCTAAACACTGCAAACTCTTACATTTCCCTCTGCAGGCCAGATGTCTTCTCTGAACTCCAAAGTCAGAGATGTATCTGCTTATTCAACACCTTCACATACGTATCTAATAGACATCTCAAAAGTGATACATCCAAAGCTGACCTGCATCCATGAAAGTCCCCACTTTCCCACCAAGCCTGCCTTACCTCCCTGCCTTACCTCCATCCCAGTTACCAGACATTTTTGTGGTCCAATTTTTCAGTCCCAAAACCTCGCCGTCACTAAAGTCAGTGGGGTTTCCTCAAACCCCACATCCAAGCCATCAACAATTCACGTCTCCTTTTCCTTTAAAGTATATCCAGAATCTGATTACTCCTGAGCACTGCTACCATCCTGCTCTGCACCATTATCCTCTCTCTCCTGGATTATTGCAAGTGCCTCTGACTGATGGGCTCTGCTTCTGCCTGTGCACCCAGCAGTCTATTCCCCATACAGCAGCTATAGCAAACCTGTTAAAACTCAAGTCAGGTAGATGATACTCCTCTGCTGAAAATCCTCCAATGACCAGACTGAAGGCCAAAGTCCTTAAAATGATGTGGGATGCCCACATGATCCGGCCCCTGTCACCTGTTGGTCCTCAGTTCCTCCTACTCTTCCCCTTACTCTCTCTGCCACAGTGACCCCTTCTGTTCCTTGAACATACCAGGCATGTTTCCACCCCAAGGCCTTTGCACTGGCTGTCTCTCTGCATGGGAGCACCTCCCAGCTATGAATATGGCTCACTCCTTCAAGTCTTTGGTTGAACATTACTTTCTCAGTGAGGCCTTTCCTGAGAAACTTATTTGGAATTATAGCACCTTTATTTCCAAATTCTGTTTTTCTGGTTTTATTTTTCTCTATAGCATTTATCAAAATCAATATATGATATTTATCATTTTGTTGACTGTCTCCCCTATTAGAAGATAAGTCCCTTGAATGCAGGGAATTTGACTGGTTTGTTTGGTACTGTATCCTCAGAGCCTAGAGCTGTGCCTGGCACATAGTAAGTGCTCAGTAAGTATTTGTTGGATGAATGAATACTCAACCCAATTCTCTGAGATGCCCACATCCTTTCTTGGTAAGAACTCAGCTGTTTCAGAAGCCCCCAGTGTCTTTCAGGTTAGAGAGGCAAAAAGTCTAATGCTTAGTATTCTCTGCCCCTCGGGCCTTGTATTTATAATAGTGCCAGGCCTGAACTCTAGTGAACCTTAAACTCCAGACTAGGCTTGATCCACTTTCTCCCACCTTCCAGGCATGGGCATAAACTCAAGGTTCAGAAGTAAAATAAAAGAGACAGCCCTACTCCAAACCACCTGCCTATCTGGGGTCCTTCCAGTTGTTATTCTTCTCTGTCTTCCTTGAACTTGTCATCTGGCTTTCCTAGGAAGGAGAGTATGGCCATCCATCAGTGCCCTGGGCCGGCCCATTCTTTGGACCAAATCCCACCATCAAGCAGAAGAATGGCAGCTGCTACCCAGCTCACCCCACAGGCAGGGCCTGTGTCATGGAGCTCAAGAACCAGGAGTTCTCAGTAACACAGTGGAAATGATGATACCCAGCTCACCGGCTCTGATTCTCTCTTAATTTCCAATACAACCAGAATCTGGGGATGGGAAAGGAAGAAACAGAAGAGGGAGGGCTAAGGATGAAGCTAAGGAAATAGGATTTCCCCTTTCTCTAGGGATGCCATCAACTGTGTCTCCAAGAGATTTAAAGGGCAGGGAACATCACACACTGGGGCCTGTCGTGGGGGGTGGGATGGGGGAGTGATAGCATTAGGAGAAATACCTAATGTAAATGATGAGTTAATGGGTGCAGCAAACCAACGTGGCACTTGTATACATATGTAACAAACCTGCACGTTGTGCACATGTACCCTAGAACTTAAAGTATAATAAAATAAAAAATAAAAAAAGGAGATTTAAAGAATTAATACATTTTATCCATTGATGAGTGGATTTTAAAAGTGTGGCATATTCATATAATGGAATATTATTAAGCAATAAAAAATGTAGCCACATGCTACAACGTGGATGAAGGCTGAAAACATTAGGCTAAGTGAAAGAAGCCAACCACAAAACACCATCCATTGTATGATTCCATTTCTCTCAAATGCCCAAAACTGGCAAATCTATATATAGAGAAAGTAGATTCATAGTTTCCCAGGGCTAGGTGGGGTGGGGAAGTGATGATTGCTGCTAATGGGTACAGGATGTCTTTTTGGGTTTTGAAAATGTTCTACAATAAAGCGGGATGACAGGTGCACAACTCTGTAAATATGCTAAAAACCAGTGGATCATACACATTAAATACATGAATTGTATGCTATGTAAGTTATATCTCAATAAAAGTGTTTTTTGTTTGTTTTTTTTTCTTCAAAAAAGTAAATTCCCTGTCTGGGAAAGTTGTGTTAAGGGGCAGATTTAATGTAAAGCTAATGAAGCTTACACTTCAGGACCCTCCTTTGTGTGGGATATATCAAAATAAATAATGAAGTCATAGCTAATTTTGTATTCATCATTTTTTATCTTTTTTTTTTTTTTTTGAGACAGAGTCTCACTCTGTTGCCCAGGCTGGAGTGCAATGGCGCAGTCTTGGCTCACTGCAACCTCCACCTCCTGGGTTCAAGCAATTCTCCTGCCTCAGCCTCCCAAGTAGCTGGAACTACAGGTGCATGCCACCACACCCAGCTAATTTTTGTATTTTTAGTAGAGACGGGATTTCACCATGTTGGCCAGGCTGGTCTTGAACTCCTGACCTCATGATCCGTCCCCCTCAGCCTCCCAAAGTGTTGGGATTATAGGCATGAGCCACCACGCCTGGCCTATCCTGTTTTTTTCAATTCGCTTATTTATTTAAAAAAAAAAAAAAAGTATTCCCAAGCTGCATAAGCTTTAGGATCCACAAAACCTGGATGCGCCCAGGTAAACATGATTTTTATGATCAGAAAAAAGTAACCATGATTTAAGCTTTTTTATAAAATCATTAATGCAACTCCTTTTGTGCAGTGCTAGGGCCCCAAGGAAAATAGAGCCTTTGAACCTCTTGAGATCTCTTCTCACAGTCACCTATAATGGAATCATCATGTGACTTCATGGGGAATTTGATCACAGGCTCAGGCTGGAATAATTCTTAGATCCCTCCAGGCTGGAGAAAGGGAGAAACAAGGACACGCAGCCCTCCCTGTCCATGTGGGAGGCCACTTGAGAACACTGGTGTTACAGGAGCTTTTCCAAGAGTAAACGGCTCAGGAGCATCACGAGGAGAAAGGTTGTTTTAAAAAATAATAATTTGCTTATTTATTTTTTAAATCCATGGCTTAACTTTAGCCCTGTGGAGTCGCCCTTTCCTTTAATATTTAAGAAAAATTGGCTCCAAGTCTCTAGTGCACAGGCTGCAGGAAAGCTAGAGCCCCCTCCTCTCCCAGGTCTGTGGATCCCTTTGCCTCAGGTTTCAAGGAGCGAGACTTTTAAACCCACTCCAGACAGAGTTATAAGCACAGAGACAAACAAGAGACATTATTAGCAAAATGAGCCATTGTAAAAGTAAACCTGTCCTTTCCTCCAGGCCCGCAGGGGCTGGTGCGGGGTCTGGGCACAGGATGCGCTTGAGCTGAGTCGGAAGGACAACCTGGAGACCCCACTCAAACCAGGATGGAGGGAGGCTTTTCCAGGCTTGGGGTACAGGGTATTTTCAGACCTCCAGAAAGAATTCGAGAAGGAGGCAGAGTAGCAGGACTCCTGTGGTTTTACCAAGAGAGGGCGTCCCTTAAGGAGAGGCAACTGCTCTGAGAATTGGGGGTCTACTCCTCACCCCCCGCTGCCCCCCTTCAGTTGTGTAGACCCCTTAGTCAGGAATCAATCAAATTAGAAAGAGACTCAAGATTTCAAGATTGCTAAAATTCAGGCTCATGGAAAATAAACAAGATGGCATGTTTTTACATTAATATGAGATTTTTGTCGGTGGCTAATCAAGAGATATCCTTATTGAGTTAATGGGATCAAATATTCTGGTTCTGGGGTCGTCCCTGTAATCCTGTAACCATGCTGGCTGGGCTCTGCACTACCACAGTTTCTGAAGCAAGCTGCTCATCAATATTCAGGACCCGCCTCTTGAGGCAAAACCTCTAAAGCCTTTAGGATTTCCCAGAAACTGTGTACAACTGCAAATATCTAAATGCCAAAACAGTCCTTAGGTCTAAATTAGCCAAGTTACACAAAATGGACAAGAATTCAACTTAACAGATAAATTGTGGAGCCTAAGATCACACTGGCAGGGATGTGTGAAGTGGGAGATGGGTTCTAGGCCCCTCCACACTCTCCAGTTGCTTTCTCCTCACCCCAGCATTAATTTCTCCACACCCTAGGGATAACCCAGTCATGGCTGGTGAGGCATTTTGCTATAAATACCATTTAAGCAGTCCCTATCAGGGGAAAAAAGGGGCTAACATCATCCAACACTTCCCAGCTCTGTACAAGTGGACTGTTTATCCATTATCAGATTTTAGCCTCACACAGCCCTGGAGATGTACAGCGAATCGTCATTTTTCTAAAGAAGAAAGAAGCTCAGAGAAGTTGAGTAACTCTCTCAAGGTTACCCAGTTATTATGTGGTAGAGCAGGGATTCCAACAAGTCAGTGTGATATCAAAAACTTTTTTTTCTTCCCACTATACCATCCTTTTTCAATTCTAAACAGCAGAGAGACTTTTGGCAATTAACAGAGGCTATGAAGGATGTTTCTGAATTTTTTACTTGGGGCCTTCATTTAACTTTATAAACAGTCTAGGAAGCCATTGATGGAAATTTTGACTCCCAAATTTTTATCCAGTCCAGTTTTCCCAGTTTTCCCTCTTGAACTTCAAACCACAGATCTGATTTGACATCTCCACTTGAATGTCTGATAATGCTCCCAAATTTAACACACCCAAGCCAGTCTCCTGATGTCCTTAATGCTGCCACTCCTGCCGTCTTCCCATCTCAACTGATGATGACTCCAGCTTCCAACTGCTCAGAATAAATATTTTGCTGTCATCCCTGACTCCTCTCTCACTCACTCCCCACATCCCACCCAGCAACAAATATTGGTTTGTACAAAAGCAATTGCAGTTTTGGACCATGAATTTTAAGTCGTTATAACTAGGCTCAAATGCATTTTTATTAAACAAAATAGGAAGTATTATAATCAACACATTTTTGCCAATGAGAAATAAGTTTGTTTATTCTTGTAGCATAAAAACCCATGCTTCAGGATTCAACAAACTCTTGGAAAGCATTTTCTGCATCCTGCTGGTTGTGGAAACATTTTCCCTGCAAAAAGTTGTTGAGATGCTTGAAGAAGTGATAGTCGATTGGCAAGAGGTCAGGTGAATATGGCGGATGGGGCAAAACTTCGCATCCCGATTCGTTCAACTTTTGAAGTGTTGGTTATGCGACATGTGGTTGGGTGTTGTGGTGGAGAAGAATTGGGCCCTTTCTGTTGACCAATGCTGGCTGCAGGTGCTGCAGTTTTCTGTGCATCTCATGGATTTGCTGAGGATACTTCTCAGATGTAATGGTTTCCCAGGGATTCAGAAAGCTGTAGTGGATCAGACCAGCAGCAGACCACCAAACAGTGACCATGACCTTTTTTTGGTGCAACTTTGGCTTTGGGAAGTGCCTTGGAGCTTCTTCTCAGTACAACCACTGAGCTGTTCATTGCCAGTTGTCAGTTGTTGTATAAAATCCACTTTTCATCACACCTCACAATCGGATCCAGAAATGGTTCATTGTTGTTGTGTAGAGTAAGAGAAGACAACACTTCAAAAGATGATTTTTTAAAATTTTTGCTCAGCTCATGAAGCACCCACTTATCAAGCTTATTCACCTTTCCAATTTGTTTCAAATGCTGAGTGACCATAGAACAGTCAACGTTGAGTTCTTCAGCAACTTCTCGTGTGGTTGTAAGAGGATCAGCTTTGATGATTGCTCTCAAATGGTCAACATCAACTTCTGATGGCCAGCCACAAGGCTCCCCATCCTCAAGGCTCTCATCTCCTTTGCAAAACTTCCTTGAACCACCACTGAAATGTACGTTCATTAGCAGTTACTGGGCCAATATGTTGTTGATGTTGCGAGTTGTCTCCACTGCTTTATGACCCATTTTGAACTCAAATAAGAAAATCAGTTGAATTTGCTTTTTGTCTAACATCATTTCCATAGTCTGAAATAAATATAAAATAACAAGTAATAAATCATTAGCAAAAAAAAGCAAGAAATGTGCATTGAAATGACGTATAATGTAACCACATTTATTTAAGAATGCATTCCAGTGTCAAACAGCAAATTTCAACAATGCAAAAACAGCAATTATTTTTGCACCAATATCAGCTGTACTTCCAAAATATGTACAGAATCCAATCACCTCTCACCATCCACCTGCCAGCATCCTGCTTTCACCTGAATTACTGTTTGGGGTCCTCACTGGTCTCCATCACCCTTGTTCTCCTATGGTCTTAACACAGCAGCCAGAGTGATTTTTTCAAGTGTAAGTTTTCTTTCCCATTTCACTCAGAGGAAGAGCCTGGCCTTCCCTGCCCCCAAGGCCCTGGGCTCTGGCCTCTCAGCCCCACCTCCTGCCTCTCTCCCTCCCATCACTGCCCCAGCCACACCCGACCAGCCTCCTTGCTGCTCATGCGTCAGGCCTTACCTGGACTGCTCTGCTCCCAAGTCACCCAGGCCAGTCTCCTCACTTTTTCAGTTCTTCACTCGAAAGCCACTTACAAGGAGGCCTTTCTTGGATGCCTGTTTTAGTTCCTCCAAGCTGCTATAACAAAACACCATAAACTGGGTGGTTTCTAAACAACAGACATTTGTTTCTCACAATCCTGGAAGCTGAGAAGTCCAAGATCAAGGCACCAGCAGACTTCGTGTCTGGGAAGAAATTGCTTTCTGGTTCTTAGATGGTGCTTTCTAGCTGTGTCCCTGCATGGTGGAAAGGGCTAGCTGGCTCTCTGGAGCCTCTTTTATGAGATACTAATCCCATTCATGAGGAATCTACCCTCTTGATCTAGCCACCCCCCAAAGGCTCCATGTCTTAGTACCATCATACTGGGGATTAGATTTTCAACATACGAATTTGGGGCGACATCAGCGTTCAGTCCACAGCACCACCGTTTCTAACATCACAGCCTATGCTTCCTTTTCCTCTTCACTGCTTTGTTTTCTGCCCACTCATTACTTTCTGACTCACTGTGTGTAAACTTGTTTATTTTGGTTATCTGTCTCCTCCACTAGAACATAAGCTCCAAGATGTCAGGAATTTCATCTGTTTAACAAAATATCACTAGAGCTTGGGAAAGTATCTGGCACACACTAGGCTTTCAATTAATATTTACTGAGTGAATGAACAAATGAATCTTCCCCTTATCATACTTTTTAGTGTATACTATGTAAAAAGAAACATGAACTTTATGATGCCTACAGAATATAATTCAGCTAATGTTAGCTATGGCTCCAAATTCAGTTTCAGCATAATAAATTTTTTGTTGTTGTTGTCTGAGACAGGGTCTGGCTCTGATGCCCAGGCTGGAGTGCAATGACACGATCTCAGCTCATTGCAACTTTTGCTTCCCAGACACAAACCAGCCTCCCAAGTTGCTGGGATTACAGTTGCACACCATCATACCCAACTAATTTTTGTATTTTTCTGTAGAGATCAGGTTTCACCATGTTGCTTAGGCTGGTCTTGTACTCCTGGGCTCAAGCAATCCACCTGCTGCGTCAGCTTCCCAAAGTGCTGGGATTACAGGCATGAACCACCACACCCAGGCTACATTTTTTTAAAGTAATATTTTACAAAATCCCTGCAAAAATATTAGTATTCAAGACAGCAGATTCTTCTTTGCAGTACTCAATATGTATAGGTATTTAATAATTTTCTCATTGACAAATGAATAAATGAATGCATAAATAAACAGGTGAGCCCATCATTCAAACCCAAACTCTGTTTTAATAAGAATGTGAGTGTCTCTCATAGGAAAGATGCACCAGAGAACCATTCAAGTTTCATAATAGGAAAAAAGAATCAATATTCTCCTAAAATTTGGAACACTGCAGTACTTCTGGGAAAGGATTTGTGTAGGGAAAAAGCACCAATGTCATGTTATAATTAACTGCACAAAATCTAATTGTCAGGAGAAAAATGTGTTAGAGAATGGATGAGAAAAGGTCCAGGAGGAAAAACCTGGCTAGCAGTCAAGTGCTGCTTTAACAAAAAGGCAGATGGGGGAAGATGAAGGAAAATATGCATTATAACAACCAAGCGTTTAAAAAGTCTTATCACAGAGAAGTGAAAAGAGTCCACAAGGAGGATGCCTGAATGAGTGCTGCCCTTACGTGACATATTTACAGAATTGTTAAAAATGACAACAAAATATAATCAGCCTGGGGAGCTAGGGAGAAGACATCCTTACAGGGGGTAAGCGATGTAGCTAAAAAACTTTTTTGTTGTTGTTTATTATGGTAAGTGTCAAATATACACAAACATATAGAGAATAGTATAATGAACTCTATCTATCTACTGCCTCATCACAACGATCATGGCCTATCTTATTTCCGTTTAGTGCTACCCATTCCCCTTCCTCTACCAAATGAATTATTATGAAGCCAATCCCAGATATCACATCATTTCAATATGAATCTCTTAAAAGCTAAGGAGGATACCGTTTAAAAATCACAACACAGGGCCAGGCATGGTGGTTCCCGCCTATAATCCCAGCACTTTGGGAGGCCAAGGCGAGTGGATCACTTGAGCCCAGGAAGAGTTCCAGACCAGCCTGAGCAACATGGCAAAACCCTGTCTCTACAAAAAATATGCAAATTAGCTGGGCATGCTGGCACATGCCTGTAGTCTCAGCTACTCAGGAGGCTGAGGTGGGAGGATCATCTGAGCCTGGTGAGGTCAAGGCTGCAGGGAGCCATGATGGCACCACTGCACTCCACCCTGGGCAACAGACTGAGGCCCTATTTCAAAAACAAAAACAAAACAAACAAAATCTGAACACCATACTATAATCACACTTAAGAAAAAGTTAACAATAGACCTAGAGATACTGAAAATCAGCAGCAAAGAATGAGCTATATTCTACTCTAGCTAACCAGAGGTACAGGGCACCTGACTACAAACTTCAAATAGGGAGACAAATTCAGCATCCTTAGAATTTGCACTGGCCCACCTGACTGCTAATCAACACCTCCAACTTCTCTTCCACTTGCTCCTTTATGGTTTCAAGGTTGTCTGGCCACAGAGCAAAGTAATATAAAGTAGACTTCTGAAAAGGGCTTGACCCCAGCTATGTCACATATTACTGTGTGAAGCTGGGCAGAGCATTAAACTCTTGAAATCTCATCTGTACAGAGAGGAAAATAATATAATAGTATTTAGCTTGCAGGGATTTTATAAGGACTAAATGAGCTAGTGCTTGCATTCACTCAGCGAAGCAAGTGCAAAATCTATTAACTTCTGCTATTATCATTGGAAAAGGTGGTGGTGGGTGACGGTATCACAATCGGGATTAAGAGTGATGATTTTCTTAGGCCAGGCGCAGTGGCTTACATCTATAATCTCAGCACTTTGGGAGGCTGAGGTGGGCAGATCATTTGACGTCAGGAGTTCAGGACCAGCCTGGCCAACACAGCAAAACCCCATCTCTACTAAAAATACAAAAAAAAAAAAAAAAAAAAAAAAGCTGGGCATGGCGGCACATGCCTGTAATCACATTCGCCCCTCTACAGCTACTCAGGAGGCTGAGGCAGGAGAATCACTTGAACCTGGGAGGCAGAGGTTGCAGTGAGCTAAGATCACACCACTGCACTCCAGCCTAGGCAACAGAGCGAGACTCTATCTCAAAGAAAAAAAAAAGTGATGCTTTTCTGAGATATCTAAGATATTCAGTTTTGAGCCAGTTACTAATACTTCTAGACAAATTTTGATTGTGGATTTTTGAGCGCCCAACTATCTTAGACTCCATTGAAATAGCCAGTAGAAATTATCTATTTTGGCTTCAGTAAGGCATGTTATTCAAAAGCATGTGACATTTTTATTGTAATGCCAATTTCGATATCTTGGCCAAGAGCATCCTAAATATGGGCTAAGTCCTAGTAAAAGAATTATATAGCAAGGAAGATGGTCAGTGTGAAAGAAAATACTATATTCCAAAGACCATTCTGGGGATTAAACACATTTTAGTCTTCACCACTAACAAGACAAAGGAATGAAATAAACATGTGAAAAACTTAAGAGTGACCATCAGTTGAAGGCACTAAGAACAACAGGAAACAGTGGGGGGGAAAATCTAAGACTTTATAGGATGGGAAGAAAGTTAACCTTAAAAACAACAAACTAAGTCTAAAAGGGTAAAAGAAGCTAAAATAAATAGTCTCTGGGATGAAAAATCCCAGGGAGAGGGAGTGATGAACAAGACGTAAAAGCTGAGGATGTGTAAGGGGAGAGGGAAGCCAAGCAAGATCTGAAGCTGTCTATGCAGAAGCAGCATCACATTAGCCCCTCTACACAAGGGGCAATCATTCTGGGCTCCACCTGGGACTTCTGAGAAACAGAGGAAAACTCAAAAAGAACCAAAGATGTAGGGGGGGAAAGTTGTTTAATTTATTTTCACTCTTTCTTAGTGCATCAAGGATTTGAGGAGATTAGATGGTAGGATTGCAGTGTCCACTGTCGTTCTTGCCTCTGGGACTTTGCACATGCTGTTGTTCCTGCTGCTCGGAATGCCTCATCAGACCCCATATGACCTCACTGGTTCTTGGTCATTCTTTAGGAGTCAGTGGAGACATCAGCCCTGGAAAGGCTTACCTGACTTCTCAACCAGATAGGGGGCACTCCTATGGCATCTCAACTCCGATCACATTATGCCCTACTATTTACTTGCCTGTCTCCATCTGTGTACTGTCAGTCCCCGGAGAATAGAAAACACATCTTGTTCACTACTGTGTCCTCCGCATCTAGCATAGTGCCTCATCAATAGTGGGCATTCATTAAATACTGTTGAAAAAAAAATCAACGCATGCATTTACTGAATGCTTACTGTGTGCCAGCATGTAAGTAAATGCTTACTGTGTGCCAGGTTCAATGCGATTTCCATTTAATCCTTTCAACCCTATGAAGTAACTGTTGTTATTCCTCCCCCTTTTTTTTGAGACAGAGTCTCACTCTGTTGCCCAGGCTGGAGTGCAGTGGTGCAATCTCAGCTCACTGCAACCTCTGCCTCCTGGGTTCAGGTGATTCTCCTGCCTCAGCCTCCCGAGTAGCTGGGATTACAGGCACGCGCCACCACGCTGAACTAATTTTTTGTATTTAGTACAGACAGGGTTCCACCATGTTGGCCAGGTTGGTCTCGAACTCCTGACCTCAGGTGATCCGCCCAAAGACCTCAGCCTCCCTAAGTGCTGGGATTACAAGTGTGAACCACTGTGCCCAGCCTATTTCCCCCATTTTAAGGTAGGAAACTGAGGTGCAGGAACTCTAAATTATGCAGTTGAGATTCAACAAAAAGTCTGACTCCAAACCTACCCCCTTCATTGATCATACTCATGGAATGAAAGGAAGAACTGATAGAAGATTCAAGAAGGAAATACACACATACAGCGCTCAGAAATTTCACTAAGCAGTGACCAACAGCAAGATGAAAATGTTTTAAATATTAGTACCTGAAAGAAAGGACAAATATTATTTTGCATAAATGAAAGGAATAGAAAAATAGCCCCTTTTTTCCGGGTGAGAAAAATAAAAAATTCAGGATGCCGTTTCTCATGGGGTCAGCTGTAGATCAACATTTACATCAATAACCCCTCATTGCCTTGCTTGAAAAACCTTTGTCTCCAACATCCTAAAGTATCATCACTGGAGGTTATTATTATCTAAAGGGGTATTCTTTGAGCACAAAAATGAGAAGATATGTTCTCTACCTTCTAGAATAATAAAGACTTTTCCTCTTTTGATAGTTAAGAATCAAAAGAAGAACCTCAAATATTCTTAGGTAAGAACTAAAATACATTATGAACATTCACTCTGGAAATGTTAACCTTGTTTCTAATCTAGAAACCAAAACATCTTTAAGGAAGATAGAATTATAGAAGGAAGTATAGCTTCTCAGGAAATGTGACCCACCCATTACTGCATTTTTGTAAATACTGGCCCATTAGGGACCTAATTTTACTCCTACAGAGTTAGGCCATTTATACAAACATTAATTATAAGTCAGTTTTTGTGTATTGTTATGTTTCCTTTTAAAAAGTTGATGGAGCCAAGTGCAGTGGCACATGCCTGTAGTCTCAGCTACTTGGGAGGCTGAGGTGGAAGGATCTCCTGAGCCCAGGAGTTTGAGGCCAGCCTGGGCAACATAGCAAGACCTAGTCTCTATTAAAAAAAAAAAAGTTGAGGGAATAGAAATGGCATTAAATATGGAACAGGTTTCACTGTTACTGTCAATTTGGGTTCACCTCTTTTGTTTGTGTGCGTGTGTGTGTGCATGCATACATGTGTGCTGAGTGACTGTCATCATACCACGGCATAAGTGACAACAGAGCTGGGCAAGCTAGAAGAGACCAGGAGTGGAAGTCCTGCCAGACTCAGGAGATCAATAAAATGAATGGGCCAAGGCAAGGGGTCAACAATTATAGACAGACCATCTTAGACCTAGGCAAGAGGGCTCCTGGGCCCACACCAGAGAGAGAAGGGTCCCCTGTAAGCCCCTTCTGGCCATGCCCTTCCCCATCATGTGAGAAATCTGTTGAACCAAAGCATGGTCCACCTGGAGCCAATTCCTAGATTATGTTCCAGGTACCCAGGGCCCTGGAATTGCCTGCCCAAGCAGCCCAAGCCCTTACCAGGTCTGTGGAGGCCTCTCTCCAGAGATCATCCTCCCAAGGATGCACATCACTGCCAGTGTGACTGGACCTCTAGGCCCAAGTGGTGGCGAGTGGTCAGCTCGGATGTGTGAAATGGGGTGTGCACACTCATGAGTGTTCAGCTTTTCACAGTGCAAGACAAATTCAGAGCAGGAAGGAGCCAGCAAGGAGTGGGAGAAGAAGGGGTGTGGAGATGGGTCCCCCCCACTGCCATGTCCCAGCTCAGAACACTGAGGAGCTCAAGACTTCTCAATTCAAACCTGGCCCTCCTTGTCATTACGAAGGGAGAAAGAGAAAAGCAACGTGGCACCATTTACCAGACCAGTGTCACCAGGAGCTGGCTCCAGCTCTCAGATGGGTCCTGATGTTCTCCAGTTGAACCCAAACAATTTCACAAAACACCAGCATCAGACAAGGCCGCTCTGTGACCAGGATGGAGCAAGAGGAAAACAAGACCAGTCTGTAATCATATCTGAGCACAGACCAAAACAAGAACATTATCCGAACCACAACAATGACCACATCCCTTTATCCTTGCTAGTATGAGTGACCACTACTCCTTTACCAATCACGGAATGAACCCTGCTTTGTTAAGATACTTACTCACTGAACTACCCCCACTTTCTGATGGCATCCATTTAATTCAGAGCAAAGTCGTGCCTCCTTGAACCCTCCTCGCAAGTCCCCCATCATCAGCCCAAATGCTCCAACAATTCCCTTCTACATGTGATTGAGATGCTCCATGGGTCCCCATGGGGTGTGATCTCTCAGTGCAATGAGTCAACCCACCCAACTTTGTTCACTCCAAGTATGTTCCTGGTGGCTTTGCCTGGAGGGCATCGACAGAAGGTATATTTGCCAAGGAAGTAACAGCTCATAAACTTGCTTTCAAACATTTATGCACTTAAACAGGTGTCATATGGGCCTCTACTTGGATTCTCACCCAGCTCCTACAAATATGCCAGCAAACCTGCCTCTAAGGCAGGGCTTCAAGATGGCATGCCCTACTGTGACTGTGGACTTCTGGAGAGCAGAGCCGTGTCCCAAGGAGATGCATTTGGGAAACCCAGCGACAGAGTGGTTTCTAGGGAGGCAATGAGAACTGGAACAGGTTCCAAGGTGGACAAGTTGAAAATAGTGCTCCAGGGTCCCAGAAAATGTTTAGAAGGTCAAGTAAAATATGATATGAGAACAGATCCTAGACATATGCCCATTTGGAGATGCCGGGGGGACAGCAGACACTCCATGTGAGAGTGGGCTCCACAGAGTGCTATAGTTACTGATGCCAACTTGGGCAGGGTGTCCTCAGGGAGGGGAAGCTTACCAGAGAGAAGCCCTTCAGCATCCGCACAGAGGAGACCACACCAGGAATTCTAGGTTATAGCCATGACTTCCCAAAGATGTCCACGTGTCTGTATGAAGTGTTTTGTTTTGTTCTGATATCTCTCTGTGTGCCATCTGATTGTTCTGAAACTTTTAAGGTAGCACACCTTTTTATTTGTCCTTAAGCAGGAGCTGAGGATGAGAGTACCCTTAAAGTGAGAACTTCAAATAATTTCTTTTTTTTTTTTTTTTGAGACCAAGTCTCGCTCTGTCACCCAGGCTGGAGTGCAATGGCACAATCTTGGCTCACTGCAACCTCCGCCTCCTGGGTTCAAGTGATTCTCCTGCCTCAGTCTCTCAAGTAGCTGGGATTATAGGCGCACGCCACCACACCGGGCTAATTTTTGTATTTTCAGTTGAGATGAGGTTTCACCATGTTGTCCAGGCTGGTCTCAAACTCCTAATCGCAGGTGATCCACTCACCTCAAACTCCTGACCACAGGTATCTGCCTGCCCCGGCCTCCCAAAGTGCTGGGATTATAGGCATGAGCCACCACGCCCAGCCTCAAATCATTTATTTAAGTGTTAATATGAGGTTATTTCCTGGGTTTAGATATTACAACTCACCAGAATAGGTTTTAATTGGACAGAAATTGAAAATACTTCCCCTCATGCTGAAGTTTATTCCTAATGTTTTTAGTAAGATGTTAATACTTTAGTTATTACATAGGTAAGTAAAAAAATGAAAAGAAAAATAGCATTAGATGCACACCTATAATAAGTCTAGAACTGAGCTGGTTCACTTAGGTAAATTATCTCGTTTAAGTAAGGAAACTAAAATGGATGGCTTGCAGAATTGAGCAATTGAGCAATTGAGGCCTTCCAGATGTGCCTCTTTGGGTCCTTCCCTTAGTAGACCCTTAATAAAGGACTTGAAAGCCATCTATCAAGGTCCAGCTAGTCAACCATTGCATCAACACTCTCACCCAAAGTCCCTTGAGTAAATCATCTTGAATGATTCCCATGGCAGGAAGCTCACAGCTTACCTCATCCGAAATCTTTTTTTTTTTTTTGAGACAGAGTCTCCTTCTGTCACCCAGGCTGGAGTGCAGTGGTGCAATCTTGACTCACCACAACCTCCACCTCCCAGGTTCAAGTGATTCTCCTGCTTCAGCTTCCCAAGTAGCTGAGATTACAGGCACTTACAGGCACCTGCCACCACGCCTGGATAATTTTTGTATTTTTAGTAGAGACAGGGTTTCACCATGTTGGCCAGACTGGTCTCAAGCTCCTGACCTCAAGTGATCTGCCCGCCTTGGTCTCCCAAATTGCTAGGATTATAGGCATGAGCCACTGCGCCCAGCCTTTTTTCTTCTTCTTCTTATTTATCCTATTTATCTTATTTATTTAATTTTTTAAATTTTATTTTATTTTATTTTTATTTTTATTTTTATTTTTATTTTTTTTTTTTTTGAGAAACGGAGTCTTGCTCTGTCACCCAGGCTGGAGTACAGTGGTGCGATCTTGGTTCACTGCAACCTCGGCCTCCCAGGTTCAAGTGATTCTACTACCTCAGCTTCCCAAGTAGCCGGGACTACAGGCATGCATCACCATGCCCAGCTAATTTTTGTATTTTTTAGTAGAGATGGGGTTTCACCATATTGGCCAGGCTGGTCTCAAACTCCTGACCTCAGGTGATCCACCCACCTTGCCCTCCCGAAGTGCTGGGATTACAGGCATGAGCCACCATGCCCGGCCTTTTGTTTGAAAGTAAAAATTCCAAGCTGGGCATGGTGGTTCATGCCTGTAATCCCAGCACTTTGGGAGGCCAAGGCAAGAGTATCCCCTGAGCCCAGGAATTTGAGATCAGCCTGAGCAACACAGCAAAACCCTGTCTCCATTAAATTTTTTAAATGGATAAATAAAAATAAAAATTATATTCCTATACAAAAGTTGAAAGGGTAGCAGCACAGTGGATACGCTTCACCTAGGTTAGCCACTCTTTCTATTAACATTTGCCTTCTCTCCTTCTCTCAACACACACACACACACACACACACACACACACACTTTTTTTAGGTAGACCATTAAAACTAAGTTGTATGCATTCTGACACTCCACTTTTAAATACTTCAGCATGCATCTCCTATGAATAAAGAACTTCTCCAATATAATTACAGCACTATCTATTACCACACACACCCAAGAAATTAATATTAATTGAATAATACCATCTAATATACAGTCTTTATTTAAACTTCTGCAATTGTCCTGGACAGAATTTATTTTCTTGTTTCTTTCTTTCCCAGGATATAAGATCTTTTTAAGATTTATGCATCATATTTGATTGGTTTGTCTCCATCTTATTTTTCAAGCAATTATTTAGAGGAGTTTTAGATTCAAGCCAAATTGAGAGGAAGATAGACTTGCCATATATCCCCTGCACACACAAATGTGTAGTAGTCTCCCTTACTATCAACCTTCCCACCAGAGTGATACGTTTGCTATAACTGATGAACCTACATTGGCACATCATTATCATCCAAAGTCCACAGTTTATATTAGGATTCACTCTTGGTGTTATACATTCTATATGATGGATAAAGGTATAACGACATGTACCACTATTGTATCACAGAGAGTATTTTCACGGCCCTAAAAATCCTCTGTATTCTGTTTATTTATTCCTCCCCCACAGCTCCTGGCAACAATGATTTTTTACTGTCTCCATACTTTTGCCTTTTCCAGAATGTCATTATTGGAATCACATAGTATGTAGCCTTTTCAGATTAGTTCTTTTCACTTGGTAATGCGCATTTAAGTTTCTCCTACATCTTTTCATGGCTTGACAGCTCATTTCTTTTTAGCATGGAATAATATTCCATTGTCTGGATGTACCACAATTTATTCATTTACCTATTAGAGGACATCTTGTTGCTTCCAAGTTTTGGCATTTATGAATAAAGCTGCTATAAACATCTGTCTACAAGTTTTTGTGTGAACATAACTTCTCAATGTCTTTGGGTAAATACCAAAGAGTGTGATAGCTGGATCTTATAGTGAGTATGTTTAGGCTGGCGAAAAAATCAAAACAAAAAACCCCATCAAACTGTCTTCCAAAGTGGCTGTACCATTTTGCATTCCCATCAGCAAAGAATGAGAGTTCCTGTTGCTCTACATCCTCACCAGCATTTGGTGTTGTCAGTGTTCTGGATTTTGGCCCTTCTAATAGGTGTATAGTGATTTCTGCGTTCTATTTTCAGCATCACTGATTCCCAATAAATTTCTCCCAACATTGAGCCAACATAACCTCCCTGTAAATTTCACTTCTTGGCATTCTCCAGTGGTTCTCAATATATTCCTAACACTCATCTGCAAGTACGAGTGACAAGATTAAACAAACAGAGGTTAATATCTAGCTCATTCCAGACTTATAAATGGTTCTAAAAATGACTTAGAGCAAAGGTCTCAAACTAAATGCCTGCAGGTTCCTTCCAGACAACAGATACATATTGCTTGTCCCACCCAGTGGGTGTGCACACATGTGTACATATGTATACACTCAGTGTGAATTTGTTGCCAGAATTTAAAAATTAGAATTTTTTTTTAAAGATGTGGATTTCTGGTTCTTCCTTAAAAATGAAATCAGAAGAACTGGCAACACTGGCTGCATATTCCCAAAAAACAACAGTTGGTTGAAATTGAGTAGCAGCTGTTGCCTTCAGATGGGCCTGGACCCCCATTTTCATAGTCCACCAGCTGGATAACGTCTCCTAGTGTTGGCTGCCATTTTTCCTTGTGATGTTACTGTCACTTTTCTTATTCCTGGATTCTCTCTCACCTTCATGTTTCCCACCTGGTCTCAGTAGGCATTTGTGTAACCCATGCCAAGTGCTTCTTTACATTCAAGCACCTACATATCACCGTTCATTCTTTTTTTTTGTTGTTTTGTTTTGTTTTTGAAATGGAGTCTTGCTCTGTCACCCAGGCTGGAGTTCAGTGGCTTGATAATGGCTTACTCTAGGCTTGAACTCCTGGGCTCAAGTGATCCTCCTGCTTCAGCTTGAGCAGCTGGGAATACAGGCAGATGCCACCATGCCTGGCTAGTTTGTTGTTGCTGTTGTTGTTGTTGTTGTTGTTGTAGAGTAGGTTTCTCGTTTTGTTGCCCACGCTGGTCTCAAACTCCTGGCTTCAAGCCATCCTCCCGCCTCTGTGTCCCAAAGTGTTGGTACTTCAGGCATGAGCCACAGTGCCCGGCATCCACCTTAATCTTGAACTAATCTTACAAAATACATAGGAATATTATTATCCTCATTTTTCAGATGAGGAGACTGAGATTAGTATGTAGTTTCCATGTAGTAAAACAACAATTTGATAAGATATAGGATTCTGGGAACGATAAAATGTGTAAAACCTGTGACGTGGATGAGAGGATTCTTTAAGAGACAGTCATCAGAAGTGTAGGGAATCTAACCCTGCTACAGATAAGAGACACCTATTTTAAGCAATGTTACATCATTTTCATTAAGGTTGTTGTAGATGGACTTAAAGCCATCAGTTGGTTGCCATGGAAACCATGAATTAGTGAAGGCAGTCTAGTAGCCTGGGTCATGTGGATTTAAAAGAAAGAAACTTTTGAAAATACCTAACTAAAGAATTTCTGGAATGAGAAGAAGGATAAATTATTCAAGGTGCTTATGAATTCCATCTGGGAAGCACATGCTGATCAGAAATCATGACCAAGGCTGAGGCCACGCGAATGAACCCTCGTGCTTTCCTATTTTGCTTGAGTAGCTCAGATGCCTGCTTGGAACTGAACCGAACATCTCGCAGTTCTGGCTGTGGGTCTTCGTGGGATAAGTTATTGCAAACAGATAAAGGACCTTTGTACTCATCTTAGCTAAACATGATCTTGTTACAGGCTCCTCTCCCTGACTTCTTGCCTTTGCTATATGGAACATCTGCTTATGTAAAAACATAAATCAACAAAGATTCACAAAGACCTTCTTGTCTATTGAAGCAGAACAGAGATCACAGGCTTCACTCCCAAACTCAACTTGGCTTACATGTTCTTGCTCAGATAATTAACTCTCCAATTAATCTCAGATCTGGAAAACAAGGCCACAAAGTCCTCTGAAATCTTGGAGCCAGGAACAAATGGACATGGTTTAACAGTCAGAGAACACCGTGTTCCGGGACAGTCAAATATAGAAGCTTTCAGGGCCAGAAAATTCACCGAATCTCCAGAGTGATTTATTTTACAATTCAGACAAGTTTTAGGATAAAGATTTTAAAACTCATTTATTTTTAGGTAAACCTCCCTCCTTGCTAAAGAAATACTCCCTAGCTGATGACCATAAGAGGAAGTCAAACTCCACAGTACCAATAATGGTGAGTAAAACAGAGAGTGCATTTCTCCAGCACAGTCCCCAAGATGGGTTCAGTATCAATTGTAAGTAAGCAATTGATATTCTTTATTAAAAATAGTCTTTAATCTTCATAGTAATGACCAGCACAGAGAGGATCTTTGTTAGAAGTGAGAGCTCACTTGAGAAATCAATGCAGAATAAGACTGAGCCCCAGGGATGTGGAGGAAATACTGGCACCTGTGCACAATGTCACCAGATGTGGGCTCTTCAGAAATCACATTTCCTTGGCTATGTAATTTTAAGAAAGCAACAGATGAAGAAGCGAGATTAAACCCTGGAAATAGTGGTGAACAGGATAACACAGCTTCTACACCCATGGAGTCATGAGCCCCTGGGAACCAGCATTTAGCACGTTTTTACAAGCATGATCAGTGATTTAAAAGTTTAGAATCTGTGGGTGGATCAAGTAAGAGCCAGTGCACTGGTTGAACCTCACTCTCCAAGTGTCCTGGACACGAGGTCACAAGGCCTGACTGTGCATGCCTTTCCCAACTCAGCGTCAGTGACCTCATGTTGGTAGCCCAAATTCAGCTCTGGAAAGAATATTCACACCACAAAACTTAGTAAATCTCCTCCTCTGGAGAGCTGCTTGTTGAACAATACCAGCATACTATCGCTGAGAGAATAAAAGATGTAACACAGGCGTGGTAGTGCACGCCTATATTCCCAGCTACTTGGGAGGCTGAGGTAGGAGGATCACTTGAGCCCAGGAGTGCAAGGCTGCAGTGAGCTATGATTGTCCCACTGCCCTCCAGCCTGGGTGACACAGTGAGACACTGCCTCTAAAAAACAAATTTTTAGAAATATGATTATTAAATCATAAAAGATGAACAAATGTAAGGTGACAACAAAAAGCAGTAATGAGTAAAAACAATGGTGCTATCTTTTTTTACTCTGAATGTTTATAAATGTAAACATGTAAAGAAAATAGGACAACAATATTATGGCATTCCTATAAATCTTCAATTTTGGTTACCTCTGGTTTGGGCTACACCTATGTGCAGTGGCAGAATTTTAATTTCATTTCCGAAGATTCCCCTTATTTGCCCATCAGGGTAGTAGAAAACAAAGGATGTAGACATCCACAAACCTGAGTTCTAATCCAGTTTTTGGTGAGGAACTGGGTGAGTGTTATGTAAAGATCAGCATCTATCCACTCTGCTTCAGGGTACTCATTCAACAAATGGTAATAACAAAACATATGCTACCATCATGTCTACCATCATGAGGATGTTTCAAGAAGCAAGAGTCGTAAATTTTTCGATCTGGAAACTGAGTGGTCATCTGGCCCCACCCATCACTTTATGGATGAGGACAATGAGGTCCTAAGAGATTGAGTGACTACCCAAGGAACAGCTACGCAGTAAGTAGTAGAGCCACAACCTGAACCCAAGGCTTTCACCTGTAGTCTTTCCAGCAAGCCGCACTGTTTACGCGTAGAATGAAAGACTGCTATATAAATGAATCAAAGAAGGCTTCTGTGTATTGGTCCCTCAGTTGTGTTTTCCTCCACTGCAACCTGAGACCAATTAGCTCAAAAGCCTGCAGGCACCAAACTCAAACTTTTATACATCCAGTTATTTTTAAAAATAGCCCAAACAAGTAGACTATTAGCCATTTAGAGCCCACCTGTTTTGCATACTCCTTGAAACCTCACCCAGCATCTGTTGGCCATTGATAAGATACAGCATTTGAATGATGAGACCCCAAGCTACCACCGCACTTTGGGGGTCTTTGATCCAGAGACTCGCCTCTGTGCTGCTGAGCAACATCACCAAGACACAGAAGCCCCCTCACTGATCCCTCCTCTCCTTCTGGATGTTGGCCCCCCTGGAGCCTCTGGCTATCTCATGCTGTGAGGGGCTTCTCTTCTCATGCAACCCTCACATCACCCAATAAAGCTTGTGTGTGACTGCCTCTTGTGGTCCCCTCTTTCCTTGATCAGCCCCCAAGTCCCTCAAACCTACAGAAGATGCAAATGTGCAGAAGTGATAAACATGGACTAGGTAGGGCACGGTGGCTCACACCTGTAATTCCAGCACTTTGGGAGGCCAGGATGGGCAGATTGCTTGAGCTCATGAGTTCAAGACCAGGAAGGGGAACATGGCAAAACCTTGTGTCTACAAAAAAATTTAAAAATTAGCCAGGCATGGTGATGTGTGCCTGTAGTCCCACCTACTTGGGAGGCTGAGGTGGGAGGATGGCTTGAGTCTGGGAGGTCGAGGTTGCAGTGAGCCGAAATCATGCCACTGCACTCCAGCCTGGGTGATAGAGCAAGGCCTTGTCTCAAAAAACATTAATTAATTAATTAAATTAAAAAACATGGACTATATTCAAGGTCCCAGCATAAGCAGACGTGGGGAGCAAATGCCACAGAGATGTTTGGTGCCACCACTAAGACTAAGAACCAGGCTAAAATGAACCCCAAATGCTAGTTTCCTGACTCCCTGCAGGTCTTCTTACTACTGTGCGGCAAGAGACACCGATAGGTCTTAGTCTTGGCCATATGTAGATAAGGCCTGGTAACTTGGCCTGATCAAATTTTACACCTCTCTTATGCTCATTCCCAGGTGTCAAAGAAGAGATTAAGAAGACATCCATATCACGAATTGGCCCCTGTGGCCACAAAGCATAGATGCATTCCCTTGGTGTGCATCTGGAGCACCAAAATGAAACTGAGACTCCAGGACAACGCAGAATTCACACAGCATGTGGCTGTCATTCAAAGGCAAAACTGCTTTAGAAAACTAGGGAAGGAATTCCAGCTTTAAACGGAATGCTTTACTCTTTTGGAAAGCTCCAAAATCAAAATTCTGCCCCTCGAAATGTAAACGCATGCACTTTTACAAATTGTATAATCGTGCAAAACTATTCAGCTGCCTCAGATGTCTGGCAAGCTGGAGTAAAAGTTGACAGGTAACTAGTTAGAATTAGTCTTACTTCCTCTGCCGTGGGAATGGGGAGAGGCCATGTTATGAATTTTTAAATGACAGGTTTGATGAAATCATAGAATAAATTATTTCAAGTATATTTTCCTGGTTTTGGCTACTAAATAGTTGCACCAAAATTTGAAAAAGCTAAGCTGTAAATTCAACTCAATTTCACTTGGCTTGGAATCACCATATTTTGAGAGAATTTAACCCATTCATCCCTTGTACTAAGAATGATAACTAATAATGATAGTTGCCACCAGTTGATCAAATCTAAGGTTTTAAATATATTTACACATATCATATTCATGACAAATCCAACAAGATAGACAGTATCATTATTCCCATTGTAGAGATGTGGAAACTGAGGATGCTTAAGTAACTTGCTTAAGATCAGGCAGTTTCTCAGTCAATTCATTTTGGCTCTAGAACCACCCTGCCCAATACAGTAGCCACTAGCCACATATAGCTATGAAGCTCTTGAAATGTGCCTAGTCTGAATTGAGATGTGTGATAAGTGTATATTTTGATTACTTGTATAAAGAAAAGAATGTAAAATATCTCACTAATAATTTTTAAAATATTGATTCCATGTTAACATACAAAAATAAAAATGTGCTGTTAAAATTAATAAATAAAATACGTATGCTATTACAATTAATTTCACCTACTTGTTTTGACTTTTTAAATGTGGCTGGCTACTAGGAAAGTTAACACTCCTGTGCTTGGGCCTCACATTATACCCCTATTGGACCACACCGCTCTACAGCCCCAACTCTACCATTTTTTACCCTCCAAAGGAAAGAGTTTCTACTATTTACATTTACAAGAAAGTGTGATCTTCTTTCATTGCAAGATTTATGTATTGTCTGTATGTGGAGAAATTGAGGCATAAAATAGTTAAGATCTAAAGTTAAATATTAATCCTAAAACAAACTTCAAAGCTTGCTGAGAACAAAAGATTGCATCCTCTACTCAGCTTGACTTGTTTGACCTGCTTTCCAACCTGGACTGAAGCCATGGAGTTCAAGAAGTTTAGCAACTGTCTGAGGTTTAATGGCTAATCGAAAGCCAAACATAGCCGTTGCTTATGTTTTTGCTCTTGTTTTATGCCCACTCATGCTATGCTCAGAGAGAAAAACACAGCAAGGTTGGGAGGATACCAGCTCGTGTGGCTTTTTTCCAGGGGTCATGTGTTGGGTTATATAGGATTCTCTAATTATTTAATGATAATCATTGGGTTTCCATTATCAAGGAAAATATATAAAACACATGCTGATGGGCAGATTCATTGAATGGCATAAGGACTCCTCAAGAAAGCCCAAGCTATTTATGAATGTTACTCATGACTCGGATACCACATTAGTTCAGAGTGGAGGCTGGATTTTCACTTATTCCTCTGAAAGTCCCTAAGCAGAAAATATTTCCTGAAATATGAGCAACTCCGCAGGTGCCATCTAATAGAACAGGACTTGGCAATTAAAACCAAAGACGTTCTTGTATTTTCTGCTCAGCTCCTGGTCCACCCCAGCCCCATCCAACTCTGAACATTTGACGTCTGTGCTTATTTACTTAGTTCCCTGGAGTACCGGCGGCTTTTCTCTGTCACTGTGTTCACCTGTGAGAGGTCTATTTAAAGAGCCTTCATAATGTTCTGAACATTTACATTTGAGCCAAGCCCTCAGCTCGACCTTTCAACATTCTCCCTCTCTTATTTTTTCTCAACACCTCTCTCCCACTGCAGTCCTCTCCTTCTTTCTCCCTTGCAAACCTGTGAAGGGAGAGGCTGTGACACTGAAAACCTTCCTGGGGAGGTGGTAGGACTGGCCCTCCGCCCTGCAGCCCCTCCTTAATGAGGATTAAGTGTTCCTCCCTCATGTCCCAACACTGGGCAGCTGTCCCCAAGCCATTTAGGACCAGCCAATGACATGCCAGAGAGCTACATTGGAGAGAACAGAGGCCGCGTGCCTTTTTATTCATAGGACAGTGTGTGCTCATATAACCTCTGTATATAGATAGACCCAGCTATTACCTTTCACAGTTCCTCCTTGTTTAACCTTATCTTTCTTGACTCATTGTATATTTGATGTTCCTAATGGACGGTATTCCATGTGGCACAGTGGAAGTCTACTGAAAGCCTGGAGGCACAGATTCTAATTGCTGTTCGGCTGCTAACTTTCTGTGTGACTTTGCACATGCCATCAAACTCTCTGGGCCTGTTTCCTCAATGAAATAGAAAGTTGGATTGAATGATACCTAGAAGTCCTTGCTGTTTTACAATTCTATGATCCGTGAACTTCTCAGATCCTCTCTAGTAATTAGTATTCACTTCTCAAAGTATGTTTTTCCTGTGGCTGACTCCATGGATTTCCTTCTCTTTGGAGATTAGTGGCTGCCCAGTGATAAGCACACTGACCAGGTCCCCTCACAAGGTGATTAACATGACTGCATCCCAGGCTCCAGGACAAGGCCCAGGTGATATGCAGCTGCACGGGAGTTAAATAGAAACATTTTTAAAAACACTTCAAGGGGAGGAAATTGATTTACTGAAGAGTAGTTTGTAGGAAACAGAATGTGGATAAGGCCCACATTAATTCATTGAAGAATCTCATGAAGTTTTTGTTTTTTGTTTTTTTTTTTAGACAGAGTTTCACTCCTGTTGTCCAGGCTGGAGTACAATGGGCTATCTTGGCTCACTGCAACATCTGCCTCCCAGGTTCAAGCGATTCTCCTGCCTAAGCCTCCCAGGTAGCTGGGATTACAGGCGCCTACCACCACACCTGGCTAACTTTTGTATTTTTAGTAGAGATGAGGTTTCACCACGTTGGCCAGGCTGGTCTTGAACTCCTGACCTCAAGTGATCTGCCAGCCATGGCCTTCCAAAGTGCTGGGATTACAGGCGTGAGCCACCGTGCCTGGCCAGAATCTCATGAAGTTTTTACAGTTTGCTTTGTTTCTTTGTTTTCTAGAGTCTTGGCTGAAAAGAGGAAGCCCACCTTCTACCCGACGGGGTACTTCCGGAAGTACTGTGGGGTCGTCACAGCATGTCTCCCTGCTTCTGGTTCTCCCCACTCCATCCCATTTTGCACATTGAGGCCAGATAAACATCACTAAAGCTGCTCCTATCACTGTGCCCTCTGCCTAAGAGCCTCCCAGCCCCTCTGGGCCACCTGGACTAAGCACAGCCTGCTTGGCCTGGCTGGTCAAGGCTCCCATGTTAAGTTCTCCATTGTCCTGACCAGCCCTTCTGACAGCTGCTCCCTGAACACAATGCCCAGGGCTCTCCTGCACATCCAACCCACCTGGCATTACCCTACACAATATCATTGTGCAGTCTCCTCTCTCAGGAGGGCCCTCTACCCTCTCCAGCTGCTCAGTCCAATCGGTTCTGTAACATTCATGTCAAAACATTAACTTCATGATACACTTTCTCTTTCCTTCAAAACCCCTAAACCAGTGCTGTTCAATAAAAAATAGATGCAAGTCACAAATGGAACTTAAAATTCTCCAGTTGTTGTATTAAAAAAAGGAGGAAAGTGATGAAATCAGTTTCTGTAATATTATTCTGTTTCACTCAAAATAGTTAAAATTCTTTTATCTTGACATGTAACAAACATAAAAACTATCAATGCTTTATTTTACATTCTTTTTTTTTTGTACCTAATTTCCAAAATTCATTTGTGTTTTCAACTTATAGCACATCTCACTTAGAATGCTAAATTGTTTTTTGGTTTGGGGGATTTTTTTCAAGACAGAGTCTCCCTCTGTCACCCACACTGGAGTGCAGTGGTATGATCATAGCTCACTGTAACCTTGAACTCCTGGGCTCAAGCAATCCTCCTCCTTCAGCCTCCCGACTACCTGGGACTACAGGTACATGCCACCACACCTGGCTAATTTTTTATTTTTTTGTAGAATCGGGGTCTCCCTATGTTGGCCAGGCGGGTCTCAAACTCCTGGACTCAAGAGAAGTTCCTGCCTGAGCTTCCCAGTCTTGGGATTGCAGGTGTGAGCCACTGCACCCAGCAGGATGCTAAGTTTTTATAGGAAGTACTTGATGTGTATGTCAATCTCATAAAATTTACAATTAAAAAAGTAGTTTCGAGTGCCCAAGATTGTTCCAAATATACTAAAAAGTCTGCCAATCACTGAGTCAAGTATTCATTTTTAAATTTAAACCTAAATGAATTAAAATAAGATAATATTAAAATTCCAGCTCCTCAGTTCTCTAGCCATATTTCCAGTGTTCTGTAGCCACATGTGGCCAGGAGGACAGTATTGGACAGCATAGCCATGAGCCTGTATGCCTCTGAGAGGTGTCTATCACATTTGGTTTTGTTCGAGGTTTCGTTTTTGTGTAACCTCAGCTAGATCACATGACTCCCAGAGGGCAGAACTGTCTCATCCTGTCTCACCTCTCTATCCCCACTGTCCAGCCAGCCCCAAGCCTAACACACACTAGGCTCTGAATCAATACTTTATGAATAATAGGAAGAATTAGCAGTTGAGTAAATGATCTTATTCTTCCTATCAGGTTATTAATTATTTGAGCACATATTTTATTCTTCTCAGCAGTTTCTATTGTGCTAACACAGGGCCATGCCCATAATAGACAGTCAACAAGCATTTCTTCCTCACTTAGATGAATTTAGGATGCAATGGCCATGTAGGTTTCACTCTTCACATTATTTAATGTATGAGCACCTGTGTCTCATACATTAAAAAGAGCTTTTAAGGCTTCACTTTTTAAAATTCATTTTAGTGTTAAAATCAATGGATTTAACCACCAGATGTGTTAGGATCATACTGTAAAGTTAGCATAGAAATACCTTCCTTCTTAAGCAGTGATCTCAGCGGGAAGTTCTGACAGATTCTCTCTTTCCCTCCTTCCTTCCCTCCTACATTCATTATTCACCAAATCAAACACTTGACTTCTGAAGACATACAGGCACTATAAAAACTTTAAACAAGGTGGAAAAAAAAAGAGACTAAGAAGGAAAAGAAACTAAGACTAAGAAGAAAAAGAGGACAATGGTACCACCAAGTGCAAAGCCCCCTACTACCAAACCCTCCCAGGGCAGCCGGTCCACGCAAGAGGGTGGGGCCGGATGGGCGCAGCAGGGGTTACACCAATTTCCAGGGCATTGGGTGCCTCATCTGAAGGTCAGTTTCTTGAGAGAGAAATCTTGTGTCTATGACGGAAGTATTCCTATAAGAGAATACGCTTCAATCTCATCAAACGTTTTCATAAAGATGTGGAATCAGTGCCATTGCTTCATGGAAAAATTCATAGTCAAGCCAGGTGAGGGCAAAGAAGCTGAGAGTGGTACAAATGCAGAGTCCTTGACCTTCAACACTGAACATGAGCGTGGGGGCTCTAGGGACGTCTATTCTGAAAATTCCTAAGGACAAGTGGGTTAGGAGCCTAAAGAATTTATGATCCCTCCCACACCACAACCTTCCACTGTCTGACTGCACCCCAAGAGAAGGATATCAGCCTTCATTCTTCTACTCTCTTTTTTCTCTCTCACTCCAACAAAATGAAACTAATGATTGTTGTTGTTGTTGTTGTTGTTGTTGTTCAACCCTTCAAGGCCCCAATATGCTGCTGATGAATGGATTTGCCTTGAACTGAGCTACTCCTTGCCATTTATCCTAATTAAGTCCTTGTGACAGAGCGGGGATGCCAATTAAAATCTTCCTACCACACATTCCATTTGTCTCTGCACTAATCCAGTGGCTTCTCACCATGGCTCTATTTATCCAACAGTACCTGACACCTGAGTAGGAGACAGCAGAGTCTGCTGCAGGGCAGTCGCACAGCACAGCACAGCACAGATAATCGCTTGACCAGGATTCCTAGTGATTTCAATGTGGTTGAGGGCAGGGGCTGCCTTCTTTGTTTCTTGCCCTTTTGTTATTTCTAAATATATTGAAGGCTGTTTTCAAAAAACTTGTTTTGAACAAAATTGAAATTATAAGACTATCCAAGGCAGCAATTATAAATGGAACCTCACTTTTAAGCCTAAAATGTTCCACCCGAGTTGGAATTTCCTGCCAAGTTTCCTCCCTTGAATATTTTTCCTTATAGTTGCATGATTTCCAATTGATTTTATATTTAGTAGTGGTTCCCAGAAGCCCTAAGACAATAGCCATTTCAAAAAAAGTTACATGACTAAATGAATCCTCACCTTAAGGGAATTATGGCAGTGAAACAAATGTGATTCAGAAGCTAATCTTTATCATCAGATGAAGGACAGACTAAAACTATCCTTAAGGCAAGATTCAGTGACTGGATTACTGAGGACCCTTTAGAATGGAAGTGACAGAAAACCAACTCAAACTATTTAAGCAAAATAGTCTGTATTGCCTTATATATCTAGTATATTTACGAATGAATCTGGACTTCAGGCAGGGCTGGATCTAGGTGCTGAAACAAAGTTGTCAGGATTCTCAACATTCATGAACTCCATTTCTCAGCTTGCTTTCCTCTGAAATTGTTAAATTTTTATTCACTCCTGTTTCAGCAGGCTTTCTTTAACATCTAGGGGGAAACGGCTATTGGTTATTCCAGACCATATGCTCCTGGCTTGGAAGTCCTATTGCGAGGAGAAGATCTCTTTCCTAGTATGTAAATCAACCAATCCTTAGAAGGATCCTCATTGGCACTGATTTTGTCACATGCCTTCCTCTGCAGTAGTCACTTTTTCATGGGAATAGGGATCCAGAATGGGTCACGTATGCAAAGGTGATTGGAGGGAATGGATCATGAATACAAACATGATGGCAGGGCAAGGAGTTTTTTATCAGAAGGACAGTGGGGGATAAATACTACAGTGGCTACACCAAGGAATGGCTGGGAGGAGTGGCAACTACTTCCCTAAATTTTCATTTTAAATGTATTTATTAAACATCTACTCAGCTATGTAATGAACAAACCAAACACATTAAAATGCCTGCTCCCTCGCAGTTTATAATCCATTACAATAATCTATCAAAATTTAAAAGCCATAACAACTAAATGCAAAGTGTGACCTTTAATGGGATCCTATATTAAAAAAAAAAACTATAAAGAACATTCTAAAGCTGGTTGGGGAAATTTGAAGGTAGACGGCATATTCAGTTACATTGTTATAAAATTTTTGGAGTCTATTTACATTGTTTTACAGTTGTAGGAGAATATCGTTTCTCTTAAGAGATGCATGCCAAAAGATCTAAGGCTAAAGAATGATGATGATGCCTGCAACTAATTCTCAAGTGGTTCAGCAAAATCAAAGCGTGTGTGTCTGTGTGTGTGTGTGTGTGTGTGTGTGTGTGTGTGTGTTTTCATCTGCAAGCCATCCTTAAACCATGAAAACCATGCGATCCAATTAACAGTAGTAGGTTTAGAAAAGCAGTAGGTTTACATACCCTGGTCTAATGCAAGTCCCTTAACCCCCTTCCAAATTGATAAAAACCTTAGCTCAACCTACAGGAAATTCTAGAACCCCTACTGTCCATTACTGTGGGCATTTAGTGAAATCAAGTTACCTAATCTAATCAAATCCTAATAATTACCAAGAAGTTCTTTTACATGCTATTTTACATCATCCTTGTCTCAATACTAGGTAAGGAACAGGGCACCTTTCAGGAGACCCCTCCACTCCAGAGACTCTACACGTTTTGAAAACTTTACCAACCTATGAAACAAAGCACATTCTTTCCTCCAGATGCAGCTCTCTGTTCTTACTAAATCCAGAAAGGGTGTGACACCTCTGGATGAGTTTCCTATTGCTGCTCTAACAAATTGCCAACCCAGATGTATTCACCTGCAGTTCAGGAGTTCAGAAGTCTAAAATGAAGGTGTTGGCCAGGCTGCATTCCTCCTGGAGGCTCTAAGGGAGAATCTATTCCCTTGTCTCCCCAACTAGACTATGCACATAAACAAAATTACCAGGCACCTTTTGCAATTCCTAAAGAAAGCACATGTCTAGGCAACAAGCATCAATAATGACTGTCAAAACCAGTGGGTCACAAGTTGACTGGGGATTCTGAAAGGACTGGATAAGTGGCCAGGATAACAACACCAGGACCCTGTGATTAATCTTAATGTCTCAAGGGGAGGGAAATTCCACCATGTGAAGTGGTGCAATAGGAAGTACACATCACGGCCTGTGAAGAATTTTCCCTAAAAAATATGATAACCTGAATGTGATCCAGCTTCTAGATCTATTTATCAGACTATAAGAAATACAGAGGATAGGCCGGGCACGGTGGCTCACGCCTGTAATTCCAGCACTTTGGGAGCCGAGGCGGGCAGATCATGAGGTCAGGGGATGGAGACCATCCTGGCTAACATATGGTGAAACCCCGTCTCTACTAAAAAAAATACAAAAAAATTAGCTGGACGTGGTGGCGGGTGCCTGTAGTCCCCGCTACTCGGGAGGCTGAGGCAGGAGAATGGCGTGAACCCAGGAGGCGGAGCTTGCAGTGAGCCGAGATGGCACCACTGCACTCCAGCCTGGGCAACAGAGCAAGACTCCGTCTCAATAAATAAATAAATAAATAAATAAATAAATAAATAAATAAATAAATAAAAAATAAATAAATAAAATAAAATAAAAAGAAATACAGAGGATATGGAAGGTTGTTAAATAAAATCTCAAGGATACAACCAACCAAATCCAGTATGTGGGAAATTCTATAGAACAAAGTACTCATTTTCATCAGTAAGTATCATGAAAAGAAAATAGGAGAAAAGGGTGATTTAGACAAAAAGAGATGTGTAGGCATATAATCCAAGGCTATGTGTGGACCTTCTTTGGATTCTGATTTAACTAAACCAACTATAAAAAGACATTTTTGAGACAATTGGAGAAAGTTGAACACAGACTGTTTATGATAATATTAAGGGATTTTTGTTCATTTTAGTGCTATTTTTGTTATTTTAAAAGTCCTTATCTGTTAGAAAATTATACTAAACTATTTATTTATTATTATTATTATTTTATTTTTTTTATTTTTTTTTTGAGACAGAGTCTTGCTCTGTCACCCAGGCTGGAGTGCAGTGGCACTATCTCGGCTCACTGCAAGCTCTGCCTCCCGGGTTCACGCCATTCTCCTGGCTCAGCCTCCCGAGTAGCTGGGACTACAGGCTCCCGCCACCACGCCTGGCTAATTTTTTGTACTTTTAGTAGAGACGGGGTTTCACCGTGTTAGCCAGGATGGTCTCTATCTCCCGACCTCGTGATCCACCCACCTCGGCCTCCCAAAGTGCTGGAATTACAGGCGTGAGCCACCGTGCCTGGCCCATACTAAACTGTTTATAAGTGAAAACATAATGTATAAGATTTGCTGCCCTCTCTCACCACTCCTATTCAACATAGTGTTGGAAGTTCTGACCAGGGCAATTAGGCAGGAGAAGGAAATAAAGGGTATTCAATTAGGAAAAGAGGAAGTCAAATTGTCCCTGTGTGCAGATGACATGATTGTATTTCTAGAAAACCCCATCATCTCAGCCCAAATCTCCTTAAGCTGATAAGCAACTTCAGCAAAGTCTCAGGATACAAAACCAGTGTGCAAAAATCACAAGCATTCTTATACACCAATAACAGACAAACAGAGAGCCAAATCATGAGTGAACTCCCATTCACAATTGCTTCAAAGAGAATAAAATGCCTGGGAATCCAACTTACAAGGGATATGAAGGACCTCTTCAAGGAGAACTACAAACCACTGCTCCACAAAATAAAAGAGGATACAAACAAACAGAAGAACATTCCATGCTCATGGATAGGAAGAATCAATATCGTGAAAACGGCCATACTGCCCAAGGTAATTTATAGATTCAATGCCATCCCCATCAAGCTACCAATGACTTTCTTCACAGAATTGGAAAAAACTACTTTAAAGTTCATATGGAACCAAAAAAGAGCCCGCATTGCCAAGACAATCCTAAGCAAAAAGAACAAAGCTGGGGCCATCATGCTACCTGACTTCGAACTATACTACAAGGCTACAGTAACCAAAACAGCATGGTACTGGTACCAAAACAGAGATATAGACCAATGGAACAGAACAGAGCCGTCAGAAATAATGCCACATATCTACAACTATCTGATCTTTGACAAACCTGACAAAAACAAGAAATGGGGAAAGGATTCCCTATTTAATAAATGGTGCTGGGAAAACTGGCTAGCCATATGTAGAAAGCTGAAACTGGACCCCTTCCTTACATCTTATACAAAAATTAATTCAATATGGATTAAAGACTTAAATGTTAGACCTAAAACCATAAAAACCCTAGAAGAAAACCTAGGCATTACCATTCAGGACATAGGCATGGGCAAGGACTCCACATCTAAAACACCAAAAGCAATGGCAACAAAAGCCAAAATTGACAAATGGGATCTCATTAAACTAAAGAGCTTCTGCACAGCAAAAGAAACTTCCATCAGAGTGAACAGGCAACCTACAGAATGGGAGAAAATTTTTGCAATCTACTCATCTGACAAAGGGCTAATATCCAGAATCTATAAAGAACTCAAACAAATTTACAAGAAAAAAACAAACAACCCCATCAAAAAGTTGGCAAAGGATATGAATAGACACTTCTCAAAAGAAGACATTTATGCAGCCAAAAGACACATGAAAAAATGCTCATCATCACTGGTCATCAGAGAAATGCAATCAAAACCACAATGAGATACCATCTCACACCAGTTAGAATGGCAATCATTAAAAAGTCAGGAAACAACAGGTGCTGGAGAGGATGTGGAGAAATAGGAACACTTTTACACTGTTGGTGGGACTGTAAACTAGTTCAACCATTGTGGAAGTCAGTGTGGCGATTCCTCAGGGATCTAGAACTAGAAATACCATTTGACCCAGCCATCCCATTACTGGATATATACCCAAAGGAGTATAAATCATGCTGCCATAAAGACACATGCACACGTATGTTTATTGCAGCACTATTCACAATAGCAAAGACTTGGAACCAACTCAAATGTCCAACAATGATAGACTGGATTAAGAAAATGTGGCACATATATACCATGGAATACTATGCAGCCATAAAAAATGATGAGTTCATGTCCTTTGTAGGGACATGGGTGAAGCTGGAAACCATCATTCTCAGCAAACTATCACAAGGACAAAAAAATAAACACCACATGTTCTCACTCATAGATGGGAATTGAACAATGAGAACACTTGAACACAGGAAGGGGAACATCACACCCCGGGGCCTGTTGTGGGGTGGGGGGAGGGGGGAGGGATAGCATTAGGAGATATACCTAATGTAAATGACGAGTTAATGGGTGCAGCACACCCACATGGCACATGTATACATATGTAACAAACCTGCATGTTGTGCACATGTACCCTAAAACTTAAAGTATAAGAAAAAAAAAAAGATTTGCTTTAAAATATCTTACAATAAAATGTGAAAATTGATGAAACAAGAATGGCAGAAGGTTGATGATTATCAAACATGGGTGATAGATATATAGCTGCTCAGCACACTATTTTTTTTTTACTCTTGCTTGCATTTAAAATGTTCCATAACAAAAAAAATTATATTTATATATATATAATATATATATAATGTGCTGGGGCAGAGATTATTTCCCACTCCACGTCATTCTCCCTTCCTTCTTCACTAAAAGAAGCACTCAATATTATTCTCTATACTCCCAGAAATTACATTTCCCAGTCTCCCTTGCATCTGCATGTTCAAAAAAGTCCTGAACAAGGAGACGCAGATGTATGCAGACGTAAAGTTTGGGACTCCTGAGAAACTCCTTCAAGGAAGCTGACTTAAAGATATGCTTTTAGCCCTCCCCCCTCAACTTCCTCTTTTCTTGGTTCTGAAATGTGCAAATGATGGCTGGCACCCTAGCAGCTATATTGGACCATATGGTGATGTTGAGGATAAAAGACACACTAAGATGATGCAACACAAAAAATAAAAGGTTCCTGGGTTCCTGATGACTGTGGGGCTGTAGTGCCAGCCCTAGATAGCCTTCTTCTTGTCATCATCTCTATAAGAGAGTATTCTTTTGTGTGTTTAAGCTACTCTAGTGGAGTCTTTGTCACCAACAACCTAAAACACAATATCTACATGATACAAGGGCTACACTGGAAAATAAGAGACTACTATGAGAAAAATAGGTAAAAGGGACAACATTGTGATTAGGACAGAGGATGAAGGGGGCAGGGAAAACTTCTTTGAGGAGCTGACATTTACCTGAGATCTAAAAGATGAATAAATGTTTGCCATTGGTGTATGTCCATCAAATACTAAAAAAAAGAGGGGCTGAGTATGGTGGCACATGTCTGTAATATCATGCTTTTGGAGGCCAAGGAGGGAGAATCGCTCAAGTCCCAGAGTTTGAGACCAGCTTGGGCTACATGGTGAGACCCCCATCACTACAGAAATTTCATTTAAAAAAATTTTAAATTAGCCAGGCATGGTGATGCACACCTGTAGTCCCAGCTACGCTGGAGGCTGAGGTGGGAGAATTGTTTGAGCCCAGGAGGTCGAGGAATACAGTGAACCATAGAAGGTGAGACCCTGTCTCAAAAAATAAAAATAAATAAAATGGAGGAATATTATGAAAATAAATGTCCAAGTAACATCCTGTTGCAAAAATATTACGCTCTTCCCAAGTTTCAAAACCTATTTGCTGAATGAATTAGGGCAGTGAATGATTAAAGTAACATGGGCTGTCGGTGACAGAAGCCAATTGGCAGTTGTCAGTCTTAATAACCTGACTCTATATATGCACTGTCCCCCTTTTTCAAAGTGTGGATTTCAGGAACTCTGCCCATTTTTGCCCAGAATAACTCTAATTCAATGGGAACCGGAACTTTTCCGCTGGGCTCTGAACTCTTCCCAAGCCACCCAATCTCTCCTGCCGTGAGCACTGTCTCCTTGAGATGGTCCAGGTTGCCTCTCACCTGCCCCAAGACAAAGCATCCCAAGGTTAAATCTGGGACTCTGGAGAAACCAGAGAGGGAACAAGAGTGAGGCCCAACCACAGGGAGCCCAAGACTGGGCCCAGAGGAAGTGCGAGGGCAGGGGACTCGGGCTAAATGAAGATCATCTGAATTTGGGAGTGTGTACCTAGTCCGCAAGATGAGAGAGCTGATCCCAGCCAACCTCTGACTCAAATGTGAACTTGCACCAATCGCTTCACCGCCCTACTCCTGAGTCTCAATGTCTTTTCATTTGTATAATGATGATGAAAATCATGGTGGCACCCCTTTAGCCCTTAGGAATTCAGCTGTAAGTTTTCAGTTATCCCAGTAACTTCGGGAAAGGCATGTTGGTACGGTTCATCCCTACAAGCAGAAGGCTGTCAAAGAGTTGATTCTGAACACAGCATCCAGAGGGTGGTGCAAAGCCATTTTTATCCCAACCCAGCACCTCTTGTTTCACCATGAATGGGAATCCTGGCTATCTTGTCTCTCTGGCCTTCCTCCCTTTCCACCCCGCCTCCCAAAGCTCGCCTGTCTTTTCCAGTTCCTCTTTCTCCGGGACCAGGGAGCAACACAAAGTATTGCCTCCAGGGGGGCGAGGCAATTGGGGAGGGTCTGTCCTGAGTCTTTTTTGAGCTTCAGAGGAGGAGACATCAGATTCTACAAAGTGGACCATCTACAAGAAAAATAGTCTTGCGAACATTGTTAGTTTTTTAAAGACATAAATTTGTTATATTACAGTAATAAATCACAGTCTCTCCTGTGCTTACCATATATTCCCTACCAAAGGAAAGGGGAAAGGGAGTGAGAAAGACAAAAGATAAAGAGGAAAGAAAATTCCATTAAACTGTAGATATAAATTATCATCAAACACTGTGAGCTACGGAACGTCTTGTGACAATTTGAAGGCAAACACCTGCCAGTTTCCTCCTGAGTTCACTTTTAAGGATCTTTGTGTACATTGGGCCCGCCCAGATCATCCAGGACAATCTCCCTATCTTAAAGTTAGCTGTTTAACATCCTTAATTCCAACCTTAGTTCCAGACTCAAATATAGAGAATGAGAAGACAGAGTTGGCAAGAGTAGGTCTATGCATCAACTAGTTCTCAGAATACTTAATAGCTAACTCCCTATTCTTTTTAATATTGTGCTTTCTTGGCCAGGCACGGTGGCTCACGCCTGTAATCCCAGCACTTTGGGAGGTAGAGGTGGGCAGATTGCCTGAGCTCAGGAGTTCACAACCAGCCTGGGCAACATGGTAAAACCCCGTCTCTACTAAAATACAAAAAATTAGCTGGGCATGGTGGTGTGTGCCTGTAGTCCCAGCTACTCGGGAGGCTGAGGCAGGAGAATTGCTTGAACCTGGGAGGCAGAGGTTGCAGTGAGCTGAGATCACGCCATTGCACTCCAGCCTGGGTGACAGAGCGAGACCCTGTCTCCAAACAAAAAAAAGTCCAAAATGGGCCTCACTGGGCTAAGATCAAGGTGTCAGCAGATCTTCATTCCTTCCGGAGGCTCCGGGGAGAATCCATTTCCTTTTCTTTTCCAGCTTCTAGAGGCCGCCTGCATTCCTTGGCTGGTGGCCCCATCCTCCATCTTCAAAGCCAGCAGCAGTGAGCTGGGTCCTTGTCATGCTGGCATCTCTCTGGTTCTCTCTTCTGCCTCCTTCTTCTTGATTAGCAACTTTTAAGGACACTTGCAATTACATGGAGCCCACTCACATAATCCAGGACAGTCTCCCTACATTAAAGTCAGCTGATCAGCTACCTCCATCCTCCTTTGCTACATAATATAACATATTCACAGCTTCCAGGATTCGGATGTGAACATCTATGGGAGGCCATAATCCTCCATGCCACAATTTGCAAATCCCATCTTCAGGGCTGGAGAAGAAAAGGCCTGGATCACAACAAACCATGTCAAGGTGTCAGGGTCAAGAGCGCTGTGTCTGCTCCTGCCCCCACCACCCCCTCCACACCTATGCGCTGGTCCCGGTACTCAGTCAGCTGCACTAGCAACCCACAGCCTCCACTTCATGGCTTTTCCAAGTAGGCCTCTAGCCCCTGAATCCTCAGGCGTCCTAACGATCTGATGTTTCTAAAGGCTTCTTCCATCCCAAACCCCAGATTTAGCTTACAGCATGGGAGGAAATAAGGGTCAGCCAACTTCCTCCGTGTCCCTCTGCCTCACTCATACATCAGCAACCTCAGCAGAAGTCTCCAGGCCGTTCTCTTCCTCACGGCCGTCCTCCCTCAGGGCTGACTCCACAGCAAGGGAGGAAATGTCTGGACAGTGTGCTGAAGGAGCTCTAATGATTCAAGCTCTCCAGGCATAGTTCTTGATACGCTAGATTAATTTAGAAATTTCTTCCTCTCACTGCCCTCCCTTCCTCATTCCCGTAAGCCAGTAGTCTGGCTAAGGACTAAATCTAAAATATTTTTTTAACAATTAAAACTGACCAATTGCTTTACTGATCTATTGGCTATCTGCCTTTCACTCGAAGCTCCCAAAACCCATTGCTTCTTTGAGTGCCAAGCCCCCAGGGTAACAAGGTTTATAGGCTATGGAAACACATCTGAAAATATTTCTAAAGTACACTCCGATTTCTCTAATATAGAAATATGCATGAACTGAGAAGTAAAAAAATGGAGGGTTACACTAGAGTCCAGGACAATCTGAAACCAATCTGAAAAGTGGTTAAAGCAGCTTCTAGCAAAGCCCCAAACTGGAAGGGAAATTTCTCTACCTGTGGTACGTTATTCACTTCTCACAATAAGCCACAGACATTGGGCAGGTCAGGAGGGAGTGCTTTTAGTCACAGACTGTGAGAACATTTCATGATAAGGTATTAGAAGCTATTAGGCTTCTTGTTGCTACTCTTGTTGACACTTACAAATCATCTAAAACCCCCCAACATAACCCATTACCAAATCATTTAGTCTCTGAATACATTTGGCTGAATGTGCTGTGTACTTGAATTTAAAAGCAAGGGAGCTTTTCCTTTGAGATACTGTGAGGCAGCAGGGTTTGGTCTATGATTAAAAATCCAATTCAAAGCCCCATCATTGAGGGGCCAAATGATCTTGTTACATAAAAGGGCTTTTAACAGAACTGTGCACATCTTAATTATGGGAGGACTGGGATAGGGTTTGGTACCAACCTCCACTTAAAGGGCACGATAAAGAAGAAGCCTTGGAGCAGTGAGGGCCAGAACTTGTAGACGTGGCGGGGTCGGTGGGGAAGAACAGAAGGACACATATCCTCTTCCTTGAGAGGAGCCTTTTGTGGCAGGCCACAGCTGAAGCCATAGGAGGCAGAAGAAACTGGGCACACTGTTCAATTTTATTTTAAAGGAAAAAGGAAAGGAGATTTCGAAGATTCAACAGCACTAATGGGTCAGTTTCTTCAAGCTGAGTTGATAAGATGTGCCTGGGGTCTTGCCAGGGGGAGGTCCCTGGGCAGTGCCCACAATTCATCCTCCCATGAGTTTGTTCTGTCTGTTGTCTTTTGTTTGTTTGTTTGTTTGTTTGTGAGACAGAGTCTTGCTCTGTTGCCCAGGCTGGAGGGCAGTGGTGCAATCTCGGCTCACTGCAACCTTGACCTCCCAGGCTCAGGTCATCCTCTCACCTCAGCCTTCCAAGTAGCTGGGACTACAGGTGCCGCCACTACACCCGGCTGATGTTTTTGTATTTTTGTGGAGACAGAGTTGCGCTGTGTTGCACATGCTGGTCTTGAGCTCTTGGGCTCAAGCGATTTGCCCACCTCGGCCTTCCAAAGTGCTAGGATTACAGGCACGAGCCACTGCCACAGCCTTTCTGTTGTCTTTCTAGTACAGTGTGGAATGTGTCACACAGGATTGTTTAAAAGTCTGCTAAACTGGCCAGGCTCAGTGGTTCACGCCTATAATCCCAGCACTTCAGGAGGCTGAGGTGGGCTCATCACCTGAGGTCAGGAGTTCGAGACCAGCCTGGCCAACATGACGAAACCCCATTTCTGCTAAAAATACAAAAATTAGCCAGGGGTGATGACAGGTGCCTGTAATCCCAGCTACTTAGGAGGCTGAGGCAGGAGAATCGCTCGAACCTGGGAGGCACAGGTTGCAATGAGCCGAGATCACACTGCTGTTCTCCAGCCTGGGCAACAGAGCAAGACTCTCTCTCTCTCTCAGAAAAGTCTGCCAAACAATGTTGGTAGTAGTGATGCTCAGTAACATACAAATAAGTGAAAAAAAAAAGCAGTTAACAATACAGTATATATTATATCATTCTAATTTTGTTAAAAGCATTATGTAGATATGCTTTACATATGTGAGTATGATGCTAGAAGAAAATGCACAAAAATCTTACAGTGTAATACTCATGCGTGATTTTAAAACGTTTCCATTTTTTTGTATTTCTCAATTTTCTACAGGCGATATGTGTTGCTTTTATTATCCTAAAAACAAAGATTAATTAAAGCAAAACATCAGGTAAGCCTCTTGCTAGGGAGAACAAAGTTTAAATTCCCTCTTCTCCTCCTCCTTTGGCAGATGATTCCATCTTCTAATGAATTGAAACCAAACTCTGCAGAAGAGAAGTAAGGGGATAAGAATTTCTGGGTGAACTTCTCTACACACTGGTAACCAAAGGCTTAGTGGGGCTGCAGAGGTTGGCAGGTCCTGTGGGTAGGGATGGGGCGGGTCCCATGTTACTGAGAAACCTGCTCTTCTCTTTGGGGGCTGCAAGGCACTCATCCAGGGCCCTTTGCTGGATACAGTGGTTGTCCTCACAACCTCTGGGTCTGGGTGACCAGGGAGATTTGAAAACAAGGCAGGTGGCCAAGATCCTGGGCAGGACTAGTTGAGTCTTTGAGGTGTCAGGTGGGAAGCAGAGAGAGTGAAGTCACAGGCTGTGTTTTCTCAGCACAGCCAGTTCCATTTGGCAGGCAGGTGTGGAGGACAGAATGTCCACAGTAGCTGAGAGCACAGCAAGCCGGCTGGGCGCGGGCGGCTTCCACAGCCATCTCCCAAGGACAACATCCTGCCCAAAGCCAGGCTTTCAGAGAGGTCCCCGCCCCTGACTCCAGGTATTATGGTGTAACAGAAGGAGCTCAGCCTAAGTCAAATGAGTTACCTTCTAGATGTGTGACCGTGAGCAATCGCTGAACTTCCTGAACCTGTACTCTTATCTGTAAAAATGGGAATAATATAGTAACAATCCCACTGAGTTGTTGGGAGTTTTAATGAGAACATGTATATTAAACACACTCTGTGATTGTGCCATAGTAAACAAAGCCTTGTTATTCTCATAAGGAGACAGGAGCCTAACCTTCTGCACCCCTACTCTCCATCAAGGCAGGACATGATTAGGCAAAGGTCACAGTCGTGAGCCATCTGAACAAAGAAGCCCCTGTCCACTTTTGCCATCTCCTCTGCCACCCTCTCCTACACATGCCAGCTTCCAGCAGAGCACGCACTCATGGTCTGCTCCCATGAGAATGATGGGCACTAAACGTTGTGGAAGTGGTTAAATTAGAAGTTTTCTGCTCCGTAAAGTGGCTCACGTCGGTAATCCCAACACTTTGGGTGGCCAAGGCAGGAGGATCACTTGAGGCCAGTAGTTTGAGACCAGCCTGGGCAACATAGAGAGACCCCATCTCTACAAAAATTAAAAATACAAAAATTAGTCATGTGTATGTAGTCCCAGCTGAGAGTCTGAGATGGGAAGATCACCTGAGCCCTGGCGTTTGAGATCAGCCTGGGCAACATAGGGAGACCCCCATCTCTACAAAAAATGTAAAAATTAGCTAGGCATAGTGGCACACACCTGTAGTCCTAGCTGTTTGGTAGGCTGAGGTAGGAGGATCACTTGAGCCCAGGGGGCTGAGGCTACAGTGAGCTATGATCAAACCACTGCACTCCAGCCTGGGCAACAAAGCAAGACCCCAACTTGAAAAAAAATTAGAAGTTTCCACTGAAACACTGAGACAACAGACAGTAGACACTACAATAAGTTGTGAAGCAAACCAGCCTGGAGCCCTAGCAAAGGTGGGGGTTGCCAAGAACAGTCCAGAAACTCAGATCCTCCCACTGTGGAGGGTATGAGGGGACTATAGGAAGACGGATTTGGGAGGACAACTTTTGAAGAATCACTTATTTGCTGAGTCCCACTCTCCCTAAAGAGAAAGGACAGAGGTTGGGTCCCCGTTTACCTCAATGCAAGAGAGCAGAGCTTTAAGGAGACCACCTGGAGATTGATGTGAATCCCTTCTTGTTTGGGGACAGGGACAGGGCAGGCTGGTGTCTGTCTCCAGGTAAGAAGTCTGAAGGGCCCAGGGAAGCCTGGATAGGTGCTCCCAAGGAAGGGAGAGCTGCTGCATTGGGAAGGCACTGCCCTCCCAGGATCTACTGGGGCAAAATGTGTCTAGAAGTTCCCCAGGGCCCCACTCTGGGTAGGGCAGGAGGAGGCTGTGTGAGGCTTCAAGCTGCTGTCCACCCGAGAGCTAGAGGCAGACTGCCAGGACAGGAGGGGCTGGGAACGTCAGACTGGAGCTGCTTCCGAATTCCTGGGGATAAATGGAGGAGGTGGGAGGAAGGCTCCGAAGAACCCACAAAAGCTCCCAGGAGAAAACAAGTCAGCTCTGAGCCCCTCGCAGCATGGAGAGGACGAAGCCAGTTATGACCGTGTCTGAGGCGGAAGAGCTTCCCGTCGCCCTCATCTCCCTCCCTACACCCCAACCCAGGGCAGTTCAATCGCTATTAGACCGTGAGGAAGCGAGCACGGAAGGAGGTGAGCGAGGAAGAGAAAGGAGGCGACCCCATTTGACCACGGCCAGACCGCTGGACAGAGCGGAGGACTGCAGTGGTGACCAGTACATGAGCGTGGAGATCTGATTTCTGAAAGTGAAAATGACTATACAACATTGTATTTCCTTAGTGAATGCTTACCATTTGATGTTTCCTCGGCATCCATTTTAAATCTAGGTTTAACTTTCTTGTACCAGAAGCAGGGCTTAATCACCCTTGACACAGTTTCCAGCTCTCTGCCTCCTCCCAGGTCTTCAATGTGGTCAATCCAGATACCTCCTTTCTCCCCTCCGCTCCCGGGGGCCATCTCCCTCCGGGACAGCTGGACACAGCCTGCTTGACTCTCCCACTGACCCCCGCATCCTGCACGGACTGGGAAGATTTGCTGCAGTGACTCCACAGAGCTCGTGGTCACTTGCTGTACACCAGGCAATTAGAACTCCTCGTGGGAAACCTGCTTGGGTAATACCCTGAACCGCAATAAAAGCTTCAGCCTGCCGGGCGCGGTGGCTCACGCCTGTAATCCCAGCACTTTGGGAGGCTGAGGCGGGCGGATCACGAGGTCAGGAGATCGAGACCATCCTGGCTAACACGGTGACACCTCGTCTCTACTAAAAATACAAAAAATTAGCCGGGCATGGTGGCAGGCGCCTGTGGTCCCAGCTACTCGGGAGGCTGAGGCAGGAGAATGGCGTGAACCCAGGAGGCGGAGCTTGCAGAGCGCCGAGATCGCGCCACTGCATTCCAGCCTGGGCGAGAGTACGAGACTCCGGCTCAAAAAAAAAAAAAAAGAAAAAGAAGCTTCAGCCTACAGGCCTCTCCCTCTCCTGCTCCCTACCCATTAGGCAAGGGCTGCCCCGCTCTTCCCTTTGGCCCTGAAAGGCGTGCTGCCCTCCTCGTTCTGACTGGTAAGCTGTCCACGGCTTCTGTTATTTCGGGTGCTTCGTTGAGTGGCCTCCTCTGTGTCTCACCTGACCCCCAGACCCATACTTCATTTCTCTCGTGGTCAGTACTCTCTAGAGAGTGGCTATCTCAGGAGGAATGAACTGCACACAGGTCAGCCAAGAGCCACAGGGAGTTGCCAGTATAAACAAGTTTCCTGTGAGTGGGACACCTGGTGACAGGCCGGACACCAAGGCATGAGGCTGTCCACGAGGATAAAGAAGCATTCTGTGAAAGGCACGTGGGAAACACAGCCACCTCCCCTGGAACCCCAGCAAGAGAGGGCTAGAGTGTACAGCCACTTTCCCGAGCGAGACCACAGAACCAGATTAGAGGAAAATACAGCATCCTCAGAGTCACTAGGGAAGCCCTGAGACCTTCCATCCGGACACACAGGGCAGTGGGAGAAAGAAAACCAGGCTGCTTTCCTGACTACACTGCAGGAATTTCCTTATTCAATGAATCAAGGTGCAAATTACACATTTATTGAGCCTGCTGAGCACTGTGGCAAGCCCTATTCCTAGCCCTTTACTTTTATTAAATCATTGAACCCTTACAACCACCATATAATGTAGTATCCCTGTGTTCACGATGAGAAAACGGAGGCACAGAGAAATGAAGTAAGTTGTCCAAAGTTCACATGGATGGAAAGTAGCGGAGGCTGAGTTTCAAGCCAGATCCATCCTTCAAACGTTCACTCAAGGGCTCCCCTGGCGCCATCTTTGAACTCTCCAGGATACCAGAGCAACTCTTAGGGTGTGTTTCATGCTGAACTGCGATTGGTTCTGAGGCCCCAGTTAGGCAGTGATCTTCCTCAGGACAAGGGCTAAATCTCCCTCATTTTTGTGGGACAGGACCGAACCTCAGGGCATCAAACTGTTTAGTCATGCCTGTCTCCTCTCCCCCGAAGAGAGCTCTGGCTCCACACACCCTTGCTTTGCCCTGGCCCAACCAGCTCTTTGGGTTTAGTGATGGCGAGCTGGGAGCTGGAGCAAAAGACACAGAAGAGGCCTGAAGGCTAGGGAGGAGTTTTTCAGAGAGTTTGGGAGAGGGATGGGATGACTGTGAGGGGTGAAGAGAGTGGAGAAGAGAGAAAAGACATAATTTAAGGTACAGGCCAGAATCCACTTAGGGGTGGTCAAGAATCACATGCAAGATTTGCTAGAGATTACATTTTTGGTGGCTGGACTGTGGCTTTTATTGTTCATTTCATTTTGTTTCTGTCGAACTATGCTCTGAGGCTGACTGTGTCCTGGCTTCCCAATCCTGCCGGATCTCTATTCCCAGAACCTAGTGTCTGATGCACAGTGAGTGCTTGGTAAATGTTTGCTGAATTGAATTGAAAATACCTTGCTAAGAATTCTGTAACTCACAGCCCAGCTGCCTGCTTCAGAGGGTGAATGGGGACTGAGGAAGAGCTGGGAAAATAATCCCGGAAATGCACACTGAGAGGCAGCCTTGGGGTAACTTGACCTCAGCTATTTAATAAAGACCTAAGAGTTAATTGGTGTGTGGCTTAGGGTTGGGCAGGCTGACAGGAGCCTGGGCTGGTGCTCACACTGTCAGAGCTTGGGCAAAGCGGGTAAGTGTAAGGCCTCCCTGACTCCTAGACCTAGGCTTCAAATTGTTCCTCTGGGTGGTGTGAGTCAGAGGTGAGGGTGGGCAATTTGACCTCCCACAATCCCAGCTTTGTCACATCTGTGTGGTTAGAGCGTGGCCTTCCAGCCCTTTTTGATTAACTTATATTTACCTTCTTCTACTTTTAGGTAACCTTTGACAATGCCCACTCTTTGAAATGGTCCATCCAAGGGATTTCAAGAGGTCAGCATCTTGTGTCAGGTATTTTATAAAGGAGCCTTCTTTCCTACATGTGGAGCCCAGCTGGGGAGAAGTATGTTAAGAAGCCAGCCTTGAAATACCCGTATGACACATCATCAATTCAAGACCAGGCCTCACTTTTCTGTCACTTCATTAGGGGATTTTTTCAGACACTGTGGGACAGGAGGCCTTGAGAGGGGTCAGTGCTCTTTCTATCAGGAGTTCAGTGAAAAGTCTTATCTTTGCCAGCCTCAAAAATAACATCAAGAAGAGATAGTCTCTCGGTTTACAGTTGGACAGTTGTAGCCTCAAGAATAAATGAGGTATTAATATTAGCTAGGAATCTCTGACAAGAACCAGAACTTGCATCCTCAGATATCTTTAGTGTTGTGGGTCTTCAGCACAGCCTTGAAGATAATTCCTAAAAAGGCTCAGTCCACAAAAATATCACCAACTTCAAAACAAATTCACATCACATCATTATTGCTCAGGAACAAATGCTTCAGATAAAAGTAGACAAGCCAGATAACTCAAACTAGAGAGGAAGAAATGAGACCTCAAACTTCTGCTGCCACTTGGGAACAACATTTTTTTTTTTTTAGATAGGGTCTCACTCTGTCATCCAGGCTGGAGTGCAGTAGAGCAGTCTTGGCTCACTGCAGCCTTGACCTCCTAGGCCTAGGTAACACTCCCACCTCAGCTTCCTGGGTAGCTGGGACTACAGGCATGCACCACCACAGCTGGCTAATTTTTGTATTTTTAGTAGAGATGGAGTTTCACCATGTTGGCCAGAGTAGTCTCAAACCCCTGACTTCAAGTGATCTGCCCGCCTCGGCCTCCCAAAGTGCTGGGATTGTAGGCATGAGCCACCACACCCAGCAGGAACATTTTCTTCTCTCCTGCACGTTTTCAAGAATTCCAGGACAGTGACCTTACTCCTTATTACTAAGCTAGTAAGGGGCTCTTTGCAAACAAAAACAACAGAGAAATATTGTTGTGAACAGGCATTTGGCTGACTTTTGTCAAAGTGGTTTTAACTATTTAATACAGAAGATAAGAAATAGGACTTTGTTTTTCAACTTGGTATAATTTCAGTAGGAAGTTTATGTCTACTTTCTGCTTAATGTGTTTCTTCTTAGTGTAACATGGAATTTTGGGGCAGAGATTAAGAGGTACCTGCTGAGGAAGATATTTATAAATTATGACAGCCTTCCCATGTCTGGTGGAGGGGGGCTGGAGGTTACCTGAAGGGGAATCATTACCCCCTCCCCTGCATCATATCAGGATCTCCTTTTAGTCATATGAGCCACACAGTGTATAAATTATATAGAGCCAGAACACATCTGCTGCCCAGAGGGAAGGAGACAATGGAACTGTTTGCGGCCAGATACAGGTTCCTGAAAAATAAATATCCTTCGGTTTGCCCAGCAGATCTCTAGGGACAAATGGGTCACTTTCATATTTCAAAATGGCATGCATATGGCAAGATTACAGCATACTTCAAAACAACGCGCTGCGGAAGGCCAGGGACACCTGGGTGAGGTCCTGGGCTTGCTCCTTGGTGGAGCAGTGTGCAAGGCAGATTGCTGGGGGCACAGCAGGCATGCTCAGGTATTGCGAGTGAGCACCGAGGAACCGAGGCAGCTCATGCGGCGCACCTTGGCTGAGCGCGACATGGAACAAGATATGGGCGGTCATCTTTCAGATACCCTCTGTAGCGGGGACCATCCCAGGGGAGGAACAAACCATGCAAGACTCGTCTCCAACAGCGACACCGTGTGGCAGCTACTCCAGCTGCAGGCGTGGGCCACTCAGGCTCGTATCTGGCTCAGCGGGAAGAGGCAGGACTGAGTCCCTTTGGCTCAATAAGGCCCTGGGATCATAAGCCCTGTGCCCCAAGCTTGGGCAGCCGCTCCTGCTAGTTACATTCATTTTCATCTCTCTCACAATTGCTCTATGTGTAAGCTCTATGTGTAGCTGTATTGATTTATGGGTTGCTGGTGTCTCTGAATTTCTGGTCTCTAGGTAAAAGTCAGGGCTACCCTTAATAGGCCCTGTTTTGAGGCCGGGCGCGGTGGCTCACGCCTATAATCTCAGCACTTTGGGAGGCTGAGGCGGGTGGATCATGAGGTTGGGAGATCGAGACCATCCTGGCTAACACGGTAAAACCGCGTCTCTACAAAATATTAGCCGGGCGTGGTGACGGGAGTAGTCCCAGTTACTCGGGAGGCTGAGGCAGGAGAATGGCGTGAACCCCAGAGGCGGAGCTTGCAGTGAGCAGAGATCGCACCACTGCACTCCAGCTTGGGCGACACAGTGAGACTCCGTCTCAAAAAAATAAAAATAAAAAATAAAAAATAAACCATGTTTTTCGAGAGGACCTTATAGAAGTCCCTCTGAGTAGCAACAGTATACACACTGCTGGAAAAGTACAGTTCCTTCCTGATATGGTTTGGCTGTGTCCCCACCCAAATTTCATCTTGAATTCCCATGTGTTGCGGGAGGGACCCGGTGGGAGGTAATTGAATCATGGGGGCGGGTCTTCCCCATGCTGTTCTCGTGACCGTGAATAAGTCTTACAAGATCTGATGGTTTTGAAAAACGGGAGTCTCCCTGCACAAGCTCTCTCTTTGCCTGCCACCATCTAGGTAAGATGTGTCTTGCTCCTTCTTGCCTTCCACCATGATTGTGAGGCTTCCCCAGCCACGTGGAAGTGTGGATTCTCCATTAAACCTCTTTCCTTTGTAAATTGCCCAGTCTCGGGCATGTCTTTATCAGCAGCATGAAAACAGACTAATACACCCCACTGACTGGGTAAAAAAAGGACTCAATGTTTCCAGGGCTCAACTGGCTGCTGGAATGCTATCAGACCCCTCCTCTTCGGTCCATAAGCACCCACCCCACTCGAGGTGGTGAGAAACTGTAACCCCTAACTCTGTTCTTTGCCCAGGGAACTCCCCTTTCTTTCCCCTGGGTCTCAGAAGGTCAGCAGTGCCAATGCAGCTTTCTCGTGTCTTCCTCAAATGCTATGAGCGTGAACTTCCTGCACAGAGAAAAGCTGCAGTGGGGTCCACCCTGGGACAGCGCTGCTCAATCAGGTATCAGTCAGGTGAGCATAAAGACTAATGTCACATACCTCTCTTCCCTACAGCCGAAGAAAGTGCCTGAAAAAGAGACCGAGTGGGCTGGACTAACCTTTAGTATTTAAGTACCGTTTTCTCACACGTCTTAGTCACATAGGGAAGCCACTAAAAGGTGAATTGTAAGTGGGGGGAAGAAAATGGATCTGTGGAAATTAAATGGAAAGTTATTTGAAATATGATGGAAGTGACACTCTGCAATTTGCCTCCCAGCCCAGGTCACAGACTTTCCATCCATCTCAGTGTGTCTCACCCTTCACTCAAAGCACCTGTTGATGCCAGGTGTGCTGGCTGTCTCAGAAGACCATGAATGAATATAGGATTCTTCAGACCTCCCTATTTTGTTAGGGAGTATAATCCCAGGGAGCAATGCTGAGGGAGAAAGGGAAGGAAGCAGAGAAGGAAAGAGAACCAACTCAGGGGGGCCAGTTACTGAGCTGCCTGCCACCAAGTGCCGGTGATGGCTACATCTGTGGGCACTCATTCAAAATATATTTATTTAACACTCATTAAACCCCAGGTATTTCTCAGAGAAATCATGGGAATGGCATCTAAAGTCTGTCCATGGGAGTTCAGGGAAGGGAAGAATTTACCATCATCTCTTGCTTTCATTGGGCAAAGATTCACCCCAGAGGGCATTAACTCCCCAACGCTTCCAGCTTGCACATGTATGGGCACCAGGCAGGTCTCTGCCCTGAGCGAGGAGGTGATCAGTGTGCACATAGGCAAGGCACTGTTGTACCTGTGTGATGTCAACTGGAACCCATGTGCCACAGCAGCTGAGACAAGAGGCAGGTGAGGGCAAGAGGATCTGAAGCACCATCCTGGGAAGCATTAGAAGAACAGGACTGTAGCAACTGTTTGCAACTCTGCACTGGGACATCTAGACCTGTGTCTTGGTGGCAGCCAGTATAATGCGAAAGAGCCAGACTCTCCCAGAGACCCAAGTGACACCAAGCACGCACTAAGTCTAAGCAGTAAATGGGACTTCACAGGCCTTTGTGGTCTTCTGAAAACGTTCTATGCTCTGGTTCATAATCCACATCCTCCACCACTTTGGAACCCAGCAGAATCACAATCCAACTCTCTCTACTCCAGGAAGCCAGTTAGAAAAGAGGTGTCACAAGTCTGCCGTCAGCCCATGTTCAAGTCCAGGTCTGCCACCTACTGGCTTCGTGACCTTCTGCAAGATTCCTAAACTTCCTTGAGCCTCAGTGTCTTCCTCTGTAAAATGGGAAGTTGTGCTATCAAACGACATCATTGAATGTAATGTTTAGCCAGCCCATTGTCCAGCTCCAGCTCCCCATAAATCCTCCACAAATAGAAGTTGTTGTGATTATTATGCCGCCAAACTCTGTGTACCTCTGGGAGTATCAGGTTTCTCGGGGGAAAATTAGGATGGTGTGATACACTGAAAGGATTCTAAACCTTTAAATATATCATCAACTTCTCCCCCATTGTGGGCAAATAGGAAACTTGGCAACAGGAAAATGGGCTGAAATAGAAATAAAATTGGGTAGTAAAATTAGCATCACATTTTTCCATCTTTGTTCAGGGCCCATCAGGAGTGGGCCGGTTCTGGAAAAAGGGAAATGAATTCACCCTAAAAGAGAATCTGGTATTCTTTGCCCCACTGTCAGACTCAGTGTTTCATCCTCAAGGCGATGCTTGTGAATGACTTCATACTTTTATGAAAATAGTCCCAAGTGCTTAACTTTTCATAAGCAGACATACCCTATTCCTTGACACGAAGAGGTTCCATGCTACTTTGCTTTTTGAGTACTTAACAATCAAGGCCGGACGCAATGGCTCATGCCCACAGTAATCCCAGCACTTTGGGAGGCTGAGGCAGGTGGATCACTTGAGCCCAGGAGTTCAAGACCAGCCTGGCCAACATAGTGAAACCCTGTCTCTACTAAAAATACAAAAATTAGCCAGGCATAGTGGCTCGCACCTGTAATCTCAGCTACTCAGGAGGCTAAGGCAGGAAAATCTCTTGAACCTGGGAGGCAGAGGTTGCAGTGAGCCGAGATTGTGCCACTGCACTTGAGCCTGAGTGACAGAGTGAGACTCTGTCTCAAAAAAAAAAAAAAAAAGGAAGAAAAGAAGAAAGGAAGAAAGAAAGAGAGAAAAGAATCGTAGCTTTTTTTTCTTGCTTTCAGTTAGTTAAGGACTTTATTGCCCCCCCCCCCCCCCCCAGGTGTCTACACAGCTCTGAATTTGTGCCAGGCCTCACACTGGGCTTGGGGATAGGGAGCTGAGCCTCTAGGGGAAAATTGCTTAGAAGGGAACACACAACCCGAGATAGGTGCACATAAAGAGGCAGGCATTTGTTTAACAGACACTCACTGAGCACTACCTAAGCCCAAGTGCTGTGCTGAAAGTCAAAGACTGAGTGCTGGCCGGGCACAGTGGCTCATGCCTCTAATCCCAGCACTTTGGGAGGCTGAGGTGGGAGGATCACTTGAGCTCAGGAGTTCAAGACCAGCCTGGGCAATATAGTGAAACCCCATCTCATTTTTAAAATAAAATTAAGACAACACAAAGCCTTAGTGCCTGCCCTCTTGCAAACTTAGTATCTAGAGGAGGATACTGACAAATAGATGATTACAATACAACGGGGCTGAGAATGGGAACGGGAGAGCACACCAACATGCCCTTTCTAGAGATGTAGCTCCAAGAGTCCACACCAAGCTTCAATGCAGCTAAGCCAGCCTACACTGAGTTCCCGGCTCACCTCAGTCTTCCAGTCTCTGGTTATTGGTTCAGACCACTCCTTCCACTTAAATGGAACGTTTATATTTTATGTTTATCAAATAAGCATCAATTTTTTAAAGGATTAATGAGCATTCATCTACAAGATCTTTTTCTACCCAAGTCAAAGCCACCAATTTGTATTACCAAAATTTCCCAGGGCCCAGGGCCATGAGGTTTAGAGAAAGGGAGAATTTCCTCTCGCCCCATAAAAGGCCTGCTTAGTGAGTTCCTCTTTCCAGTCTCAGAACTGCCTCTTCCCAGAGATGACAATGTGTGAGTCCATACCCTTTGGTGGAAGTGTTCCACCCCATGCCCAGGAGCTGTATCAGGGGAGGCTATACTCATGCAGTGTGAGAGGCGAGGGAATGAGGATGTAGCTCTATCTCCCAAATTATCAAAAGAATGGACAGCTCCTTGCCTTTCCATTTTCAAATGTTTTATTGATACATAACATTCATATAGAAAATTGCACAAATCATATAGCTAGATGAATTCTCTCGAAGGAATACCTCCCTCCATAAAACTACCCAGGTCAGCAACTATGTTTACACTTTTGATATGTCTTAAACTCTAGGTTATTCCATCTTAAAGAGTTGAGATTTGCTGAACCCAGACCAAGTCTGTGTGGTCCTTTCTCCAGCACAAGGCCAAGGCGATGCCAGCCTGCTCTTCCTGCGTACTTGGGGTCTCTGCTCCTCATTCCAGCAAACAGCGAAGTTGGACCTAATATACACAGCTTCACAAGAAACACAGCAGTGTTTGCAGACAAGCCACAGTGTGAGTTCACAGGCGGAAAGAAGCCGTTTCCTAAAGGAAACATTGGCTGCAAAGATACACCTCTGCCTACCATGAGACAGCCTTTGAATCCTTAAACAGGGCAGCAATGACTGCTTCCAGCCATAGCCTCTCAATTAAACAGTCCATTCAGGTAGACTTCTCTTAAAAAGGAACAGTTTCCATTAAAAGCATATTCAAGACTTTACCCCTTGCATGACTAAAAACCCTTGAGGGTGCTGAAATGATCTTTTCCCCATCTTTTATCACTCCTAGAAAGGTTTCAAAAACTACAATTAAATTTCACTTTCCCCCAGAGGCCTCTGAAAGGAGGATGCTTCTCCCTAGCACACAACATAGGGAGCTTTGCCAGGAGACGGAGGCAGCAGAAGAGACATTTCACTGCGATCCTGGGACCACCTGCCATACCCACAAATATTCTCTTTCCTTCAAGATCAGCTAAAGTCCAATTCCTGCTCAGTCTTTCGTGCCCACTCCAGGGACCTCATCTGGTATTTGCCAAACACTTTCTCATATACTAAATCTTTGTACTTGCCCTGGTACCTTATTGTTATCTAAGGCTCAGACAAACTCATTTACTCCACAGACTTCCCAAACATCCCCTTGGTGCCAGACATTGAGTTAGGAGCTGAATACATCAGGGACAGCTTACTGATCACCAAATTTTATCTCCCCTTTTAATAAAGTTGTCCCTGGGAGCTGGCTTCCAGACCAGGAACTACATCTCCCATCCTCCTTGCATTAGATGGGGCCATGTGGCCATTTCTCAACAAACGTAAGTGAGTAAAAGTGATGTGTGTCATTCCTGAGAATAAGTGTTAAGAAGTGTGGCTGCCCTACCCCCTCTTCCCTTATCCACTGGCTGGATACAGAGGACTCCAAAGCTGCAAGGCATGGAAAAGCATGCTGCAAGGCATGGAAAAGCCACAGAGTAGGAGCCAGAGTCCCCAGATCACAAAGGAAGGGAAAATCACCTACCAACCCAGAATATCTGCATGGGCCTATTATGTGATTGAGAAATGGATTTCTGCTGTGCTAAGCTACTGAACCATGCAGGATTATTTGTTACAGCACTAGTATTACTCTGACTTTACACTGAAAAAGAGATGCTCTCTATCACAGAGATGCTGATGTACAGAACATTTAGACTTGCATTTTAGAAATCTCTTTTTAAGTCAGGCACAGTGGCTCACACCTGTAATCCCAGCACTTTGGGAGGCTGAGGCAGGTGGATCACCACGTCAGGAGTTTGAGACCAGCGTGGCCAATATGGTGAAACCCCATCTCTACTAAAAATACAAAAAAATTATCCAGGAATGGTGGCGTGCACCTGTAGTCCCAGCTGCTCAGGAGGCTGAAGAAGGAGAATCGCTGGAACCTGGGAGGCAGAGGTTGCAGGGAGCTGAGGTCATGCCACTGCACTCCAGCCTGGGCAACAGAGCAAGACTCTGTCTCAAAAAAAAAAAAAAAGGAATCTCTTTCTAGCAACAAGATGGAGAATAGACTGAAGTGCCTCCTAAGAAGGGATATAGATATAGATATAGATATAGATATAGATATAGATATAGATAGATATGGATATAGATATAGATATAGATATAGATAGATATAGATATAGATATAGATATAGATAGATATGGATATAGATATAGATATAGATATAGATAGATATAGATATAGATATACACACACCTATATATGTATATATATATATACCCACCTATATATACATATATATATCAGCTATTAATTTTATTTTTTCAAATCCAACATTTATTCTCCCTTCTTATAACATCCTAATTTTCCTTAATCCATGTAGTTTAAGTAGAACTGATTAAGTAGAACCACTTCTAAAGGTCAATCAGAGCCATCAGAGCTACACTGGGGCCTTTTCTGGAAGAATGAGAGAGAGGCACCCTCTTTCCTCAGTGGTCTACTAAGAGATAGACTGTGGGACTGGTGCCTGCGGCAGCCATCTTGCCTCCATCAGTGGAGAGATTGCTGAAAATGGAACGAAGGAGGAGAGGAGGTGGAGCGGGTTCATACATCTGGCCTATGATCCATTTTCCTCCCAATCACTAGGGGGATTTGTAGAGAAAGAGGACAAATGACCTGGTCTAATTTATTTGTAAATATGCTGATAACTGACCTCTTGATAAATAGTTTCAAGAAGAAAAGCCCTTATTTATGGAACGTTGTTAGCAAGATGTCCCTGGCCTAGAACTGCTTATGGTAAACAAATCTAGAATCGATGGATAAATGAGGCACATAAAAATTGAAAATGGCCCATAAGCTCAGTAACAATCTTGCAAGAAAATGGAGATGTCTCATAATATAAACACTCCTTGCTGTGTAAGATGAACACAAACATTACTTAGAGACCTCATCTTATTACTCTCAGCCAGAAAGCATGTCTCATACAGGAAAGAAGGACCTGGGGAACCACATGGGATATCTCACAGCTTTCTCTGTATTCAGTCATCTATTGCTGTGTAACAAATTTCTTCAAAATTTAATGGTTTAAACAACATCGTTTTATTCTCTCTTGTGTTCTCTATGGGTCAGGAATTTGGACAGGGCACAGCTGGGTCAGATTTTCTTTGCTCCATAGTGTCTGTGGCCTCCCCTGGAAACACTGAGAAACTGGAAGTGACTCAGTGGCCGGGGCTGGAATTGCCGGAAGTCCTGTTCGCTCGCATGTCTGGAGATGGGTGCTGCCTGGGAGCTCAGCCCATGCTAAGGATGGCGTTCCTCCCCTCAGCCCATGCTAAGGATGGCGTGGCCTCTCCACAGCTTTCTTTGCTTCCCCACAGCATAGTGGCTGGACTCCAAGACTGCAAATCCCAAGAGGAACAGGCAGAAGCCATATCACCTTTTATGACCTAGACCCGAATGTCATCTAGTGCCACTTCTGTGGTGCTCACATGCCCACCCAGGTGCAATCGAAGGCAACACGGACCTCACCTCTTGAGGGAAAGGTGACAGTGTCACACAATGAGAAGGGCACATGGGATGGGAGAGCTTGCTGGAACCATCATGGAAAGTGCACTCTGCCTCATGGTGCTTTCCCCTGTGCCATCTGATTGCTTATATATTTGAAATTACTAGTAAAGGTGAGATCTCCAATTTGACAGAGGAATTCAGAGTCAAGAGATAATGAACAAGAAAAAGACTTAATGGGCCGGGTACGACGACTTACGCCTGTAATTCCAGCACCTTGGGAGGCCAAGGCAGATGAATCACTGGAGACCAGGAGTTCAAGACCAGCCTGGCCAACATGGCGAAACCCCATCTCTATTAAAAAGTACAAAAAATTAGTCGAGCGTGGTGGTGCATACCTGTAACCCCAGCTACTTGGGAGGCTGAGGCAGGTGGATCGCCTGAGCCTGGGAGGCGGAAGCTGCAGTGAGCCAAGATCGCACCACTGTATTCCAGTCATGGTGACAGAGTAAGACTGTCTCAAAAACAAACAAACAGACAAACAAACAAAAAAGAAAGATAGTTAATAACCATGTCTGTGCTCTGTATCCGGCTGTGCCTGAAGTCAAAATAATCCTAGTGCTGCCCAACTGCATGAGCCAATACATCCTCCTTTTTATGTAAGCCTGTTTAATTTGAGTTTTCTTTCCCTTGTAATCAAAATATTTAAGAATAATATAGTGTGTATACATTATTTACCACCCTATAAGGTGGTACTTTAAACTGTTTTTTGTTTGTTTGTTTATGAGATGGAGTCTCACTCTGCTGCCCAGGCTGGAGTGCCGTGTGGCACAACTTCGGCTCACTGCAACCTGTGCCTCCTGGGTTCAAACAATTCTCCTGCCTCAGCCTCCCGAGCAGCTGGGATTACAGGCACGCACCACCACACCCAGGTGATTTTTGTATTTTTAGTAGAGAAGGGGTTTCACCATGTTGGCCAGACTGGTCTCAAACTTCTGACCTTGGGTGTTCCACCCACCTTGGCCTCCCAAAATGCTGGGATTACAGGCATGAGCCACCACGCCTGGCCACTTTAAGCTGCTTATAAAAATATATACATACTGGGCTGGATATGGTGGTTCACACCTGGAGGCTAATAGTTCAAGACCAGCCTGGGCCACATGGCAATACTCCATCTCTACAAAAGAAATTTTTAATTAGCTAGGTGTGGTGGCTTATGCCCTGTTATCCCAGCACTTTGGGAGGCTGAGGCAGGAGGACTGCTTGAGGCCAGTAGTTCAAGATCAGCCTGGCAACATAGTGAGACCCTGTCTCTACAAAAAGTAAAAATAGAAATACAGATTTGGTCAGCAATAATACTTTTAAAAGCTGAGTATAGACAAGACATTCTGCTAAGTGCTGAAAATAAATGGATCAACACAATAGGCAAGATTTCTGACCTCGTGGAGCTTCCTTCCAGCAAGAATCATCATCATCAGATAAGTGACAGTTGAGGCCATGGGTGTGCATGAGGCCAACCAGGAATGTAGTCTTGGGTAAGTTGCAGACTGTACTTCAGGGCTAAGCTGAGGCAAGGATCCCTCAAAGGAGACTGAGAAGTAATGGCCAGAGAGGCGAGATTAAAACCATAAGGAATGTCCTAAAAGCCACCCAGGAGAGAGTATGTAGACTGTATATGAAAGTGTTTAGGCTGGGCGCGGTGGCTCACACCTGTAATCCCAGCACTTTGGGAGGCCAAGGTGGGTGGATCATGAGATCAAGAGATTGAGACCATCCTGGCCAACATGGTGAAACCCCATCTCTACTAAAAATACAAAAATTAGCTGGGCATGGTGGAGGGCACCTGCAGTCCCAGCTACTCAGGAGGCTGAGGAGGGAGAATCGCTTGAACCCGGGAGGTGGAGGCTGCAGTGAGCCGAGATCACACCACTGCACTCCAGCCTGGTGACAGAATGAGACTCCATCTCAAAAAAAAAAAAAAAAAGGGTTTAGTAAGGTATTATGCAATAATACCTTCAATAATTATTATTTTTTGCTCTCATCTCTACCTTTTTAAAATCATTTTTTAGGTATTTGCCTTACCTGAGTTTCTTGAGGATGGGGACATTTTCCACCTTGGTGCCCTTGAATGACCTGGTGAGTGTCTTCCATGCTAAGTCAGTGTTTGTGGAAGTATCATGTCTGTTCATTATTGTGAGTGAGAGAAAGAGAGAGAGAGAGAGTGTGTGTGTGTGTGTGTGTGTGTGTTGGATAATCAAGCTACTTGAGGGCAGGGGCTGGAGAGAGGCTTTGGTTTGAGTTCTTTATCATCAGATGCCCTAGCAATTAAGTCACTCAATCAATATGTGTTGAAGTTATTTCTCCTCTGTTCCAGTAGCTAAGGCTTCATGTATGATCTCTGAGCTCAGATGTGCCGCCTGTAGGGAAACACTTTGTTTACTGCTCTCTAATCACTGTTGTTCCTTTGCACAGGGTGTTCTCACAGGACTATTTTTGTTTCATTGTTACAATCAAGGTTTCCAAGACTAATAAGCAGAGCACTTGACCTAAACAAACCAGTTCAACTGAGATATGAATAGGCAGCCATAGCTGCACAGAAATCATGACCAGAAAGGACCTAAGGGGCATCTAATGATGGATGAGTCTAGGCCAGCTGCCTTGTTACACAAATGAGGAATAAGTATACAGAGAATTTCCAAAAATTGTCCAAGGACACAGCTAGTTAATGGCAGAGCTAGAATTGGAATTAAATACACAGACTCCCAGGCCTTTGATCCTTATACCATTCCCAAGGTTTCCTCTTAAACTGAGTTCATCTATAAGCCTAGAGTACTGCACCCTAAGTGATTCTGCAATTCACATGTGATGTGATTAATGCTCCAGAGGGACTGCTAATAGTCCAGCTCTCTGGGTGGGCACAGATGAACGAATACATGAATTGCTGATCACACCACTGCATGGTTATTTCCATAACTTATATACTAATGTTTCTAATCAACATTCATTATGGCATAATATTTGTAAAGGCCTGAGACTGGAAAGTTTTTCAGACTCAGATCTTATACTCTTTGCAAGACCTTTGTATCACCATATTTCTTTAAGCAGCTGCCGCTTTAGGGCAGCCGGATGAGAAAATACCATCAATCATGCAAAGCAACAGCAGCAGCAGCAAATTTAAAGTGGTCGTCACTCCTGTCATCTCACCTTAGTTCCTAATCCTTTTGTGACACGATCATCTTCTCCAGTGGCAACTAATTATGATGTCACAAATAGAGGATTGTAACTGTAGTCGAGGAATAAACAGTAGGAGGAGAAGAAAGATCCTGTTTCCATGTCAGTGTTTCTGGAAAATTTGCTTTGAGGGAACACACAAAATAGAAAATCTACTTTATTTTCACATTTAATAAGAAGAAGAATAAGAATATCTAACATGTCTTGAGTCTCTTTCTAAGAGCCAAATACTTTGCTGAGTTCTTTTTCACATACGTGATCCCAGTTAATATCTATAACAATCCTGCAAAGGAGAAATTAGTCACAATTCACCAAAATGGAAAAGTAGATTTAGAAAAGTTAAGTAAATTCCCCAGAGTTTTTATAGCTAGCAAGTGGCAGAACCAAAATTTCCTACAAGTGAGCTATGGGATGAAATTAGATCTTCAAAATATGGAATAAGATATGGAAAAAATCCATAGACCCATAGGTTCTTAAAGAAACCACAAATGGCAGACAGAAGTTATTGTCCCTTTTATAGATGAAGTTCCTGACACCGGGAGATGTTTAAAAGCTTTCCCAAATTCCCAGAGTTAGTAAGTAGCAGAAGAAAAAAAAACAACACCTTTCCTTTTTTTTTTTTTTGAGACCTGGCTCTGTCACCCAGGCTGAAGTGCAGTGGCACAATCTCTGCTCACTGCGAACCTCTGCCTCCCAGGCTTAAGCGGTTGTCTCACCTCAGCCTCCCAAGCGGCTGGGACTACAGGCATGCACCACCGCACCCAGCTAATTTTTTTTTTTTTTTTTTGTAGAAATGGGGTTTGGCCATGTTGCACACACTTGTCTTGAATTCCTGAGCTCAAGCAATCTGCCCACCATAGCCTCCCAAAGTGCTGGGATTACAGGTGTGAGCCATGGCACCCGGCCAAAAAACCTTTTCTGTTCGTACTCCAGCACACTGCCCTATAAGTAACTTTAATCATTACTGAGCATCTAATATATACTAGGAACTGTTCTGGACACACAACTTATCTCATTGAATTCTTGCAACAATCTTATCAGGCAGTTATCACTATCCTCATTTTCCTCATTAGGAAATTGAGGCAAAGAGAAATGGAAAATTTAAATACACCAAAACCCAGGTCTCCCTACCTCTGGTTTGACTTATGTCACATTATGTACTAAACACTGGAAGACTGAATTTCCTTCATCATCAAAAAAATAAACTTTCACTCACCTACCACGTGCTTCAAATTTCTGTCATTTGATTCATTCCTTCCAAATTATGACATTATATTATTAGAAGAAAATGTCTGCTGGGTGCAGTGGCTCATGCCTGTAATCCCAGCACTTTGGGAGGCTGAGGCTGGCAGATTGCCTGAGGTCAGGAGTTCAAGACCAGCCTGGTTAACATGGTGAAACCCTGTCTCTACTAAAATACAAAAATTAGCCAGGTGTGGTAGTGCATGCCTGTAGTCTCAGCTACTTGGGAGGCTGAGGTAGGAGAATTGCTTCAACCCGGGAGGTGGAGGTTGTAGTGAGCCAAGATAGCACCACTGCATTCCAGCCTCTGTGACAGAGCAAGACTCTGTCTCAAAAAAAAAAAAAAAAGTCAAATGTCCACCAATATCAGTCTTCCCTTCCTCATTACTAAGTCCCCTTGCAGTTTGCAGTGGAATGTGAGGAGAAGCAAAACGTGCTACCTACCTCTGGCCTCCACCTCAAGACCATGGGTGTGTCTCCTTTGTGTGCCCTTCCCTGTGGCTGGACATTGACATGAAGGCACCTGAGCTTCAGCTATGCGGATGAGAGCAACACCCTCAGAGACTGTGGAAAAGTGAAATGGAAGAAGCCTAAATCCTTGAGTGACTCTATGGAGCAGACCCACCTACAAATCTGGCACATTTACTTCATAATGTTTTCTGAGAAAGAGGAAAAATTCTGTCCTTTTTGAGCCACCAAATTATTGAGCAATAATAAATATCTATTGTTTTAAGCCACTGAGTTACCTTGTCACATAGCAGTAGCAGCTGATGCAGGTAGTATACTGAACATCTTTCACCAGGCCTATTCATGGTTCTAGCAACAGGAAGTGACTAGCTAAGCAGAAAATAATTTCTTGAAAGAGTATTGCATGATCCGTAGAATTAAGAGGAAGCCTGCAGAAGCAACTTCAGGAAAACAGGCAGGAAGAAGGGAAGTTAGGCAGTTGGACTCATGCCCCAAAATTATTATACCATAGGAACCACTTGGCGATGTCACCCCGGTGGCCACTGCAGGACCCTGGACACTAGACACCAGAGCTAACAGCAGGAACTGGATGTCATATGTGTCACCATGACCACCATGGCTCCTGGAGTCCGTTGTCACTGCTATCAGAACAAATTTCCCCCCATGCTTGCCTCCTTGCCTCTCTTGTGCCAGAGTCTAAGCCAAGGCCAGAGACTCTGACTGGCCATACCCAGATTAAGTATCCAAGCTTTGCCTGCTCAGGAAGGGGGTCCGTAGCCGGCTCTTTCAGCAATTCTAGTCCCATTACAACTCCTATAGGAGAGATGTTCAGTTGTCGGGCAGCCAAAACATAAAAATAAAAGACTACAAATTGTCCTCCCAGAAGAAAAATGCTTCCAGATCAATATGGTTCTGTGGAAACTCTCAGGTTTTAAAAGCTCTCTGATGGCTGTTGGTTCCTCCAAGCTCTTTATATTCAACTTCCTGGTTTATATTCATCAAGGACTCTTTCCATTATGAGTGACAGAAACTTAATTAAAACTATTACGGTATTTTTTTCAAAAAGAAGGGGGCTTACAGGCTCAAACAAGTAAAAAGCACAGGCATGTCTAGGTTCAAGGGCCTGCATGATGTCATCGGGCCCCTTCTCTCCCAGTCTCTGCTCTGTGTCCCTGAAGGCCCTCCATTGTTACTGTGGTCCTCCCTGTCACTTCCTGAGGCATGTGTTCTCTCCTCCTCATGCACCAGACCAGAGAGAGGTCCTCTCCTCAGCAGTTCACAAAAATCCTGGGATGGCATCTCAATGGGATCTAACATGCCATTGCTGAGCCAGCCACCAAGGGCAGGGAGTACAGCAGGTCACATTGCTACACCTAAAGCCAGCTCCAGCTGGGCACAGTAGCTCACCCCTGTAATCCCAGCACTTTGGGAGGCCGAGGAGGGGGGATCACAAAGTCAGGAGTTCAAGACCAGCCTGATCAACATGGTGAAACCCCATCTCTACTGAAAATACAAAAATTAGTCGAGCATGGTGGTGCACACCTGTAATCCCAGCTATTCAGGAGGGTGAGGCAGGAGAATCGCTTGAACCTTGGAGGCAGAGGTTACAGTGGGCTGAGATCTTGCCACTGCACTCCAGCCTGGGTGACAGGGTGAGACTCTGTTTAAAAAAAAAAAAAAAAGAAAAGAAAACCCAGCTCCACCCAAACCAAGGGGCAGTCAAACTAAAGGGCAGTGAATGCAGGCTTGCATTCACTCAGGAAAAGCAGGCTGCTAATATCAGAGGGAAAAGGGAAAGGAAGCTGGGTAGGCAAAAACAAGAGATGTCTATTACAAGGGTCAATCAGCGGCCTAGCCCAGGGTCCCATGGGTTGCAACAGAGGTTTTAAAATATAAACCAAATAAAGGAGCCCCAAGAAATCAGGGCTCTATCTCCCACCTTCAGTGAAGTTTAGCTTTGCACTAACAATATAGACCTGAGCATTTGTCTAAAAGGATAAAGACACAGTTTGCTGTAGTAGAACAGGGTGTCTTAACCTCGGCACTGTGGACATTTGGGGCTGGCTGATTCTTTGTTGCAGGGGTTGCTCTGTGCGTTGTAGGATGTTTAGTAGCATCCCTGATCTCTGTCTGCCCACTGGATGCCAATACCACTCTCACCTTCAGCTGCAGCTGTGAAACCAAAAATGTCTCCAGACATTGGCAAACATCCCCTGTGAGGAGAAATTGCTGCCCCATCCCCCACTGAAAACCACCGTGGTAGAAGGCACAATAGCAGAAAGGAAGGGTTCTAAACACGCGACTCAGCCGGGTCCCTCTGAAGTCCTGGGGCCTGTACAGCTGGAGTCCGGGGCAGAACTGGGTTTGTAGAGGCTGGATGACAGAGCCAGAAATCTCCAGGCCTGTTCAAATCCTTGTTTGGGCCCGGCCTCAGTGGCCCCAGGGTATCTCCTCTAATTCAAGTTTAACGTGATCACAAGTTCTACCACTTACTGAGTGCCTTACAAGCCCTCCCCCGGTGCACTTTCTCACTTAACCATCACATCGACACTCCAGTACAGGAGTTTCACAAAGGCAGAAACTGAAGCTCTGAGAAATTAACTGCCCCCAAAATCACAGTTAGTAGGCCAGGTGCAGTGGCTCACCCATGTAATCCCAGCACTTTGGGAAGCTGAGGCAGGTGGATCATTTGAGCCCAGGAGTTTGAGACCCGCCTGGCCAACATGGCGAAATCCCATCTCTACTAAAAAATACGAAAAATTAGCCAGGCATGGTGGCACACTCCTGTAACCCCAGCAACTCAGGAGGCTGAGGAGGGTCAGCTGAGCCCAGGAGGTCAAGGCTGCAGTGAGCCGAGATCGCACCACTGCACAATAGCCTGGGCAACCGGAGTGAGACCCTGTCTCAAAAAGAAAAAAAATTACAGTTAGTAAATGCCCGAACTGGGATTCAAATCGATGTCTTGGTCTCCAGGGTCCTTGCCCATTTCCAATATACCCTGGGGCCTCTCTGCATTTCCACCTCTGATGGTATTCCCCATCCAGGCTCCCATGACTGCGGTTTCTGTTCCAGGTTCTCATTTCTTTGAGATTTTATTTTATATTTTCTCTCATTCTTCTGTCTGCACTATGTGGATTCTGCTTTAAGAGCTTAATCTCTTTATCCCTCTACAGGTCTAAAATAACAAAGGAACCTAATGACAGTAATGATAACTATTGCTCACCCTCACATGAATGACCACACTTCACTATTTCTCTTGGAGATCTGGGCATTTTAGAGATTTGTTTCATGCATTGATTTAGAATTACAGGATTTAAATTTATCACTTGAGAGGCATCATAGCATGCTGAAGGGGCAAATGCCTGGGACTCAGAGGACCTGGATTTTCACTCTGGTCCTGCTGCAGACATGCTGTGTGACCTCAAGAAAATGACTTAACATCTCTAGATCTCATTTGTTTAACTATAAAATTGGGAGTTTGGAATTTTTTTTCCTCATAGAGACAGGGTCTCACTCTGTTGCCTATGCTGGAGTGCAGTGGTATGATTGAAGCTCACTGCAGCCTCAAACTTCTGGGCTCAAGTGATCCTCCTGTCTCAGCCTCCTGAGTAGCTGGGACTTCTGGCTCATACCACCACACCTGGCTAATTTTTGTATTTTTTTGTAGAGAAAAAGTCTCACTATGCTGCTCACACTTATCTCAAACTCCTGGCCTCAAGCAATCCTCCCACCTGGGCTTCCCAAATTGCTGGGATTGTTGCCTTGAGCCATCACACGTAGCAGCCTGGAATTATCAGTCTACAAGAATTCTTCCAGCAATCTGATGAAGGCACTAGTCTAAAGTTAACTCCATAACCATTTAAAAAATCTTTAAAATATTCAGAATAGGTTTAAAATAAGTAGCAAGTGCTGCTTCACAGGGAGGTGGCTGGAGAGAGCTCTCTGAGTAAAATAACAGCTTATAGCTGACTTCAGTTCCATGAGGACAGAGAAGGGGGCAGGGCTGTGTCACCCGAGTCTTGATATAAACATTAATTAAAAATGCATGCCCAGGCAGAAGGAGGACACCCGGTGCATTAGTGATAGCCCTCGGATGTCTACGTTGCAGGATTGACAGGAATCTGGACAGGAGGCAGGAGGTGAAGCATGCACTGAGGCCCTCTGAGGAACAGGGTAGGCAGAGAGCCAGCTCAGAAGTCTCTCCCCATGGGATTTAGGGTGTAACCCTGGCACAGAAGGAGCCGACCACTGAGTATTAGGTGAGCATGTTTCATTTAGCAGGAGACGTGGGGACAGACACTGCATCTCTCACACCCCAGAGCACTCACAGGCCAGCCGCCAGCCTTCTGCCTCGAAGCCTGCAGGCCATGACAGAAGACAGCTACACCACAGTCAGAAACGGGAGCCCTGAAGCAGAGAGGCCTGTCCCTCCTGCCAGGAGCAAGTGACCTCTGGAGATAGGAAGGACTTTGTAGCGTGGGCATCCTTCCTCGCTCTCCCTCTCTCTTGCTGATCCCTAGGCCAGCTGCTGTCCAGTCGTTTCTGTTTTGAATCCTCTAATGGATCCTCAGAGCCTAAGAATCGGAAACTTATCTGAGCTTTGTGGTAGAGAGGGTTGGAGAACTCAAGGACAAACCCCTGGGGAATAGCCAGAAAAAGGAGTCTCTCCCTCTTTCTGCCTCCACCATAGGCCATGTCCCACCTCCTGCTGCCTGGCCACAAACTCCATGTGGGACTATGGCCCAGTGGATCTGAGAAGCCACCCAGTTCCTCCCCCGGCTCCTCAAGTCCTGTGCAAATACAAAGGTCAAGCTAGGTAAGCACAGGCTTCTTTCCTGGTCACAGTAACAGGGAGTCTGTTGCAAGCAATGGAGAGAATTTTGGAATGTCACATAGCTCCTGGCTGGGCAAGGTGGCTGGGAGTCATCCCGCCTGCAGGTAGACAGAGGGCGTAGAGCTCAGGGATCATGAGTAAGCAGTGGGAAGTGGACATTGGTTTTTGTTTTGGCTTGGGATATGGTTTTTTTTTTTTGGTTTTTATTTATTTATTTATTTTTGAGACAGCTCTATTACCCAGGCTGTACTGCAGTGGTGGAATCATAGCAAACTCCTGGGCTCAAGTGATCCTCACACCTCAGCCTCCCAAATAGCTGGGACTACAGGCATGTGCCATCACACCCAGCTAATTTTTTAAAGTATTTTTTAGAGGCAGGGAGTCTCACTATATTGCCCAGGCTGATCTCAAACCCCTGGCCTCAAGTGATCCTCCCGCCTTGGCCTTCTAAAGTCCTGGGATTACAGGTGTGAGCCACTGTGCTCAGCCCAAGAATGGACACCTTGAGAGTGCCTAGACTTAGAGTCTGTATAGCAGAAGCATGTAGACTGAGAAGACGGATAACAAAAAACATCATAGTAAAATTTCCTCCTCAACACAGATGAGATGCTGTGTTTCCAGTGCCAGATCACTTTAGGATTATCAGGAAGGACAATGGTGAGAACTGTCACATAAAAAGTTTGCAAAAATTCTAAAGTCACAGCTAAAAGAATAGTCAGCAGTGGCTCCTCCGTGCCTTCCAAGCTTTTAACGATGTGCTAAGAAAGCTTCACTGACTCCTCCAGGCAGAATGAAGCATCCTCCATCCACGCAACCCCTACCTCCCCTATTATATCCAGAGAGGGCGTGGCCTTCATCTGCTTTGTTTACCCTTGGACTCTCAGTATTTGGAACAGCCTTTGGCACATGGGAGAGACTCAATTATCTGAAGGTTGGATGAATAAATGAATGATTATTTAATCATTCATCTTCCTACTAAACCATATACCCCTTTAAATAACTTATTTTTATATCCACAGGCCCTGTAGCAGTGTCTGGCACACACTACGTGATGATTAAATGTTTTTTGAATGGAGCGAAAGTTTCTGACGCCAGCAGCAGGCACTGTTTGCTCTCTGGCTGCCCTGGGAATTGGGCACTCCCACCCCACACCCTCATCCCTCATCTAAGATTTACATGAATTTCTGAGTTTTTCCCTTGACAAGGAATACATTCACTTCTTTCCCCTCCAAACACATGTGTGTGAATCATTTGTTTTGGCTAAAGATCAAGCCAGGCAAACACCTAGCCCCCTCCAACGTCAGAAAAACAAACACAGGATGAAGTGAGGATGCGGCTTCAAGAGGAGAAAATGTCTGCCCGTTTTGGCTCATTTGGGGAGTTTATTTTATAAGAAACTGTATTTGTAGGATTATAAATGAGAACGTCCAGACCTCCCAGGCTCTATGTGGGGAGGCTAAACCTCCCCCATCAATCCCCTCGGGGTGTGTGGCTCCGGGACAGCACCCCCACCACCATATCTGCATAATAGACATAATTACTATTATCAGGGTGAGTGACAGAAACACTGTCATTAAAGATGTTGCATAATCTTACTTTTTTGTTTTTGCCTATGGTAAATTAAGATAGTTTTGCTCTTGCCTTGAAAGGATTCAGCTGTCCAGCTTCTCCTCCCATCCTCCTTCCTCCCTCCCTCCCAACCCATTTCCCTCCCTCATCCTCCCGATTCCTCCTCCTTTTTGTTCCTATACCCGTTATCCATGGACTGGACTCCCAGTATTTTTCTCTGGAATCTAACCAAAAGCCTCACCTTTGTCCTTTCAATGTTGGGTTGAGACGTGTTCCCTGATTGGGTCACCATCCTCTGTTTAGGAGTCTGGGGATCCATTCCTCCTCACCCCCACCCCAGTGGGCTGTCCAACTGTCTTGTCCTGGAATTACTGCTATGTTCAGGCTTCCCTTCGGAAACGCATTTGTTGCACGGAACTCTCGGGTGTGGCTTTTTGGCGCAGTGGGAACTGAGCTTTATTTAGGTGGTGGTGTTTGAAGTCCCTCCAGTGATAGAGAAGCATGGGGCAAAGGCTAACCTTTGGCTGGAAGTGGACACCAGTTCTGAAAAGCAGGGAGTCTGAGCAGAAAGCCCACATGTTAATAAAAAACTAAAAGCAATTATAAAATTACCATTCGTATCAGTTTCCTAGGGCTGCAATTACTAAAAATTACCATTAACTGGGTGGCTTAAAACAAGAGGGTATTCTCTCACAGTTACGGAGGCTGGTGCCACACACCACGTGCCACATGCCATGCTCCCTGGGGAGGAGCCTTCCTTCCCTCCTAGCTTCCGATGGCTCCTGGCTATCCTTGGCATTCCTTGGCTTGTAGAGTTGTCACTCGAATCTCTGCCTGTGTCTTCACTTGAGCGTCTTTCCTCTGTATCTGTCTCTGAATGTCCTCACCTCTTTCAAAAACACCAGTCATTGGATATAGGGCCCACTTTAATCCAATATGATCTCATCTTAATTACATCTGCAAAGACCCTGTTTCCAAATCTGAGTGGACAAGAATTTGGGAGGGACACTGTTCAACCCAATACACAATTTAAAAGACATAGGAAGAGAAACAAAATTTTAAAGCATTTTCTCTGGGTTTTGGTTTTTTTTTCATATTCTCTTGCATAGCTTTCATATATCCTCTAGAGGAGAAGGAAAGCAATAAAACGATATATTTTAATTTCTTGGTGGTAAAAATAAACTAAACCAATTTTTAAAAAAATAAGAAGCATTGGTTCTCAACCAGGAGCAATTTTTGCCTCCGAGGAAACACTTGGCAATGTCTGGAGACATTTTTCCTTGTCGTGACTGAGTGAGTGTCACTGGGACCTAGAGATCAGGGATGCTATTAAACATCCTACAATGCACAGGTCAGCCCTTCACACAAAGGATTATCCAGCTCAAAACATCAATAATGCCGAGGTTGAGAAGCTCAGATCTGGCATGTAGAAAATCTCTTTAAAACCAAGCTTTGATCACATTTCTCTCCTACTCAAATTGCTGCACATTATCTTTGAGAATTCAAGCTCCTTGGCCTTTCAAACCTTCCAGAATTTTCCCCAGGGTTCTCTTTCCAGCCTTGTCTCTCTCTCTCTTTTATTTATTTATTTATTCTATTTATTTATTTATTTTTGAGACAGAGTCTCACTCTGTCTCCCAGGCTGGAGTGCAGTGGCACCATCTCAGCTCACTACAACCTCCACCTCCCGGGTTCAGTGACTATTTTTTTTTTTTTTACTTTTAAGTTCAAGGGTACAGGTGCAGGCTTGTTACATAGGTAAACTTTTGTCATGGAGGTTTTCTGTACAGATTATTTCATCACCCAGGTATTAAGCTTAGTATCCATTAGTTATTTTTCCCGATCCTCTCCCTCCTCCCACCCTCCACCCTCCGAAAAACCCCAGTGTGTGTTGTTCCCCTCTACATATCTATGTGTTCTCATCATTTAGCTTCCACTTGTAAGTGAGAACATGCAGTATTTGGTTTTCTGTTCCTGTGTTAGCTTCTAAGGATAATGGCTTCCAGGAGCTCCATCCATGTCCCTGCAAAGGACATAATCTCATTCTTTTTTATGGCTGCATAGTATTCCATGGTGTATATAGACCTCATTTTCTTTATCCATTCTACCGTTGATGGGCATTTAGGTTAATTACATGCCTTTGCTACCAGCCTTCTCTCTTACTACTCCCTAACATGAACCTTTCCTGCTCACCCCCACCCTCCCCCCGCCCCGGCTTGCACATACACTGCTCAGACCCCTCACAGATCACTCTGCTTTGAAAATGTTTCCTTCCAGCCTTGCCTCAATCTCAAACCGCACCTGTACTTCAAGGACCAGCCCAAGCTCCACCTCCTTCTAGAAACTGTCTAGGACCAGCCCTCTCCCCTTCTCTCAGTAATCTCTAGCCACGTGGGTCACTGCACTGCCTAGCTAACACAGGAAGTTACCTCTTCTTCTACCTCTCCTCTTCTCCTGGCTCCTTGTGTGGCTGACCGCTTCTTACCCTTTAGGTTTCAGCTTAAATGTCATCGACACAGGGAGGCCCTCACTGACCTCCTGTTTACTCACCACGTTCTCTGTCATGGCTCTCTTTGGTTCCATCCTCATACTTGACCCTGTAGAGTATCCTGTCTATTTAACTCAACTTCCTTCCCTGCCTTTTTTCTCACACTGAGAACAGGAATCTTGTCTACCTTGTTCCTCAATATACCCAGCCCCTTCACAATACCATGAGTCTGATTTCCAATAAGTATTCTATCTGATAAATGAATGAAAAAATGAGTACCTTAACTCATAAGTAGGTGATTTGTTATTGAACTCTCAGGGTACATCTCTCTTATTCTCAAGAGCACAGCTGCCTGCCTACTAGCACAGCGTTATGCATTGGGTAGGTATCTTATAATTATGAATAAGTGCCTACCACAAATTTAATATCTACGGAGCTTACATTCGAGTGTTTCTAGACTTAGACTCCACAGTGATCCTGCTTTATAGTTAATTCCATATGGTTGATGGTGGGAGCCTGAAGCAGAATTCTGACTGATTAGGTAAATTACCTGGTAGGCGCTACATTCTAATGAAGTTTCAAAATTGCTTGCAGCCATGAAAAGGAATAAGATCATGTCCTTTGCAGGGACATGGATGAAGCTGGAAGCCATCATCCTCAACAAACTAACACAGGAACAGAAAACCAAACACCGAATGTTCTCACTCATAAGTGGGAGTTGAACGATGAGGACACATGGACACAGGGAGGGGAACATCACACACCGGGGCTAGTTGTGGGGTGAGGGGCAAGGGGAGGGAGAGCATTAGGACAAACAGCTAGTGAATGCGGGACTTAAAACCTAGATGATGGGTTGATAGGTGCAGCAAACCACCATGGCACACGATACGTCTGTAACAAACCTGCACATGCTGCCCTTGTATCCCAGAACTTAAAGTAAAATTAAACAAAACAAAATAAAATTGCTACACTTGTGCTGTTTAGTGGTACTAGTATACCTCATATATTATCACTGGGCTTTATTGTAGGAATATATTTCCATCGGTCTGCTTGTCAAAAATCTATCCAGTTCTTTGCTCTGCAAAGACCTGACAGAGCCTTCCACTCCCATTTTATTTTCCTCCCCTGGGGCAGATGCAAAGGAGAATTTTCACTGTATTTACATGGCATTTTGCCATAATTTCCTCCATCACCTGTGACAGAGAGGCTGTCTACTGATATCCCTGTTCCTTTTCTTTCATGGCTGTAGAATTTTCAGTTGGTCCACCTAGTTAGAAACCACATTTCCCAGACTCCTTTGCACTTAAGCATGGCCAGGAGACAAAGTTATGACCAGTGGGTTGCGAATGGAAGGTATGTGTGCAGCTTCCAGATCATGCACTTGAAAAATGAGTGTCTTCCCTTTCTTTCCTTCTGTGGCTTAAATGTGGTTGTGGTAGTGCCAGCCATGCAAATGAAAACAACATCCAAAGATGGCGGAACAACAAAGTAGAAGGCAACTGGGTCAACAACCTCATAGCTGCCATGCAGCCCGGATGAGGGGTCAGAAGGTTCCACAAGATAGAACTTTCTATTTTGTTTAAGTGACTGTTATTTGGGATCTTTTTTAAAAAGATGCCTTTGTAGGCCCCACACTTTTCTACCTTCCCCATTAAGAAAAGTCAGCAGTACCACCCCCATTTTGCCAAACCGAGGTCAAGATAGGGTGTGCCCCTGTTTGTTGCTCAGTGAAATCAGCAGAAATTCTAGATGTTGAGCCACCGTCTCCTGCGACGCGTTTCCTCAGCTTCTTTGGCCACCCAAGCTTCTTCTCTTCATTGACCTATCCTTAACCTTCTCTCAAATCCTGTCTTGATCTTGCCTGGGGACATTGATCAGCCTGCACAACAGATCTGAATAATGGGTACTTTGAGAGACACTAAGCAGGCTTATCTCCTACTAGCAATATTTCTTACATTCCCAGATGGAATTTGCCCCATTCCTTTTTCTCAGCTTTCTCTGAGGTTTCATTTACTGTACCAAAATAGAAGCACAGTTTCTTTCGCCTTAGAGATGCCTCCAGAACATGTGATCTGAGCTTGTCACTGTGGATTGTTTTCAGGTTATTAGAGACCCCCTTAGACATCAAAAATATCAAAGCCCATTCACCATTTGTTGAACAGAGATGATCATCATGTCTGTAAGTAGTCTAAATGAAAGCAGCCAAGAAAAAAGGTGGGGTAAGTGAACTTGTTCCTGCAACAATTGTTTGTCAAGCACCTGCTCAGGTACCATCCTAGGCACTGGGGATACACTGGTGAACAGACAGTCAAGGACACAGATCTCCCATTTTAGCTGGAGAGAGACAGGCAAGGAAGAAGAGAAGGAGGAGCAGAGGAAAAAAAGAGAGGAGAAGGGGAAAGAGAATGGGAAGAAGAAAAATGGAGCAATTTCAGACTGCTAGGAAGAAATTCAGCATGCTATGAAGAAAACACAATGGGTATGGATCAGGGAAAGTCTCTCTCCCAGGAGACACTGATTGACTTGAAGTTCCAATGACAGGAAGTTGTTGGTCCGGGAAAGGGAGCAGCAGATGCCAAAACCCCCAGGTGGGAACACACTGGATGTGTTGAGGGGAAGAATCAAGACCCTTATGGCTACAATGCAGTGAATAAGGGGTGAAGGGCATGAGATGGAGTCAGCTCATACTCCTTCCGGCCCCTCTTTTCACACATTGGAAAGGTCAGGGAAAGAAGCAGTGAGATGCCCACCTTTAACTATTGTTCTTCCCAACAAGAAGAGAGGAGCTGAAGAAACCTCTGTCCTGGGCCCAGTCCCCATCTATTCAATGTCCTTTAAAGAATACTCTGCCTGCAGTGTTTACACTTGTATGTGTGGTAATTCTGATAGTGACAGTAAGTATTGGTAATTGACAGCATCGCTAAACTTCCACATTGAGTGTATCCTCCTCTTCCAATTCCAACTCCTCTAAGATACATATCTTTCAGCACACTCAGATTGTAAAACCTCCTTTTTATTAAGGCTGAATGTTTAATGGAACAACTAATCCTAAAAGCAAGGCTGAGAGTGACAAAGAATCTTGCCTTGAAACCCCTTTTCTCTGCATTTAGGACATGGCAGCTCAGATAGCCCCATCTCAGCTTTGAGCCACCCAAGACAAGAGTTCCAGTCAGGTCTCTGGGATGGATGAGATGGGCTCATATGACTCTGTCTTCAGACTTCAGGTTTACCTTTGAAATGATCGTAAGTATCTCAGAGACTAATGTCAGCTAATTGGTATGTAAATTATTGAATATACTTTTTCTCTTTTTCTGTAAATCATGATAACTTCTTCCTCTCTCTGTGGCATACCTGTCATTCTCCATAAATTCACAGAAGTCACGGCAGTCCTGTCTGTGTTCAGTTATTCATTGCCTGTGCTGTCAATGGGGAAAGCATATGGACTGGCCACAGTCCCTCAAGTCTTGTGGACACAGATACTGAGCAAGTAATGTCTGGGGTGAGAAGCATTAGGGAGGAGAAAATCAGGTCTCTTTGCAAACAACCGTCTTCAATGTCCAGCCCTGGGCCTAGAAAGCTAGGTGAGTTCTCACCTTGGGTGAGTTCTTAAAGGTCTCACCCATCTTGAGACATTTGTTCTGTCCTTTAGAGATCGTTTTGCTTTGTGATGTATACTGGAGGAAAAAAATAGGAGCAACTAGTTTTGCTTTCTAGCATCTGCCTCCATTACCCTATCTCCCAAAGCATGACCCCATCCCATTTTTCTTACTCCAAACATCATCAAAGTATGGGCGATGTAACACAGAAAATGATGTGGAATGGTGGGAAAAGGCCAGCATTTGGCCTGAGATGATCTGGGCTCTCATCCCAGCTTTGCCTCTGAGAAGCCCCTCCACACTCCGAGGATAACTCCCATCCCCACTCACAGGGTTATTGTGAGGATCAATGTGATCATTTACATGAAAATGCTTTGCAGACCATGGAGCATTATTCTCATGTCAGCTGCTGTTCCACAAGTCGTAGCGTATTCTGGACTTCAGCTTTTCCTGACACTCAGATACAGATTCCTGCTATTCTTTTGTGACACCCTTCATTATATGCCCCTCCTTCCATCTTTTATTTGTGTTCATTTAAAATCCAAGCTAGAATGGCTTTCCCTCAGCGCCATGCTGGTTCCTTTAACTGCCTCTCTTATTTTCTTCCTTGTTGTTATTTTCTGTAGTGTTCCAGATGAGCTGTCATTGCAGGCTTCACAACCTTCCCGGGGCCTTTCAGAGTCATCCTCCAATCCAAATCCCAGGCACCCCCCTATTCCATTTTACCAACTTGGAAAATCAGAAAATTCCTTTCAATCCAGATCAGAGTTGTCTCTCTCAGACTGGTGTCAAGTAAAGATCTATCAAGCCCTGGGCTTGTCCATGAAATCTGTCCTATTTGCTGTGTTCCGGGAGGAACTCTACAGAAGCCAGGGAGCCAGAATTCCTTTTCGGGGTCTGATATGGTGGTTCAGAGCCTCACTTGACCAGAATGTTCATCCTCACACTCAAAGTTTTCTTGGCACTTCCAGACCTGCCGTGAATCAGGCCCAGTCAAACCAAGAAGACTTGCTCAGCCTGGCCTTGCTGGCTGCCATGTCTCTGTTCACTGCAGAGCATGACCTCAGCCTCCCAGGCAGTTTGCAGCAGCTGGGGCAAGCTTGAGAGCTGATTTACACTTGGTCTGGGAGGCAGGTCCTTTCTCTCAGGACCTACCAGAGTCAGCTCAAGCACGAGCTTCCTTTCTTCATCCAGGCTGGCCACCACTGACCCTGGTGGCAGCTGGCCAGCCGCATTACTGCCCTTTCTGTTCCTAACAACCACAGAGGCCTTTGCATTGAAGCTCTTGGAGTTAGAGCAAGAATGTCCTAATCCTCCGCTTGGGAAGCTCCAGCAGTTGCCAGGTGGCATCATAGGAGGGGACTGGGGAGAAGTCCTGAGGCAGGCAGGGAAGCAGAATCTGCGGATTAAGCCGGTGTTTAAGTACAAACATGGGAAAACTCAAGCATACAGAAAGGAAACTAACATCACTTTTTTCCACTTCACTTAAAGAGGTTTCTGGATAATCACAGTTCAGATGCAACTCCTTCATTAGAGGTGCCTTGTAGCCAGCGACAGTGACTGGGGAAGGAAGCAAGATGGATGATAAAATGCTGAGGTGTTAAGGGGAGGGGAGGGGGGACCCTCATGATGCTGGCAAAGACACTATGGAAGCAGGTCCTTCAAAGCTGTGGGCAAACAAGCCAGGGACCCAGCACACTTCGGCTGGGGTTCTCATCCTAGAATCCACAGCTTTCTTCCTGGCCTCGGCAGCGTGGTTTCTGGAAACATAGAGAAACATAACCAAAGAGCATCCCAGTAAAACGCATATGGTCCTTGAGCAAAAAGCCCAATCATGGCAGAGTGGTGGCTGTACCCCAGCTCCCAGCCTCTGACCTTTGCTTTACCAAGCACCTCTCTTTAGAGTGACTTATGAGGAATCTCAGAGGGTACGCCTGTGTTTTCAAACAAAAACGCAGAGCTGTTTGGTTACTATGCAGGAATGAGTCTTTCTTCTTTCTTTCCTTTTTTTAGCCTCCTTAATTCAATCTACCCATCTTCCATACTCATTACCAAATGTCACTGAATCCCCTGTGTCAGACAGAAACAACAATTGTTTGCTTGAAACACAGGTTCATTTGTATGCTGGAATATGACACATCTTACAAATGGCAAATGGAGAAGCATTCTGAAAAATAAGCACTGGCTGGGAAAAAAATGTAACTTTATATTATCCAAAACATTCAATGGGGACATGCCATCATTTTCACTTGCTGCGATCAGAGCCATCAATAGCCCTCATCTTTTTTAATTCTGAGTACTTTTTAAAAAGTGTGTCCGTTTAGGTTCTGGCAACTAAAGCCTGAGGATTTTGTTGTTGTTTTGGTCACGGTTTCGGAATTGTTTAAGGATTTTCTTGGAGTTATTTAAGAAAGTGGCCCCTTTTCTTCTTTCTTTTTTTTTGTTTTGTTTTGTTTTGTTTTATGGAAATATTGACCCATCAGGATTTACTTAAATCCTCCTTGGTTATGGGCCTCCAAAGACAAAGCCATATCCATGGCAACCACAGGCCACACAGCAGAAGAAAGAACACATCCAGACACAGCACATAATAGCTCTGTTTACTGATGACTAAGATCTTGAAAGCACTACTGTACATTCCGACTCCCAGCTCAGGGCAGGACTCCAGCCCGTCCTCATCTTCCAAGTCCAGCATCTATAATCACAGCCACAGCAAGGGAGAGAAGCCCTTTTCCCAGCCCTGGCCTGCTCCTCCCTGGGGGTGAGGGATATGCCGCTTCCATCAAGGCTCTGGATGGTCCTGCAAGAAACAGTAGGCCAAAATGAGAGGGAGGCTGGATAGGGACGAGTTATGTGGGGAAGTGCTGTAGCCATTATAGTTCTAGGGGTTTCTCTGCCTAATTCTAGCTATGGGTGGCTGCCTTTTGAGGCTGGCCCTGCAGGAACAGCCTCACACTGAGGCCATGCTCCAGAGACAGGCCTTCAGATCCCGAGAGAGCAAGTTCAAGTTCACGTTCAAGTGTTTTCTGATTTACCCTTTGACCCCTTCGTGCACCAGCATACCTCATTCCATCACTCTTTTCCATGTGCCAATAAAAGCCTGGTAAACACATAAGCCCAAGTAAAAGGCTTGTGCACACCAAGTGCCTCCCAGCTTCCTGACACACGGACATAAAACAAGAATGGATACAGTTCTCTTCAAACTGCTAAACAAGAACAAAGAAGTCTCAGACTTGGGAAGAGCTCTCAGGCAGCCCAGCCGTTCCTCTGGAAAATGAGTCCATCGGAAAAAACACTTGGAATGGAAAGGACTCAAGTCCAGAGGGCTTTTATTTAAACCCCAAACACACCAGAGCCCTCTACGGTAAGGTTTCAGGTGCCCATGTCTGGGAGGCAGGGGCCATGGAAGATAGGGAGCAGCCAGGCGCCTGCGATCCAATCCCATGTGCCCTGCAGGGACTCCCAGGCAGTGAGAAAAGCCATCTCTATGGCTCGTCAATTGTGGAAGCCAGCACTAAGGGGAGGAAGAAGGAGCAGAATCAGTGCTTCATTTGCAGCAGCTTGAGTTTTTATCTGTTTTCTGTGTGTGATTCTACATGCATATTTGATTGAATTTTTTGAAAGTTCCAGCAGTTAAAACACTTTGAAAATCACAGTTTGAGAAAAGAAGAGGAATAGCAGGAGGAGAAGGAGGGAGGAGGGGTAGGAATACAGGTGTGCCGACTGGGCGGCATGCACACACACACACATTAGCTTATTTAGCCATCATCCCATTAACCTTATCAGGCAGGCATTGTGTGTTCTATTGCTTTCTATAGATGATGCCGGGATTTGAACAAAATACAGAACTTTCCCCAAGGTCACACATTGGCAGAGTCATCCCAAGTCATGCATCAAGGCTGAAGCTGCTCCCCAGGGCTAACTAACTCTCTCCCCTCCCCACCAGCTTTATTTCTCTGCAAACTTGTAGCTGTTTGCATATGATTACAGAAAATAGGAAAGGTAACCTAAAGAAAGGTAACATGGGCTGGGACAGCTCTGCCAAGAAATTCCAAATATTAGGGGCCTGCTAATGTGCAGTACTCTCCAGGCTGAATCAGTCACTGTGACAACCTTTGATGGCAAATGTATTCTGACTTCTAAAAGCTCCATCCTGAAAAGCAGGACTCTGTTTCTTGTCATCAGTGCCTGAGGTACTCTTTTAGATCTCTGTGCTTTGGAGATGTTTAAGCTGCTCCAATTTTTACCATTACAGAGAACTTCGTAGAATTGCTGGGAATTGGAGCCAGCTCTCTATGCACAGGGAATTTTCCACAGTGTCCTTGCCAGAAAGGGAGCGTGAGCTCAAGTTACAAGGCCAAGTGAAAAGGATTTATGAAGGTTTCCTTTCAGAGCCGTGTGCTGGGCAACCACTTACAACGAGGAACCAGCTTTTGGACTCAAAAAGGCTGGTGAAAGTAGCCAAGGCTCTATGCCCAGATCTGCTGGCTTTTTTATAATTTGGACTAGTTGGAAAACTCACCAGAGAAGGTTGGGTTTAGGAGGAGCATCAGGGCCGCCAGAATTGGGGAAGTAACAATGCCCCAGTATCAGGCTTTTTGCTTGGTGTCTGGTTATTGAGTTCATTTTGCTTGCCAGGGACTTATGGATCAAGCAGAAGCTGGAGAATGAATCTGCGACACGAACTTCAAAAAGAATCTTGCATTGGCTGCACGGTTGATCCCTCAGAACATCTCCAAGGGTTGTTGAACTTGTTTCAACCAGTTCAACTTTGGGTGAAACAAGGAAGCAATTGGTGGTGAGGAAAGGAACAGAGAACTGTGATGCCAGGGACTCGCATCTACACCTGGTCACTTAAAACTAAAGAACCAACAGAATACAGCAGCTGCTTCATCTATGTGCTGATGGAGCAGTGGAAGCATAGGTATTCTCTTCCAGGCCCTCTGACTCCTTTCTACCACTGACTCCCAAGCCAATCACCTTCATTCAGCAGTGACCTACCTTTACCTTTGTGCCATGCACTTAGGTCCACTGGCAGATTGTTGTGGTAGTCAGTGTATTGAACCCACATAATCTATAGGTTCCTTATGTTTATTCTTCTCACTAAATTTTTTAAAACTTTGTTTTGAAATAATAATAGGCCCACAAGAAGTTGCAGAACTCTTAAAATTTAACAATAATTTACTTGAGACAAGACCTGTAGTTTTTGTTTGTTTGTTTGTTTGTTTGTTTGTTTGTGACAGAGTCGCTCTCTTGTTCAGGCTGGAGTGCAGTGGCGCAATGTCGGCTCACTGCAACCTCCGCCTCCCGGGTTCAAGTGATTCTCCTGCCTCAGCCACCCACATAGCTGAGATTAAGGGGCCCGCCACCATGCCCAGGTAATTTCTGTATTTTTAGTAGAGATGGGGTTTCACCATGTTGGCCAGGCTGGTCTCGAACTCCTGACCTCAAGTGATCCACCTGCCCCAGGCCTCCCAATGTGCTGGGATTACAGATGAAAGCCACCACGCTAGGCCTAGAGCTGTGGTCTTACTCACCGTATCTTCCTTTCTTGGAGGTCTGTTTGCTCTACGGAGGACACAATGTGAGGACAAGAGTAACAGGAGACTAGACATTCATGAACGCTTAGGGTCTAACTTTCTTACAAGCAGAATGATTATATATATATTTATATACATATATGAATACACACATATATATGTGAGAGACAACCACTCTGGAGAAGAAATCCATATATATATATGTAATACACACACACACACACACACTATACACACACATACATATATATGTGAGAGACAGAACCTCTGTCTAAATATCCAAGTTTTCATTCTGTTTTTATTATTGCTGAGCCTCCTAGGAAGTGAATTTTATTTTCCCTTTTTATTATCGTATTTGTCATATCTGACATTGGCCTCTTTCCAGCTTGTGAAAGTACCAGTTGTTTCTGCTAACCCTTAAATAAGAGCTCAAATTATTGTAATTCTCAATACAGAAATTCATTCTGATAAATCTCCCCAGGGCCTTCCACACCCGGCTAAGGAATAGCAGACCAAAACTCCACCTTACAAGAATTTAAGTTTAAAAAATAAATAAATAAATAAATAAATAAACAAAACGCCTTCAATTTTCATTTGTAAGAGAATAAAGAAAGGTGCACTCTGACAAGGGGGAAGTTACCCAGAAGAAAAAGATCAACAGGATCTAGATTATGTGCTTAAAAAGTCTTCAAATGCTAGAGAAGAGCATTTTGTGAATGGTTGACACTTTTGGTTTACTAAAAAATGTCACCTATAACCAAAATAGCATTTCCTGTGCAAGGCCCAGGGCATCTAGGTTTTGTTTCAGGGTGAGAAGAGGGACCACCCACCTCACCCTGGGGGAGGGGAGGAAGTGGTGCAGCACAGCTGGCTTGGAATCTTGTCCCTTCTCTGCCATCATTGCAAGTGATGCTGTAAGGAAAAACATCGTTGTTCATAATCTGTATCTTTGCCCTTCTTTGATACTTGATGTATCAACGATGTAGATTTCTGGAAGTAGAATTACCAAGTGAAAGGAAAGGCATGCTTATGGCTCTTACTATGTATTACATGCTAAACAACTTTCCATGAAATGTGTACCAATTCACCTTCCCAGTGTATCCCACAGTCACACACAGAGCCTGCAAGATACTAAGTGCCAACATTAAAGCATCCCATTTACAAAATTATTACAGGGTCTTCGGGGAGTCAGGTTCTTTGACTGATTCCTCACATAATGTAGCAAGATCAGAAGGGATTGGAAAATTTGCAGCCTTTATTGACCAAGACTTGTGAAAAATGGAGTAACAAGCACCCCAGACCCCCTGTTAGCTCATAGTGTAACATTGCACACATTAAAAATCACATCTTCCTCAAGGCACTTTACTCCATCTGTCGGAAAATGATCATAATAAATATCAAATCTACGATGACTGCGATGGACAGGCAGGTCTTTTGAGCCATGTGGTGCACATTTGCTACTCTCAAGATGTCTGCCACTGCAGGTCTAGAGGATTGTGTGCCAAAGTTTATCTCTGTCACTGAAGGCCAGATACACGACAGAACCTCTCACACCTGCTGGTGCACACACTCAGTCTTCCTCCTTTCTCCACCACTCCGTGATTGCAACAGCCAGGCACTGCTCAGTTAGAAAACCCCTAAGCCTCCTATTTGCCTGGAAATTACAGTTGCCCCCAGTGGTGTCTGCTTTCAAAGGTGTTCCAGCCTGTGTTTCCTGCCCTCTTAGGTTGCTCCATTTAGATATCCCGGCAGTGCCTCAAATTTGTCAGAGAAGACAAATCTCATTCTCTCTGCCCCACTTCTCTGTCTCTCTGGGGATGCTTATCATCTTGGAGTTGTCAACAAATCATCCCTTCCCTTCACACCCCACCACCAAGCTGTTGCCAAATTCTGATTATTCCTCCTTCACTTCTCTTAGTGTTTCGCTCTCTCTCCGCCTCCCCTGAATCAATTAACCCCAATCAGGACATTAACGAGCACAGGTTATGGAAAATTACTCCAACTTCTGATAGCTGTCAAGTTTACTGTTCCTACCTTAGACTCAATGAACACATTGAACACAATCCCCCTGTATGAGTGCTTACAGTGGAAAACAGCCCTGGATGGAGAGGCACCCAGGGGCAAGAAATAAATGGTGAGGTCAATGCTTAGACTCGCTAAGCTTATGCATAATGACAGAGTCAGGTGGAAGATGGTGCAACTGCACGGGCTGCAGGTGTTCAGCCAACAGAGACAAAACCCACTGGGGGCTTCCCTGACAACAGCAAGGTGAGCTCCCCAGGTCCACTGTTAAGTGCTGCAACATCCAGGCAAAGTCCTGACAGGCCCCTCTTTGCTGCACACAGCAGCATTCCAATTCTGCAACTGCTTTGAAGCTTCCAGTGGAAATCCTGATGCGGGCGTCATCCCCCCACCTAACCTGCCGTTCTGATGAGGCAGAAATCCCCAGCATCAAATTCACCCCAAGGACCTACTGTTTCCATTTTAAAATTCAGGGCACATAGGGCAGGCCTCCCATAAAATCTGCTGCTCCTCCCAGCCCCTCCTTACCCCTCTTTTGGGAACTTCCCCTTGGAAAGTCTGGAGAAAAGATGGAGAGAGGTCAGAACCAGCATGTTCCAGGTTTCCCCTGAGCTGCTGCTCTGAACACTTACCTATCTTTTGGCAAACAGTTTGTGGCAATAGACAATCCTTCTTCCTTCACCTCTACTGAAAAGAAAACTGGAAGAAATAATGAGTGGTAGGCCAGGTGTCGTAGCATACACCTATAGTCCCAGCACTTTGAGAGGCTGAGGAAGGCAGATCATCTGAGATCAGGAGTTCAAGACCAGCCTAGCCAACATGGTGAAGCCTCATCTCTACTAAAAAACACAAAAATTAGCCAGGTGTGGTGGTGCATGCCTGTAATCCTAGCTACTCAGGAGGCTGAGGCAGGAGAATCGCTTGAACCCAGGAGGTGGAGGTTGCAGTGAGCCAAGATCACGCCACTGCACTCCCGCCTGGGTGACAGAGTGAGATCCCATCTCAAAAAAACAAACAAACAAAAAAAGAATTTGACTTTGCCCAAAGAGAGGTCTGGCCTTTGCCTTCAGCTTCTGGGATGAAATCTATGTCATTTCTCACAGGAGTATCTTTGTTTAGGGCAGTGGCTGATCACTTCAGATTGTAGGGTGGGCTGGCCATACTCAGTAGTCTTAGGGTGGGTGGTATTCGTGCTAGAAAGACCAACCATGTGCCTTAGAGTGGGGGCTTTGTGTCACATGGTATCAGTCAAGCTGGAGGCTGAGTTCAATCACACGGACAATCAATCAATCATACATACGTAATGAAGCCCCAATAAAAACTCTGGATAACAAAGTTCAGGTGAGCTTCCCTGGTTGTCAATACTGCATGTATCTTGTCACACATCAATATCAGGAGGGTCCACACACTCCACAGGGAAAGAGGGCAACAGAAGTTTTGCAGTTAGAACCCTCCCAGACTCTGTCCCTTCCTTTGGCTGATTTCAGTCTCTGTCCTTTCCCTGCAATAAACCATAACCGTGAATATTGCAGCTTCCACTGAGTTATTGAAATCTTTCTAGAACATCATCAAACCTGAGGGTGGTATTGGAAACCCCCCCAAACTTGCAGTTGGTGTTAGAAGTGAGGGCAGTCTTGAAACTGTGCCCTCAAATATTGCAGATTTGCTAAATCTGGGCAAATAGCCTTAAAGCAAAGCATAATGTGATCTGGGTTAGTCCACAAGGAAAACTTTATTTTAGGACAAAGTTGCCAAATTCTGAAAATGAGGGTTCTGGAATCCATCTCAAGAGACCTCTTAAAACAGTCTCATCTTCCTTCCAAGGTGTGGTTTGTGCTGACCACAGCAGAGCACAGCCAGAAGGCCCTAGAGTCCAGAAGGTCCTCATCCAGGGGGTGGACCTCTCTCCACGCCTAAACCTCCAGAGCTTTCCCATCACATTTAGAATGAAATCCAACCTTCTTACCCTTTTTGTGTGTTTGTGCGTGTGCTATTTCCCACTACAATGTAAATCTAGATAACTGCCAGCACATATGAGACACACTGTAAATGTTTGCTGAATACATGAATAGCCCAAATATAAAGAATATAGAAATGCTTATTTTTGCCAGCAAGATTTCATCTCTGGCTTAATTTTTTCTTAATTGAGATATAATTCAGATTCCATACAATTCAGTCTTTTATAATTCAGGGCTTTTTAGTATGTTTACAAAGTTGTGCAACCTTGTAAATATGGTAAATCACCACTCTTTATGTTAAACTACCACTATTTTAATTTCTCTGGCTTAACTTTAATACCAGTTCCCCCTTCCTCTCTACCTTGTGGTTCTAATAGGAGCTGCCAATCATAATACCCCACATTCATCAACCCTAGGCAGGGCCCAGGGCCTAGGCGAGGTCACATTCCCCCAGCACTTTCCAACAGAAACTAAGAAAGACCTTCCTTCTCGGGTGGGGAAGTTGGGAGGAATGAGTACTGAGCCAGGGTGCCCAGATCCCTTGCCATGTGGAAGCAGTTGGTCCATGATAGCTAAGAATAAATCCGACACACAGACACAGAGAGAAAACACTGATTCTGGTTGTCCCCAAGGCCAGCCATCCCATTCTACTTCACACAGTTTGGTTATATTAGCCAACAATCCTCCCCTAGTAGAGTTCCAATGGCTTTCTGTAACTTGAAACTTAAGGTATTCCAATCAATAAAGTCCTTGTCCTGCTCACACATCCTTCAACACATGCTTGTTAAGTGTTTACTGTGTGCACGGCACTGGCCTTGGAGAGTACAATCTAGCAGGGCCACAACAAGTGTGGTAAATGCAACGAGAGGGAAATGTGCAGAGAAAGCATCTCACCCACAGTCAGGGCAGAAATGACACCTAAGCTAGGACCTAACTTTAGAAAGGAATAAGTATAGGAAGAGAAGTACACAAGATGCCATGGGAATCAGAAGCAACCAGCATCCACAGGAGAGGTAAGGGAAGCTATAGGAACCATGTGGTGTTCGAATTGAGCCTTAAAGGATGGATGAGATGTAGATATTTAGAGAAAGGGCATAAGAGCGTCTCAAGTAGAAGAAAAATTGAGTAAAGGCCAGATACAGGAAACAGTGTGAAATTAACAGGAATCTAGGATACATGGAGGGAAGAGATAGGAATTAGGCTGCAAAGGCAGATTGGGAGCACTCAGCAAGACAAAGCTCTTCAGGTTTAGGGCAGGGAAGCAGCATGCTCAGCTCTGCACTGTAACAGCCAGGAGAATGCAAGACAGAGAAGATGGGCAAGATGGGGTCAGGGAAACCAGTGTGGTGCCTATTGCAATAGTCCAGAGAACAAGACGATTTAAACCAGCAGAGCAGCCAGGAAAGTAGATAAGAATATATGTGAGCATCACGAAGAGGTCGAAATAAGATTTAATAAAATAATAAAATAAACAAATACTAAAATAAAATAAGCTTTAATTAGACGTGGTGCAAGTGGAGGAGAAAGAGGGACTAAACATGCCAATGATGACAATGATGATGATGGTGATGATGACGGTGATGGCCTTAAACTGGGCTAAGCCTTTTATGCACATTATGTCATTTAATCTTCACAACCCTATGAAGTAGGTCCCATTCTTATCCCTATGTCAGATTCTAGGAAACTGAGGAACAGAGAGATTAAGTAACTCAAACAAGAAGAACCTGGATGACACTTTAAAAAAATAAGTCATCCAGGTAGAAAAGGACTTGGGAAGGAGAAAGAGGTAACTTTTGCACATACTGTGTTGAAGTTGCCTATTTGCATAAAGCTGAGCCCCCAACTTCGGTTTGAATGTATCTCTATGAAACAGGAATAGTCTTATCTACATTTTCTTTTCTTTCTTTTTTTATTTCTTTCTTTCTTTTTTTTTTGGAACAGAGTCTGGCTGTGTCACCCAGGCTGGAGTGCAGCGGTGCAATTTCAGCTCACTACAACCTCTGCCTTCCAAGCTGAAGCCATTCTCCCATCTCAGCCTCCTGAGTAGCTGGGACTACAGGCGTGCACCACCATAGCCAGCTATTTTTTGTGTTTTTTGTAGAGACGAGGGGCAGGAGGAAGAGATTTCTGTTTTTTGTAGAGACAGGCAGCGGGGAGGGGTAGAAGACGGTGTAGGGGTTGGGAGGGTGTCTCACTTTATTGCCCAAGCTGGCCTGGAACTCTTGAGCTCAAGCTATCCATCCGCCTCGGCCTCCCAAAGTGCTAGGATTACAGACATGAGCCACCGTGGCGGCCATACCTACATTTTCTTAATGAGTACACAACAAGGTGCAAAATCCCAAGCTTTCTTAAATCAGGATACATTATGTTGACTGCTCCCCCATCTACCATGGCTGTCACTCTGTGACAAAAGGAAATTAGATTCATCTGATAAGCTTTGTTTTTCACAAAGTAATGTGGGATGATTACCCAGTGCCCTGTGGTCTTCTAGAAGTTTGCAAATTGATTTTTTGATTATTTGTTCCAGTGATTTTCCAAGTAGTCAGTGTTTTTCCAAGTTATTCAGCTTTACAGTGTGGGTGAGTTAAAGTTCATATTTGCTTTCATATTAATATATGAAGTGTTAATGTTGTAATTATTTAGGATATTTTTGCATGCGGCATCAGATATACTCTGAGGGAACATACATATGAATCTGCATGACTATAAATACACTTGTTGAGGGGCACAAAGCAATTTTCATGTAGAATCCATCAGAGTTTATGACTATATGCAAAAATGCAAGCATACAGGAACACATGGTTAGTTCAAATACCCCAAACAGGTTAAGCTCATCACTTTCTAGAAATGATTATATATGATGAATTTTTAAAAAAAAAAACTTCAAGCAGAAAAATTAGTACTGTGTTTATGTAGCTATACTGTGAACACTGACCAAAAATACAAAAGAATATTTTTTTGGCCAGGCACGGTGGCTCATGCCTGTAATCCCAGCACTTTGGGAGGCTGAGGCAGGCGGATCACTTGGGGTCAGGAATTCAAGATCAGCCTGGCCAACATGGTGAAATCCCATCTCTACTAAAAACATAAAAATTAGCTGGGCGCAGTGGCGCACACCCAAAATCCCAGCTACTCAGGAAGCTGAGACCCAAGAATCATTCAAACCCAGGAGGCAGAGATTGCAGTGAGCTGAGATCGCACCACTGCACTCCAGTCTGGGCGACAGAGGGAGAGCTCATCTCAAATAAATAAATAAATAAATAAATAAATAAATAAATAAATAAATAAAAATAAATGAATCTTCTCTGCACTCAATCCCCCTAAGCCCCCCTCCTTGAAGCCAGGATTTGGAGGGAGTGGTGTCTGGCTAGAGCACCAGGCAGGAAGTCAATCTTTTGTGGATACAATCTAAAGTCCAATAGTAGGGAATCAGAGAAATAAAATCTCAGAATAGATGTTTCCCGGGTAAAACGAGGGTCTAAGTTAAACGACTGCTAAGGGCCTTTCCAGCTCAAATAGTCTATGAACCTAAAGACTGACTATGAGGATGATGAATAGAAGTTATGGCAAAATGTTTTACAAAAAGGCAAAGCCATAAAATGCCAAATATAACTTAAGTAACCATCTCCCCACAAAGTTAAACCCTTTCATATTATTAAGTACCTGTCTTCAGAAATATCTACTATGCTCTGAGTCCACTAAATATTACAGCCATCTCAAGAAAGCTTCTGTCAAATCCATGAGGTCAAAACTCTATTTTATGAAAATGAATGATTAATAGGATGAGTAGACATCACAGCCTTTATATAAATGGAATTCACCTGCCATCTGAAAGCAGTTTCGTCTTGCTTTTTGGAGACAGGATCTCGCTAGCCCAGAATGGAGTGCAGCAGTAATCATAGCTCACTGCAGCCTCGAACTCCTGGGCTCAAGCGATCCTCCCACCTCAGCCTCTTGAGCAGCTAGGACTACAGGCACTCACCACTGCCCGGCTAATTTTTTTTTTTTTTGAGACGGTGTCTCCTCACACTGTGCAGGCTGGTCTTGGTCTCCAATTCCTGCTCAAGCGATACTCCCACCTCGGCCTCACAAAGTGTTGGGATTGTAGCCATGAGCCCCTGCGCCTGGCCTGAAAACAAGTTTAAAACAAACAAAAACTACACAGCTTCTGTCTGGCAGCCCCCGGCATCAGCTACCCTCCCTGGCCTTGCACCTTAGGCTCAGGAGCTATGAGAGCTGCATTACCCCTTCTTGTTTCCCTAAACCCTAAGAAAAACTTAAATAATCCCTGATTAAGCACTCTGCTAAGAATATATCATGAGTTTCCTACAGGGCCCCTGACTGATACAGGGATAATAATATCATCTGAGAGTAAAATAATCTAAAATAATAATCAAAAAATAAAAATAGGCCCGGTGCGGTGGCTCATGCCTGTAATCCCAGCACTTTGGGAAGCCGAGGTGGGTGGATCATCTGAGGTCAGGAGTTCTAGACCAGCCTGACCAACATAGGGAAACCCCATCTCTATTAAAAATACAAAATTAGCTGGGCATGGTGGTGGGCCTCTGTAACCCCAGCTACTCAGGAGGCTGAGGCAGCAGAATCGCTGGAATCCGGGAGGCAGAGGTTGCAGTGAGCCGAGATCCTGCCATTGCACTCCAGCCTGGGAGACAAGAGCGAAATCACGCCTGTAATCCCAGCACTTTGGGAGGCCGAGGCGGGCGGATCACGAGGTCAGGAGATCGAGACCATCCTGGCTAACACGGTGAAACCCGGTCTCTACTAAAAAATACAAGAAATTAGCCGGGCGTGGTGGCGGGCGCCTGTAGTCCCAGCCACTCCGGAGGCTGAGGCAGGAGAATGGCGTGAACCCGGGAGGTGGAGCTTGCAGTGAGCCGAGATCGCGCCACTGCACTGCAGCCTGTGCGACAGAGCGAGACTCCGTCTCAAAAAAAAAAAATATATATATATATATATCGTCTTTATTTTAGTCTTTAAATATAGTCTTAATTTTAGATAATCTCATCTAATATCAAAGGGATGCATTTATTTGCATAACAATTGGAAACTGTCACACGTCAATACTAAGACTTCTAATTCTAATCTAGCATATCACAAATTCTTAAAGTTTTTTTAAAACACAATGTGTCAAATAAATATATCAAGAGGAAAATGTGTTGGTTTTGTTTTGTTTTGTTTTGCCATCGGCTAGAGCCTCAGTATTTGTTATAACCTAATTTTCTTCCCCACCTTCCAAACTGGTTTAGTTAGCTCTCTGCATCACAAACACAATACATTGTACATTGAACTACCCTGCCTTTAATAATATGTATTTTCTAGAAATCTTGTCCTAGAATGACTTTAGATAACTTAGAAGCCCTGCAATGCCTCCCTCCCTCTCCCAGCATCCTCCTCTCTAATAACAACAAAAAACCCTATAATGTTCTAAAATTGCATCTTTCCTTTTTCTTTCAAAAAAGAGCACTCTTTTGGTCATTTGCTCATCTTCACAGTACAAGGAGAAAATACTGTAGAAAAACCAGCGGGTGTATTTCGGCATGCGACCGCTTGGTTCCCCCGCTTTCCTTCACCTCAGACCTAATCTCTCATTTCAAAAGCTGACTTCACGCTGTTGCCAGATACGTCCCTTCCGCCACCTGCTGCAGGTGGCTGGGGTCTGAGTAAGCTTGACCCTCACACCCGCTCCAGGGGTAGCTCCTTGGTTCCCTTCAGCCCCGATGCGTCCTGCGTGCTTTGAAATGGAATTACAGTTTTGGCTAAAAACATGCCTTTTTCGACTTAGGAAGAATCTAAATTGACTAGAGACGCCAGTCTAAAATCTTGATTTTCCCACACCGGGAGTCGAACCCGGGCCGCCTGGGTGAAAACCAGGAATCCTAACCGCTAGACCATGTGGGAGACGACGACAGCGACTTCGAGCCTAGGCAAATTGAGTCTTCTCAGTTGGCTTCCGCCCGCTCCATCGTGTTCATCCGTGGGCGTCAAACCTGCTCCTGCGCCTGCGCGGAGTCTGCAGCCGCTTAAACCGTTCAGGTTCGCATTCTACTGTTTCTCTCCTTGCAGGGGCCCTTGAATCCTTCTTCAATCGGTGTCATAACACCGCGCAGTGGAGGCCACGCTGCACTGGCCGGTGTCCGCCGACGGGGTGTGTGCCACAGACGCTCAGTGCCTTGCCCGAATCTGTCCCTCCCCGCAGCGCTGGTCCAGGCTGGCCACAGGCACCACCCCGTCCCTGAAAGTGGATCTTTTCCTGTGAAAAAACAGGAATGAGGACTGCCCGGAAGCCTGGAACATTCCAGGTTCTGATGACCCAGCGGCTAAAGGCAGGATTTGTGTCACCGAAAGCAGCCAGTGGCGGTCTGTAAATGTAGCTTTGAAAAGTGGAGAAAGTCTCTTACTGCAGGCGTTCATGATAGATGGAAACTCCGTGTGGTTTCCAAGGCCCTTCTCGATTTGAAGCATTTCAAGGGAGCGGTTGATGCCTTAGCAGTCTACTGTTTGAATTAGGGAAATGCAAAGAGTCAGCCACTGGGGATAGCCGGCGGAGGGGAGCTGTGGCTCTGGTGTCCTCAGTGGCTTAAGCTACACAAAAGTTGTGTTTACCAGCAGAAACTGTGTTAATGGAAGTCTGGGGACAAATTGTGGAAGTTTCAAAGAGTTCAACTAGCAGAGGACACTTTGAAGCCCATTTAAAAGCTATCACTCCTCACTCCCCCAACTACCGCAGGGACTTAGAAGGTCCTCCTTCTCCCTCTGAGGCTAAGGTTCATCTGTGACATTCATCCTCAACAGAGGAGGGGCGAGAATAGACTGGAAATAGAAATTGTTCTGCCTTGCACTCATTACCACGATGAAGCTCCCCAACAGGGAAGGAACGTAACCCAACATAACTAAAAGTGAATATGGGCTGGGCGCGGTGGCTCACGCCTGTAATCCCAACACTTAGGGAGGCTGAGGAGAGTGGCTCACATCTGAGGTCAGGAGTTCGAGACCAGCCTGGCCAATATGGCGAAACCCCATCTCTATTAAAAATGCAAAAATTAGCCAGGCGTGGTGGCGCACGCCTGTAATCTCAGCTACTCGGGAGGCCGAGGCAGGGAGAATCGCTTGAACCGGGTAGGTGGAGGTTGTAGTGAGCTGAGATCATGCCACTGTACTCCAGCCTGGGTGACAGAGTAAGACTCTGTCTTAAAAAAAGAAAAAAGAAATGGGAATGTGGCTCTGAAAAAAACCAGAAGCATTGACAGCAAACCTACTCTGTGTATCAGAGACATTCAAATGTGTTTATTTAATCCTCATAGTGTACCTATGAGGTAGGTCTTACCTACATTTTAGTTGGTTCTTCCTGTACTATCTTTGAACAGAGTCCAGAGTTTCTTAATCAGACAGCTGCTTTCCTTTTGAGGATATTTGCTTTGGAACACCAAAGAAAACTCTCCAAAACAAACGCCCTCAACTACGGAATACCTGACATCTGTGGTTCTCAATTTGAGGGCTCAGATTTCATAAATACTTTTCAGTTTTATATTTCCCTTTGATGATAATTCTTTTTAAAAAAGACATCTTACCGGTTTTCAAGATCTAATTTCTCACAGTAACCCATCCATTGGACGGGCACCATCCTTGGGATGTAACCAAAATGTGAATTTACTTTTGGTTTCTCATGATCCCTAAACTGAAATTTCTTCCATTTTTCTCCTTACCAGTGGAGGAAAACTCAAGCAGTAGCAGAAAGCCCTATGGTCACTTTATTTTTATTGTTTATTTTGAGACAGGGTCTCACTCAGTGACCCAGGCTGGAGTGCAGTGGCTTGATCTCGTCTTACTGCAGCCTTGACTTCCCAGGCTCAAGTGATCCTCCCATCTCAGCCTCCCAAGTAGCTGGGACTGCTAGTAGCACTCACCACCAAGCCCAGCTAATTCTTGTCTTTTTTGCAGAGACGGAGCTCCACCATGTTGCCAAGGCTGGTATCGAACTCCTGGGCTCAGGAGGCCCACTTTGGCCTCCCAAAGTGCTGGGAGCCCTGTGGCCACTTTAAGTAATAAAATACAATCCAGCACAATACACTGTTTAACAGCTCAGTTCTCATTCTCAAATAGTTTGCCCCAGCCCAACTTGGGCATGATTTCCAGCTTGAATTGGTGGTTTGCTGGAGCAGGCTCCTACTGCCTCACAGGAGCCCATGGTGGGCTTTTCTTCCAACTCTGTGTTCAGTGACATCGCATTGGTAGCCTGAGATGGCCACACTGGGAGTATTTACCCCATGGAAACAGGTAAATGCTACAAGGCAGGGCTTTTTCCCTGAAAAGCCAGTGTGCTGGTCAAAAAATAGCGATGTGCTGGTTAAATATCACACCAGGTATGATCCACTTCTTTCTTTCTTTGGCCTTCTGCCTTTCGAGGCTCTGGGGTCCTCCAAGATTGGAGTGTGGGGAGGGGAAGGAAAAGGGGCACAGAGCCGGGTGTGGTGGCTCACGCCTGTGATCCCAGCACTTTGGGAGGCCGAGGTGGGTGGATCACCCGAGATCAGCAGTTCAAGACCAGCCTGGCCAACATGGTGAAACACCATCTCTACTAAAAATACAAAATTTATCCGGGCACAGTGGCAGGTGCCTGTAATCCCAGCTACTTGGGAGGCTGAGGCAGGTTAATTGCTTGAACCGGGGAGGCAGGGGTTGCAGTGAGCCAAGATCATGCCACTGCGCTCCAGCCTGGGCAACAGAGTAAGACCTTGTCTAAAAAAAAAAAAAAGTGGGGGTGGGGCACAGAAGTTCCTACTCAACTGGCATTGTCCAATGTCAGCTTCCAGCTCTCTGGGCCTAAACTTGTTTTAGGGCTGACTCCTTTTCTCAGTGGTACTCCGTGGGTTTCTCAAAGGCTTCCCTGGGCCTCTTGGACAGGGCCTTATAGAAGGGGGTAGCAGTGTTTGCCCAGTGTGGGCCTCAGATCACTGGTATTAGGATCGTCGGTGGCTTTGTTCACCTGCAGATTCCCAGCCCCACCCACCCAGGACTTACAAATGAGAATCTGAATTTTCACAAGGACTTCCCCCTCCAAATGATTGTGATGCCAGTAGAGTCTGAGCAACACTGAACCACACAACAATAAATCCCCTTCAGTCGCTAAAAGCCCATGATCCCTGAAGCACGGTTTCTATCATTTCCTGTTCCTGCTCAAAAGCCTGGAAAAATGGCATCTCATTGCTTGTTGTGTAAAATCTAAATTCTCTGGGCAAGCTTTCCAGGCTCTCCATAATCCAGCCCTGACATAGCCTGCTAATACTATCCCGCCGCGGCCCTCTTCAGAGGAGCCACATTCCAGATCACCCCACCTGCTCTGTCCTTCCTGCCCCTTTGTTCCACCTTGCTCCACACCACCCTCCCATTCTTCTTTCCAAGCCCGACCTCAATCCCAAGGCCAGCTCAGCCTTTGAAGTCACCTCAGGTCCTCTTGTTCACAAGGCACTCCCTCCCGCTTCTTCTGAATCCCAAAGCACAGACCTTTAAAAAATGGTGATATAAGCTTACGTCTTGCCACCCTTATTATTTCAGTTATTTAGTAGGAAAGTCCATGAATAAAAATCAGATTTTGTAATCCCCCTGGGAACCCAGTCCTGCACTCAATCATTCTGTCACATAGTCCTTCCTTTTATCTAACTTAAATACTTCCTGCTGTACTTCTATATGAAAGCTGCCACCTTTTAACCACCAGCAGGAATAAAATGTTCCTGGGAGGAGGCAAAAAAAAAAAAACATGAATTTTTGAAGTTTGGCCAGACCAGTAAGTGAGCTGCATTTCTTTAGTTCCACACACACACAAAAAAGCCTTCTTGTTGACACAAGAAACAGTTATTCCTGTTCCCATGCATCTAGGTCTGATTTTCAGTGGGCAACTGTCCCATTTTATCCACCATTTGATACTGGAAAAAAGCCCCAAACACATTGTACTTGCCAGGCATCTCCATTAGCCAAAGCAATCTGGGGTGTGATTCAGGCTTGTGTTTGCCAGTCATTTAGGAGTTAGAATGGTTTCCACTTTAGTAGGCCCAGGAGTCATCCTTTATAAGGCCATCACAAATAAGCACCAATTAAATTCCACTCTCCCAAGAACAGCTCTGGCCAGCACAAACTCAGCGTATGGCACAAGATTAACCTCAAAGCTCTCTTGAGTAACAGCACCTGCCCCTGCTGACCAGTGTGAATTAATCTTCATGGCCTAACACTAGGTTCAGTTTCTAAAATAGGGTTTGATCTCAGGAGGCCACTGGAATGACAGAGCTTCCTCGAGGGCTTATTTAGATCATAGAATTCTGCCCCTCCCCTCTGTGCCAAATCTAGCAACTCCTACTTGTTCTATGACTCAGGGCAAACATCCTTGAACTCTCAGTGCTGGGTGAGGTGCTCATTCTGGATTATCATTAGGCTGGATGGAGTTCCCTGTTTCCCTCCCTGTGGTAGACAGTAAGCTCCCTCATGGCAGAGTCTGGGTCTTACTCTGTTGTATTCCCAGCTTCAAGCACAGTGCTTGGCACACATAATGACTTAATGAATCAGCATTTTAATATAGTAACAATTTAATTCTCACAATGGCCCAATGAGATAGGTACCGATATTCTTCCCATTTTACAAATTAGAAAATAGAAACATAGGAGATTAAGTAAGTTACAGAAGCAGGATTCAAATCCAGGCATTTCATCTGGGCATAATTACTTAATTAATCGTTTTTTAATATATATATTTTTTTCATGTAAGACTTCCTGCACCAACTTTATGAGTCTCTTAAAATATCTTGGGTTCTTTGGGGATCCTCCTATAAAAGTAACTTTTTCCATTAAATCAGCATATAACAAGAGAGAACTATTCCTCAGCTAGGTGAAAATATCTCCACAGCATCTTTCTTTACACGTCATCAGCACTCAGTGCATGTTTGCATGATTGATCGCTTGCTTCATTCATTCATCCAATAATGAATCAATCCATCTCAGAGAAATAGTCTTGGTTTCTACCTAGCACCGAAGTGGCACAGCAAACTAATTGAGAGTCTCAGAAGGCCATAATTTTAATATTTAAGTAACAACAACATAGAACAAAAAACTACATCCCTGTCTCCTAATATCGCTGGCACACACTCTCTTTCTTCCCCTACCTTCCCTTCACCTGATCTGATAGCACAAGACAGGAAGAGCTCTACCAGCCCATCGTCATACTCACCCTCGTTTGTGTGCTCCTACCAGGGCTCAGACCTGGGATGACACGTGTTTTTCTTGTTTTTCTTCAAGAACACTCTCAGGAATTGTGAGTCCAAGCACTTCATGGCCGGGCATCCGGAAAACTTGCCCACCATTGTAGTTTCTTGTTCCATGTTGCAGTTGCTCAAATATTGAAATTATGGCCCGCTGGGACCCTCAGTTAATTTGCTTTGCTCCTTAGGTGCTAGGTAGAAATCAAGTTGGACCTTGTATTGGAGGTTAAAGGTATTTCTGGTTCATTTCTGGACTTCTCAGCAGCAGTTCAGAGTGGAGTGAGCTTTCTAAACTCATTTTCTTCTTTCCTCGTGAGATGATCTGTCTCAACAACCTTCAATAGGTGCATGGCCAGGGATTATGCCAAGTTTAATGTTCATCATGACACCCGATATATATTTGACAGTGCTTGATATAAAAACAATAGCTATCACATATAGGATTCACTATGTGCCAGATAATTCTAAACACTTTAATAATTAACAATTTTAATTCTCACACTGACCCAATGAGATAAGTACCAATATTATTCCCATTTTACAAATTAGAAAACTGAAACATAGGGAGGTTAAGTAACTTGCCCAAAGTCTGACAACTTATAAATAGTAGATGCAGGATTCAAACCCAGGCATTTCATCTCTGGAGTCTTAATGTATCTTCATATACCTTAATAAATCTACCCCTACTATTATAAGCATATTGCATAAAACAGGGCACTGTCATAAATAATCATAATGATAATGCCTTCAGCAACAATGGCAGCATACATTCTGAAGCCTGACGGCATCTTCAAAGGAGAATGAGGAAGAGGTTATGGGCTCTTCTTAAACCAATAAAAACAAACATTTTGTGATCTAAGACTTCATAGATGCTAACATTGGAACGGAGAAGATGTCTGTCCCTGGTCCCTTCTTCCCTCCTTATCTATCCATTTTCAGAAATAGGGACAGTGCAAAAATAAACTAATGTTTCTCTCTCTCAACCCAGTCTAGAGACAGAAATCTCATCATTTTCCCCAGCAACCTCTACTCAGAAAGAGCTTCACTATTGTTCACTGATTGGTTAATTGATTGATTCATGCAATCAACAAACCAGGCTGGAAGATTCATGAGGCATAAAACATCCTATCCCTCTAAAGCTGCAACCTTCTTGGCATCCACACATGGGCAATTAATGAGGACCTCAGGATTCACATAGCTAAAGCTGAGCTCCTGAGAGTCCATCCCCAACCCCACTCCCCAGCCAGCTCCCTCTGCATCTTCTCCATTCCAGTTAATAGCAGCTTTATTCTCCCCGTTGTTCCAAGCCAGAACCCTGGAATCACCCTTGATTCCATTCTCTCTCAGCCTACCTCCAACCCCTCAGAAAATCCTATTGGCTCCATCATGAAAATAGACTCAGAATTGGATCACTTCTCCCATTCCCCTGGTCTGAGCCACCATCCTCTCTCACCCGGGTTAGACTGTGCACCACCTCCCCACCTCTGCAGCCTATTCTCAACAAGGCAAGCAGAAGGAATCTTAAAACAAATCAGCTCATGCCACTTCTCAAAATCTTCCAGTGGCTTTCCATCTCACTCAGAATAAAAACCAAAATCCTGACTATAATCTACAAGGTCCTGCGTGACAACCACCCCCTCCCATTCATTCTCCTCCCTTCCCATGCACCGAGGCTCCGCTTGCCATTCTTCTAATCCTCTAGCTATGTCCTCACCTCAAGGCCTTTGCACTTGTGTGGGGAGGAAAGAGCTTTCCAGCCACCTGCATGGCTTGCTCCCTCACCTTCCCCAGGTCCTTTAGAAATTATCTTCTCAGTGAGATCTCTGTTTACCCTATCTGAAGCTTCAGCAAATGTCCTGCAGTTTTCCTGCTTTTCACTTTCTCACTAGCGCATACTGATATTTGACATACTGTGTGTGTGCTACATTTATCTTGCTTGTTGTCTGTCTTTTCTACCATGGCACAAACATTTTTGCTGTTTCATTCACTACTATATCCCCTGCCTGGAACAAAACTTGAAATTTAGTAGACATTCGATAAATATTTGTTGAACAAATGAATGAATGAGGACAGTAACACAAATGACAGCATTCAAGGCTATGCTGAGTGATAATGACCACCATGAGAATTAAGAGGCATTAATTCTGAATTCTCTCCATGAGAATCAAGATCACTTCTGGTGAGGGCAGTCACAGAAATGTCAAAAAGAAGGTAGGACTCTAGGTGGTGGACAGAACCTAGCACGCGGGATGTAACATGAGCATAACTCGGAAGCAGATTTGGAGAGGGGCCGTTCATTAGAACATGTAGTTAATTTCCGAGCAGTTGATAGACAGTTCCCTATCATGAGAAACTGTTGAACAATAATATCTTTCTTTGGAGTTCTTCTGAGGATAATAATTTTATAAAGGGACTCAGATGTACTACTGAGTACAGGTTAAGTCAGCTGCTGATTACTGGCGCGAGAGTTGCTGAATCTCCTCTTAGCAATCCTTTAAAATTAAAAGGCTATTCAGACTACATCAGAACAGCACTATCTTCCATTTCCCGTTCTGTTAAAGCTCAGGGTCTTTCCACTCTACCTACAAGTAAACGTTTAATCAACAGCATTTCCTAGTGATCCTGCAAACACCCATCTGCATTGCTATTAATCTTTTCCCCTATTTCCCTGGACAAAACGTTGAGCAAGGAACAGTGCTTGCCAAAGTAGAAGCAGAAATGCAAGAGAGAAGCTACGCAGCAGATGAATCAGAACCACCAGCAGCAATATTCCTATGGAAATAAACAAAGACAACTAAATGAGAAAAGTTAAAAGCGGTTTATTCAGAACTTGCCATAGCAAGGGAGCCAGCCACCATCGCTTGTGTTTTGGTGAGACTCCAAGGCAGGCAGAGGAGCGGGAAAGCTTTAAAGTGAGAAACAGGGAAGGTTTCAGGTGTGCCTTGATTGGAGGCTGTCTGCATGGGAGCAGGCTAACTAGAAGAGGAACATCTTATGGGATTTTAGTGGGGGCATATCTGGCTTTCTCTGGTTGGTCCTAAATTAAAAGTAAGAACAAAAATTAGAGGCTAGGCACGGTGGCTCACGCCGTGTAATCCCAGCACTTTGGGAGGCCAAGGCAAGCAGATCATTTGAGGCCAGAAGTTCAAAACCAGCTTGACCAACATGACGAAACCCCATCTCTACTAAAAATTTAAATAGCTGGGCGCAATGGCGCGCACCTATAGTTCCAGCTACTCGGGAGGCTGAGGCACAAGAATCGCTTGAACATGGGAGGCGTAGGCTGCAGTGAGCCGAGATTGTGCCACTGCACTCCAGCCTGGGCGACAGAGCAAGACCCTATATCAGGCCGAGCGTGGTGGCTCACGCCTGTAATCTCAGCACTTTAGGAGGCTGAGGTGGGGGGATCAACTGAGGTCAGGTGTTTGAGACCAGCCTGACCAATATGGTGAAACCCCGTCTCTACTAAAAATACAAAAATTAGCCTGGCTGTGGTGGCGCATGCCTGTAGTCCCAGCTATTCAGGAGGCTGAGGCAGGAGAATCGCTTGAACCTGGGAGGCAGAGGTTGCAGTGAACTGAGATCGCGCCACTGCACTCCAGCCTGGGTGACAGAGGGAGACCTTGTCTCAAAAAAAAAAAAAAAAAAAAAGACCCTATTTCAAAAAATTAAAGGAGCTGTAAGTTATTAATCAAGTCCTGGGGCTTCTTATTACAGAAGCTTATATTTAGCTTCCTGGATTGTTCTAGAGATAGCAGTGTGACTTCCTCCAAGTCTGACTTACAGCAGGCTGGTTTCCTGGGCTGTTTATTATGGAGATGGGGCTGTTTCCTGGGCAGGTTGCTGCAGGTTGCAGGCCAGAGCTCCATTTTTACATGTGGTCCTGCCATTGCCCATATTGTACACAGTCTCTTATTTCCAAGAGGATCAGCAGTCTCACTGCAGCTTCAAAACTCCTCTGCACGACAAGATATAATCCAGCGTCCCCTCACTTCTTCCTCCCACTTACCAGTCTGCGCCCCTCTCCTAAGGCCCAACAATGCTAAATCTTCCCTTCGTTTTTTCCTCACTGTAGCATCTCTCCTACCTCACCTATTTGAGCAAGATATCTCTTTTATATTTAAAATCCTTTTGAAATCACCTTCAGCCGGGTGCGGTGGCTCACGCCTGTAATCCCAGCACTTTGGGAGGCCGAGGCGGGCGGATCACCTGAGGTCCGCAGTTCCAGACCAGCCCAGCTAACATGGTGAAATCCCGTCTCTGCCAAAAATACAAAATTAGTCGGGTGTGGTGGCGGGCGCCTGTAATCCCAGCTACAAGGGAGGGTGAGGCAGGAGAATCACTTGAACCCTGGGAGGCGGAGGTTGCAGTGAGCCAGATCACGCCACTGCACTCCAGCCTGGGCGACAGAGCAAGACTCTATCTCAAAAAGAAAGAAAGAAAGAAAGAAAATCATCTTCATGCAGTCTCCGATACCAGCCCCCTCCCAAAAAACTCCGGTTCCCCTTTTCTCTCTACAGTGTTTATGGGTCCATTATTTATTTACAGGTACACACACTTATCATGGGGTATTAACATAAATAACAGTGGCTATGTTTGTTTCCCAAGACTACTCAGAGCCTGGGATAGTGCCAGGGAAGTGCTTAGTAAATGGTTCTGAAGGATAAAAGACAGAGCTATGCCTTGGAAAAACCGAGAGCAATGCCAGTCAACCAGACAGAAGAGTTTCACATCATCTGCTTGACCCTGGGTGATAGCTTTTCTCCTCAGACCTTCTTTTATTTTAAATGTAGATACATACCAGAGGCATTTCAGAACTGTGTGCATCCTCTACATTTGGAAAAACAGTTTCCCAGCTCTGTTTGAGGAGCGGTAAAATTATATATAACACCCAATATTATATGTATATAAATATTAAATAACGTTTAATAGTTATCATAGGTGAGAATTTAATTAAATCAGTATCTGGATCTGTAAACGAAATCCAGGTACTGATTTAATTAAATTTTCACCTATGACAGCTATTAAACTAAAGCCACATGGCAATAACAAGAATGAAATCAGCCTTCCACATTTACAATCAGAACTACAAAATAAATTGAGTAAGTATAGTAAAGATGAACATAACAGCATCGCAATATGACAACGCCCTTTACCTAGATTCAGATTGGCTCCTGAAACACCTCGGATCATCCACCAGGAAAGCCTGATGTGGCCTGAGCTTTTGTCCAGTACTCAGTACCAGCACTATAATAAGTTCTATTCAATTAAAATAAATGTATGGCCGGGCACGGTGGCTCACGTCTGTAATCCCAGCACTTTGGGAGGCCAAGGCAGGCAGATCACCTGAGTTCAGGAATTCAAGACCAGCCTGGCCAACAGCAAAACCCCATCTCTACTAAAAATATAAAAATTAGCCAGGCATGGTGGCGCACACCTGTAATCCCAGCTAGCTACTGGGGAGGCTGAGGCAGGAGTATTCCCTGAACCCAGGAAGTGGAGGTTGCAGTGAGCAGAGATGGTGCCACTGCACTCCAGCCTGGGTGACAAGAGTGAAATTCTATCTCAAAAAATAAAAAATTTATAAAAAGTAAAATAAATAAATTTTTAAACCACTCATCATAAAGCTTTCAAATACATATATGGTCAAAATCAGTTCACAGCTATTTTAAAACTGCAACAATACATGCACTACCACTCTTTTTTAAGATATTCACCCAGTTTATCTGCGTTCAAATTCTAGATTCCAAAAGAATGGTCAGGAGGGCCATTATGTGTAAACACCGAATCCGAAGAGTGTAAAACTATCCTGTTAATTTTACAAGTTCTGGCCGGGCACAGTGGCTCACGCTTGTAATCCCAGCACTTTGGGAGGCCAAAGCAGGCAGATCACGAGGTCAGGAGTTCGAGACCAGCTGGCCAACACAGTGAAACCCCATCTCTACTAAAAATACAAAAATTAGCTGGGTGTGGTGGCAGGCACCTGTAATCCCAGCTACTTGGGAGGCTGAGGCAAGAGAATAGCTTGAATCCGGGAGGTGGAGGTTGCAGTGAGCTGAGATCAAGCCACTGCACTCCAGCCTGGGTGACAGAGCTAGACTCCATCTCAAACAAATCAAAAAACAAAGCAAAACAACAAAACAACAACAAAAAAATTTGTAAGTTCTGAGTGTTTACTCTCTGTAATCTTGATCTCCTCTGAAATCCTCTGTTGAAGACAGAACCCCATCATCTGCCTGGAACTCAGCCAATGGCTAGAAAGGATACAAATAATAAATACCACTTCTCATTTGCATCCTGCTTTATAGTTTACAAATCAGTTCATGTGAAAGTCATGTGGGCCACAAATGGTGGGTGAGGCATAATCAAACATCTGCCGAGTTCTTTCTCTTACAATATGGCAGTCATTATCAGGGTGGGGGACAGACACGGGAATTTGCGCAGTTCTCTGCAAAGCCCATAAAATTGTATGCAATCTTATAAAGTAGCCAGTGGGGCCATCTTCCCTGCAGCATATGAACATGTTTCTTTCTGCCTCCTTCCAGCCTGCACTACAAAATAGTCCCGGTAATCGCCCATGTTACCAAGTCAGCTGTCCATGGCTGCTCCCTTCCCCGACCTAAAGAAAGATTCAAGTTCAAGTTAATGCTGGAGACCCCTAGGCAACTGCCCAACTCCCTCCCAGGCCATTCCCTCCTCCCACTTTCTAACCTGTAGTCAAACAGCCTTTAAAAATCCTGTGCTGATTATTTTTTATCCTTTGGGATGCTGGGACTGGGACTCTGCAGCCCAAGCTTCTTTTGGCAACTGGCTGTCTCTTTGGCTCTGCCAGGAGGGGTACTAGAGGAAGGGAACTGTTGGCTTCCTGTTCCTAAGAGTGACCATGATCACACCACCTCATCCCGGCAGCAGCAGTTGCTTCCAGTTTTTCCAACATTTCCAGAATCAGCCTCACCACCACCTCCCCATCTCTCTCTGCTCAGAGACACCAGCACCTACTGGCTGGCATCCCCTCCTCAGCATGAGGCATCGGGGCCAGCCAAGCGGGACCTTCCTAGCCCAGAGGGCTGAGTCCTCACCCTGCAGGGCCCTGCTCCAAGCCCCTAAGTTTCAAAAAATCTTTTTTCTGACTTTTGTTCACCCAGCCCCAAGGGTGATTGCTGTTTCCTATTCTTCTTTTCTATTTTTTGAGACAGTCTCACACTGTCACTCTGGCTGAAGTGCAGCAGCATGATCTCAGCTCACTGCAACCTCTGCCTCCCTGGTTCTAGTGATTCTCCAGCCTCAGCCTCCCAAGTAGCTGGGATTACAGGCATGCACCACCAGGCCCAGCTAAATTTTGTATTTCTAGTAGAGACGGGGTTTCACCTTGCTGGCCAGGCTGGTCTCGAACTCCTGGGCTCAAGTGATCTGCCCACCCCCGCCCTCCAAAGTGCTGGGATTACAGGTGTGAGCCACCACACCGCACCCAACCTGTTTCCTATTATTCTTACCTCTGTGATACCTGAGTATCCCCACTTTGCCTTTCTCTTCCCTAATACCTGGCTAACAATCCTTTCTATTAAGTTATCTGTTGAAATTCCTGTCATGGTTTCTGTCTCCTGACCGGACTCAGACCGACACAAGTCCCTTATAGGAATTCTTTCCATCTGCCTTCTTATGAACAATTAAGAACACAGCTGCTGTTGCAATCTCCCAGGAGGTCTTTATCTTTATTAATTCCTGTTCCAGGGGCTGGTCAACTTGTTAGGCTCAGAAATTGGCTGTGTCAGCAAAAAACAAAAGGAAATCTGTCCTTCATGTCACTGTCATGAGGAGAGAGATATCTGGGCCAGCATGACCACAATTAGCCTGCCACAATTTCATGGATGCTGGAAGGCACAAAACCTCTGAGTCAGAGACAAAGGGCTTTCTATTCATGGCCTTAGCAGTAGCCAGAGTCTCAGTATTTGTACTGGTTCCTCAAGCCCCAATTGCCACATGACACCGTGAAGAGGACTAGGTGACATCTGCATATGCAGTGGATCGAGTTACAAAGGGAACCCTGCTCTTAGGAAACTCATATATTTTATAATGGGCAGTAAGCCTGCCTGCCTTGTGCTCCATAGGGAGCCACCATGTCTCTTTTCCAAGGCTGTGTGCTACACAAACATCCTTGAAAAGATAGTCCAGCACAAAGGAAGCATGAGGGACCCTTGGAGAACTATCTCCCAACACTCATCTAGAGCTTGCAAGTAAACATGGACTTCCAGTGAGGGTAATTAGTTGGATAATTCAATTGGTTTCCATAGCAAAGATCTATCTACAGGAACTAGAGTAATTGAGTCTTTGGGCCGGGGTCCCCCCGATCCTTTCTTATTTAGTGCCATTGTGACTCTCTGAATCTAGATTTTTTTTTTTTTTTTTTAGCATATCAACTCCCCCCAATTTTTCTTTCTTTTTTTTTTTTTGAGACAGTCTTGCACTTTTGCCCAGGCTGGAGTGCAGTGGCGCGATCTTGGCTCACTGTAACCTCTGCCTCCCAGGTTCAAGCAATTCTCCTGGCCTAGCCTCCCCAGGAGCTGGGATTACAAGTGTGCACCACCACACCTGGCTAACTTTTGTATTTTTAGTAGAGATGCGGTTTTACCACGTTGGCCAGGCTAGTCTCAAACTCCTGACCTCAGGTGATCTGCCCACCCCTTGGTTTCCCAAAGTGCTGGGATTACAGGCATGAGCCACCACGCCCCAATCCCTTTCTTACTGACATACATATGGTTTGGATATTTAAGTATTGTTAGTCAAGCCTTGTTCTAGCCAGTAACCAAACTACCCTGTCTCTATAAAGTGAGTGCATTTTCTGGACATTACCAATTATGAGATTTAGAGGGCAGTCCTATTTCCAGTTCGCTGGAAATTACCTTACTATCTATCCTTTGGCACCACCTATCCCCAATTCCATAAAAAGCCTTAGTTTAAAAATAAAATTGCTTTCTGCTGTTTTTCCTTAATATAAAACTTTAAAAAATTACTTTTATCTATAGATTATATCTTTACAACACACATCGTGGCTTTTAGAATCTCAGGGAAAAAAATGCTATCCTAAATGTTAGTAGACTAAGATTCTTGACCTCCTAAATCAGTGTCAAATGTGAGATCATAGCTGATGCCTGGCCTATGTAGTCAGCACTCAATAAATAGTAGTCGTACTGTCAGGACTCTGGAAAATAAGAGAAATGAATCTGAGCAAAAAATAGGAAATTATAAGAATAGCAGTATCTTCTAGAAACACGCAGGCAGAAATGCAGCCAAGTTTGGAATACCTACCCTGCCCTTGCCACTCTGTTTGTACAGTGTGACCCCATTCATTGCTGCTCATTCAGCTACTATGTGCCAGGCACAGTGCCTGAGGCCGGAACACAATAGGAACACAAACAGATACGGTTTTTTACATTGTAAAGCACAGAGGTTACAGTCTAGTGGAGAGAGACAAATCAAATTATCACGCAAGGAAATAAAAAACTGCCACTGTGGTAACTGCTGAGATAGGCAAGTACACAGTGCTGAGTGTGTATAAAAGGAGGACCTGACCCACTGAGGGAGGTCAGCAAAGGCTTCCTGAGGAAGCGATGAGCAAGCAGAGACTCAAGTTTAAGCAAGCAATAAGACAATAGGGAAACGGGAAGAGCTTTCCAGACTTAGAGAAGAGCAAACACCTCCTGGCAGGCGGAAGCACACTGAGGAAGCATGGCTGGAGCTCAGGAAGATGAGGAGACCTGCCAGATCACAGTAAAACCGAGGTCACAGAACGAGGATTTTGCCCACAGCTACACAACTTCTGGGATACTTTCCTTATACTACCACCTTCCTAGTCAACAGACTTCATTTTCTTTCCTCTCCAAACCTTCCCCTGGGACAGAGGTCCATCAGTTAATGCTCATTCCAGAGTAAAAAAGAAATCACGAAGTAGAACATAAAAAGGAAATGCAAAAACTAGAGCCACAAAAACTGGAGACCTCGCTATGGAATTTTTCTTTGTTGAGTGTGCCCAGGAGTCTTGGGGATGGCCTATGTCAGTGGTATTCAAAGTGTGGTCCCAGGACCAGCCACATCAGCGTCTCCTAAACACTTATTAGAAAAGCAAATTCAAAGGCCCCACTCAAAACCTATGAATCAGAAATATGGGAGGTGGAGCTCAGCAATCTGAATTTTAACATGCAAAAAGCCCCATAAAAAGGGTTCCTGTTGCAGAGACAATAGTCTAAATCAGTGCTTCCCAAACCTGTCTGATCATCTGAAGCAACTGGGAGCTTGTTAAAATATTCCTGGGCCACACCACAATACCTACAAAAATTGAAATCTCAGGGCAAGGCCTGGGAATCTATATTGAGATGTTCATCCTGGTTTGAGAACCACTGGTCTATATCGAAGTAACACATTGTCTGACACAGTGAGCAATTAATTTCAAGTGTCGTTTGTCCTTGCCAAGTAATTAAGGATAGTAAGTACCTCAGGCTCTGCCAGTCAAACTCAGTACATTATTTGATTGATATCTTCCATCTCCTTAGCTCTTCCCAATTTTAAAACAATATAAGACACTTCCAATTTTGACATTTATTGAGAAATTTCTCCTTGTCTCTCAGTCTCATATCATCACAGCCACCACAAACTGTATGAGACTTAATAAGTGCTTACCAAATTCAAGCATTATGCTTTTAGCTGCAGTCTAAAAATCTGTTCTGGAAAATGTCCGTTTCAAAATATCAAAAAGAAAATCATCCAGCCGCATCCAATTCAGAACTTTTTCTTTTCTCTGCCTCTGCGAGGAAATGGATTTTCTACTACTGTGACTCAGTGTTTTTTATTTATTTATTTATTTATTTATTTATTTATTTGACAGAGTCTCACTCTGTTGCCCAGGCTGGAGTGCAGTGGTACGATCTCAGCTCACTGCAACCTCCACCTCCTAGGTTCAAGTGATTCTCATGCCTCAGCCTCCGGAGTAGCTGGAATTACAGGTGCCTGCCACCATGCCCAGCTAATTTTTGTATTTTTAGTGGAGATGGGTTTTCACCATGTTGGCTATGGCTGGTTTCAAACTCCTGACCTCAAGTGATCTGCCCAGCTTGGCTTCCCAAAGTGCTGGGATTACAGGTGTGAGCCACCACACCCAGCCTCAGCACTGTTTTAAATAAATATACAAATAAATATGGGATGAATTAAGACAATATTATGTTTACAAACAAAAAACCTTCCAGAGCTGAAAGAACAGATAATATCACAGATTCATTTTCAAGTATCAGCAGTTTCAAGAATTTTCCCATATGCTGAAATTTATGCAGCTGATCTACAAATAATATTGACTGGTCTCTTAGAGGTAATTTTACATTTCTCAGAAGCTCTTAAGCAAGACAATGATATGTGACTCACGTCCCACAAGATTTAAGAAGGCCACAGCCCTGGTAAGAAGTGAAAAAAAAAAAAAAATGAGTGGTCACCTTAACATGTAAAAAGTGTCTAATTATTGGTTAGGATAGTTTCAGAAAGTTTAGTGGTTACAGGCAGCAACCTTTGAGTACATAAAATCAGAATTTATGAAGTGGCTGCTGCTATGACTCTAATAAAACAAGGAAGCAATTTAATAGTTTTAAGAAAATGGAAAAGAGCATAGGAAGGAAGAAAAGATAGGCTTGAGTAAATTACTCTGCCCCTGAAGATAGAAAAAAAAAAAAAACACTAAATGTAAAATTGTATAATAATAATGAACTGTTTGCTGTGGTATATGGTATTATCATGTTCAAAGGAAAAAAAACCCTACAAAACCTAGAAGGCATTATCAAGAAGACAGTCCATGTTACCTGTAAAAGTAAGGGGATTAGAGCAAAAACAAACAAAAAAAGTTGAAGGTCCTCTTCTCTACTACTATAAAATAGAGAATTTAAAAGAAAAACCTGACAGATCCCTATCTCATACCATATGGAAAACAGATTAAAGACTGATATGTAGTATCACAAAAGTAATAGAAAAAAATATGTATTTAGGGATGACACAAAGCCCCAAAGCCAAAGTAATAGATCCAACCTCTGCAAAAGTTAAAATACTAGCAAGAAATTGAAATATTTAACAAAAGATTGAGATCTATAATAAAGTATTTGTACAAATCAAGAATAAAAGGCAAAACAACAGGAAAATAGAGAAAGGATGAGAACACACAAGTCACAGAATACAAGGGCCAAAAATATACATATTTGAAAAAATGCATGGCTTCACTAGTGTCAGGGAAATGCAAGGAAAAAAAAAGGCATTCTCACCTGACAGAGTAACATTACCATATTTGCTGTTGTGGGATGTTCTTGACTCTCAGTAAGGTCATCTAAATGTAACCTGTGTTGCGTTTGAAAAGTCCGACACTGGGATCCCTGCACTACTGTTCTGGACTGGGGGCTGCTGACTGACTGGATCAGTCCTCAGGGTAGAGGGTGCTCCAGAAGGAAAGGCACAACTCCCCAACCAAAAGCCATGTGGGGTATGAAAAAGGAGGCCTGGACACTACCTGGTCCTTCTTCCAGTCTCTCACTCTCCTGAAGCACCTGAATGATAAGCCCCAGCTGAACTCTGAGGAAAATTTAAATTTTTTTTTCTAAATTAGGATGCATCTTACACACTGGCATATTTCACGCATTGGCAAAACTAGTAAAAAGATTTGTAATACATTGGTAAGAACATGGGTAAAAAGAAATTCTCATGTACTAGTCAAATAATAATTTTCAGAAAGTAAAAAACATAACAAAGCAAGCACAGATCAAAAAACTTATTAAACTTATTACGAAAGGACCCCGCAAGATGACAAAAGAGAATGTCACACAAGAATGCTGGAATAAGATCTCATAGTTAAATGCTAATGTGGTTAATGTTCTACAAGGCTAAAAAACTGTAACCTCTTTTCTATCACAGAAAAATAACATACCACTCTACCAGATCATTGTTTGCAGCTTATCAAACGATGTACAAGTTAACATTTAGCTCTAGAGTCTGGGCCTTAACAACATTAAATCATAGTCACAATATGTCAATTACCCATTAGGTGAATTTGTTTGACAATGCTCTAGTACACTGTTTCTCAAACTTTTTTGTTGTTGTTAATTTTTTTTTGAGACAGAGTCTCACTCTGTCACCCAGGCTAGAGTGCAGAAGCGCAATCTTAGCTCATTGAAACCTCTGCCTCCTGGGTTCAAGTGGTTCTCATACCTCAGCCTCCGGCATAGCTGGGATTATAGGCATGCACCATGCCCAGCTAACTTTTATATTTTTAGTAAAGACAAGGTTTCGCCATTAGATTGCACATGAATCTAAGTGCAGCATTAGATTCTCATACGAGTGCAAACCCTATTATGAACTGTGCATGCGAGGAATCTAGGTGCACTCCTTATGGGAATCTAACGCCTGATGATCTGAGGTTGAACAGTTTCATCCCAAAACCATCCCCCTGCCCTGTGCATGGAAAAATTGTCTTCTATGAAACTGGTCCCTGCTGCCAAAGAAGTTGGGGACCACTGCTCTAAATCTTCAGCCAGTTAACAAGCTCCCTTCTCAGTCAAGGTTAAATGCAGAAAGACAGCTTATACAAATGCAGGGAAAACATACACCAACTACCAAGAGGGAATCCCTCTTTCCTAGCTAAGAGGGAACATTTAAGGACAACAGACAGCACACAGAGCCAATGATAATCAAAGGGGAAAACAAGGAACAGAAAATGTGAAAATTCTGATTGATCTCCTCTGACATGTAAGGGTACTACATGTATGAAACAAGAATTAGAGGATGGGCGTGATGGCTCACGTCTGTAATCCCAGCACTTTGGGAAGCCGAGGCAGGTGGATTACCTGAGGTTGGCAGTTTGAGACCAGCCTGGCCAATATGGTGAAACACCATCTCTACTAAAAATACAAAAATTAGCTGGGCGTGGTGGTGCGCACCTGTCACTCCAGCTACTCTGGAGGCTGAGGCAGAAGAATCGCTTGAACCCAGGAGGTGGAGGTTGCAGTGAGCCGAGATAGTGCCACTGCACTCCAGCCTAGGTGACAGGGCAAGACCGTCTCAAAAAAAAAAGGGCGGGGGGGGGAGGAGCTGGGCATGGTGGTTCACGCCTGTAATCCCAGCACCGAGGCGAGCAGATCACCTGAGGTTGGGAGTTCGAGACCAGCCTAACCAACATGGAGAAACCCCGTCTCTACTAAAAATACAAAATTAGTCAGGCATGGTGGTGCATGCCTGTAATCCCAGCTACTCAGGAGGCTGAGGCAGGAGAATCGCCTGAACCCAGGAGGCAGAGGCTGTGGTGAGCCAAGATCGCACCATTGCACTCCAGCCTGGGCAACAGGAGTGAAACTCTGTCTCAAAAAAGAAAAAAAGAAAGAAAGGAAGAAAAAGAAAAGAAAAAAGAATTAGAAAGAGACAGCAATCTTTAATAAGTAAATACAAATTACTAGCAAGGCGAGGTGGCTCACACCTGTAATCCCAGCACTTTGGGCCAAGGCAGGAAGATCACTTGGGGCCAAGAATTCGAGACCAGCCTGGGCAACATAGTGAGACTCCATCTCTACAAAAAATTAAAATTTAAATTTAAAAAGTAGCCAGGCTAATAGTGGTGTGCGTGCCTGTGGTCCCAGCTAATCAGGAGGCTGAAGTGGGAGGATCACTGGAGCACCAGAGTTTGAGATTACAGTGAGCTATGGTCATGCCACTGCACTCCAGCCTGGGCAACAGAGTGAGACCCTGTCTCTAAAAAATAAAGAATTACTAAATTTAAAATGAAATAGAAGAGCTGAATAATAAGGTAATGGATATGTTCAAAGAGTGAATTAGTGGTCTGGAAGGTGATATCTGAAGAAATCTTTCAGAATAAATAGATCAAGACAAAATACAGAAGTATAGTGAAGAGGTAAGTTAATAGGTCTGACATCCACCTAAGAAAAATAATTTTAAAAATCTTATTTAAAATTGCCTTTTAGTACAAGAATGGTACAATGACTCAGATGAAAGGACCGTGGGGTAAGCAGCATGAATGACAAATGTCCCAGAGATCTAGACACAAATTGGTGAAATTTTAGGACTCCAAGCATAAAAAGAAAACCCCAAAAGTTTTTCATGAGGAAAAAATAGGTTACTTATCAATAAATAAAGAGAGGTAATCAGATTGGTGTGACTTTAATCAGCAATACTGGATAATAGCAAATGATTGTGTTATAGCTTCAAAATTCCAGAGGAAAATGATTTTGAGTCTAAAACCATAACTCAATTTAAAAAATTTTAAATTGAAGATTCAACATTTAATTACTTGAAGATATGCAGCAGCACACCAGAAAACTAATCCTGGGATGCAAGAGAAAGCAATCAGAAGAAAATAGTAAAACTCATAGTGGCCTAATAACTATTTACACATACACACCAAGATCCCAGAGATTAATCTAAAACTAAAATCGTATCTGATTACATCACAAAAAGAGGCTGAGGTGGGGAAGTGAAACAACGCTAAGGTTACTGACTTAATTGGGAGATGGATGGAAGATATGGCTACTAATTAACTCTAAACTTAAAGAAAAAAGGTAATCACTAAAGAAATAGCAATAGGTTTAATTACTTCCAAACCACTGGAGGAAAAACAAGGAGAAAAAAATAGCAAGCCAGTAAGATGACAAAATAAAAACAAGAAAGCATGAAATATAGAAAATACAAAGTAAGACAGCCAGGAATAGTCCAAATGTTTTAATAATCTCAATTAATATAAATGTATTAAATTTCCCAGAGCTGGTTTGATTAAGGAAAATAGAAGTCAATTATAGAGGATATGAGAAAAAGTAAAGTATTTCAGTTATAAAAGGCACAACTCACCAATAGTCATGTAATGCTTACATTTCAGAAATTGATTAAACGAACAATAAGATAGGAATGTAGAAGGCAGAAAGTTTGAACAATTAACAAGCTAAATCCAAACAAACCTGTACCCAAAACAGGCAAAGCACCCCTCTACCCACCCAAAACTCATAGAATATTTACAAATATTGACCATATAATTCCATAAAGTAGAAACCATACAGGCTATATTATATCTCCTTAGAAATTTTAAATACACTTGGAATCTGAAATACTCATTAAAAATAAACAATAGTCACCATAGCTAAAGACTGTCAGACATACAGCCAAGGGAGTACTCAGGAGTATTTTCAGTCCTAAATACATTCATTATCAGGAAACAAGAACGGAAAATAAAACTGTTTATATAATACACCTTAAGGCAGTGTGGGGATCAACAACATCCCTGGAGATATAGTCATCAATGAAAGTAGTCCAGGAGTCCGTGAATTCATTTATTAACCATAAGCCTACAAAATGTGTATGCTAACTAGTAATAAAAGTACAAACTGTGTTATATTTTAGAATACCAACTCAGTTGTAACACTAGTTACTTCATCCTGAGTTGGCTGGGAATCACATCTTTGAATATATCAAAATTAAACAGTTCCTTGAAGTCAGACATGGCCTTATTTATTTGTATACCTTTAATATAGGCACAATAGAGGTACACAGAGTAAGCACTCAACAGTTTTATATGAATTGAATTAGTTAATGTATGAGGCAGATAATTTCCCAAAATATGGGGCTCACTGGAGGAGTAGGGTGAAACAGAAAAAACAGATCTGTATGGTGGGTACAAGGCTGGAAAACACTGGCTAAACATAATCTTCATCTCAGGTCTGTGACATCACTAGGGTCACAGGCCAGGTGTTCCAAGATTCTGGAGAGGATTTTATCAACATGGAGGAGCTATCAGCTTTCTTACCTTTCTTCCTTGACAGCAAGATTCATGAACTTCAATAATCATAATGTTAGGAAAAGTTAATCTTCAACTAGAACAGACTAATTTTTTAAAAATTTAGTCCCTTTTAGCTGTATGTCAAAAGGGCAGACCAATAGCTATAGCTAGTACAATGACTAGAACACAAGCTCAAATTCCCTGGTGTTATAGGAGACAAAAAGATCTCAATAGCTTTCATTTACAATTTTTAAAAAGCTTCAATTAAGTACTTCAATTGTATCTAAACATAAACAGAGGCCCCACCTGTATTAATATTTTAAACATTCAATATTTGAGCTATGTAAGTCGTGCTAGTAGGTGAATTTAAACATGTCTTAAACAAGGAATATTTACATTTCGAAACCTTCTGATTGTATTAATTTGATCTGGTTTATTTTTAAAATATTCCCCCTTGCTACAGAACATCTTCCTTTTCAGCATTAAAAACAAAATGGCTGTATTTCTCTGCCCAACTTTGCTTAGCTGAATCAATCCTTTTAAAAGCTTTCTTCTTTACTGCTAAACTTATCTTCAATTCTTAACTGACACAACATCAGTCATTCTTACATGAGAACAATACATTAAAATAAATACAAAGAAAAAATTCTCCCGGCAAATACTAGATTCAATCCCAACAATACAGACACAGTCTTAAAAAATCAGTTATGTATTTATTTGCATAGAACCAAAGGAAAGACTTAAAATTCCAACATACATCCTACGAGGCTTACAATTTAGTTACAAATCCAGTTTTGAGGGAAAAAAGGGTTTCGTTTTCCTCTACTAACGAGGATGATACTGTTTCACATGCTTCAGTTATGTATGCTGAAACACCAGACGCCTATACATCTTTACTTTTCGCAGAATTAGTATCCAATCCAAAAAAGTCTTTTTTGATGATGTACCGAACACACTGCAAAATCACATTTCTTTCATGTCGAATGTCCGGAGCTAGAAGCTAAAACACAATTTAAAAAAAGATGAGCTGGTAAATAAATTATATCTGGGAAATACAATCTAAAATATTGCATGTACCCTCTCCATATAAAGAAGACAGAACAATAAGAAATATGTATTATATTCACTATTTTGCTAAAAAACGATGCAAGAACATGTCCTTTTAATTTACATCAAGACTATCTAGCTTTTTATTTATTTATTTATTATTTTGAGACGGAGTCTCGCTCTGTCGCCCAGGCTGGAGTGCAGTGGCGAGATCTCGGCTCACTGCAAGCTCCACCTCCCGGGTTCACGCCATTCTCCTGCCTCAGCCTCCCAAGTAGCTAGGACTACAGACGCCCGCCACCATGCCCAGCTAATTTTTTGTATTTTTAGTAGAAACGGGGTTTCACTGTGTTAGCCAGGATGGTCTCGATCTTCTGACCTCGTGATCCACCTGCCTCGGCCTCCCAAAGTGCTGGGATTACAGGCGTGAGCCACCGTGCCCGGCCAAGACTATCCAGCTTTTTAAACAGTACTAACGCTTATATTTGGAGTCCTCTCTAAGAGTATCTAGCATAGGACAGGAAAATAGGTTTAAACATCTGCAATTCTTTTTTTTTTTTTTTTTTGAGACAGAGTTCCACTCTTGCTGCCTAGGCTGGAGTGCAATCGTGCGATCTCAGCTCATCGCAACCTCCGCCTCCCAGGTTCAAGCAATTATCCTGCCTCAGCCTCCAGAGTAGCTGGGATTACAGGCATGCGCCACCACACCTGGCTAAAAAGTCTGCAATTCTTTAATCTAAAATTATGTCAAAGAGGATTGCCCAAACCCAAATTCATAAGCAGTCTAGAAATTGGTAAGTACATCTATTTACATGTAACAATGAAAATAGCAGTAAAAAATTCCAACATTCCTTGACTTTTATAACTTTCCATTTTTGTGCTTATTGTAATTAAAAGAAAGCTAAAAATCCCTGGTATTTAGAACAAGCACATAATCAAGGAATCACATGTAGTTTGCCAAAAAGGAATTTATTTTATTTTCTGATGTTATTGATAGAGTTCAGAAACATCATACAGAAACTTTCAGTGGAAAGCTCACTTAATTTACCAATTATAAGGTAACTTTTTAAAATGTAATTTGCTATATATACAAAATGGAGCGTATATTTCAGATCCATTTTAATAGGAAGCAACTGTGCTACACGTAGCACCTCAAGAGTGTAGCCACTGAACACTTTAGCTACAAAATAAGTACTTAACTTGTAAGTCAAAACCAACCAGACTTTTCACAGAATGTCAACAGTTTTATAACTTCACTAAAAAATGTAAAATACTTCTATTGCTTAGACATGAAAATCTTTGATCTTTGAACAGCTTCATGTCCACTACTGAGAACTTGAAGATGTATTGCTTCCTCTTTATAATTTGAAGAAAGCTATTAGATTTTTGAGCACATAATGCTGAGAATAAAGCCACGAATGCACAGAATAAACACAAATAAATAAAGGTATACAAGAAAAAAAATTAGCATGGTAGTGCATGCCCATAGTCCCAGCTACTTGGGAGGCTGGGACAGTAGGATCACTTGAGCCCAGGAATTTGAGGCAGCAGTGAGCTATGATCACGCCACTACACTCCAGCTTGGGTGACAAAGCAAGACCTCAACTCTAAAAAAAAAAAAAAGGTGGAGGAAGGAGGGAAGGAAGACAATCCCAGAAAATAACAAATGAGAATTGTCAGAAAACCTTAGGCTTTTCCTTTTTGTTACTGTATGGTTCTCAATAGACATTTGTACTAAAAATCTTTTTTTCCCTTCAGCTTGCCATTGTACTTTTAGCTGTGCTTTCACTGGAAAGAAAGTCAATAAACCTCAATAGATACTTCCTTACCAACTAGTGAAACCTAAATTTATTTTAAGTGGTTGTAAAAATTACATTATTCCACATTCACTGAATATACCAGCTATATGCCAAATGTAGCTGCAGAATTAAGATACAAAGTCTCCAAGGTCAATGTGTCTCTGGTAACCTTAAAACACACACACACACACACACACACACACACTCCAGTGGCTCTATCTTTATGACGTGAGAACACAAAGATTAGAACCTAAAGAAAAATAATTTACCATTTCCAAGAGATATGGATGGTGTGTTCTTGGTTCGAATAACGTTTGATAGTTGTGATAATCTTTTTTCCTCTTAGGGTTTGTCTTTTCAAAACTTTTCTTTCGGTTCTCACTCTTGGCTTCTGAAAAATTTCTAACAGTTGCTTTAACACCTTGACTTGGACTCTTAGGAGCACTGCTATCAAGAACCTGGTTTTCTGCCAAAACGTCTGCTTCAGTCTTGATGGGAGTTTCTAAGTGTGATGAAAAACAAACACAAAAATAAACAAAACAAAACAAAACAGACCTTTCAAAAGCAACCAACAAATCCATAATAATCCTCCTGGCCATAATATTGTTCACTTAATAATTTAAAACCATGAAAGATTTTTGCAAGGCATTTATAATGTATTCTAGTATTTTTCAAATTGGAAGCTGTTAACTACCAAAAATTGAGGAGACTACCATGAAGAGCTACAGAAAGTGATCTCTATGAAGGAAATAATGCCAGATGGAAACTTGGATCTATACAAAGGAAGGATAAGTGCTGGAAAAAGTAAATATGTGAATAAATATAAAAGACTTTTTTTTCCTCATTGGAAAAATTTTAAAACTAAAGCAAAAATATTAAGTGTATGTGCAATTTATAACATCTATAGAAATAAAATCTATGACAACAATAGTAAAAAGGAAGGCAAAAGGAATATGTAAGTAGTATACACTGTAAAATCTTAAATTACATGTGAAGTAGATAATATCATTTGAAAGTACACTATGAAAAGTTAAGCCGCATACTATAAACTGCAGACCAACTCCTAAAAAGTAAAACAAAGAAGTTAAAAGGATGAAAGAAGATACCGAGCATATACCAATCACATGAACGCCGGAAAGGCTGTATTAATGTCAAGACAAAAAAGACTTCAGAACAGTGAACATCACCAGGGATAAAGAGGAACAGTTCATAATGCTAAAGGGGTCAATTCATCAATAAGACAAAGAATAACACCTAAGAACAGATTTTCAATATGCGTTGCAGCAAAAACTGATGGAACTGAGAAGAGAAGTAGACAAATCCATTATTATGATTGAATACTTGAACATTCCAATCTCAGTAATTAAAGAAAAATTGGACAGAAAATTCGTAGGGATACAGAATACCGCTAACAATTAACTCAAATTGACAAAGAACACCCGACCTAATACATTTTCTTGCCAAGTTCATATGAACATTCACCTTGTGTTGGGCCATAAAGTAAGTATCAATACGTTGAAGAAATTGAAAGTATAGAGTTATGTTCTCTGTAACAGAATTAAACTAAAATCATTAACAGAAAACTAGCTAGAAAACCCCCAAATATTTAGAAACTAAACAACACACTTCTAAATAATCCATGAGTTAAAGAACAAATCTTAAGAGAGATTAGGAAATATTTTGAAATAAATAAAAATGAAAACATAATGTATCATATTTGTGGACTACAGCTAAAGCAGTTCATGAAAGTACATTTATGGCTTTCAATGCTTAAATTAGAAATGAGAAAAGTCTAAAATCAATTATCTAAGCTTCTACTGTAATGTGGTAGGGTCTGAGGAAAGAGGAGATACTAAAAAGTGAAAATCAGTGGATTAGAGTGAAAATCAATGACAACAGAGAAAAACCAACAAAGCCAGAAGTTGGTTCTTTGAAAAGATTAATAAAATTAATAAATGCACCAAGACTTTTTGAGAAAAAGAGAAAAAAAATCAATTAACAACTTGAGAAATAAAAGAGGAGCACATCATTATAGATCCTACGGATATCACAGGAAATATGAACTATATACCAAAAAATTAACAACTTATGTGAAGCAAATTCTTTTGAAAAACACAAATCATCAAAACCCACTCAAGAAGAAATAGGAAAATATGAATAGCTCTGGACCTATTAAGGAAATTTAATTCATAATTTAAAACTTTCCCAAAAACAAAATGCCAGGTTCAGAGGGCTTCACCACTGAACTCTACAAACAAGAAACAAAAAGAAAAACTGGTAGAAATCCTTCACAAACCCTTAAAAAAGAGGAGGAAATAGATCCCTACTCACACCAAATCTATTACAATAAAAGAAAACCATAGACCAATATCCCTCATGAACATGTAGGCAAAACTCCTTAATAAAATATTAGATCAAATCCATCAATGTATTAAAAGGGTAATAGACCATGACCAAGTAGATTTTATCCTGGGAATACAGGCTGGTTTGACATTTGAAAATCAATTGACATTTCACCATTATTAACAGAATAAAGGAGAAAAACCATATGAACAGTTGAAAATTCACAAATTTTAAGCTCAGAATCTTCACCTCTCCCCACTCCCCAATGGTTATACTATTTACTTACTATAAATCAGTATGATATGATGTAAAGAATTCTATTCTAGAAGTTGGGAGACAGGGTTCAATTGCCTAGACAAGAGTGGCAAAACCCATAATACTCAAACATTACATAGGACTGAATGTAGAAATTATATTTGAAAAGAAGTACAGGGACAAGTGTTAAAAGCAGACTCTGGTGCCAGACTGTTAGGTTCAAATTCTAGTTCCATCATTTACCAGCTGTGTGACCTTTGGGCAAGCTACTTATCTCTACCTAAATCTCTTCATCTATAAAATAGAGATGATAAATAAGAAAAACCAGGACACTATTTTCTATTATTTCCTTCCCCTCAAGTATCGATCACTCAATTCAGGAACACAAAGTCAAATGAATCAGAGCTTATAATTGTGAATTTTCTGCTAAGAAATGAGGACGGGGACTAACATTTATATTTTTCTCTTTCTTGAGATTTACATTTCCCAGCTAAGTATCATATATTAATGTAATGTTCACCAATTAAATTTTAAATATAGCTCATTCAGTTCTACCAAACATTTAAACACCCTTTTTGGTTTGTGGTCTTCTGAAATAGTCTTTAATTTGGAAATCTCCCCATCATAGCCAAATCAGTTTGAGGAAACATAATTTTGGGGAGTTGTAAAACTGTGCTTAAATTCTAATACATTTAAAAAAATGCTAAAATGCTAACATGCAGAATAGATACTAAACCAACCCATTTGGAAGTATTTCTTATTAAATTTGTATCTTAGTGATTCTTACAGACCCTGATGTGAGTATTACCTCTTCCTTTGCTTCAGTCTTACTTGAGGGACCCTTTCCTTGTTTAAATATCTTTCCAGAAAAATGCTATCCATGTTTAAGATTCCAAACACTCTCATGCTAATTCTTAAGTCAAGACAGATCTTAATTATGAAGACACAATTGTTAAACTCTGTTAGGAAGAAACAGATTGTTCCTATATATTTAGAATCCAGGTAAATAAGCAGCCTTCCAGATACTATTTCATGGTTAAAAGACCACTTTGTTTCCTTGGTTTATTTATTTAAAACTCCCTATGTGTCAATATCCCATTCTAGAGCCCAGAATTAATACTGAAAGCTAGAAATTTGCTAGTGACCTGGATGGCTTAATAAAGCTGAATTCAAACTATATAAAATAATTCTTAAGACTTAGGAATGTGAAGCAAGGGTTTTTTCCTTAAAGCAGGACATTTTAACAATTAGTCAAAATATATTTATACAAAATCTTATATATAGTTTAACAGATAATATCATTTGTTATCTATAAGAGAAAAGTCTACGCATTACTGTGCAGGATGACAGTAAATGCCAAAGAGAGAAAGACTATAATGGAAGGCAATGAAAGTTGGCTTCTTTGGACTTTTAAGACTCCAAACCTATATGTCAGGTCTGCTACATACCAGCTTGCCAAGCTTATTCCTTTTTTTTTTTTTTTTTGAGATGGAGTTTCACTCTGTCGCCCAGGCTGGAGTGCGGTGGTGCAAACTTGGCTCACTGCAACTTCCGCCTTCTGGGTTCAAGCAATTCTCCTGCCTCAGCCTCCCGAGTAGCTGGGATTACAGATGCACCCACCACACCAGGCTAATTTTTATATTTTTAGTAGAGATGGGGTTTCATCATGTTGACCAGACTGGTCTTGAACTCCTGACCTCAGGTGATCCACCTGCTTCGGCCTCCCAAAGTGCTGGGATTGCAGGCATGAGCCACCATGCCCAACCAAGCTTATCCTTTCCATGCTTAAGGTTCTATAAAATAAAGAGGTGATCTCAAAGATCCCTTCCAGTTTCCTCCCTTTCTTCCAATTTAAAATGATGCCAGTCTCAAAATGAAGACATGAGTATAAAAATACTGTTCCATCTTAAGAAACAGAGAAGCAAGCATTAGTCCAGCCTGTTTTTATGGGATTCTGTAATTCTGGTAATAGTTTTCTTTGCTATCACCTGTTATGAATACAACTGATAAGTAGGAAATGTAATATGTGTTTAAAGAATAACTCCATCTTCATACCAACGTATGAGAAACAAGAGCACAAAAAAATGCTGTTTTTCTTAAAATTAAAATGAGGCAACCATCTGTTAAGGAATACTCTGATAAAGCCAAAGTAGCTTATATTTCAAAATTCAAGTAGCTATTAAGAAGCTACCATAGTAAGCCATGGCCCACTTAGAAAAGAAAAAACTTCCCATGTTACAGATACATATAAACATCATTTTTCATATTAAAGCCTAACGGCTCCTTATTCAACATCTTCCAAATACATAAACATTGATTATCTCTAGCCTAGTCAACATTAAAAGTGCTGCCATCTCCATCAAACTACATTTCCTTTTCTTTTTTTTTTTTTGAGCCAGAGTCTCACTGTCACCCAGGCTGGAGTACAGTGGCACAATCTCACCTCACTCAACCTCTGTCTCCTGGATTCAAGCAATTCTCCTGCCTCAGCCTCCTGGGTACTGGGACTACAGGCACGCACTGCCATGCCCGGCTAACTTTTGTATTTTTTGTAGAGATGGGGCCTCACCATGTTGGCCAGGCTGGTCTCAAACTCCTGACCTCAGGTGATCCACCCTCCTCAGCCTCCCAAAGTGTTGGGATTACAGGCGTGAGCCACCGTACCCGGCCCATCCAATTACATTTGCATCTTCTCTTCATTCTATATAAACACTTTTAGACCTGTATTCTTATCCTCAGTACAGCTCCTACTTTGATTACACATCTTGTCCTGAGACATACACATGAATTCTCTCACGGCCAGTAAAGTCTAAATAAAATGACCACACAGAGCCAGGTGTCCACAATAGTGGAACATAGATTTATTCATTAAACATATGCTGGATTATTGATATAAACCTTGGATTAAAAACTGCTACACTGCATCAGATCAAGAGCCTACTCACGGCTCTTTCAGGTAGCCCTGAAAGAGATGCTGAAGGAAATTAAACTGGTTTATCACAATTAAATTTCACAATGAAGCCTCACACATTACCATCTGTAACATCATCTTTAAAGGTAAGACATGTATCCTGAACATTACTGACTTCTCAGAAAGACTCTTGAAAAGATTCAATTTCTTCCGACCTTTAAAATGCACAAGCTAATGTGGACAAAAGTATAAGGTTGCTGTGTTTTCCAAATGAGATAATTTATGTAAATATGCTCTAGGAAGAACAATGCCCTATATGCATTAAAAAAATTGTATCACACTCTTTGTCATAAAGGATCTCTCACCATCTACCAAAGATGCTATAAACACGTTATAACAAGGGTTCTTGAGAGCAGAGAGAAAAAAATGAATTTTCTTTTTGCCATTTCTTTTAGAATTTTCTTCAATTCTGTTAGTGGATATTTTCTCTTTTCCTTCCTATTCTTTCATTATATTGTATTTTTTGCTTTTTTATTCCCAGAGTAGCAACACATTTCTTTATTACTCCAGAGGTCCTTTAACCCATGTTAACTTTACTTCTGATTCAAATGGAAAAGGAATTTGAAAACCAAATAAAGAATGCACATCCTGGATGTTATTAATGCGCAGCATGCACCAAAGGCAAAAAGCAACAAAACAAAACCCTGTAACAACACACACCATGACTTACCTTCTGGCTCACTCTCTGACCCTGAAAGACTGCCATAGCTACTCATTAGTGAGCATAGGGCTGGTGTCACTTCCTTGGGTATCACAGAACGTTGTGGTTTCTCCTCCTTATCAGACTCTGAAGGGAAAAGAAGTCAGATTCAAAACATCTACCACCATAAAAAAGCTGACCATCCCCCACTCCCTCATTTGTTAGTGAAAATTAAGTAATTTCTGATCATTTCCTTAATCTTTCCAAAAAACTAATTCTAGGGGGCCAGAAACACTTCCCCTTGGTTTAGACATCTTCATGGGCCAAGAAACCATTTGCCCCAGAGGAGACAGTGGGGGAAAAGGAAGCTATATAGAGCTCAGTTACTTAGCATGCTTCACAGGTTATACAATCTGAGTATACTCTAATTAACTTAATTACGTAGTCTTTGCTGTTCATTTACAGGTAGTAGGAAGGCCCAAACTTTATTTAACTTCACTGGATTGGGATCACTGCCTCTGAAAATTAGGTTTAGAAATAAATGAAGTATTAAAATACCTATGCTTTTAACTGTTTTTAAGACTGCTTTTTGGGATCCAAATAATATTCAAAGCATTCTATAGGCTTAGTCAAACAGTAATGCTGAAATTAATCCACCCAAAGTTTTTTTAGAGACAGAGTCTTGCTCTGTCACACAGGCTGGAGTGCAGTGGCATAATCTCGGCTCACCACAACCTCTGCCTGCCAGGCCCAAGCAATTATCTTACCTCAGCCTCCTAAGTAGCTGGGATCACAGGCGTGTGCCACTATCCCCAGCTAATTTTTTGTATTTTTAGTAGAGATGGGGTTTCACCATGTTGGCCAGGCCGGTCTCAAACTCCTGGCCTCAAGTTGATCAGCTTGCCTTGGCCTCCCAAAGTGTTGGGATTACAGGTGTGAGCCACTGTGACCAGCCCACCCAAAGTTTTTATTATTTAAAACTTCTAAGAACTTAAATAAACAAGGCAACCATGAGAATTTACCAAGCATAATACTAAAGTGCCTGCCAAATGTAAAGTGTTTGATCCAGGCCCAGCAAGCCTAGTTGTAGCCCCAGGACACCACCTATTACATTTCTTTTTGGCAGCTCTAAAAATCTATTAACTCTATTCTAGACAACCAATAAAAATAAGGCCTCATTGAAGACAATAAGTAATTTGTCTATTTAATTAACCAACTCAACCCAAAACCAATATAAAATGTTTCAAGACTAAGCATTTAATGTTCACCAAGTCAGTCTAGGGGAAACCAAAGCATGCCAGTAGGAAATGGGAATATCTTTCTATGTGAATGTTCAACTGCCACCTTCTGCTGGATGAAGCTAAATCCTCTCTCCTCACTACACACCATCACACCTATAAAAGTACTCCTTGTCAATTTTAAGCTAAATTACCTTTTCTCCTTGATTAATAAAGGGAAAGGAAAGTATGAAGTTTATGTGAATTACTAGTAGATTAAGCAGAAATCCACCACAGTGTTAGTATGGAGACTTTCCATTCATTGGTTGAATGATGAAAGACCAAACTGTAGCATTTATTTCCAAGACTCAAAGAGAGGTAACAAAAAGTACAGTAATACTTGAATATTATGCTCTTCAAAAGCATGATCTGACCTAATCCTTATGAGGTATGTGATGAGTGATGAAATAAAAATCCAGAGAATTTGAGTAACTTTTCCTTAAGATAACTAAATCAGTTGGGTCAAATTTAAAGCCTGGCTATCTGACTCCAAATCCAAATTGTTATCAGTGAGCTAGAATGCTTCCCACAGACAAATAAAGTCTTCTTAAAATGAAGCCATCCTATCAAAGTGTTTTTATGGTCCACAATAATGCTAATAATGTCTCCCAGTTATAGCTCCATTTCTTTCCTCCCTTTTATAGTAAAACTCCAAACAGTTATTTGATATGCAATCATACCTTGGAGATATTGTGGATTTGGTTCCAGACCACTGCAATCAAATGAATATGGCAATAAAGCAAGTCACACAAATTTTCTGGTTTCTCAGGGCATATAAAAGTTATGTTTACACTACACTGCAGCATATGAGGTGTGCAATAGCATTATGTCTTAAAAAATGTACCTTAATTTAAAAATATTTCATTGCTAAAAAATGCTAAAACTCATCTGAGACTTCAGGAGGTTGTGATATTTTTGCTGATGGAGGGTATTGTCTTGATGTTGCTGGCTGCTGACTGATGAGGGTTGTAGTCACTAAAGGCTGGGGTGACTGTGACAGTCTCTCTGCCTTGACTGCTATTCCCTTAGGTATCAGCCCCACATTTCATTCAGATGTCTTAACGTCACCTTATCAGAGATGCTTTTACTGATCACTTCAGATAAAAGCGCATATCCCCTTTTTCTGACCACCATTCTCTATTATTTTACTCAGCTTCAATCATCTTTATAATTGTTTTTTTGTTTTTGTTTTTGTTTGAGACGGAGTTTCACTCTGCTGCCCAGGCTGGAGTGCAGTGCATTCTACCTCCTGAGTTCAAGCGATTCTCCCCTTAGCCTCCTAAGCAGCTGGAATTACAGGCACTTGCCACCACACCGGGCTAATTTTTGTATTTTTAGTTGAGACAGGGTTTCACCATGTCGGCCAGGCTGGTCTCGAACTCCTTACCTCAAGTGATCTGCCCACCTTGGCCTTCCAAAGTGCTGGGATTACAGGCGTGAGCCACTATGCCCAGCTCCCACATTTTCTGTATTACTTTTATAATCAGAAAATAACAGAAAAAAATTAAAACACAGGGAAATTGACTCTGGAAAACTGTATTCTTCACAATCCAATTCATGAAGCCAAGGGCAAGGCTTTAATGTCCTTTCCCTGCTCCCTTCTTTTTTAAACTTTGTATTTTGAAACAATTTTGGATTTATATAAATGTTGCAAAGATAGTACAGAGTCTCCATATATCCTTCATCCAGCTTCCCTAATGTTACCATCTGACATAACCAAAGTACTTTATGATAGCTAAGAAGTTAACACTGGTACCACGCTAGTATTTAAACTACAGACTGTAATGTAATTTCACCAGCTTTTCCACTAACGTCCTTTTTTCTGTTCCAGGATACAATCTGCTATACTACATTGCATTCAGTTGTCATGACTCCTTAATCTTCTCTAAATCTGTGACAGTTTCTCAGTCTTTCCTTGTTTTTCATGAACTTGATACTCTGAAGATTATTGTCAGGTGTTTTTAGAATGTCCCTCAGTTTGGGTCTGTCTGACATTTTTGAAGATTAGACTGAGGCTATGGATTTTGGGGAGGAATACCACAGAGATGTGCCCTTCTCATCACAACCCAGGTCCATGATATCAGTAGGACTTATTACTGGTAATGTTGACCTTGACCACCTGATGGTCTGCCTGCTTTCTCTATTACAAAGTTACTATTTTTCTCTTTCATTATTCTATTTCTTGAAATGAGCTACTAAGTTTAGCTCACACTCCAGGGAAGAAGAATTAAGCTTCAACTCTAAAGTAAGGAATATCAAAGAATTTTGGACATATGTTAAAACCATGGTAATTAATAATTATTGTAATTAATAAATATTTTGGGAGGAGATATTTTGAGGCTATAACAAATATTGTTTCATTTTAATGTTTCACCACTAATTTTACCATTCATCAGTGGATCTTGCCAAAAACAATTATTACTGTGGTGCTCTAATGCTGACTTGCTATTTCTCTCATTTCTTCTACATTTAATAATTAGAATTATTTTGTAAGAAAGACTTATCTCTCCTCCCCCACATTTATTTATTTATTTATTTAGGCACTCATATCAGTATAGACTCATGGGTATTTATTCTATTCTGAGGGTTATAATTTATTATTATTTATTTTGTGGCACCAATTGTTCCAACTTTGGCCCTTGGGAACTCTTTCTAGTATCCTTCTGACATACCCACATCTTCATATTTTTTGAGCATTTTCTTACTTTCTGGTGCTATGAGATGCTCTAGGTTCAGCTTATATTTTCCTTGTCCCAACCCCAGAATCAGCCATTTCTCCAACAGGCTGTGGTTCCTTTACCTGGAGAATAGTATTTGGAAACCACAATTAGAGTGCTAGGTGTACTTGTTCCTAGGAGTGTCAAAGCTCACTATACTTGACTTATCTAAAGGGTAAGTTACAAATTCACACAAATAAACAACTCTTTCCCTATTTTTTCTTCTCCACTCAGTTAAATGTTTAAGGGACAAACCACATGTAATAACACTGAAAAATACTGTCCTTTTGGCACTCTCAGAACATCTCCTACAATAACTTTTCATCTTAAAAAAAAAAGAAAGAAAAGTCCCTGGGATCTACCTAGTAATTCTAATGCAGGCATTTTTAGCACCTATCGGGAAAGACTATGCTGAAGGCATTGTACTGGCTGACAAACACTCAAGAAACTTCATTTTATAAAAACAGCTAAAACATCTTTCTAAACTGAAAATACCAGTATAGAGATAGCAGCAATTGATCTGATAGAACCAGACTTTAGCATTTTTATAAAATACGAGCTCAAACAATTTCTCTTACCATTAAAACATTAGCGACACTTTTCTTAGGGTAAATCTCACCTCTCTCTCTCGTATATACACATCATGTTCCCACCATCCCCCCCCACCAAAAAATCTAATGCAATGATCTAAAAGTTATTCTTAGATTATGAGTTTCTGGAAGGCAGGGAGACTCCTTTGAAATCCTCGGCATTGTAGTGAATTACAATGCTGGGTAAGCCAAACGCAGGACCTTATAAATCCCCACTCAAAGGAAAGCAGCAAAATAACATTGCCCTTTGAATGCCTTGTCCACTCTAAACACCAGCTGTAAAAGCTTCCTATCTGGCTTCTTTCTGTAACTTATTTCTTTACTTACTTCTCCGTACCCCCCGCCCACCAACCCCCATCCCACGATTTCCTATTGCCTTTATGGAGCAAAGCACAATTATATGCTCTAGCCCAAGATTTGCAATTAAGTATTCTTTAAAAAATGCAATATATTTTCAAAGTCACCCTCAAAAATAGGGACTTTGCTTTATAGTCTCCAACTCTCAAAGAAGACAGTTACCAATGGGTATCCATGACACCTGATGTGCTGGGCCAGCTTATTTTCTTATTTTAATGCCTACCTTTAAAACAACCTGGGTTATGTGAGTGCATAGTTAGACTTATGTCCCAGTGTTCTATGACAATAGCTATATTTCAACAAATGATTAATAAGTTGGGTTGCCTTTGTCTTGTGGATACTGAGGCACTTCAGTCACAGATGCTCAATGCCACCTTACTGACCCGCTTTCTTCCTAGCTGAAACAACTGACTTACTGTGTAAAACTACAGGCTAAGAAAGCCATAAACTTGTTGCATATATATTTAAACAATGGCAACAAAATGAATTGTATGCTAACTAATGAGATACCAAAATAAACAAAGAAAAAACAATCCTTAAGTTAGGCCAGTCAGCAGAATACACAAGGAAATAAAAAAATATGCTAGTAAGGAAATCTAATGACAGACAATAAGCCACACTCAAAACTGATCGATTGGGAGACTTCTTTAAATAAAAGGCTTTCCCATCAAAACAATGTCAATTCTCAATTCAAAGTAGCTGCACAATTACTGAGAGTACACATGGCACCAAACACAATAAAGAAAAGGTGAACCCAGGCAATGATTTTCCAAGCATGATCTGAAAGTTATGAAGATCCTCTAAAACTTGAATCTTGTTTAAAATGTGAGTGCTGATGTCTGGATTAAGTTCTGAGCCAGAAAAAGGCAAAAAATGGAAGCAATAGGGAGAACTTTATTATTAAAGTGAGCTAGTGCTGAAAAGTATCAACTGCCATATGAGAACAGTGGGTCATGTTATCACAATGCTGGCGGCTGGCCTGCCACTGACAACTTGAATAACCAGATTTTAAGGTTGGCTGGCTCTTGCCCAAGGTAAGAGAAGCTGCCTCCAAACAAGTGGAAAGCACGTATTGGAGAGTGGAGAATATTTAGAGCAGGGGTGTCCAGTCTTTTGGCCTCCCTGGGCCACACTGGAAGAATTGTCTTGGGCCACACATAAAATACACTAAGAACAGCTGATGAGCTTAAAAAAAAAAATCACACAAAAGAATCTCATATTTTAAGGAAATTTACAAATTTTTGTTGGGCTGCATTCAAAGCCATCCTTGGCTGCATGTGGCCTGTGGGCCATGGTTTGGACAAGCCTGACTTAGGACATATGAAAACAGGGGGATAGACTGTCCGTAGCGATACCTGCAGTGAAAAGTTAAAGAACCTATGGCCTAAAACAATGGTCCCCAGCCTTTCTGGCACGAGGGACCAGTTTTGTGGAAGACAATTTTTCCAAGGACAGAGGGTGGGGGGTGGATTGGGGATGGTTTCAGGATGATTCAGCACATTACATTTATTGTGTACTTTATCTTACTATTACATTGTAATATATAAAATAATTGTACAATGCACCATAATGTAGAATCAGTGGGAGCCCTGAGCTTGTTTTCCTGCAACTAGACAGTCCCATCTTGGGATGATGGGAGACAGCAACAGATAATCAGGCATTAGATTCTCATAAGGAGCACACAACCTAAATCCCTCATGTGCACAGTTCACAATAGGGTTAACGCTCCTATGAGAATCTAATGCTGCTGCTGATCTGACAGGAGGCGGAGCTCACAGGTAGTGAGACAGGCAAAAGGGAATGGGTGTAAATACAGATGAAGCCATGCTTGCTCGTTGCTCCCCGCCTCCCCATCCCCGCTCCCCGCTGGGGTTCCTAACAGGCTAAGGAACTGTACCGGGTACCAGTCTGTGCCCAGGGGTTAAGAACCCCTTGTCTAAAACAGATTTGGAAAATGTCAAAGTCCAGAGGAAATCCCAGGTAAAGGATAAGGTGAATTTAAATGACAGCTTTCCTACAAACTTAAGCTACCATAATTTGATCATTGGCATTGTGATTTCCTTGGTTATAATACAATATTATAAAAATTAATAAATTTTTAAATATTCAAAATTATAAATTTGTAGTTTATATGGGTAATTTTTATATTCAAGATATATGTTCTCATCTTTGACACTCGAAACAGGCATGTTCCCATCCTTGACCCTCATTATAGGTAAGGGTCTGAACATTTAAACCAAAACAAAATTATTTGAGATTTCTCTTTCTTTTTTTTTTTTTTTTGAGACCGAGTTTTGCTCTTGTTGCCCAGGCTTGAGCACAATGGTGCGATCTCAGCTCACTGCAACCTCCACCTTGTGGGTTCAAGCGATTCTCCGGCCTCAGCCTCCCAAGTAGCTGGGATTACAGGCATGTACCATCACACCCAGCTAATTTTTGTATTTTTAGTAGAGACGGGGTTTCGTCATGTTGGCCAGGCTGGTCTTGAACTCCTGACTTCAGTTGATCCACCTGCCTCAGCTTCCCAAAGTGCTGCAATTACAAGGCGTGAGCCACCGTGCCCAGCCTGAGATCTCTCTTTCAACTGCTCCTCAGAAGCCAACTGAATTATTTCTACCAATAAGGATGAGAGGATTTACCACTGTTTCTCATGTCTAAGGCATCTACTGAGGACTAAGACAGGCTTAAATAGAAGCAAGATACAATCGTCTTTTAGTTGGTGTTTTACCAGATTAGTATATATTGAAATACTTTTTACTTTTTTTTAAAAAAAAAAAAAGGGAAAACAGAATTAATCATCTACCAAAGCTAAGTTAACAAAATGAAGAACAACAAAGACTATCCAATATCAGTCTTAGAGTCCTTCAAGTGTTCATTTAGAAAACTGCACAAAGTAAAAGAATTACATAATTTTCAAATTAGTAACTTACTGATTATAATGGTAGTCTTCACATTTGTGTTTTAAGTGTTTTAATGACATAAAAGCTTATATTTGAGTACAGATGGTCTTTTGTCATCAAGGCCTCACATTACAAGTCTGAAGAAGCATGTGAGCTCTCTCTAAAATTTTTTGAAAGAAAACAAACAAAAAATCAGTGCCCAAGAGTAAACTCAGCACTGGCTCAAAATATCATCTGCCTTTTTCTTGCTCTCTCTCACATCTCAACGATCCTAGACTCAAACAGTACTTTTTTTTACACAAATTCAGACTTCATATTTAGAGGATGTGTAGTGTACTGGCGGAGTGAGACTCATATGTTCAAATTCTCATTCTTCCACTAATGAGCAGAATGACTAAGATAAACTATTAGGTTGATGCAAAAGTAACTGCATTTTTTACTATTACTTTCAATGGCATAAACATACTTAGTCTCTATGTTCCTCATTTCTAAAATGGAAACAGTAATGGTATATGTGTAAAAGGCTGTCATAAGAAGACTTCATCTATATAAAGCATACAGAACTCAGTAAGTGCCTTATTCAATAAGTGTTAGTTGATATTAATTTATCATCATTAATGTTATTAAATTTTATCTTCTACTTAGCCTAATGTTCCCTTATGCAATGATCTTTTTCCATCCTAATTCAGTCAACGAATTAGTTATCCTCTCTTTTCTTGCCATTCGTAAGTTCAAAAACTTGCCATGTGATTATCACAGAAGCCAACATCATCCAAGCTAAACAGCCTACAATCAAATCTACAATGTCACTAATGTCAGTTCACTCACTAATAATCTTTGGGTATTTCTTTGCAGTACAAAGCATATGCAATTAGATAAAGCCTCACAATGTTACTGGAGAAAAAGGTAGTAAAAATATTTACATATACATTTCATTTTTCAGGAAGAGAAATGGAGTCTCAAAGGCTAAATGATATCTATATGTGACAGCAGCATTTTAATGCTTTTATTTTTCAACTAATAACCAAGTTAACTAGCCCTATACGTTTTAGAGGAAATTCAAGGACAAACATATATAAATATAATCTATGCTCTGAAGAAGAACAGTACTAATCAAACATAATGAATTAGTATTTTCTGCCCGAGATCATGCTCATGCTCAGTAGCATAAAGTATACTGACTTCCATTAGAATTGCTGCTTTATAGGTAAAGGGAAAATCCACATATTTGGGCAAATTTGAATCTACAGCATTAATACATTCAAAACAATCTTAAGAAATTTCTAAGATTACATCATACTAATGAAAATTATCCAGCAAATACAGTCTTTCTCCTATAGCCTCCCTGCCCCATGTACCCACCCAAGACTCAAAAGATGTTCTGAAATGACATTTTAAACAAGATGCTCCTATTAAAAACAAAAACAAAAGCATCATTCTGCACTGTTATACATTTGATATTAAACTTTCCACAAACAAGGCTGTGAATAATCAACTTCAGCATCATTGTCTATACACTTATAAATACGTTATTTTCCTGTTTAGCTTACCAGAATCACTGTTTATCAAAACACTAAGAGGATCTGCATTTGCCTCAGGTGGACCTTCTGGCTTCAAATCACACAAGTGATTGCCTGATCCAGTGACTGCTCTCTGTCTAGAATTGTCGTTTTTCCATTTGTGATTCTTGCCAGGACTTCTGATCTTTGCCATTTGTGAATGTCTGGACATCCCCTTCATCTTGCTGGAGTAAGAAAATGGCAATTTTTAATATAAAAGGCACTGACCTTCCAAGAAAATTTTGAAAAAGACTACTAGATACAAAAGAAACCTAGTTGTAAAATTGATCACTTGTAGCCTAGTACATTAAAGAGACCAAAATAAAACAAATTCCAGTGACTTTCAAAGACAGGGAAGCCTATGATAGAACTTTAGAAGGACAGTACCCCACAATATACCACACCTTATTGATGCTATGCTGCAAATTTCTACCCATATTGTTATCCCTCTGAAATTGGGATGCGTTGTATTATCATTAAAGGCCAACTGGTTTTGGAGCCAAGATGGCCGAATAGCAACAGCTCCGGTCTACAGCTCCCAGCGTGAGCGACGCAGAAGACGGGTGATTTCTGCATTTCCATCTGAGGTACCGGGTTCATCTCACCAGGGAGTGCCAGACAGTGGGCACAGGACAGTGGGTGCAGAGCACCGAGCGCCAGCCGAAGCAGGGCGAGGCATCGCCTCACTCGGGAAGCCCAAGGAGTCAGGGAGTTCCCTTTCCTGGTCAAGGAAAGAGGCGACAGACGGCACCTGGAAAATCGGGCCACTCCCACCCGATTACTGCGCTTTTCCGACGGGCTTAGGAAACGGCGCACCAGGAGATTATATCCCGCACCTGGCTCGGAGGGTCCTATGCCCACGGAGTCTCGCTGATTGCTAGCACAGCAGTCTGAGATCAAACTGCAAGGCGGCAGCGAGCCTGGGGGTGGGGCGCCCGCCATTGCCCAGGCTCGCTTAAGTAAACAAAGCAGCCGGGAAGCTCGAACTGGGTGGAGCCCACCAAAGCTCAAGGAGGCCTGCCTGCCTCTGTAGGCTCCACCTCTGGGGGCAGGGCACAGACAAACAAAAAGTCAGCAGCAACCTCTGCAGACTTAAATGTCCCTGTCTGACAGCTTTGAGGAGAGCAGTGGTTCTCCCAGCACGCAGCTGGAGATCTGAGAACGGGCAGACTGCCTCCTCAAGTGCGTTCCTGACCCCTGAACCCCGAGCAGCCTAACTGGGAGGCACCCCCTAGTAGGGGCAGACTGACACCTCACACGGCCAGGTACTCCTCTGAGACAAAACTTCCAGAGGAACGATCACAGCAGCATTCGCGGATCACGAAAATCCGCGGTTCTGCAGATACCGCTGCTGATACCCAGGCAAACAGGGTCTGGAGTGGACCTCTAGCAAACTCCAACAGACCTGCAGCTGAGGGTCCTGTCTGTTAGAAGGAAAACTAACAAACAGAAAGGACATCCACACCAAAAACCCATCTGTACATCACCATCATCAAAGACCAAAAGTAGATAAAACCACAAAGATGGGGAAAAAACAGAGCAGAAAAACTGGAAACTCTAAAAAGCAGAGCGCCTCTCCTCCTCCAAAGGAACGTGGTTCCTCACCAGCAACAGAACACAGCTGGACGGAGAATGACTTTGACGAGTTGAGAGAAGAAGGCTGCAGACGATCAAACTACTCCGAGCTACAGGAGGAAATTCAAACCAAAGGCAAAGAAGTTGAAAACTTTGAAAAAAATTTAGACGAATGTATAAGTAGAATAACCAATACAGAGAAGTGCTTAAAGGAACTGATGGAGCTGAAAGCCAAAGCTCGAGAACTATGTGAAGAATGCAGAAGCCTCAGGAGCCCATGCGATCAACTGGAAGAAAGGGTATCAGTGATGGAAGATGAAATGAATGAAATGAAGAGAGAAGGGAAGTTTAGAGAAAAAAGAATAAAAAGAAATGAACAAAGCCTCCAAGAAATATGGGACTATGTGAAAAGACCAAATCTGCGTCTGATTGGTGTACCTGAAAGTGACGGGGAGAATGGAACCAAGTTGAAAAACACACTGCAGGATATTATCCAGGAGAACTTCCCCAATCTAGCAAGGCAGGCCAACATTCAGATTCAGGAAATACAGAGAACACCACAAAGATACTCCTCGAGAAGAGCAACTCCAAGACACATAATTGTCAGATTCACCAAAGTTGAAATGAAGGAAAAAATGTTAAGGGCAGCCAGAGAGAAAGGTCGGGTTACCCACAAAGGGAAGCCCATCAGACTAACAGCGGATCTCTCAGCAGAAACTCTACAAGCCAGAAGAGAGTGGGGGCCAATATTCAACATTCTTAAAGAAAAGAATTTTCAACCCAGAATTTCATATCCAGCCAAACTAAGCTTCATAAGTGAAGGAGAAATAAAATACCTTACAGACAAGCAAATGCTGAGAGATTTTGTCACCATCAGGCCTGCCCTAAAAGAGCTCCTGAAGGAAGCACTAAAGATGGAAAGGCACAACCGGTACCAGCCGCTGCAAAATCATGCCAAAATGTAAAGACCGTCGAGACTAGGAAGACACTGCATCAACTAACGAGCAAAATAACCAGCTAACATCATAATGACAGGATCAGATTCACACTTAACTATATTAACTTTAAATGTAAATGGACTAAATGCTCCAATTAAAAGACACAGACTGGCAAATTGGATAGTCAAGACCCATCAGTGTGCTGTATTCAGGAAACCCATCTCACGTGCAGAGACATACATAGGCTCAAAATAAAAGGATGGAGGAAGATCTACCAAGCAAATGGAAAACAAAAAAAGGCAGGGGTTGCAATCCTAGTCTCTGATAAAACAGACTTTAAACCAACAAAGATCAAAAGAGACAAAGAAGGCCATTACATAATGGTAAAAGGATCAATTCAAAAAGAAGAGCTAACTATCCTAAATATATATGCATCCAATACAGGAGCACCCAGATTCATAAAGCAAGTCCTGAGTGACCTACAAAGAGACTTAGACTCTCACACAATAATAATGGGAGACTTTAACACTCCACTGTCAACATTAGACAGATCAATGAGACAGAAAGTTAACAAGGATACCCAGGAATTGAACTCAGCTCTGCACCAAGCAGACCTAATAAACATCTACAGAACTCTCCACCCCAATTCAACAGAATATACATTTTTTTCAGCACCACACCACACCTATTCCAAAATTGACCACATAGTTGGAAGTAAAGCTCTCCTCAGCAAATGTAAAAGAGCAGAAATTATAACAAAGTGTCTCTCAGACCACAGTGCAATCAAACTAGAACTCAGGATTAAGAAACTCACTCAAAACTGCTCAACTACATGGAAACTGAACAACCTGCTCCTGAATGACTACTGGGTACATAACGAAATGAAGGCAGAAATAAAGATGTTCTTTGAAACCAACGAGAACAAAGACACAACATACCAGAATCTCTGGGACACATTCAAAGCAGTGTGTAGAGGGAAATTTATAGCACTAAATGCCCACAAGAGAAAGCAGGAAAGATCCAAAATTGACACCCTAACATCACAATTAAAAGAACTAGAAAAGCAAGAGCAAACACATTCAAAAGCTAGCAGAAGGCAAGAAATAACTAAAATCAGAGCAGAACTGAAGGAAATAGAGACAAAAAACACCCTTCAAAAAATTAATGAATCCAGGAGCTGGTTTTTTGAAAGGATCAACAAAATTGATAGACCGCTAGCAAGACTAATAAAGAAAAAAAGAGAGAAGAATCAAATAGACGCAATAAAAAATGATAAAGGGAATATCACCACAGATCCCACAGAAATACAAACTACCATCAGAGAATACTACAAACACCTCTACGCAAATAAACTACAAAATCTAGAAAAAATGGATAAATTCCTTGACACATACACTCTCCCAAGACTAAACCAGGAAGAAGTTGAATCTCTGAATAGACCAATAACAGGAGCTGAAATTGTGGCAATAATCAATAGCTTACCAACCAAAAGGAGCCCAGGACCAGATGGATTCACAGCCGAATTCTACCAGAGGTACAAGGAGGAACTGGTACCATTCCTTCTGAAACTATTCCAATCAATAGAAAAAGAAGGAATCCTCCCTAACTCATTTTATGAGGCCAGCATCATCCTGATACCAAAGCCAGATAGAGACACAACCAAAAAAGAGAATTTTAGACCAATATCCTTGATGAACATTGATGCAAAAATCCTCAATAAAATACTGGCAAACAGAATCCAGGAGCATATCAAAAAGCTTGTCCACCATGATCAAATGGGCTTCATCCCTGGGATGCAAGTCTGGTTCAATATACGCAAATCAATAAATGTAATCCAGCATATAAACAGAACCAAAGACAAAAACCACATGATTATCTCAATAGATGCAGAAAAGGCCTTTGACAAAATTCAACAACCCTTCATGCTAAAAACTCTCAATAAATTAGGTATTGATGGGATGTATCTCAAAATAATAAGAGCTATCTATGACAAACGCACAGCCAATATCATACTGAATGGGCAAAAACTGGAAGCATTCCCTTTGAAAACTGGCACAAGACAGGGATGCCCTCTCTCACCACTCCTATTCAACATAGTGTTGGAAGTTCTGACCAGGGCAATTAGGCAGGAGAAGGAAATAAAGGGTATTCAATCAGGAAAAGAGGAAGTCAAATTGTCCCTGTTTGCAGATGACATGATTGTATATCCAGAAAACCCCACTGTCTCAGCCCAAAATCTCCTTAAGCTGATAAGCAACTTCAGCAAAGTCTCAGGATACAAAATCAATGTACAAAAATCACAAGCATTCTTATACACCAATAACAGACAAACAGAAAGCCAAATCATGAGTGAACTCCCATTTACAACTGCTTCAAAGAGAATAAAATACTTAGGAATCCAACTTACAAGGGACGTGAAGGACCTCCTCAAGGAGAACTACAAACCACTGCTCAATGAAATAAAAGAGGATACAAAGAAATGGAAGAACATTCCATGCTCATGGGTAGGAAGAATCAATATCGTGAAAATGGCCATACTGCCCAAGGTAATTTATAGATTCAATGCCATCCCCATCAAGCTACCAATGACTTTCTTCACAGAATTGGAAAAAACTACTTTAAAGTTCATAGGGAACCAAAAAAGAGCCTGCATCGCCAAGTCAATCCTAAGCCAAAAGAACAAAGCTGGAGGCATCATGCTACCTGACTTCAAACTATACTACAAGGCTACAGTAACCAAAACAGCATGGTACTGGTACCAAAACAGAGATATAGATCAATGGAACAGAACAGAGCCCTCAGAAATAACGCCGCATATCTACAACTATCTGATCTTTGACAAACCTGAGAAAAACAAGCAATGGGGAAAGGATTCCCTATTTGATAAATGGTGCTGGGAAAACTGGCTAGCCATATGGAGAAAGCTGAAACTGGACCCCTTCCTTACACCTTATCAAAAATTAATTCAAGATGGATTAAAGACTTAAACGTTAAACCTAAAACCATAAAAACCCTAGAAGAAAACCTAGGGATTACCATTCAGAACATAGGCATGGGCAAGGACTTCATGTCTAAAACACCAAAAGCAATGGCAACAAAAGCCAAAACTGACAAATGGGATCTAATTAAACTAAAGAGCTTCTGCACAGCAAAAGAAACTACCATCAGAGTGAACAGGCAACCTACAAAATGGGAGAAAATTTTCGCAACCTACTCATCTGACAAAGGGCTAATATCCAGAATCTACCATGAACTCAATCAAATTTACAAGAAAAAAACAAACAACCCCATCAAAAAGTGGGCAAAGGATATGAACAGACACTTCTCAAAAGAAGACATTTATGCAGCCAAAAGACACATGAAAAAATGCTCATCGTCACTGGCCATCAGAGAAATGCAAATCAAAACCACAATGAGATACCATCTCACACCAGTTAGAATGGCAGTCATTAAAAAGTCAGGAAACAACAGGTGCTAGAGAGGATGTGGAGAAAGAGGAACACTTTTACACTGTTGGTGGGACTGTAAACTAGTTCAACCATTGTGGAAGTCAGTGTGGCGATTCCTCAGGGATCTAGAACTAGAAATACCATTTGACCCAGCCATCCCATTATTGGGTATATACCCAAAGGACTATAAATCATGCTGCTATAAAGACACATGCACACGTATGTTTACTGCGGCACTATTCACAATAGCAAAGACTTGGAACCAGCCCAAATGTCCAACAATGATAGACTGGATTAAGAAAATGTGGCACATATATACCATGGAATACTATGCAGCCATAAAAAATGATGAGTTCATGTCCTTTCTAGGGACATGGATGAAAATGGAAATCATCATTCTCAGTAAACTGTCGCAAGGACAAAAAACCAAACACCACATGTTCTCACTCATAGATGCGAATTGAACAATGAGAACACATGGACACAGGAAGGGGAACATCACACTCTGGGGACTGCTGTGGGGTGGGGGGAGGGGGGAGGGATAGCATTAGGAGATATACCTAATGCTAAATGACGAATTAATGGGTGCAGCACACCAGCATGGCACATATATACATATGTAACTAACCTGCACATTGTGCACATGTACTCTAAAACTTAAAGTATAATAATAATAAAAATAAAATTAAAATTAAAAAAAAAGGTCAATTTAACTGGCAGCATTATTTCATTCTTCTATTGTACATGAAAGTTTCTTTTTTCTTTTCTTTTTTTTTTTTTTTTTGAGACAGAGTCTTGCTCTGTCGCCAGGCTGGAGTGCAGTGGCGTGATCTTGGCTCACTGCAACCTCCACCTCCCAGGTTCAAGCGATTTTCCTGCCTTAGCTTCCCAAGTAGCTGGAATTACAGGCACGTGCCACCACACCCAACTAATTTTTGTATTTTTAGTAGAGACAAGGTTTCACCATGTTGGCCAGGATGGTCTCAATCTTCTGACCTCGTGATCTGCCCACCTCAGCCTCACAAAGTGCTGGGGTTACAGGTGTGAGCCACCGTGCCCAGCTGAAAGTGTTTCTTAGAGTTTATAAAGTATGTTCACTCTTGTCTACTCATTTTATTTTCTTTTGAGACGGAATCTCACTCTGTCGCCCAGGCTGGAGTGCAATAGCATGATCTTGGCTCACTGCAACTTCCACCTCCTGGGTTCAAGTGATTCTCCTGCCTCAGCCTCCCGAGTAGCTGGGATTACAGGCATCCACCATCAGCCCGGCTAATTTTTGTATTTTTGTAGAGACAAGATTTCACCATGTTGGCCAGGATGGTCTCGAACTCCTGACCTCAGGTGATCCACCCACCTCAGCCTCCCACAGTGCCGGGATTACAGGCATGAGCCAACTACACCTGGCCTTGTCTACTCATTTTTAAGGAGTTAAAGTTTCTGAAGCATTTACAAATATGACTTGTTGAACCTTCATGAACCCTCTGAAATAGGTAAGACAGGTACTATTTTCTCTGCTTTATAGGCCTATCACAACACATAAGCCTATTGCAATTTCACAGCCAGCTCAAATCAAGTGCCCTCTCAACAGCTACAACTACTTTTAGAAAGAAAGCAAGTATTGGCCAGGTGCGGTGGCTCACGCCTTTAATTTCAGCACTTTGGGAGGCCAAGGTGGGCGGATCACTTGAGCTCAGGAGTTCGAAACCACCCTGGGCAACCTCGTCTCTACTAAAATACAAAAAATAAGCTGGGCGTGGTAGCAGGCACCTGCAGTCCCAGCTCCTCGGGAGGCTGAAGCACAAGAATTGCTTAAACTTGGGAGGTGGAAGTCACAGTGAGCCGAGATTGTGCCACCGTACTCCAGCCCGGGCAAAGTAAGACTCTGTCTCCAAAAAAAAAAAAAAATTATGCGAGCATCTTCTAATTTAAACTATGTGTGTGTGTGCGGGGGCGGGGAAGACAGTTAAAAAAAGGTTCCTTCATAGTAGACAATAACACAAGGTACTCATTGGTGGGAATGAGTTTTCGCAAAGATAGGCTTTTGACAGTTTGCCATTTATTGGGCAAAATTCATTTTTCATTAATAATGGAGGATGCAGTAAATAATTAGAAATCTGCATCTAAATCTCAACTTTGTCACTTATAGGCTGTGTCTGTTGTACAAATATTTGTATGCCTAAGCCTGTTTACTCCTTTAAACAGAATGGGAATTACGGGGACACAGAATTAAGATAATATAAATACAGTACTTCACAGAGTAAGATAACACATTAAGCCCTTAATAAATGGTAGTTTACTATCATAACATTTTTGAAATAATTTGTTAAATCAACATGTTTAATTTATATATCTGCAATCCAGAGATTTTTAATCCCTTTAGGGTCATAATAACCCTTGGAGAATCTCATTACAAAAATTAATATATATGTATAGTCCAAATTTTGCAGAAAGCCATGGACCAATCTCCTATGTCCATCCACAGATGTCAGGCTAAGAACCTAACAGTGTCACTGCAAAGAAAACAGGCCTAGTTTCTGCCTCCGGCCCACTGGCCCCATAAGGATAATGAAGAGATGCCACTTTCTTTGAGCTCCCATTCACAGATGCCTTCTCTGTATTTTTCTCTTATAGCATCTGACCACAGCTAGCTTCTGAATGATCATCATTAAGGTATTCACTAATAAGTAATGAGTTAAGAAGATCCTTCACTAATGACATCTATAAGACTTAATTGAGAAAGTAGTGTATCTGTTATTTGCACTCTATTTCACCTTCAAGGGAGTAGTTCTGTTATACTATGACTTGACAATCATTTGAAAAGAAAAGTTCATTTAATCAACCGTCTAAAAATAGTTACAAAAGGCATAATGTAAATAAAAATGTAGATGTACCTAAAATGGAGAGATTAAGTAATAAAAAAAAGATTCCATCCAAAAGAAGGCAAGAAAGGAAGAACAAATTAAAAACCCAACTACATTAGGAATTACATTAAATGTAAATGAACTAAGCACTAGTTAAAAGGCAAAGATTTTCAGTTCAGATTACTAAGAAGACAAAATTACATAATATATAGGAGATACACTTTAAATAGAGACACAAAAAGTTTAAAAGGAATAGGTTGTTGAAAACATGATCCTTTCTCCACTGCATTATACTGCCAGATTTATCATAAGTTAGGTGATTGTTTCTCAGTGGATCTGTTTGTGGGCTCTATTCTGCTCTATTTATCTATTTATGCTTGGACAACACCACAATTATCTTCATTACTCTAGCTTTCTTAGTTGCTGTTCTAGATCTTTTGTATTTTCATATGCAATCATGCGCCACATAATGACATTTTGATCAACAATGGACCACATATATGACAGTAGTCCTGTAAGATTATAGCAGAGCTAAATAATTCCCAGTAATATCATAACATCATAAAGTAAAAAATTACTTTTATAAAACAATTTAGTGTAGCCTACATGTACAATGTTTGTAATGTCTACAGTAGTGTATAGTAGCATCCCGGGCCTTCACATTCACTCTCCACTCACTCACTGACTCACCCAAGGCAACTTCCAGTCCTGCAGGTTCTATTCATGCTAAGTGTCCCATTCAGGTATACCATTTTTTGCTTTTAATGGTGCATTTTAATGAAACTTTTCTATATTTAGATACACAAATACTTAGCATTGTGTTACAACTGGATACAGTAACACATGGTACAGGGATGTAGCCTAAGAGCAATAGGCTTTACTGCACAGCCTAGGTGTGTAGTAGGCTATATTAGCTAAGTTTGTTTAAGTATACTCTATGATGTTCATAACAACAAAATTGCCTAACCTGTTTCTCAGAATGTATCCCTGTCATTAAGTGACACACTGTAATTTTAAAGCTTATCAATCTCCCCCATCCCTCCTCCACCAAAAAAAAAAAAAAACAAAAAAAAACCTTGCTGGAATTTTGACTGTAATTAATTGGATTTGGGAGAGAATTAAGATAATTATATTGTTCTCCAGTCCATGAATATTATATATTGCTCAATTTATACAGGCCTTGAATTTTTCTGAGCAATGTTTTGTAGTTTTGAGTGTAGAATCTTACAAAACTTTTGTTAGGTTTATTCGTAGGTATTTGATGCTATTCTAAATGGTATCTTTTAAATTTTTACTTTTTAATTGTTTGTTGCTACTTTATAGAAATAGAGTTGATTTTAAAAATATTGATCTTACATGTATTTGGCAACCTTGCTAAATTCATTTATAAAAGTGGTAACACTGGACATCCTTATCTTGCTTCTAATCTTAGGGGAGGTGGGGGAGTGATCACTACTGCACCATTAAGTACGATGTGGCTACAGAGTATTGATAGATATCCTTTATTAGATTAAAGAAATTATTTTCTATTACTAGTTTGCTGATATGTCTTTTTTATGAACTGGTGGTACATTTTATCAAACTGTTTTCCTTACTCATTAAGTTAATAGCATTTTCCTCCTTCACTATGTTAATGTGATAAATAAACATGATCCTGGAATAAATCCCATTTAGTCATGATGTTATATCCTTTTTACATATTGCCAGATTTTATTTGCTAACATTTTGTATAGGATTTTTGTCTCTCTGCTCAAGAGTTGTGTTTGTTTCAAAATTTTCACTTTACATATTTTAAAGCTATGTTCTAGACACATATAGATTTAGAATTGGTATGTCTTCTTGTTGCACTGACTCTTTTAACATTACAAAATATTCCTATTTATCCCTAATAACACATCTTGCTTTAACATCTATTTGGTCTGACATTAATATTGTTATACCAGGTTACTTTTGGTTGGGGTTTGCATGGTATAACAATTAGTGCTGGATCAACTGTAATTCACATGTGAAAAAATTTTAAAGGCCCTTAAACCCTACACTATGTACAATAATTAATTCTAGACATATACCAAAAAGGCAAAGCAATAAATCTTCTAAAAGAAAACATAAGGAAATAGTTTTATGATCTCCAAGTAAGCAAAAGTTTTTTTTAAGGCAGAACACACACAGCACTGACCATAAAAATAAAAGATTAATAAATCAGACTTCATGAAAATTGAAATTTTTATTTATAAAAGACATGATTAAGAACTTCTGTTTTTGGCCAAAATAAAGTAACAGGGACTGAATTTATCCTCCTACCTGAAATAACCAAAAAACTAGCCAAAATGAATAAACAACGGTCTCTATGACACAGGGCATGAAGCAACAAGAGCAGTGAGCCCTGAAAGACAGAAAATAAATGAATAGTGAACCCTGCAACTGCCCTTGCTTACAGCCTTAAAGAGTTTCCAGACTGCGGAGAAGAGGAATCCAGATGGGACCTGGTAGAATCCCTGAGTTGAGGAACTGGAGTTGAGACACCAGAGAGAGCAAGACATCTAGAGCTACAGGACATACCTGAGAGGAAAAAACTAGAGAGAGAGAGAGAACTCTAGAGATTTGCAGAGGAATTACCCTGGACTATTTATCAGAAGACTGACTGGCATGTATTTGTCAGGAAACTACCCAAGGTTGGGGAGAAAAAAACCACCCAAAAGGATCAGAGTTATCAGCACCTCATCTTCACTTGGAGTCATAACTAGGGCCTGTTTGTACCTCGTATTTCATAGGGCATGGGGTAAGATACCCAGTAAGATCTTACATCAGTAGTGAGTAGTTAGTTTCAGACTAAACACTGCTCTGGTTTCATCTAACAAATCTTAAAAGCAAGATCCAGAAGGATCAAACTGTTTCTAAGTAACTCAGTTGTGTTCCCAGAAAAAAGTTCAAGAACATTTATAGAAACACAAAAATATACAGCACCTGATGTGGTTTGGTTGTGCCCCCACCCAAATCTCATCTTGAATTTTAACTCCCACAATCCCACATGTCATGGGAGGAACCAGGTGGGAGGTGATTGAAATATGGGAGTGGGTCTTTCCTGAGCTGTTCTTGTGATAGTGAGTGAATGAGTCTCATGAGATCTGATGGTTTTAAAAAGGGGAGTTTCCCTGCACAAGCTCTCCTCTCTCTGCCTGCTGCCATCCATAGAAGATGTGACTTGCCCCTCCTTGCCTTCCTCCACAATTGTGAGGCTTCCCCAGCCACGTGGAACTCTAAGTACAGTTAAACCTCTTTCCTTTGTAAATTGCCCAGTCTCAGTTATGTCTGTATCAGCACCATGAAAATGGACTAATACAGCACCCAATAATGTAAAATTTCCAGTGTCAAGTATCCAATCAAAAATTACCAGGCATGGGGCCGGGTGCAGTAATTCCATCACTTTGGGAGGCCAAGGTGGGCAGATCCACAAGGTCAAGAGATCGAGACTATGCTGGCCAACATGGTGAAACCCCATCTCCACTAAAAATACAAAAATTAGCTGGGCGTGGTGGCGCATGCCTGTAGTCCCAGCTACTCGGGAGGCTGAGGCAGGAGAATGGCACAAACCCGGGAGGTGGAGCTTGCAGTGAGCCGAGATGGCGCCACTGCACTCCAGCCTGGGCAACAGAGCGAGACTCTGTCTCAAAAAAAAAATAAATAAAAATAAAAATAAATAAATTTGTCTTTTTAAGTAAATAAGTTACAAAAGCAAAGATTTCAGAATTGAGTACATAAGGGTTTTAAGATTTTGTTTTGTGCTCCTTTTCATTATTCATAAGCATAAGGAACTTACCCATATTGTGTTGTTGTCAATACTGCTCCTCTCTTTTCCTTTTCAAGTTTTAACTTCTTCTTCCTTTCAATATTGGCCAGAGTTGGATAGTTTCTAGAAAATAATTAAAGTTAATCATAATAGGGCTTTTAGAGTACAACTTTAAATAAGCAATCAAGCAATTGCTGAATTTAGCAATTTTGTTTAACAACTAACACAGCAAATTATAAACCTTTAACTGCTTCTACAATTTTTTAAGAGGGAAAAAAGTACTTATAACAATGTTACTCAAAGTGTGGACCACCTGCTGATCCACAAACTTTGCTAGCAGTCTGCAACTAGATAAGTGTACACTGGAATTTAAATCAAATATATCATACAATGTGCTCAAACTGATCTAATTCATCTATATGGCATGTACCTATAAATACTGAAAAAAATTTTTTAAGTCTATTCAATTTATTCTAGTCACTACCTTTTATTTCTTTCTTATTTACTTATTTATTTTTGAGTCGGAGTCTCGCTCTGTCACCCAGGCTGGAGTGCAATGGCGCAATCTGAGCTCACTGCAACTTCGGCCTCCTGGGTTCAAGCAATTCTCCTGCCTCAGCCTCCCAAGTAGCTGGGATTACACACACCTGCCATCATGCCCAGCTAATTTTTGTATTTTTTGTAGAGACAGGGTTTCACCATGTTGGCCAAACTGGTCTTGAACTCCTGACCTCAGGTGATCCACCCGCCTCAGCCTCCCCAAATGCTGGGATTACAGGCGTGAACTATCACGCCCGGCCAAGTCTATTCAATTTCTTATGCAAATACATGCTAGGTATATCGAAGTTACCAAGATAAGAAGGAGATAGTTCTCAAAAAACATGCACAGTGGCTCACACCTGTAATCCTAGCCTTTTGGGAGGCTGAGGTGGGCGGATCATTTGAGATCAGGAGTTCGAGACCAGCTTGACCTACGTAGTGAAATACCATCTCTACAAAAATTAGCCAAGTGTGGTGGCGGGCGCCTGTAATCCCAGCTACTCGGGAGGCTGAGGCAGGAGAATCTCTTGAAACCAGGAGGTGGAGGTTGCAGTGACCTGAGATCGTGCCACTGCACTCCAGCCTGGGTGACAGAGCAACACTCCCTCTCAAAAAATAAATAAATAAATAAATAAATAAATAAATAAATAAATAAAATAAAAAATATACTGTCTACCAGGAGGATAAGAAAAGCACATAAATAGTGATAACATAAGACAAAAGTACCCAAGAGGGTATAAAGATTGGGGGGTGGGGGTGGAATGGAAAGACTATATCTAATTGGAAAAATCCATAAAGAAAAGAAGTGAAAGAAATTGGTCTTAAATGGTAACAGAAATCAGAGTGTGTTAAGTAGGCCAAACAATGCAAACAAACCAAGACTTCAGAAAGTGAAAGAGGCCAGGCATGGTGGCTCACGCCTGTAATCCCAGCACTTTGGGAGGTCAGGAGTTTGAGACCAGCCTGGCCAACATAGTGAAACCCCATCCTATTAAAAATACAAAAAATTAGCTGGGCATGGTGGCGAATGCCTATAATCCCAGCTACTCAGGAGGCAGAGACAGGAGAATTGCTTGAACCCAGGAGGCAGAGGTTGCAGTGAGCTGAGATCGCGCCACTGCACTCCAGCCTGGGCGACAGAGAAAGACTCTGTCTCACAAAAAAAAAAAAAGAAAAAGTGAAAGAGATATCTGGAGAATGACAAGTAGTTAATATGGTATGAAACACAGTTATAAGCAATCAGACTGGAAAGGGAGACTTAGGCCAAAATGTGTCTTCAATACCAAACTAGAAAGTTTATATTTAATTCAGCAGGTGATAGAGAGCCACAGAAAGTTAGGAACAGGGAGAGATATGTACAAAGCAGTGATTAAGATGAAATCTGACAGAAGTGTGCAAGATGAATTGCTTTCTTTGTTTCTCTGCATAGCTGTGTGGAGATGCAGACACCAAACTTTCAGGAAGAGGGCAATAGATTCTAGGAGTGTAAAAAACATAGAAGGAAGGGAACACAGCTCTCTACTACCCCGTCTGGCTGCTGATCAGAGTACGTTTGGAGAAACATCAACAAATGTGTTCTGCCATTGCTTCTAGGACACTTCTCTACCTTCTGCCTTTTTTTTTTTAACATTTGCATTACTGACTTGAATAGCACAGACAATATAGAAAGCCTATGGGTGGGCCATACGGAAAGACAGGAATGGAAATGACATTGGGTAAGTGGTTAAGTAATCAGAAAAAAACACAATGAATTTCAATGAGGACAGTGTGAAGCAATATATATCCAGTCAAGAAAAACAGACTCCATAAAAAAAAGATGATTAATGTACAAACTATAAACATAAAAGGAAAAGATCAAGGTCAGATAAAAATCTGACAGTCAGTCAGCAATACATGACTACATTTTTAGAAAGCAAACATAATCTAAGGTTATATGAAGTAGACTCTGGCACTTGTACGAGTGTGAAATCTTCCTCCAGGATACTCAAAAGCAGTCAGATACTCTCAGGGCACTGTGTCCAGTTCTGTACTTCTAAACTACAGGAACACTGAGAAAAAAAAAAAAAAAAGACTTGGAAGGGATTCAGAAGAGACTCAAAGATGATTAATAGGATGAAAAATAAAACCTCCAAAGAAAGATGAAAGGAACTATTTGCAGCCTTTAAAAGAAGATGAGAAGCGACAATAAAAATAGTTTTACAGAGAGGATGGTCCAGTTGTTCTCAAACTGAAGAGAATATGCAGAAGTAGAAATGAGAAAAACAGTAATGACTTTCACAGGCCTCACAGTGGCGAGACACATAACTCACAGCTACTCAACACCCTCCACAATTCTCAAATTTACTTATTACTTAAGTTTCTTCAACATTTTTGCAGAGTATTGCAGACTCTTACCATGTTGGGATACATGTTACATGATAAAATTTGGCACTACAGTGTACTACGTACCAGAGAGCAGATGCTAGGTAACTGCTTTCATTGGCAAAGAATTTAAACTTGTTATAGCAAGTGGATTTTAAGTAAGATATAAGAAAGAGTTCCCTAAGTGAAACATCAAAGATGTGATGTGTAGAAATTCCTTTGATGGAAGCCTTTTAAAACAGCTAATTTTCTAATTTTCTCTTTCAGGCAGACTGCAGTATCATGTTCCTAAACGTAAAGAAACTTAACTTCCTAAAATTAAGTATCATGTTCCTAAAGGTAAGGAAACTTGTCTTCCTAAAATTTAGTATCATGTTCCTAAAAGTAAGATTAGAGTTTTAAAAAGTTGTAAGATTTTATTTTTCTTGGTGCTGAAATCAGTAAAATCCTCTTCCAAAATTTATTACATTCTTATTTACACAGAATCCAGATATTTAAAACTAGAGGGAAAAACGGTTGCTAGAAAGCAAATTATCCCAAAAAAGAAAAATCAGAAACACAAGACCTAATTACACACATAAACAACAGTAGGAAGCCCCACTCCACCAACATGAAGCTGAGATAAATGAATAACGAAAAAAAAGAGTTCTGATGAAGGAGATCAGGTTCCTAAAGTACAAGAAATAACAAATCCAAAGACTATTGAAAAAAACATAAATTATGTCTTACATTGCAGTTACATACATGTAAAGCTTAGTCCAATATCTCCTGTTAGAGAATGGGTAATATGAAGTTATAAAGACCGTGACAAGAGAAATTTTCACAGTTGGTTTTTCTATATTTTTATCTACTAAAATCATTTTCTCCCTGTACTTCTATCTTTCCTCAGTTCACTAAGAGGAAATGGTCCTGAAACTATGCTCTTTTCCTTCCTCTCTTCTTTCATTTTTTACCTCTTCTTCACCTTCCCCATTGCCTATACCTTATGCCTCCAGTGACAATCTTTAAGCACTACAGAGCCAACACATGGGCAAACCGTCCTAACCATTATCTTAGCACAGACCATTCTGGTCACATTATTCTCTCCAATTTTTTCCTTATGCTCAAATCACAACCCATTTATTGGCTTTTCCCCTCTGCCTGTTCTATAAAACATAGTTACTCTTCCCACTCTCACTGAACCACAACTGCTTCCACACAAGCTACACTATTGTACTTTTCTTTCTGAACATCAAAAAGATACAGCATTCTTTAGGAGCAGATCTCCTGTGCTGGAATTCTGCATGAACCAGGGAAACAAAAGGATTTCCTCAGAGCCACAGTAAGCATTGAAATAAATTGTAAAACTACTCCACCTAGTGGACTCCCAGTCTGCTGGGAAATTATAGAAAATGTTCCACTGTTTCTATAATAAAAGCAAGGTTTTGGAAACAAACCTCTACCACTCATTTTCCCTAAAGCCAAATCATACAGCATTGGTACTGCATAGGACAGGAATTAAGAAAGAATCACTTTTTTTGGTGGCTTTTTTGGGGAGGTAGGGGAAAGGTTATTAGTGGAAAGCCTTAAAAGTTACTAAATTAAATACACTTGGTACCTCTGAGTCTGACTAACCTGAAAAATACAGAGATGTAGAAGTAAAGACAAAGATGTACTTTTGTCAAAGATAAGGAAGCCATATGCCAAGCAAACCTTCAGTTTTCTTTAAGCTTTAAAATTCTTACTCTGTGAAATCTTTCACAAGCTTTTCCTAACAGAGCAACTACATAAAGACCTTATTTTTCCTGCATGTCAAAGAATATAGTGGAAATACATCAGAAAGAATGTAGCTCTCACACAAAGATTAAATTCATGAAATAAGGACTATTCTGCCACACCAATGTGGAACTTACTCTTTTTAGGAGTTCAAGTAATATTTTTTAAAAATTGAGAATGACAGGAATGTAGAAAGTAAGTATATTTTCATAACAGGTTTTTTTTGTTTGTTGTTTTTTTATTGAGACAGTCTCACTCTGTTGCCCAGGCTGTAGTACAGTGGTGCGATCTTGGCTCACTGCAACCTCCGCCTCCCGGGTTCAAGCAATTCTCCTGCCTCAGCCTCCCAAGTAGCTGGGATTACAGGTGCGTGCCATGATGCCCAGCTAATTTTTGTATTTTTAGTAGAGATAGGGTTTCGCCATGTTGGCCAGGCTGGTCTCGAACTCCTGACCCCAAGTGATCTGCCTGCCTTGGCCTCCCAAAGTGCTGGGATTACAGGTGTAAGCCACCGCGCCCGGCCCGTAATAGGTTTTTAAAAAATTGCTAGTGGGGATAGTATTTGTGCATTTTTGAGAAATCTATCAAACATACCAAAAGAAGAGCAGTATTTCCCATATCCTCTAATAAAATATACATACAGAAAAAATATATATGAACTCTTCAGAATATATTAAAGAGCAAGAACCTGAGAAACAAACTATGGAAGAACCTCAGATGAACTCAGCCAGTGCCCAAAGAATTTTCAGAGTACTTACTAAACAAAGCAACATCACAGGTACAAATAAACTTCATCCAAAATTGCCATCTTCACCCCATTTCCTCATTCTCTTTAAACACCTCTAAATTTCACAAACCTATAACCTCACTTGTTCCCTCAACAGATTTTGCCCATTCCTCTTCCAAGGCACTTCTGCCTGCTGTCATAGCATACCTCTGGAAACCAGAGCTAGACTCTATCCCCTCAGCCCCCACCTGTCCTACATAAAAAGAGTCACCAGCAAGCCTATTAAACGCTTGCTCAAGTCAATCCTTTATTCAGAAGGACAGAGCTGCTTCCAAAATTCACTTATAGTTTTGAAATTCCACTGTGCCACCAAGAACTAAAGCAAACACTGCTAATTGCCTATTCTCCCCCATTCCTTAACAATTTTGTTTCGGGCATCCCATCAACTCCACTGCCACTGAAGGTGGTCAAGCAGCCCACTTCTAGCCAATGAGATCCATATAAATTATCTCCTGGTTGGAACTAAAAACAAAGCTACTGTTTTCCCAATGAAAAGGGGGGAAACTAGGCTACATGTACCTTTTGTCTTTTTCTCTTCTTTCTGCCTATTCTGTGGCCTAATATTTGCATATGCAAGAACATTCTGGTGACAGGCAAGCAGAGAGCCGCCTACTCCGGTGCAACAAGAGACAGCCTACGTCCATGGTACTGTCATGCAGCAACAGTAGCCCTGGATTTTTTTTTTTTTAACCTTGGGAAAATGACACCTCTTTGCACTAAGCCATGGTAGTAAGGTTGCCATTCCATTTCCTAGAACATGACTAGCTGATGCAAGCACCGCTGCACCCTACCATCTCCTTTTATCTGAATACTTTCCATGCTCAAATAGGCATATCTGGATTTAAAACTATCCTCCTAAACAGTTTGGCAGTTGCTCATAAAGTTAAACATATGCTTATCACATGACCAACCAATCCCACTCCTAGATATTTATCCAAGCCAAATAAAACCCTATATTCAAAACAAAAATCTATATATGAATGTTTATGAAGACTTTATATAAAGGCTAAATACTGGAAACAACACTCAACTGAGAATGGATAAACAAACTGAGATACAGCCATACAATGGAAAAGAGTAATACTCAGCAATAAAAAACAAACAACTGCTACATGCAACCACATGGATAACTCTCAAATGCAGACTAAAAATGAGTGAGTCAGACTAAAAAGGCCACATACTGTATGATTCCATTTATGTGATGTTGCTGCAAAAGTATGAATATAAGAACAAAAAATAAATCAGTGGTTGCCAGTAGGTGGAGGGGAGGCTGCCATCAGGGCATAAGGCAATTTTTCCAGGTGAAGAAACACTGTTCTATATCTTGATTCTGGTGGTATTTATATGACAGTATATATTTGTCAGAACTATCCACTAAAAAGGGTGAATTTCACTATATGTACAATATACATTAAGATAAATTGGGGGAGGGAGGCACATCACCTCTTATAGGAAGTCCTGAAAAACAAATTGACGGCCCTCCCCTCCAAAAACTCAAATATCCCTTGACCAGTCAGGATTGTCCCTACATAGCTAAAATTAATGCTTCAGTTACTTGTGGTCTTATGGTCACCTCATGTATATTTATTCATTTCACACTACAGTGAGAACCCTAAAGGCAAGAAGTTACTCGTGTCTGTTTTTGGTGAACTCAGCCATATATAGCAAAATCTTTGTCCTTTCAAATACTGAATGTTTACCTCTAATTTTCAAACTAAACTATTGTCAAGAAGTTATTCAAAGATAAGCAAAATGTCTGTTAACATATATTGAAAGGTTGCTGAGATTTCTTGCTAGCAGTAGAAAATCAAACTAGTCTTCTACCAGGAACTTTAATACATGCTGCCTAAGCTAGTTTTCATCTTCAAATATTAATATTCCTAAAGTTTCTCTAGCCAGTGGAAATTTTTTCCTTTAATCGTTTGTTCACAAAACCACAAGGGGGCATAGTTCACAATCGTGTAGGGAAAAGCCATTAATACTTTAAAATACGGATGAATTTGGTTTGTCCCGGTGATGGTCTACCCTATGTAGTAAGAATTTAATGTTCAAAACCACAGCAGTTTAAGTACTATTAGTTACACTATAATTTCCAAGCATAATTATTAATCATATCAAAACATTTCTGCCCAATTTCTCTAAAAACAACAAAGATACAGCTCAAACATGACTTATAAATACAAGTCTCAGTAAGATTTCTCCAACCACTTACTTGTGTGTACCAAAACAGAATTATACCCATAAGAAAAATATCTTCAAGCGCCATTTACACACACTAACATTTACAAGCATTCCCTATAACTATGGCACTATGGGATAGAAGCAGCCAGGTAAAAGTTGGTTCTTACATTTCAGAGCTCACACTTAATTCAAGAATAAAAGACACATATGCAAAGAAGTTCACCAACAGGGTCATAATAAAAGATATCTGTGCTAAAGAGGCAGAAAGGAGATACCATATTCAAAGAAGGGCAAGACATTTCTCTAGACAGATGAGAAAAAATATCCGCAAAAGTGGATGGATTTCAGATGAGCTAAGAGCAATGAGCAGAACTTTAAAGATGGAGAAGGTAAGATCTTCTAGAAGCAGCACCATGAACAAAACTAAAAGGGCGAAAGTTCACAAACCCTGTATGAGATATGATAAATAACAAGTTTGACTGAGACAAAAAAACCCCTATAAGCAAATAATGTGGAAATAATCAGAAAAGACAAGTTAAGCCCACATTATAGGATTCTGGTTGCCAGTTCTATGGAGTTGTATTCTCATGGGCATTTTAGCTGCTTAAAAACAAAATCAGTTTAACAAACTTTTAAATTTTACACTGCACAGTCATCTACATAACTAAGAAACATATGCATATTGAACATCTAATTTTGCACCACAAAACAACAAATACAAAGAAAATACCCTAAACTTCTCTTTGGTCAAGTCAACTCCTTAAGTCAGAAAGCACTGCCCAAGTGTTCACTTGCAGACTACATTTCAATTGTGTGGTTTTCTTGAACAGGATGTAGCAACTGAGCCAGAGCTGGGATTTTGCCAGATGAGTGCAATGGAGGATAACGGAAGAAGGAAGCTGAGATATCGACAAGAGCAGCTGAAGTGAACTAGGCTGGGTAAGGAAGTGAAGGAAGAAGGAAGATGAAAGAAAAACAAGGTAAAGAGGATGGGAAGCCTCAACTATTCCAAGCCCTGGTAGAGGTGACAGTGAGCTGGACGGATGGAAAGAGGAGTATGTCCAACTTTAGAATCCAGGATGTGGCCATGAAAGTAAGTGGCTGAAACTGCATGAAGGGCACTGGAAATTTATTTTGTTTTGTTTTTTTGAGACAAGGTCTCGCTGTTACCCAAGCTGCAGCGCAGTGGCGTGATCATAGCCCACTGCAACCTCAAACTCCTGGGCTCAAGGGATCTTCCTGCCTCAGTCTCCTGAGCGGCTTGGACTACAGGTGCCCACCACTGCACCTGGCTAATTTTTTATTTTTGTAGATACAGGGTATCACTTGGTTGCTCAGGCTTGGCCGTTAGAAATCTGAAAGTGAAAAGGTACTGAATGAATTCAAAATATACACAATTCCACTGCAGCATCTAACATGCCAAGGGCAAGTGACAAAGGCAATCAATCCCTGAGGAGGGCGTGAGAATTGAAGGCAGATGGCACAGAGCTCAAAGGAGAAGGGCCAAGGAGTAATCATCTGGAATCCTCATCAAGGAGGCCCTGTGTATGTCACAACATCAGTCACTTTTTGTTTTTGTTTTATTTGACTTTTCCATCGCAATCTGCACTGCTAACCATATCTTCCTTCTCAAAATTTTCCCCTCCACTGGCTTCCAGAGGAAGTTTTCTTCTACCTCTGTGGTTCCCACTCAGCAGGCTTGTTGAATTTTATTCTCTATTAGACCTTCAGATGTTGGAAGGGCTCAAGGTTCAATATTAGGCTACTTTCTCTTTTCGCTCTACCCTGTCTCTGTGGGGAATCTCTTCCACATTCCCAGTTTCATGACTCAAAAAACTATCTCCAGTCTAGTCTGGTCCAAGTCCCAATGCCTGCTCAACATCTTCAAATAGATGCCTCAGGATCTCCTCAGACTCAACAATGTCCAACCCAATACCTCCAAACCCCATCCTCTTCCAGTGTTCCCCACCTCAGTAATAGGAACCACTTTTCATAGAGGTGCTCAGCCTAGAAACCTGGAAGTCTCCTAAAACCTCTCTCCTCTTCAACCTCACAATCATTTAATCCCCAAACACTGCCCATTTTCACCTCCCAAATGTTCTACATCTACCTAGTTCTCTCCATCCCCACAACTGCCATCTTTGTAAAGCTTCTATTTTCTCTTACCTATACTCACAGTTCCTTGAACATGCTAACCTCTGTCTGACCACTAATCCCTGCCTCCCCTTATCTTCTCCTAGTTGTTCTGAATTCAGCTACCCCTGCCTTTGTCATGAAACACCCTAATCTTCCAGACTAGATGAAGTCCCCTGCCTCTTATATGCTGAGCTAGGGAATAGCAGAGGATAGTGGGAGAGTGAAAGTGCTATAGACATCGTAGAAAAGAGTAAAGTTGGTTACCATTAATTTAATAGCAGTTCCACATTTCCCAGTTTAAGTGATTTAATTTATACAACCACAAGATAGAAGAACCAAAGCTGGCAAATCAGGAAGTCACTTCAGACCTTCCCTATACCCTTCAGTAAACTCAAAGCTTCAGAAATTTAACAGTTTAGTTAGATAACTTTTAAGTTGCTTTACAATCAATGCTGACTAGTAACCACTACCATTCCCCTCAAGAGAATTAAACATTTATAAAAGGGACTGACACCAATGAGTTGAACCAACCTCTAACTGATCAAAGTCCAGGCTAAGTAGTAGGGGGAAAAAACCTAGTGTCTTAGCAGTTAGGCCATTTCCATCTCATCCAGCAGGATACAATCTTCCATACCATCGTCATCAGCTCTTTATAATGCATATATCAGAAAGGAAGTGGAGTTAACTTCTTGTTTGATTACTGCTCTATGCAAAAAATGAAAGAAGAAGAAGGAAGGAGAAGGAGAAGAAAGGAGGAGGAGGAGGAGGAGGAGGAGGTGAAGCTGAAGGTGAGGAGGAGGAGGAAGAGGAGGAAGAGGAAGAAGAAAAAGAAGAGGAACAACAACAACAAGAGAAGCAGGAAGAAGAAACAACCAACAGATAGAAAAGAAACAAGCAGAACAAAACATTTTTTAAAAAGTCCAGCTACTTGGGGAGTGGTGTCATGAGGAGAAAACCTTGTATCTATAAAGAAGCTACCTACAGAAGCCAAGGAACTTCAGATACCGTGCTTCAAAATTCCTATGTCAAACTACTTCATGGTCTCAGTCCATTTTATGTTGCTATAACTGAATATATCATAAGATTGGATAATTTATAAAGAAAAGAAATTTATTTCTTACAGTTTTGGTGGCTGGGTGGGAACTCTCTGTAGAGGCCCAAGGCAGCAGAGGGGCAAGAGGGCTCACAGGAGACAGGCAAACTGATCTTTATAATTGACTCACTCTGATGATAACAAGCCCACTCCCTTGATAATTCACTACTCCTTTAATCCATTAATCCACCAATCCATGAATGAATTAATCCATTTATGAGAGTTCTGCCTTCATGACCCGATCACCTCCCAAAGGTTCCCACCTCTCAACACTGCCACACTGGGACCAAGTTTCCAACAAATGAACTTTTGGGGGACACATTTAAACCACAGCATGGTCCACACTCCTTCAACTTCTAAGTTTGACCTTGCAATTGGCTAAGGCTCCCTTATCACTGCCAAGGTTAAGTATTCCCACACTACACTATTTAAGTACTTCAGTCAACAAATATGTATTTCTCACATACTAAATTCTAGGCACTGTGCAAAGCACAGCAGAATCAAAGATGTATAAGACCAGGGCCAACTACAATGTAATGTGACAAATGTACCATGGTTGTATAAATAAGCTATGTAGTTGCAAAGGAGGTAGTAAACAATGCTTTAGGGTAGTGTGTTTCAGGGACTGGCAACCAGCCAATCCACACACACCAGAGTAGAAATCAACTACATCACTAGCATGATATTTAGTCCAGCTGGTATTTTTTCATTTTTTCTTATCAATAAAGGAAGTAATATACTGATTTACATTCTGGTACAAGCTCTTTTGTTATAGACTGGCACTCTGGTAGCACTGACATAGAAGAGGTGAAAAGTAAGGAGACAGTGGTAAGTCAGGCAACCTTTAAAACAGGCCTACAAGATAAGTAAGATTTTGCCAAAGAGATCAAAGGAAAAAGGCATTCTAATATACTCTACTACAGGTGGCCTAGATTCCTTCATTTGCTAGCCACAGATGCTCTTGAAATGCTGTATTATGTCCACCAAGTCCCCATTGACTGGTTGGACCCGACTTGTTTAAAAATTGAATTCCTCAGCTGGGTGTGGTGGCTCATGCCTGTAATCCCAGCACTTTGGGAGGCCAAGACAGGTAGATCACTTGAGGTCAGAAGTTTGAGACCAGCCTGGCCAACATGGCGAAGCCCCAGCTCCACTAAAAATACAAAAATTAGCCAGATGTGGGGGCCCACGCCTGTTATCCCAGCTACTTGGGAGGCTGAGGCAGGAGAATCACTTGAACCCAGGAGGTGGAGGTTGCAGTGAGCTGAGATTGCGCCACTGCACTCCAGCCTGAGTGACAGAGTGAGACTCTGACTCAAAAAAAAATTGAATTCCTCTAATTGTCCCTTCACCCTTATCCAACTCTTTCCTTTGTACACAGTATTAATACCTGATACACTTTTGCTGAATTGTATTTATTCTCAGTTAGTTCTGAATCTTCGTGCTTCTGCTGGTCTGCCTCAGAATTACCTCTAAAGCCTTAAAGGGCAGCATCTAACTTTTTCACAGAAGAGTACATCTGGCACATCACCACCCATGACAGTGGATTTAAACTGAACCTTAAACTAAGGTGAGCCAAGTACAAACGTAACCTGCTGCTCGTAAGAGTCTAAAGTATCTTTCTTGCCCTTTAAGGATAGTTCTTCTTGTTTTCATCCCAGGCTCTCTTCATTTTTTAATTCCAGGAAAAGAGCAGTTGACTTTAAAAGTGCAACTGATCATTACAGTAGTTCTGCATAGTCTTCTGCTTCAGGATGAAGTGTTCTAGTCTTTTCTGAGAAGGCAGTGTAACAGTGCCCTAGTGGAATTTTAAGTATATTACAGCTAGACATCAACTAAACTTTCTTCCTTAGTAAGTGTAAAACCACAAGTTACATGGTGATGCTCAAATTTCTTTAATTATAGGAATGAATTCCTGATCTTCTCATTGTTAGGAACAAGCACCTGTATCTCTTATCCTTAGCACCTGTATATCTTATTTAGAGGTAAGCCTGGGATGAAAACAAGAAGAACAATCCTTAAAGATCAAGAAAGATACTTCAAACTCTTTTGAGCAGCAGGTTACATTTGTACTTAGCTCACCTTAGTTTAAGGTTTCAGTTTAAATCCACACTGACATGGGTGGTGATGTGCCTGATGTACTGTTATGTGATAATACACTTCTGTATAATACACTTTTTGGTAAGAGTACCCACCCATTATTGCCTCAACCACTGAACATCTAACAGGTGACATGCAGTAGCCCCCCTCAAAGAGCAACATACAGTCCCATTATGACACATTTGCCACTTAAATTAAGAGTTCTTATCAGGTCTTCCTAAAACTACATTCAATAATAGTCTTATATAATATGCTTTATGGTCCTGTTCCCTAGTTCCAACATTCTAAGGGAATTCAATGAATTTAACTACATTAATAAGCCTTGTCACAGTAAAATAGTTATTTCACCAGTTCTGAACTCTACTCACTTCCTTCTTTCTTCCCTCCATCGTGCAATTTCCTCTGGAGTGTCTAACTTGATCTTCTTCATGCCAGGAGCATGCATCTAGGGGGAAAAAGCCTGCTGAACATCAGGAGGCAATATCATATGCTTTTGACTTATTTGGAGACTTTGTTTCTACAAGTAAACTTACGTTGGATACAATTTTAAAACTAAGTAAGCAGGTTATATCTATCTGTATTATAACTTTTCCTTTAAAGGAAGAAGAATCTATCATGTATTTAATTAGTGCTATTAATAGAGGGAAAAGGGGTAACATAATTTTGATTACAAAGTAGGTATGTCACCCATTCTCTCAAACGACATTAAACACCCAAATGAATGACTTAACAATCAAAACCTAGAGAGGCCACTAAAGATATGAGTAGACATGACAATCTGTAGCAGCATGGTGTAGTAAAGCAGTATACAATTTGGAGTCAAGAAACTGAGGTCCAAGAATCAATTCTCAGGCCTTGGGCAATTCATTTTTTAAAATATTTTAAATGGGGCCAATATAAACAACCATAGTTGTTTGTGAGGAAAAAGTTGAATAAATGATGTCAAAATCCTTACAAAGTACTCCATTAGTGTTACCTATTATTAGGTATATAAATGAACAGTTGTGAAGATAACAGATCAATAAAAACAGCATGTATTTAAAAATAAGATAAAAAACAGAACTTACATTTCTCCAATGGAACTGGACAATCTTCTCATGTGCAGTAAAAGAGCAATCTACTTCAGGGCACTATGAGTTTTTAAAAGAAAAAAAAAAACTATTTAATAAATGGTTTCCATGTTAAATTTACCCCACTATACATACACAGACATATTCTGGCTATATTTCATAGTTATCCAATCTATATAGTATTATCTCTGCATACAAAAATGACTCCAAAACAGGGCTGCCTTTAGGCAAAGGAATGACACTCTCAGAGTACATGGCACAATAATACATCTTATTTACTTCTCCATTTGAGCAAAGGCATACATCAATAAACCTGTGAAATGTTCTTAATTCCTAAAGTTGAGGGGCATTCCCAAAAACAGAAAAAGAACCTTTCAAAACCAAAGGCTTCCTTTTTAACCTTTTAAACATTTTGGTTAAAGTTTTCTAGATAGCACCTGACAAGGTGTGGACCAGCCTTTGAGGGTGATAGGCACGGCCACATTACGCAGTATGGTTTAATGGTCAAGGGCAGACTAAAAGGGGAAAGAACTCATCAAGATGCACAAGGTAACTAGAGGAGAGGCAGCCTCTTCCCAAGCAGTAGAGGTACACACATACAAAAAGCTGCCAGAGCTCCCTTCTTTGCTACCACCTTACCTCGTCCCCGAAGCAGTGGGATCCCCACTTTCAAACCCCAGGGTCACTGCCCCTATCTGTCAAGTTGTCAAACTGTATTTCTACGGAAACTATAAAGTTTAAAGGAAAAGAAGCTTGGCATTTCTACCAAATAGACAGAAGAAAGCCACTTTGCTACATCAGTTTCAGGACAACTAAGGAAACCTACTTTTGTATGTTCAGACATGTGTTTGTCATACTTTTCTTGATTTTTAAAACCACGATCACAGGTATCACAAAAAAAGTGAAAAACTGGTTCCTTTCTTTTCTGCAAACAAAAACAGAGAGGAATTAGGCTTTTGGTGAAAAATCTCTAATCAATAATAAAAACATAACTATCATTCTAGTAATACACACTTTGATGTTTCCAATAACCCTTTCACGTGGGAGAAGCTTGTGAGTATATTTCCAATGAAGAGATTATTCTATTTCTTTCTTTCATTTTGTTTTTAACAAATATATTAGTGAAACCCAGGCATAATTTTAAATTTTTTAATCCAAATAGTGCTAATATAAATTATGAGCAGATTGCAAATTGGTTATCTAATTAAGACTCAGTACAGAATATGTTGAAATGATTTGAAAATAAATAGAATAAAAACAGCAGCTCATCTTTTAGAAAAAAAATAACTACAGCTGACCCTTGAACAACACAGGTTTGAACTGCAAGGGTCCACTTATAAAAGTATTTTTTTCAATAAATATATTGGAAAATTTTTTTGGAGATTTGTGACAATTTGGAAAAACTCACAGATAAACCACATAGCCTTTGAAATATCAAAAAAAAAAAAAAAAACAGTTAAGTATGTCATGAAAGTATAAAATATATGTGGACACCATTCTATTTATATATTAACCGACTATTTACGTTATTGGTAAGACTTCCAGTCAACAGTAGGCCATTAGTAGTTAAGTTTTAGGAGTCAAAAGTTACACACAAACTTTTGACTGCACCCCTAACTATTGCGTAGTTCAAGTATCAACTATATGGCCAGGCATGGTGGCTCACGCCTGTAATCCCAGCACTTTGGGAGGCGGAGGTGGGCGGATCACTTGAGGTCAGGAGTTTGAGACTAGCCTGTCCAACACAGTAAAACCCCAACTCTACTAAAACTACAAAAATTATCCAGGTATGGTGGTGCGTGCCTGCAGTCCCAGCTACTCTGGGAGGCTGAGGCAGGAGAATTGCTTGAACCCAGGAGGCGGAGGTTGCAGTGAGCCAAGATCGTACCACTGCACTCCAGCCTGGGGGACAGAGTGAAACTCCATCTCAAAAAAAATAAGGTAAAATAAAAGTATCAAATATATATCTATTTTTAAAACCACAGAAAAGAAAAAAAAATTAGGTAAATATTATTTTTGAATCCCAATTTGCTATATTCATGTTTAACCATAAAATTCCTTTTTATAGCAAGGCTCCACTGTGTCACTACTGAAAGCAAAACACTGAAGACATGACAGAAATGCAAGATATGAAACAGTAACATAGGGACCAAGGGGTCAAATTCAAGAACATCTTTCAAATACCTTTTTTTTCTGTTTTCTACTGGGAGGTAAGCTGAAGTCTGTGAATTCTGCATCATACTTTCGTGGATAATAAGAATTTTTAACTAAAAAAAAAGAGATCCATAAATGTTTGCAACAATGTAATTATTTAAATTATAATTAAATTTTATCTACTACAGCACGTTACAAATATTTCAGTAAAAACACTAGTAAACCACCCTTCTAGGAAGAATAGTAGTTCAAACAAAATAACAAAGATTAAGATTAGTCTACCAAAGGACTATTTTTCAAACAAAGAAAGACTGGTGTGATTATATGTCCACAGAAATTTTAGGCGTCAAAGTGCAGAAATGGACAACCTAACCTGATGAAATTCCTTCGGTTATTTCAAATATTAGAAATGTAACCAGTAAAATCCCCAACACTGCTCTTTCAGCATCAATTTCGCACCAGGAAAACAGAACCTTGTGAAATATATCTCCTCTCAAATCCCACTTTACTTTTCCATTCTTATCACCATGCCCCAAGTCAGAAATTCTGATCTTCCACCATATTACTCCTATATTGTCTTCCAGTTCCTAAGACCCCTCTTCCAACAAACCTTGCATACTGACACCAAAAAAAAAAAAATTCTCCAATCCTGTCACAACCTGGCTCAAAAACTTGCATATGGGCCAGGCGTGGTGGCTCATGCCTATAATCCTAGCACTTTGGGAGGCTGAGGCAGGAGGACTGCTCAAGGCCAGGAGTTCAGGACCAGCCTGGGTTACCTCACATGACCCCATCTCTACAAAAAAATTTAAAAATTAGCTTGGCATGATGGCATGCACCTGTAGTCCTAGCTACTGTGGAGGCTGAGGTGGGAGGATCACTTGAGCTCAGGAGTTTGAGGCTGCAGTAAGCTATGACCATGCCACTACACTCCCGTCTGGGCAACAGCACAAGACCCTGTCTCTGTCTCTTTTTAAAAAATTATTCTTTTTATAGAGATGGGGTCTCACTATGTTGCCCAGGCTGATCTCACACTCCTGGGCTCAACCGATCTGCCTGCCTCGGCCTCCCAAAGTCCTGGGACTACAGGCGTGAGCCACCATGCCCAGCTGACCCTGTCTCTTATTTATTTATTCATTTATTTTTGGGGGGGAAGATGGAGTTTCACTCTTGTTGCCCAGCCTAGAGTGCAGTGGCACAATCTTGGCTCACTGCAACCTCTGCTTCCCAGGTTCAAGCGATTCTCCTGCCTCAGCCTCCCGAGTAGCTGGGATTACAGGCATGTGCCACCATGCTCAGGTAATTTTTGTATTTTTTAGTAGAGACAGGGTTTCACCATGTTGGCCAGGCTGGTCTCGAACTCCTGACCTCAAGTGATCCACCTGCCTCGGCCTCCCAAAGTGCTGGGATTACAGGCGTGAGCCGCCGCACCTGGCCCCCACCGTCTCAAAAAAAAAAAAAAGGTTCAGGGAGGGGCTGGCATGATGGCTCACGTCTATAATTCCAACACTTGGGGAAGCCAAGGTGGGCAGACCACTTGAGCCCAGGCGTTTGAGATCAGCCTGAGCAGCCTGGTGAAACTCTGTCTCTACAAAAAATACAAAAATTAGCCAAGCTTGGTGGTGTGTGGGCCTGTAGTCCCAGCTACTTGTGAGACTGAGATGGGAGAATCACTTGAGCCCAGCAGGTTGAGGCTGCAGTGAGCCATATATGTGCCACTGCACTCCAGCCTGGGCCACAGAACAAGACCCTGTCTCAAAAAGTAATAATAATAAAGGATGAGTTTGACCTTCTCCCACTGTCTCTCACCATGTGATGCCTTTCTTGATGTCACAATGCAGCAAAAAGGTCCTCAACAGCCCCTTGATCTTGGACTTCACCTCCGGAACTATGAGCCAAATAAATTTCTGTTCATTATATATTACCCAACAGGTCATACTCTGTTATGGCAGCACAACAGGGACTAAGACAGCTTCCTAGAGACCTTCCATGAGATTCTAATTTATTTTCTTACCCTACCCTTCCCCCATACCTTTCACATACTCTGCTTCAGTCACACCAGAACCCTGCAATCTCCAGAACTTGCCTTGTACTGACACCTCTTTCTCTACCTAGGAAATATCTCTTCCCAAATTCTATACATCTCCTAAGACACTTCTTCCAAACGCTTTTCCCAATTTCCTCTACATTCTGAAATCAGCTATTATATGCCTCTATCATTAGTCACACTGTATTTTGATTCATACTTATAACATATCTCATCTGACTTAGCCAAGTCTGTATTTCCAGCATCTGCCATACAATAAACACTAACTGTTTGGGCCAGGTGTGATGGTTCATTCCTGTATTCCCAGTGCTTTGGGAGGCCAAGGCAGGCAGATCACTTGAGGTCAGGAGCTCGAGACCAGCCTGGTCAACATGGTGAAACCCAGTCTCTACCAAAGATACAAAAAATTAGCCAGGTGTGGTAGTGCGTGCCTATAGTCCCAGCTACTCAGGAGGCTGAGGCAGAAGGATCCCTTGAACCCAGGAGGTGGAGGTTGCAGTGAGCCGAGATGGTGCCACTGCACTCCAGCCTGGGTGACAGAGAGAGACTCTATTTAAAAAAATAAATAAATTAAATAAAATAAAAATAAATAAAACACTAATTGTTTGGATTCAGTTTAATGCAGAACTGAATTTTATGCAAAGTTGGAGAATGGTTTTAAGTGAACAATCTTGTAGCTTGAAATATGATCTATATGTGTCAACACCCAAATTTATAGCTCCAGCCACAAATCTCCCCTGAAAGTACAGACTAATAGCTAAAAGCCTATTCAATATCTCTACCTGACACAAATATATTCCAACTTTAATTCCTGGACTTCCTTCCAAATCTGCTCCATCCACATTCTTACCCATCTCAATTAATAGCAACTCCATCCTTCCAATTGTTTGGCAAAAAAACTTTAAATTATCCTTCTCTCCTCTTTATCTTGCATCCCATATATCCTACCTTTCAGTAAATCATGCAGTCCCCACCTTTAAGGTATAAAAGCACACCTCATTTCACTGCACTTTGTTTTACACAGCTTTTTGCAAGCTAAGGGTCTGTGGCAACCCTACATCAAGCAGGTCTATCAGCACCATTTTTCCAACAACAATGTGCTGTCTCTGTGTCACATTTTGGTGATTCTCGAAATATTTCAAACTTTTTCATTTTTATTACATCTGTTATACTGATCTGTGATCAGTGATCTTTGATGCTACTACTGTAATTGTTTTGAGACACCATGAATCATGGCCATATAAGATGGTGAACTTTATAAATGCTGTGTATGTTCTAATTGCTCTACCAACCGGTGGTTCTCCTCTCCCTCTCCTCAGGCCTCCCTATCCTCTGAGACACAATATTCAAAAGTAGGCCAATTAATAACCCTATCATGGTCTCTAAGTGTTCAAGCAAAAGGAAGAGTCGCATGTCTCTCATTTTAAATCGAAAGCCAGAAATGATTAAGCTTAGTGAGGAAGACATGTTGAAAGCTGATACAAACCAAAAGCCAGGCCTCTTGTGCCAAACGGCTAGCCAAGTTGTGAATGCAACTACTGAGAAAGGGTCTCACTCTGTCAGCCAGGCTGGAATATAAAGGTGCAGTCATAGCTCATTGCAGCCTCAAACTCCTGGGCTCAAGGCATCCTCCTGCTCTGGCCTCCTGAAGTGCTGGGATTACAGCTGTGAGCCACCGTGTCTGGCTGAAAATTCTTGAAAGAAATTCACAGTGATTCATAGATAGTGATTCCTCCAATGGATCTGAGCAAAGTAGATTAAAAACCTTCTAGAAAGGAGGTTTTGATTCACTATTCAAGACACCATTAAGAACATTCATGATTTATGGAAGGAGGTCAAAAGATCAACATTAACAGGAGTTGAAAGAAGAAAATTCCAACCCTCATAGATGATTTTGAGGAGTTCAAGACTTCAGTGGAGGAAGTCACCTCAGATGTAGTAGAAACAGCAAGAGAACTAGAATTAGAAGTGGAGGGGCCAGGCGCAGTGGCTCACGCCTATAATCCCAACACTTTGGGAGGCTGAGGTGGGTGGATCACGAGATCAGGCAATCGAGACCATACTGGCTAACATGGTGAAACCCCATCTCTACTAAAAATACAAAAAAATCAGCCAGGCGTGGTGGTGGGCGCCTGTAGTCCCAGCTGCTAGGGAGGCTGAGGCAGGAGAATGGCATGAACCTGGGAGGCGGAGCTTGCAATCAGCCAAGATCGCGCCACTGCACTCCAGCCTGGGCAACAGAGCAAGACTCCATCTCGAAAAAAAAAAAAAAAAAGAAGTGGAGCCACAAGATGTGACTGATTTGCTGCAATCTCATGGTAAAACTTTAATGGATGAGGAGTGGCTTCTTATGGATGAGGAAAGAAAGTGCTTTTTTGAGAAGGAATCTACTCCTGGTGAAGATGCTGTGAACACTGTTGAAATGACAACAAAGGATTTATAATATTATATAAACTTAGTTGATAAAGTAGCCTCGACTTCCTGGGCTCAAGGAATCCTCCTGCCTCAGCCTCCCACGCATCTGGGACCACAGGCATGCCACCAGGCCTGGCTAATTTTTTTTTTTTTTGTAGCTGGGGGTCTCACTTTGTTGCCCAGGCAGGTCTCAAACTCCTGGGCTCAAGCAATCCTCTTGCCTCTGCCTCTCAAAGTGCTAAGATTAGGCTGGGTGCAGTGGATCATGCTTGTAATCCCAGCACTTTCGAAGGCCAAGGTGGACGGATCACTTGAGGTCAGGAGTTCGAGATCAGCCTGGCCAACATGGTGAAACCTTGTCTCGGGACAAGCTACTCGGGAGGCTGAGGCAGGACAATCACCTCAACCTGGGAGGTGGAGGTTGCAGTGAGCCAAGATCACACCATTGCACTCCAGCCTGAGCAACAGAGACTCTGTCTCAACAAATTAAAAAAATAAATAAATAAAGTGCCGAGATTATAGGTGTGAGCTACCCTGCTCAGCCTAAAGTATTTTTTAATCAAGGTATGTAAGTTGTTTTTTAAGACATAATGGTATTGCACACTTACTAGACTATGGTATAATGTAAAAATACCTTTTTTGCTCCATATGATCTGCAGGAAAACATAACTTTTACATGCACTGGAAAACCAAAAAAAAAAATTGTGTGACTTGCTTTACTGCAGTGGTCTGTAACTGAACCCATAAGAGCTCCAAGGTATCCCTAGATCTAGAATCCAACTACTTCTCACCATCCCTTGGGCTTCACCCTGGTCCAAGTCTCCAATATCTCTTGTTTAGAAAAGTAACTACAATAGCTTCCTAAGCAGTTTCCCTTTCAGTCAGTTCCCACCAACAGACACATTAATCCTCTTAAAACGTAAATCAGATCATGTCAATCTCCTGTACTACCCACCTCACAACAGTAAAAGTCAAAGTCCCACGATCTACAAAGACATACCAGGTCTTACCCTCTTCCTCCATCTTCTACAATTATATACTCCAGACTCAGTCCTCTGTAGCCACACTGGTTCCCATTCTGATGTACAGCTTCTAAGCCTCAAGACCTTTGCACTTGCAGTTCCTTCTGCCTGTACCCGTATTCTCCCAGTTGTATGCATGGCTGTGATCCCTCACCTCCCTGAAGTCTTCGCTTATATGTCACCTTCCTTATGACTAACAATGACATTTAAAACTGCACTACCTGGCCGGGCGTGGTGGCTCATGCCTGTAATCCCAACACTTTGGGAGGCTGAGGCGGGCGGATGCCTGAGCTCAGGAGTTTGAGACAGGCTTGGCCAACACGGGGCAACCCCCTCTCTACTAAAAATATAAATTAGCCGAGTGTGGTGGCGCGGGCCTGTAGTCCCAGCTACTCGGGAGTTTGAGGCATGAGAATTGCTTGAACTCAGGAGGCAGAGGTTGCAGTGAGCCTCTCTGCAGAGACTGCACAGGCTGGAGTGAAGTAGATCGCGCTACTCTTCACTCCAGCCTGGGCGACAGAGCGACACTCTGTCTCCAAAAAAAAAAAAAGAAAACCCTGCACTACTTACCATTCTTCTTTGTTTTATCTCTCTCCACGGCACTCATAACCTTCTAATGCACAATATTTTATTTTGCTTATTGTCTGTCTTCCTACACGAGAGATATTAAGGTCCATAATATTTTTTGTATGTTCTGCTCACTGCTATATACCCAGATTCTGGTACATAGTCGGAATTCAATAAATAACTGCTAAATGGAATTAACAGGCAACAGGAAAACATTCTAGTCAGACATATTTTGAGAACAAAGGATTTACAATATTATATAAACTTAGTTAATACAGCAGCCTCGACTTCCTGGGCTCAAGGAATCCTCCTGCCTCAGCTTCCCATGCATCTGGGACCACAGGCATGCCACCATGCCTGGCTAATTTTATTTTTTTTGTAGAGACGGGGGTCTCACTTTGTTTTGAGATACTAATGAGCAGACTCCAAGAGTGCAGAGGCAAGGCAGCGTGGAAAGAGGAAACGGAGAAAGGGGAGAGGAAAGAACGGGGGAAAAAGGTAAAGGGGTCGACTCACGTGGAAAAATAGCCTACCTGAAGGGGTGAAGGACTTCTGATGCCGAGGAAACCTATCAGAAGACTGTCTCCAATACCACGATGTGGAAGCATGGAAATTCCAAGGCTGGCCGCTGGGTTGAGGCTGAGAATCAAGGGGGGACTGGGCGTCGAAGGGGGGTTGCGCTCCAGGAAGAATCTGGGCGTCGAAGGGAGGCGGAGCCCCGGGGAGAGACTGGGCCTCCATGGGGGGCTGCGACTCAGAGGAAGGCTTTGACCCGGCTGCGGGAAGCGAGGACGTAAGCGGTGGTGGTGGCGGCAGCATTGCCCAGAACATCCAGCTGTCCCGCGGCGGGGCAGGGTCGCTCAGGGGCCCTAACCCGGGAGTCAGCTCGGGAGACGCACGCCACCCGGTAGGAGTCGCGAAATCACTAGTCGGCTCAGCCATACCACCTGCCGGGTCCAGAGTCTAGCACGCGACTGTGGAGCAAGCATTAGGCGTCACTTCCTTTACCGTGAGCTACGCAGCTCAGCCAACCACAGGCTTTACGTCATTGGTCGGCGCCGGGAAACCTGCCATTCTTCGCTGCTGATCGCGGGATTCTTTTTGGATAGGTTTGACGTTCGTGGATAGACACATATCTGAGACCAGTGTCCGCCACCGCGGATGGCAAGAGACCTGATCGGACCGGCCCTGCCGCCCGGCTTCAAGGCCCGCGGAACAGCGGAGGACGAAGAGCGGGACCCGAGCCCTGGTAAGCGGCGGCGTCTCCGCTGCCCACCAGGCCCATCTACCCCCTCCCTGGCCGGGCCCTGCTCGCTGAAGAAAGTCGGAGGCCTAGGAGGGCGGAGGAGTGGGAAGTGGGCGCGGCCCGACCCGAGAGAACTTTTCTCTTCCCAAACAGTAGCAGGGGGGAGGAGGCTGGGGGACCCTCCTAGAAACGAGCTTTGGCATGGTTTGGCTTCGTGATGACAATACATTCTCATTTAGCCTTAATATGAGCTGCACGCTGCCCTAACTGACTGATACCCATTCAGTCATTTAAGCCGTATAAGAAAAAAACTATTTTCCCATGTTGCAAATGGGTACGCCCAAGCCCATGTCAGTGTCTAGATCATACTGCTAGCAAGTGATGGAGCGCGACTTAGAAGGAAGCGGTTCTCCTAACCTCTGTGCCATATTGCCTTCTGATTAGGAGAACCTTGCAGATCCTGTTCTCTCCAGCCCCCGACCTGCCTTCCTAGCCTCTCATTCTGTTATTGCATCTGACAGTTGCTGCGCAGTTCCTTAACGCTCTAGGCTTCTGGGCTTCCTCTGGTTGCATTTCTAAACATAACTGACAAACTTCTCCCCATCTTTCAAGGCCCAACTTAAATGTCCCACCAATAAAACCTTTCCAGATTCCCCGAAGCATTGTCATGCCGTTCTTTTTGCCCTCGGGTTTTTTCCTAATTACATTGCATATTTAGTACACTGTATTTGAATAATTTGTGGACATAATCTGTCTCCACCATTGCACTATGGTCTTCTGCCTGAACAGGCAACAGGCACTTGGTCTATACGAAACGAATGCTTCTCGGATTCCGACATGCATACCTATCTGCTTTAATGTTTGTTCACATTTGTAGACTAGCACCGACAACCCAGTTGGAGAAGAGTAAAGCTGAAAGAGTAACCCTGCCATTTCTGAATCTAATTTTTCTTCCTGGTCTACCCGGAGGCTATGTTTCTACTACAGGCCCCTTTCCAATCTAATTTCTGTCATAACCACTTTAAAAATTATGCTTTCCAGCTGGGCGAGGTGGCACAAGCCTGTAATCTCAGCACTTTGAGAGGCCGAGACGGGGCGGATCACTTGAACTCGGGAGTTCGAGACCAGCCTGGCCAACGTGTTGAAACCCCATCTCTACTAAAAATACAAAAATTGGCCGGACGTGGTGGCAGGCGCCTGTAATCCCAGCTGCTCTGGAGGCTGAGGCAGGAGAATCGCTTGAACCCAAGAGGCGGAGGTTGCAGTGAGCCGAGAGTGCCACTGTGCTCCAGCCTGGGCGACGGAACGAGAGTTAGTCTCAAAAAATAAATAAATAAAAGTAAATATGAAAAATTATGCTTTCCTTCCTGTAGGAGATAGCTTTAAAAAAATAAAATAAGGCCAGGTGTGGTGGCTCACGCCTGTGAACCCAGCGCTTTGGGAGGCCGAGGTGGGCGGATCACGAGTTTAGGAGTTCGAGACCAGCCTGGCCAACATGGTGAAACACCCATCTCTACTAGAAACACAAAAATTAGCTGGGCGTGGTGGCACGCGCCTATAATCCCAGCTACTCAAGAGGCTGAGGCAGGAGAATCGCTTGAACCCAGGAGGTGGGTGTTGCAATGAGCTGAGATCGTGCCATTGCACTCCAGCCTGGGCAACAGAGCGAGACTCCGTCCCAAAAAAAATTAATTAATTAATTAAAAAATAATGATTTTATTTTAGCAAGAAAGGTTCCATTCGACCAACGTTGATGAAAGGTGTGGTTAACCAATTTAGCTTGTTGGGTTCCTATGTGTGTGTTGTTTCTGGTTCACCATATTCCCTGATTTTATTTTATTTTTTATTTCATTTTATTTTATTTATTTATTTATTTATTTTTGAGCCGGAGTCTCACTCTGTCGCCCAGGCTGGCGTGCAGTGGTGCAATCTCAGCTCACTGCCACCTCCACCTCCCGGGTTCAAGCAATTCTCCTGCCTCAGCCTCCTGAGTAGTTGAGATTACAGGCACATGCCACTGCGCCCGACTTAATTTTGTATTTTTAGTAGAGACCGGGTTTCCCCATGTTGGCCAGGCTGGTCTCCAACTCCCAACTTCAGGCGATCTGCCCACCTCAGATTACAGGCTGGGATTACAGGCGCGAGCCGCTGCACCCGGCCCATATTCCCTGATTTTAAACCAACACAGGATTTGCAGATAAGCAACCACCATCTCCTGCATAGATAATTCTGTTATGGTTTGCTTCCATCATTCTACCAGCTTTTATGTCAAGTACATCTTTGTCTACTCTCTTCTGTTTGTTTCTTTTGTGTGTTCGTTCTCCACTCCCCCCAGCACTTAAGGCTGTGCATGTGTAATGTGTATATTGCCCTCTACTTGAAGGAGTTGTATTACAACCTGCCTGGCACATAAAAGATTCTTGGGGCCAGGCATGGTGGCTCACGCCTGTAATCCCAGCACTTTGGGAGGCCGAGGTGGGCAGATCACCTTAGGTCAGGAGGATCACGAGGTCGAGAGATCGAAACCATTCTGGCCAACATGGTGAAACCCTGTCTCTACTAAAAATACAAAAATTAGCCAGGCATGGTGGCACGTACCTGTAGTCCCAGCTACTTGGGATGCTGAGGCAGGAGAATTGCTTGAACCTGGAAGGTGGAGGTTGCAGTGAGCCGAGATTGTGCCACTGCATTCCAGCCTGGCGGCAGAGTGAGACTGCGTCTCAAAAAAAAAAAAAAGAAAAAGAAAGATTCTTCGTATGTATTTGTTGAATGACTTCTCTTCGTCAAGCACAATATCTTACATGTAGTGTGTCATTTTTAACACATAATCTCCCCTGCTATAATTCCATTCCCTTCATAAACGCCTAGATGGCTGAACCTAAAACAGTTGCCAAAAAATCTTCCTATATCATTTTTATTTCATCTATCTGGATTTTTAAGAAGTTTGCCAGTACCAATGGCCTTCACATCCACTATATCACACCATAGAAGCTACACTTAGACCATCTTCCAGTTATTACCTGCATCACCACCCCTCCTACAACCAAAGGGTAACTGCTTTCTTGATTTATAACATCACAGATTCGTTTTGCATGTTTTCTCTTTTGCAACTGGCTTCCTATCTTGGTACTACATTACTTTGTGAGATTCAGTCATGTAGATTAGCATTATTATAGATTGTTGAAGTTCATAATCTGGTCTTTAAACAAATAGAATTATTATAGGTTGTTTCTTTACATTGCTATATAGTCATCCATTGGATGAATGTTCAGCAATTTATCCATTTTACATTGGATGGACATTTGAGTAATTTCCATTTGGAGGCTGTTATAAAATGTGCTGCTATGCATTGTAGTATATGTCTTATGGTAGATACTCCCAGCTTCCAAAGTCACCAAAGTTCTCAGCATGTATGAGAATTCTAGTTGTTCCACATTCTAATACTTAGTTTTTCTCTTTTAAATCCGGTGGTTTGTAGCAATATCTCATGGTAGTTTTAATTTGTATTTCCCTGGTGACAAATGAAATTGACCACCTTTTCATGTGTTATTTGACCGTATGAATACATGCTGTGTTCAGTCTTTTGCTTGTTTTTCCATTGAGTTGTCTGTCTTCATATTGATTTATAGAGTTCTTTTTATAGTCTGGATATGAGTCATTTTCCAGATAGGTGTATCAGAATGTCTTCTCTAATTCTGTGGTTGTTTTTTCACTCATGTTGGTATGTTTTGATTAACATAAGTTTTTAATTTTAATATATTCTGACTTTTCATTTTTTTCTTTTATGGTAGAATTTTTTGCATCCTATTTAAGCTATCTTTGCCCACCCCAAGGTTATAAAGCTGTTCTGTGTTTTCTTCTAAAAGCATTATTCTTTCAGCTTTCACATTTATATTTGCAATTCATCTGGAATTGATGTTTGTTTGTGGTGTGAGATAGGGATGAAAATTTTTTGCCCCTGTAAGGGTATCCTGGCACCATTTATTGAACAGACCATCCTTTCTCCACTATCACCTTCCTTATAAATCAGGCAACCATATATATGCATCTAGTTTTTTTTCTTGTTTATTCTGGTAAAATATACACATCTGTCATATTAACCATTTGTAAGCATATAGTTCAGTGGCACTTAGGTACAGTCACATCATTGTGTGGTCATCACCACCATCCATCTCTAGAACTATTTTCATCTTGCAAAACTGAAACCTATATACATTAAACAATAACTCCCCGTTCTCCCCTCTGACCCAGTTCCTGGTAACTACCATCTACTTTCTTTTTCTGTTAATTGGACTATTTTAGGTACTTCATTTAATGGAATCATACAGTATTTGTCCTTTGGTTACTGGCTTATTTCACTTAGCATAATTTTTTCAAGTTTCACTTATTGTAGCACATTAGAATTTCTTTTTAAGACTCAACAATATTCCGTGTATGTATATACTGTATAGACTACATTTTGTTTATTCATCTATTGCTGGACCCTTGGGTTGCTATGTATGCTATTGTGAATAATGCTGTTATGAACATGGGTGTACAAATAATCTGTTCAAGTCCCTGCTTTCATTTCTTTTGGTCGTATACCCAGAAATGGGATTGCTGGACCATGTGGTAATTCTACAACATTTTGAGAGGCCAGGCACAGTGACTCACACCTGTAATCCCAGCACTTTGGGAGGCCAAGGCAGGTCACGTCACCTGAGGTCAAGAGGTCAAGACCAGCGTGGCCAACATGGTGAAACCTCATCTCTACTGAAAATACAAAAATTAGCCAGGCGTGGTGGATTACCCAGAGATCTTGTTAAGATGCCAACTCTGATTCAGGTGATCTGGGACCTGTAGTCCCAGCTACTGGGGAGGCTGAGGCATGAGAATCACTTGTACCTGGGAGGTAGAGGTTGCAGTGAGCCGAGATCGCGCCACTGCACTCCAGCCTGGGTGACAGCAAGACTCCGTCTCAAAAAAAACAAAAAAATTTGAGGAACTAGCATACTGTTGTCTACAGCAGCTGCACCATTTTACATTACCACTAGCACTGTACAAGGGTCTCAGTTTCTCCACATCCTCTCCCAGTGCTTGTTAATTTCTGTTTGTCTTTGTTTTTTTTTTTTTTAATAATAGTCATCCTAATGGGTGTGAAGTGGTATCTCATTGCTTTGATTTGCATTTCCTTAAGGATTAGTGATGTTGAGCACCTTTTCATATGCTTATTGGCTTGGGCATCTAGGTTTAAGAAACTTGGGTCAGGCATGGTTGTTTACGCTTGTAATTCCAGCACTTTGGGAAGCTGAGGCAGGCATTCTTGAACCCATGAGTTCAAGACCAGCCTGGGCAATGTGGGAAAACCCCAGCTCTACAAAAAATACAGGTAGTGCATGCCTGTAGTCCCAGCTACTTGGGAGGCTGAGGTGGGAGGATCGCATGAGCCCAGGAGTTGGAGGTTGTAGTAAGCTACAATCATGCCACGCACTCCAGCCTGGGTGATAAAGTGAGACCCTGTCTCAAAAAAAAAAAAAAAAGAGAGAGAAAGAAACTTGAATTTAGAGTCTAATTTCTAAAAAAAAAAATGCTCTCTCGTGGCCGGGCACAGTGGCTCACGCCTATAATCCCAGCACTTTGGGAGGCCAAGGCGGGCGGATCACCTGAGGTCAGGAGTTCGAGACCAGCCTCAACATGGAGAAACCTCGTCTCTACTAAAAAATTACAAAAATTAGCTGGGTGTGGTGGTATATGCCTGTAATCCCAGCTACTCGGGAGGCTGAGGCAGGAGAATTGAATTACCTGGTCTTCTCTGTTCCTGCTGCCTACCATGTCCCATCCTACCTTAAAGTCTTCATACATGTTGTTCCCTCGGTTTGAGTGCTCCCTCCCATCCCTTAGTTTCGTTCATTTTGCTAGTTTTCAGAGCTCAGTACAAAACTTAATCTTGGGATTCAGGTGTTATGGGCCTCCTCACGTGATAAATATAAAGTCACACAGTTTTCCAAAATACATGGTTTTCTTAATAAAAGTATTCTTGAAATTATTTATTCATGGTTTTTTGTTGTTGCTGTTGATTTAGGGTCATTGTTCAGAGTATCACATCATATATATCATTAGATAATTAGAAATGTGAGGCATTGGAGAGAGAGCTTTTTTTTTTTTTTGAGACGGAGTTTTGCTCTTGTTGCCCAGGCTGGAGTGCAATAGCATGATCTCGGCTCACCGCAACCTCTGCCTCCTGGGTTCAAGCTATTCTCCTGCCTCAGCCTCCTAAGTAGCTGGGATACAGGCATGCACCACCACACCCAACTAATTTTGTATTTTTAGTAGAGAGGGAGTTTCTCCATATTGGTCAGGCGGGTCTTGAACTCCTGACCTCAGGTGATCCCGCCTTGGCCTCCCAAAGTGCTGGGATTACAGGCGTGAGCCACTGCACCCAGACGCAAGCCCCTATCTTTAAACACACACACCCCTTCTCTTCTTTAGGTTTCTGTGATACCATACTCCCCTCATTTTTGTCTTCTGTTTGGGCAGCTCCTCTTCATCTCGAATAGTTTATCTTCGATTAAACCTTCAGGTGTTAAAGATTCTGAAAGCTGACTCCTAAGCCCTCTTTTTTTTTTATACCCTATTCTCTCTTTTAAGTGATGATATTCCCACCCATGGGCTGAAGGTTTTTATATAAGAACTTAGATGCTTATCTAACATCTTTGTTTAATGATTCCCAATGAGAGTTCCTATCAGAATCTTTAAAAAAGGATATGAACTTCTAAAAAAAATCTTTCAATGTTCTAGCCAGTCTCTTCTTTCCTCCCCTGACAGGATTTTAATGTATTCCAAGTTCAGGAGCAAAGACTAAATTACCCCCTCAGTCCCTGGGACTGTCCCAGTTTCAGCAGTAAAAATCCCACATCCCAAGAAGCCCTTCAATCCCAAGCAAACCAGCGCAATTGGTCACCCTATTTCTGTCTTCTGTAGCAGTGCCGCTTAAACTTGAACATGTACATGGATTACCCAGAGATCTTGTTAAGATGCCAACTCTGATCAGGTGATCTGGGTGAGGCCTGAGATTCTGCATTTCTGACAAGCTCCCAGCTGCTGCTGCTACTGCTGGTCCTGCTGGTGCCAAGACCACAGTGTTTGTGGTGAGGGATGGGAGCACACGTGGCTTTCTCTATCTGTAGTTACTGTGCTGGATTGTTTGCTGGTTTGCCCCACTAAACCATGAGGAAAGGAATCACGTCCTAAGCCTCTGTAATCCCCAATATAGCAGGGTACCCAGCACAAACTGGGTACTCAGTAGATTCCTTTTGGCCAAGTAGAGGACAGAGTAAAAATTCCTGGTCAGGCGCAGTGGCTCGTGCCTATAATCCCAGCACTTTGGGAGGCTAAGGTGGAAGCATCGCTTGAGCCCAGGACTTCAAGAACAGCCTAGGCAACATAGTAAGACCTCATCTCTACTAAAAATTTAAAAATTAGCTAGGCATGGTAGCATGCACATGCAGTCTCAACTACTCAGGGGGCTGAGGCAAGAGGATTGCTTGAGCCCAGGAGTTTGAGGTTGCAGTGAGCTGTGATCACACCCCTGCACTCCAGCCTGAGTGTTAGAACAAGACCTTGTCTCAAAAAAAAAAAATTCCTTAAGAGGGGCCCAGGATTTATGGGGGTTGGGGAAGCCAGGACCTGCATGAATGCAGCTAACCATAATCCTTTATATGGAGTCTGGAAGAAACCTAATGGCTGGCTGGGAAGGAGATTATTTTTTTTTTTTTTTAAACAGCGTCTCACTGTCATCCAGGCTGGAGTGCAGTGGCACGATCTCAGCTTACTGCAACCTCTGCCTCCTGGTTCAAGTGATTCTCCTGCTTCAGCCTCCTGACTAGCTGAAATTACGGGGATGTACCATCACACCTGGCTAATTTTTGTATTTTTAGTAGAGATGGGGTTTCACCATGTTGGCCAGACTGGTCTCGAACTCCTGGGCTCAAGTGATCCATCCGCCTCAGCCTCCCAAAGTGCTGGGATTACAGGTGTGAGCCACTGTGCCCAGCCTCTTTTTTTTTTTTTTTTTTCCAGTTTTTAAAAATTGTGATAAAATACACATAACATGAAATGTACCGTCTTAACCATCTTTAAATGTACAGTTCAGTGGCATTAAATACATTCAGATGACTGAGCAACTATTACCACCATATCCACATCTCTTTT